>NW_023494794.1:21184895-21854895 GCF_904425465.1 Colossoma macropomum
TAAGACTTTGGAGTGGCCTAGTCAAAGTCCTGACCTGAATCCGATTAAGATGCTGTGGCATGACCTTAAAAAGGCGGTTCAGGCTCGGAAAACCCTCCAATTCTGCAAAGATGAGTGGGCCAAAATTCCTCCACAGCGCTGTAAAAGACTCATTGCCAGTTATCACAAACGGGATTGCAGTTGTTGCTGCTAAGGGTGGCCCAACCAGTTATTACGTTTAGGGGCAATCACTTTTTCACACAGGGCCCTGTAGGTTTGGATTTCTTTTTCCCTTAATAATAAAGATCTTTTTTACTTGTGTTATCTTTGTCTAATATTTCAATTTGTTTGGTGATCTGAAACATTTAAGTGTGACAAACATGCAAAAGAATAAGAAATCAGAAAGGGGCAAACACTTTTTCACACCACTGTATAAATATATATATAATAATATATATATATATATATATATATATAAAAACAAAATACACAAGATCCTCAATGACTGATTATTGAATATTTTCAGTGTTTAGTGTGTCCACTCTTTACCTCTATTACAGCGTCCATTTTTTTTTCCAAGAGATTTGCTTTCAGTTTTTCAAAGAATCTGCAGGGACTGCAGTTCAGTCTTAGAAGTTGGTTGCATTTTCTGCTTCTCACCATCCACGAGTAATCCCAAACATATTGATGTTGAAGGTCTGGACTTTGGGGCATCAGCCCATTGTTTTGAGACCACCAGTAGCGAGAGAGCAGTTTCTCTCATCTTATCTCTCTCTTTGACTCCCCTCTGTGTGATTATAGTTGAGGTACATGCTGGCAATACTTCTCTCAAGATATTCAAGATCATTATTCACATACCATTTCTGTGTTTAAAAAAACACATGCTTATATGCTACTTTTAAGCGTTATTTTTCATGCATGGTGATGATGTGGCACGCGGTCTTATGGCAGTGTGTGATAAGTGTGGTCGCCACTTTTGATGGTGCTGGCTGTGTTGGGTTAGTGCCTGGAGCTCGTAATTCACCGCACTTCGGTCATGCAGATCTCACATTCCAGTGCAGTGAAGTTCTTTGCAACTACACCGGACGACAAAATATTTACACATGCGCGGAAAAGTACAAACCAAAGCTGTATATAATAAATGACTCCACTGACTCCTCAGTCAGCATCCGGCAGTCATCTCTCCCTCCAGAACTGCAATTCTGCTACAAGATAGATCTGAGGCTGCGAAGCCACACAGACCTTCCCAAATAACAAAGGAACTCTCTCTTCCACTGTCCCCTTTCCTTTCCTGGCAGCCCCTCCCACATTAGATCTGAACAGTTCAGATCTAGGGGTGACAACAATACAAACAATATGCATATATATTACATACATACACTCTATGGCCATTTCTCAACATATAAACATGTGTACATTCAACATATAAACAGTACGGATAAGCTAGCATTGTTTAACATTGTACTCTTTTACCTACAACATGTATCCCACCTCACCTGGACCCCTCTGGACTTCAGGTGAGTAGAAGTTTAGATTTAGTCCATTGAATGTTTGCCACAATAAGAGTCAGCGTGATGTCTATGCAGGTAAGAGGTTTACTGCAGTTCTTTTGATGTGTTAGGGTACAGAGTTTGTATTGCAGATTGCAGTTCTGTTGTCACAAAATGCAACATAACATTGTTCTTTCACTTTTTTGTTATATTTTTTATCAATTAATATGAAAACCCATGGACCTATTTGTGTTTTTTAATAATTGATGCAGTTTTGCATGCATATGAAGATTGATTTACAATCTCAACTGAGTGGATTATTTACCTACAGGTCTTGCTGCTGTTTCTGAATACCAGAAAGCCATCATAGCAGGAACATCAGGAGGAGCAGTAGTATTACTACTGTTCACAGCATGTGTTTACTACATAGCGAGTAAACGTGAGTCTTTGAACACAGTTTATTATTTGCATCAGATATGAGTTTCTATCTCTATTTCCATCTCCAGTCTCTCTTTTGTTCATTTTTGTTCAAGCTATATGTGTCAAAAGTAGAGTGTTAATAAGAGATCAGTCTTATGCTGGATTTTCTAGCAGTTTAGTTTCAGACTACATTGTGAAGGTTAACTGACAACACTGAGTTCACTGAAACTTATTTTGTGTGTTGCAGGAAGACACCGTAAGAGACAAGATAGGGTTCAAGGTAAACTATGTGTCATGCAAACCTGTGAAGACACAGTGTGACAGCACAGTTTTACTGCTGTACTGTTTGTGTAAGTGTAGGGTTGCTAGTTTATTAGGTAAACCTACCTTGTAGCTCCACTCATTGGCCATTTTAACAGAAACACCTGCCATACTGGAGCACTTTATACGTGCTCCAGTATGGCAGTATGACAGTATGACTGTAGCCCATCTGTTACGTCACAATTTATCAGCAGCCCTCTATCTCATCCATCAGCGGAAAGGGACCACCACAGGACCACTAGAGCCTATTCCCAGCATACCAGTGACATGGCATGGCAGTGTGTGTAGCACTGGTTTGCGTGTGTTAGACACAGGTGAGGTTTTCAAACACCTCACTGGGTTAAGAAAAGTCCGCTGACCAAAATAGCCAACCCATGAGCAGATGTGTGGTTAGAAACTGGCCACTGATGAAGGGCTAGCACAAAGTGTGCATGAATATAGACCAGTTATGTTTAAATATTTGCCAACACCCAACGGAACACGGCTGCTCATGTGTGGTTTGGACGTCCAAATATGTGTCAGGCTCAGTTTGGGGTTAAATTTCAGGTTTATGTTTTCAGAGCTCGTCTCCCACTTTAACAGATTTCACCCTGTATTTCCCCTCCTTTACACCCAAAAACATTTCTTATTTTTATATCCTACCCCTTGTTTTCGAGGTGTCACCTTACCCCTTGGAACTGAGTTACAAGGGGTGGTGGTTGAAATCCTCCCCTACGAAATGGAACAACCCTCAAATAAAAAAGAGCATTACTTCATTAACAGCTACTAGCGCTGCTCTGTAGGCGACCCTGCCAGTCTGCAGTGACAGCAGAGGAGGGTAAAGTTCAGCAACCTCACCGCTGGCCTTTAGTTACATTTCGGGAGTCATATGCCTTCAAAGGGGGGGGACTGATGTTTATTATTTATTATTGGGCGTTTTACCCTTTACTTAATTCTTCACTTTCATTACATTAAATCATTCTTTAATCTGGCATGCTGGTCAGCACTCAGCACTGACACTTGAGAGAAAACAGGACAGTGAATCGATTCAGGAAAGTATTTTTATAGTGCAACCAAACAAAGTTTGATTTCTTTGGTCAAAAGTATTTTAAGTGATATGTTTAATTATTTTCTATATAACATGTTCTATGTGCAGAAATAGAGTTTGTTTTAAAGAGGTGATGGCTGACATCTCGCTATATCAGCACAGCTTGAGAAAAGTGTTGGTGATGCTGTAAAAATATATTATTTGATGAATAAATTCATTAATGCAGAATTTCAATATAACTTTTGTCAGCTAGGTATTTTATTAAAGCATATTATTATCGACATGTTTATTATATTGTTTTATATTTCATTTATCTTCACTGTACTGATGGCTATTATTGTCACTATCCTGTCCGGATTTATTCTGCACTTTGGGTGATGTATTAACAGAACTTTGTTATTCTCAGCTCAAAACATAATGATGTGGTCAGTCAGGCACTGACAGAATTGTGTGTAGCTCGGGTTGGGTTTGAACTCATAGAGGGGTGCTGAGGAACTATGACGTGACAGATGGGCTGCAGTCAGTAGCTGTAAATGTGTAAAGTGCACTAGTATTGTAGGTGTTAGTATGTAAAAATGCCAGGAACTCATCCCAGCACAACACAAATGAGCTATATTGGTATCACTGCTGTGCTGAGAATGGTCAACCACCCACACATCTACTCAGTGGTGGTCCCCTTCCGCTGAAGAACACAGCAGAGGGGAGCTGATAAATTGTGCAGCAGCAAATGGGTTAGAGTCTGTAAATGTAAACAACAAAGTGCACCTACACTCACTGGCCACTTTATTAGGTCCACCTGCCTTGTGTCTACACTCAATGGCTGTTTACATGCAAAGATTTTTGCCAGTCCGATTGAATACATTCCAATAATAGATTAAAACTACGGTGCTTATATGCACACTGTACTCGACAATCTGATTGAAAATCTCGGTTTACATGCACATTATATGTAATCCGATCCAAAATTACACATGCGTGCATAGAGTCCCACTCAGTGAAGACGTTACCATGACAATGAGCATCAAGTGAGTCCAGTCAGAGTGAGATGAGCAGCAGTGAGCAGTGCTTGTGTTTTTAATTCTTTGGAAAATGATGTCAGACTCAGGAAAACATACTTCACATGTACTTATTAAAGAAGGCTGAGAGGAAGACGTCGTGTTCTGAGACACATAAGCTGGACGCTCGTCCCACCGCCGTCTTTTAAAGCTCAAACTTAAACTTCGTCTCCTCTGCAGACCAGTTTCTGCTCCCGCCATGTTGAACGTTATAAACTTTCACTATGATGCGAGTCACACGCACATGCTTAAACTTTCCGATTGGGAATGTAATCGGATACAGGCGTTTACATGGTTATTATTCTTCTATTTAACTGATTATTTACAGGATTACCCACCTCGTTCAATCGGATAGAGATTGTATTCAGAATGGCTTCAATCGGACTCCGACTGAGGTGTATACTTGAACGTATTCTATTCCAACTGAGCTATTAGTTGGATTATTAACAGAGTATTAGGCTGCATGTAAACATAGCTATTGTCCATTTGATTAGGCCCACTAACCATAAAGTTAGAAAATGATCCAACCAAAATAATACCTGCTCTGTAATGGTCCTGTGAGAGTCTTGACCACTGAGGAATGGGGTAAAGAGGGGCTAACAAAGTATGCAGAGAAACAGATGGACTACAGTCTGTAACTGTAGAACTACAAAGTGCACCTATATAGTAAGTGGAGCTGATCAAATGGAGAGTGAGTGTAGAAACAAGGAGGTGTAGACAATAAACCTGCAACTCAGGGTAGGTAACCTGGAGTGAAATGTGCTGTCAAAATAATCAATAAATTAGAAGGCATCCTGGACTAATACTGTAATATAAATGAAACATGGTTGGTTTGTATGTGTCGTCTTTCCCTCCAGAATTTACACTTTCTAACCCAATATATGACTCTGTCAGACATACGGAAAAGAACAGCCAAAGCAGACACGGTAAATATCCCCTCTTCAACAATCAAATGTTGTTATATTTCTCTGTAGAAAGTCTAATGTTGATTCATAGTTTTCTGTTTAATACAAATTAGTGTTTCCCCTTTCAGAAGGTCTGCATCTTAACACAGTCTACGCCACTATTGGACTCCCAGAGACCAGCACAGAGAAAGTCATATACGAGGAAATCGGTGTTAAAGCATCAGAGCAATAGAACATAATTCAGACTTGCTCATGTCCAAAAGTATCGACACCCCTTCTAATTGATGAACTCAGCTACTTTGATATACACCAACTGCTGACACAGACAATTAATTGCACCCACCCAACTTGTATGATCTTTATGGAAAAGCATTGCCAATAGAATGGGATGCTCTGTAGCAGCTGCACATGAGTTCACCATGCCAAGTGCCAAACAACGGCTGAAAAGGTATAAAGCCCAACAGCACAGGGCTGTGGAGCAGTGGATTGGATTGGAATAGGTTTGCAGAAAATATATCTTGGAGAAAAGTCTAGACTTCACATAAACACGGAATGTCTTTTATACGCTTCAACTGTCTGTGTTTAAGAGCAGCCAATGTTAGCTTAACGCTAAATACTACTAGAATCCCATTAAGGCTGCTAACAGAAATTACAGAGGTGCAGAAATGTTAGTTTTTTTGTGTTTGTTTTTGTTTTTTACTAGTTTTTGACTGAGTTTACATTTTCATGGCCTGAACTCAAGGCCTAGTTCTGATAGTCACGTTTTCTGACTGGTGTTTACTGTATATTATGAATGAAACGTTTTCCTAATAATTTTTTTTAAACTTTGTTTCAAAAAATGAAAATTATGTCATACACAATTTTGGAAGAGCAGAAGATCCTCTAAATAAAGTTTGTGTATTTAAGCCTTTTTGGCAATCATTCAAGTTGTCTACACATCTAATTAACAGGCAATAAAAGACCCAAAGAACGAGTACAAGAATAAATCCAGAGCAATAAAAAAAGGCACAGAGTATCAAGGCCAACATAAAATTCTACATGGCTTACAAAAAAGGCCCAAAATCTAATCCTTCCTTCAACTCAGGGAGCTCGGTAGCCATGAACTACCAAATCCAGAATGCTGTCATGTTGGAGTCGGTGCTTCAGTCTGTCACCCCCACAGATACTCGTCTTTACCATCTCTGGACCTGCAGTCTTTAAGATGAAGAATTACTCTGATGTTTCTCTTTGTAATGTTTCACTAAAGAATATTGTTTTAGCGTATTTATGCCCTGCAAATCCTTCTTTTAGTTTCCTCTTAGCTTTTCTGATATAGAAACAGCCACATGGACATACTAAATGATACACAACACATTCTGAGTCTCCACTTTTATGAAGCCATTTGTTTTATCTTAATAACTTTCAAATCACAAAATATTCAGCTTTGAGTAACACACTGTAAAAAAGTAAGAAGTCAGCTCAAAGTAAAATTATTTGGTAAGTTATTACTATGGAAAGATTTTGTGCCAAATTTCCAAGCATTTTCCATGATCATCTTTCAAGTTCTGCTTATCTACCTGTTGTTTCCATTATCCCCCCGCTAAGAAATAAAAGTGGTTTGATCCACCAGCTCATTTCTTTCATGTCTATCGTCTGACTTTTTTGTTGTTGGCAGTTTGTGGCTGTTCACCAGTTCTGCCAAAGCTCTTAAGCAGTAAACTCTGCCTTTTATTCAGATCTGTTAATACACGTTAAAAATAAGATTTAAAATAGTGATCCCAAAAAAGTGCCTTACCTTTTGCTGGTGCAGTTATGGCTTTATGTCATTACAAAGCACCACAGCACAGCTGAATTAACATATGTTGCCTACTAAAATGGTGGCAGTGCGAGTGTGATGTCATCGGAATACTATCAGTTGGCAGCTCAGCAAAATTCCATGGAGTTCCATACAGAACATAATGCACATCTAGAAGGTTGTGACAGTGCACTGACAACGTTGCCACTATGTTGTCACAACTTCCTAGAACGTTGTCAGATTATTTTGTCACAATTTTCTTTGGAATTACATTTCAACAGTTGCATTCCAAAGTCTAGGCTTCATTTCTCGGCCACTATGTCATTGCAGACCGTTCCAAAGTGAAGGATCCTTCGTATACAGCCTAGAAATGCAGCCTGCAGCCTACATTCTGAGTGATCTCAAGGACGCATCAGATGTATCCTTCCCAGCCTTCGGTTACCCACAGTTCTCTGCACACGAACGTCACAAAGGAAAAAAAAAACAGCACCACGAAAATGGCGGTTGTGCTTTGTGCTGCACTACTACAGGAAGATGTAATGACAATGCTTTTAATATTTATTGTATTTTAATCAGTTTGGACCACTCCATTTCATGAAAAGAACTCTGAGAACTTCACTGCATGAAAAGAACTCTGAGAACCGTGGCTGGAGTACAAGGTGGCTTCTCTTTTAAGCTGTCAGGCCTGACTAGATTTCACTGAACTCAAACTTCTTGGTTTAGTCAAAAGTTCTCCTCACACTGTAATGTTTTAGCTCCCACCAGGCATTTTCTCCTCCCAGGTTCCCAGATATGGAAGTCTCTCACTTCACTGGGGTTCAAACTCACAGTCTCCTGATGTTGGGGTGAATCCTTAGTCTGTTGCAGCACTCAAGCACCTGAAGTTATGCAGATTTCTGTGTCCATTAATGCTTAATACAATAAAAAACACATTTTAACTGAAAGGTAGCGTGTAGTAAAGCACAGCAAGTGTCTAAATGTTCACTTTGACATCAGGAGATCATGAGTTTGAACCTCAGTGATGCCACAACCTTCCATAACTGGGAGCCCAAGAGGAGAAGGTGTCTGGTGGGACTGTGTGATGGAAAGAGCTCGCAGAGAAATGGAGCCAAAACCAATTTGTTCACCTAACAGAGATGCAGTACTAAAAATGTGAGAACTTCTGACTAAACTATGTAGTTGGACTTGGATCAACTCTTGTATCCTCAAATCGAGTTCACTCAAGAAAAGCTGTGTAATCAGTTAGTCTTTTATGGTAGATGCTCTCCTAAAAACAATCTTTGGTGCTTCAGCAAAAATCTCCTTTAAAACCAGATGAAGTGTCAGTTTGCAAGTGTCATTGGTGAAAATAGATCTAATCTCTGATAAACAGGATGTGTGTTATCGTGGTAGGCACTGTGAAGTAGCTGAGGTCATTGTTTGGGAGGGAGTGAGTGTGAAGGTGGGTGTTAGCTTGATGCCAACACACGTTACAAACAAACTACTAGAGTGCATCTGCTCTGGTCGTGAGAACAGAGCTCTGCAGCTTCCTTTGGTTAACACCTTGTTGTTAGAATATGGTTGTCTAAAAATGTAGCTTGCCAGTATCAGTATTTTTGTGACTGATATGTAATAAGATTTGCAGTGCTTATTGTTTGGGCCAAGAGTATAATAATTATAATATAATATAATTATAATATAATTATAATTAATTACTGCGATGGACTGATGACCTATCCAGGGTGTATCCTGCCTTTCGCCCAATGACAGCTGGGATAGGCTCCAGCACCCCACCGCGACCCAGAAGGAAAAGCGGTTTAGATGATGTATAATTAATTATAATAATATAAAATAACTTGTTGGTCCACCGTGTGTGAAACAGTAGGTCATCTGTCGCTGCACAGTTTGTGTTGGTCATCATTTAGTCCTTCTTCAGTGGTCACAGGACACTGCCCACAGGACACTGCACACAGGATGTTGGCTGGATATTTTTGTTCGGTGGACTATTCTCAGTGCAGCGGTGACACTGAGAGTTTTAAAAACTCCAGCAGCATTGCTGTGTCTGATCCACTCGGACCAGCACAAGAGACACTAACACACCACCACCACGTCAGTGTTACTGCAGTGCTGAGAATGACCCACCACCCAAATAGTACCTGTTCTGTGGGGGTCCAAGAAAATGCTGCTTGTGTATTGGTAGTGAATAACATTAGACCTAGTGCTTATTTAATATGAAACTATCTGGAACATTGTTGCCAATACTGTGTTTACACTGTGTTTACACTGTTTTCACTACCTCAGTAACTGTTTTACTACCTCAGTAACTGCTGTGTATATGTACGTTATCTGACGTAACTTACACACATCATTTTAAATATGTCTGCACCTTATTCCACTACTTCATGTCCAGAAATCTGTGCTGTGTTGGCGCTGCACTGTCCGATCTGTTTACTGTGTCTAATGTCTGTTTAATTTATCGTATTTATTGTATTGTTTCTAGCTTAATTTTTGTTTGCACACTGTCTGCACGTTCGCACTTTGTACTTTTGTACTTTTTGTTCCTTGTTGCACCGTGTTCCTGGAGGAACATAATTTCGCTCCACTGTGTACTTATACATAGATGGAATGACAATAAAAGCCTCTTGACTTGACTTGACTTGACATACTCGTAGTGCCCCCTACTGATGACAAAGGCAGTTTTCCATCTTCCATTTCCCTCTTTAACCAAGTTATAAGCACTGTGCAAGTCTAACCTGGTGAGAATTTTTGCTTAATGCAATTGTTCCAAGGCCGTTGGCGTTCAAAGGGGATAAGCATACTTTTTGGTTGCTTGTTTCAAACCTCTATACTCTATACACGACCTAAAGCCCCCATCTTTCCTTTTAACAAAGAAAAATTCTGTAGTGTCAGGAGATTTGGGAGATTGGATGAAACCCTAAGCTAAAGCCTCTTCAGTGTAAGGTAAAGGGTGAGAACACTGTATATTGAAACAATAAATATTTGAGTGTTGATATTTCTGTGTAATTTTCTGTTAATTGTATGTTTTGAAGACCTCTCTGGTGGAAATGTGTAATTGCAGCAACGTGCAGAAGAACACTTCGTAATGTTGGCTGTGCTTTAGACTTCCTCTCCGAGCAGATGAGTGTGTTGAAAGAAAACTCAAAACTTAGTGACGTGTCGTCTGAGGATGTGAGTGAATTGCATGTAAGACCTAAACATTGAGCTGGACCTTCTTTTTGAGTCTGTGCGTGACAATATTATGTAAAGATGTATGACGTGGTGTGAAACTCACGACCGGATGCCTCTGACTTTTTTTACTTACTGAGTTATGACCTCAGGCTTTACAGGGTGACTCACAGCAGCACACGCACACAATGCTTCAGTGTTTTTTTCCCTCCTGACTCAACAATGCTACTACTCAATGCTACAGCTGGTTTTGTCCTGACTCTGAAAAATGAATAACTTTGCTGTTTGGACTGGAAATTATATAAATGAAAGGTGGACTTGTGTTTCTTGGTCCTTGTGAATTTGTGATTAAAGTCAAAAGTGTTGAACCAGAAAGATTTTAATCAGCTATTTGTAAACTGTTTATCACTGTTTATCACCTCTAGTGACTTTTCAGATAAACTCACTAAGCATACAGTGTTAATTCCAGGTTAATATCATGCACTATTTTTGTGAATCCCCCACTCTGTGGCAACGGCTTCTGGGTATCTGTGGTTTGTTAGTTTGAGCTTTTTTCAGGAAGTGAAGTTAAGAATAATCTCTTGCCATCGCTGCACTTTCTCAGGCTATTTTCCAGATACTGCAGGGGTAAGCAGGTGAAACACGCAATGGTTCTGCTCTTTGAGCTGAGATTCTTTGGTTTGTGGATGCTTTGGTGGTGCTGTTTGGTCAAAGGTGAGCTGTATTCTCATAAACATCTACATTAGCTGTTTCTTAATGATGGTTTTGGTGGTTTTTATGGCTGATGATGGTTTTCATGCTTTCACACAGGATCTAGAGGATGTCAAATGCAGTATGTTGGCAGAAGCAACTTAACCACTGAGCTTCAGTCTGATGTTCTGCTGCCATGTATCTTTAAACCAACCCTCCTCGGATCAAACAAGACTGCAGATATAGCAGCAGTGTGGAGTCAGGCAATTATACCTTCAGATAATCTAGTGGAGATCAATCTGCAGGGTGAAGTAATGTTCTGGAATAACAGAGGTGGACGTATTAAGACGTTCCCCAAACTCTCAGAATCTGGAAACTTCTCCATCCTCCTCCGTAATGTACAGCAGTCTGATCTGGGTCTCTACCGCTGTGAGCTTCATGAGGGAATCAACTGCATGATCGCCTATCAGGAAGTGCAGCTTGGTTAGTTTTTGCATTTCCATTCATGTACATTATATTTACATCTGACTGTGGCTCTAAAACAGAAAAACAGTTCTGTACTTGTGGCTGAACTCTTTACTACAGAGTGTTTCCATATGGCAACTATTACTTTCTTTTATTTTTTTAGCCTAACTACGATATAAAAGTCCACATTTTTTCTTTTCCTTTGGTAATCTGTGGGCTCTGTGTGTAAAACTGTACTTTTATCTGAACAGCCTTCCTGTGTGTCTTTTTTCGCTTCACATAGTGAGGCCTGACTGCTGAAGGTCTCTCAAAGTGTGTGTATACATACATATTCATACATACACATAATAGATTAATGAATCCACTTTAGGTGCTACGGCTTTTATATGATGAAATATAACTGTTGCCATATGTTAACAGCTTGTGACAATACAAACTTGTTAATGTTAATGAACGCATTGCCTTTGAACACACTGGACACTGCCTAGATATACTAGTCACAAAGCAAACTTTCCATTAAGTACATTATCTCATGTATCATTTTTCAGCATCAGGAATAAAATAGAAAAAGAATTTATATATATATATATATATATATATATATATACGATCAGACATAACATTATGACCACCTCCTTGTTTCTACGCTCACTGTCCATTTTATCAGCTCCACTTACTATATAGGTGCACTTCGTAGTTCTACAATTACAGACTGTAGTCCATCTGTTTCTCTGCATACTTTGTTAGCCCCCTTTTACGCTGTTCTTAAGTGGTCAGGACCCCCATGGACCCTCACAGAGCAGGTACTATTTGTGTGGTGGATCATTCTCAGCACTGCAGTAACACTGATGTGGTGGTGGTGTGTTAGCGTGTGTTGTGCTGGTATGAGTGGATCAGACACAGCAGTGCTGCTGGAGTAATTGTTAGAAGTCTCACTTTCTCTGTATCTTATAATCATTTTTTGAACTCCAGTTTAGGACACAGATATACATTTAATAGTTATCCCCCTCTATGTGATCATAGTTAGCGTACATGCTGACAATACATACCCAAAATTATCAAGATCATTTTTTTTCACACTATTCTAAAAAAACATGCATATATGTTGGTTTTCAATGTTATTTTTCATGCATGAATGATGAATGTGACAGTGTTCTATGGCAGTGTTTACCCACTGTATGTACTGCAGATTGCAGTTCCATTGTCACTTGCTGTTGCCATATGGCAACAAAATGCAATGTAACATTTTGTGTATTTCATAATTCATTCAGTTTTGCTTGCATATAAGGATAGTTTTACATTCTCAACTGAGTGGATTATTTACCTACAGGTCTTGCTGCTGTTTCTGAATACCAGAAAGCCATCATAGCAGGAACATCAGGAGGAGCAGTAGTACTGCTACTGTTCACAGCATGTGTTTGCTACATAGCGAGTAAACGTGAGTGTTTGAATATACAGTTATTATTTCAAATTGCCTCAGATAGGAGTTTCTATTTCTATATGTGTGAAAGGTAGGCGTGTTCATGAGAGATCAGTCTTAGCAGCTAAAATGTCTCAAAAGTCCAAAATACAACATATGCTGGATTCTCTGTGTTGTAGCTCAGTTTCAAACTACATTGTGAAGCTTAACTGACATTGGGTTGCTAGTTTATTAGGTAAACCTACCTTGTAGCTACACTCATTGGCCACTTTACCAGAAACACCTACCATACTGTTGCACTCTATACATTTACTGTTGTTGAATGTAGCTCATTTGTTGTGTCACAATTTCTCAGCCCCCTCTACCCCACCCATCGGTGGAAAGGATCCACCACAAGACCACTAGAGTCTATTCTCAGCATACCAACGAGGTGGCATGGCAGTGTGTGTTGCTGTAGTTTTTAAAAACCTCACCATCACTGTGGTTAAGAAAACCGATGTGAGCGGAAGGGAGGTTAGAACCTGGCCACTGATGAAGGGCTAGCATAAGCTGTGCATGAATACAGGCGAGTTATAGTAGAGTTTCAAATATTTTCCAGTCCCTATGGGACCCGATTGCTCATGTCTAGTTTGGACGGCCATTCTCAGATATGTGTCAGACTCAGTTTGGGGTCAAATTTCAGGATTGGGTTGTCACAGCCCACCTTTCACTATAAAGGTGCCATAGAATGAACATAGAACTGTATTTACATTGACATAGTTGAATAAGGAGAGTTTGGTACATGGAACTTACATACTGTGAACCTCAAACAGGGTCGTCTCCTCCTTCAGATGCAAACCCCACACTTGCAAAAGGGATGTTAAAATGGGCCAGTTATGAAATCTTAAACTGTTATGTGATAGTCTTGACTCATTAATATTAACACCCCCAAAATTAACATACATCAGCTCACATTGTAGCCCAGCAGGTATTGTGGAGAATGAAATAACAACGGAGCAGCAGCAATGAAAATAGCAGACGTACTGTTCCAGGCTGGAAAGAGGATGTTGGCACTTTCATACCCTTCCCAAGAAGCCTAACTCTCAATGGGCACGGTCGATTTTCATCTTTAAAGGAGGCTGAAGTTGGCATCTTATTTCCCAGCTTCATAATCGAAAGTTCCGTTCCACCTTAACTGATACACACTATATTGCCAAAGGTATTCACTCATCCATCCAAATCATTGAATTCAGGTGTTCCAATCACTTCCATGGCCACAGGTGTATAAAACCAAGCACCTAGGCCTGCAGACTGCTTCTACAAACATTTGTGAAAGAATGTGTCACTCTCAGGAGCTCAGTGAATTCCAGTGTGGTACCGTGATAGGATGCCACCTGTGCAACAAGTCCAGTTGTGAAATTTTCACAAATATTCCACAGTCAACTGTCAGTGGTAAGTGGTCGGCAACGTAAAATGACAGAGCGGGGTCAGCGCATAGTGCGCAGAGGTCGCCAACTTTCTGCAGATTCAATCGCTACAGACCTCCAAACTTCATGTGGCCTTCAGATTAGCTCAAGAACAGCATAGAGAGCTTCATGGAATGGGTTTCCATGGCCGAATAGCTGCATCCAAGCCGTACATCACCAAGCGCAATGCAAAGCGTTGAATGCAGTGGTGTAAAGCGCCGCCACTGGACTCTAGAGCAGTGGAGACGTGTTCTCTGGAGTCACGAATCACGCTTCTCCATCTGGCAATCTGATGGACAAGTCTGGGTTTGGCGGTTGCCAGGAGAACGGTACTTGTCTGACTGCATCAGTGTCTGACCTCACAAATGCGCTTCTGGAAGAATGGTCAAAAATTCCCATAAACACACTCCTAACCCTTGTGGAAAGCCTTCCCAGAAGAGTTGAAGCTGTTATAGCTGCAAAGGGTGGGCCGACATCATATTAAACCCTATGGATTAAGAATGGGATGTCACTCAAGCTCATATGCGTGTGAAGGCAGACGAGCGAATACTTTTGGCAATATAGTGTAGCTTGTATATGCGCCAAAATGTAACTGTGGCACCATTTAAGATTGAACGGGAAATTAGCAAAACAAGCTGGTAAATAGGAAGCCAACTACAGTTTCTCAAACCTTTGACAGTATTGAGCAGCTTCACTCAGAGTTTCACACTGAAGAGACTGAAGAGAGCGAGTTCCAACTTCATCAGCATCAATAAAGTTGCAACCTGCAAGTTGTAGCCAAGCTGTGTGATTCTGTCCACTTTTTGACGGTTAAATAATTTTAATTTACTTCTTCTTTTTGTTGAGATCGGAAGCAAGTAGCTAGTATAGGTAATGTTAGCTACTAGCAAGCTCCACATAACTAGCAAAGCCAGTTAAATAGCTTGATAGCAGCTTTTTTGCACTTAGGTTCGTTTCCTATTTCGACATGTTATTTCTGTGTGAGGTGCCTAGTTGTAAACCAGCCAATCAGATCAGAGCTCATCAAATTACTCATGAGCCCACCAAAAAAGTGAAAGAGCTCATTTCATAGAGCTCAAATCACAGGGTTGGAAATGGGCCTGTAAAACCACATCTGGGCATTTTTCACCGCGACCAAAGTCACATACGTGTAGACATCAGAGATCAATTTAAAATACTGAGTAAATGTTTTAAATGCTTTAGTTTTACCCTTTATTCTTCATTATCTTCACTACATTAAATGGTTCTTTGATCTGGGATGCTGGACCCACTCAGCACTTGATTGATAGAAAACAGGCAGTGAATCGATTCAGGAAAGTACTTTAATAGTGCAGCCGAACGAAACGTTTGGCCAAAGATATTTCTAAATTATACCTTCAGTTATGTCAGCAGACTCTTTGTATACGAACACTTATTTTCATCAGAGTAAGTCTCTTGTCCAGTTTATCTTTCCATGTTGTGTCTATCAAAATGACCAATGCTGTGATTTTTCCTGATCTAAACTTCAGGCAAAAGAGACACAGAAGAAGAGGCTGTTTACGGTAAAACTGTTGAACACCATTTACAGTATAATGAACACTTTACAATACAATGAAAGCTGGAATGAAAGATGTTCTGTTTTTCCTGCTCAGAGAACGACATGGAGCTCAGAACAATGAGGAGCACCAGCAGAGGGCGCTGTGAGTATTTCAATAGAACTGATACGACTGTAAGATGACTGTCTCTGGTATCTGGTAGGTGTGGTCTATTATTGTGATTGGTAGGCAGGTGTTCACAAGTTTGGAATAATTTGCCATTTTAACAGTTTTTGTCATTTTATACTCAATAATAACTTATAGAGTGCGGACCTAAATATGACTGTTTAAATATTACTATGCTCCAAAATGTACACACTTAAAAATGATGGTTCTTTGTGTTCTTTAGTAAGGAACATGGTTCCATATAGAACCATGAACACTTAAATAACCCTTTGCATGATTAAAGTGTTCTTTGCATCATGAAAGGGTTCTTCAGACTGATGGAGATTGTGCTGTACATGGCTCTATATAGAACCTTTTTGAAAATGGTTCTATAAATAAAAACACCAAAAAGTGTTTTTTCTATTATTACAAGCATGACATCATAACAATAGAAGTACCCTTTTTGGTGCTTTACAGAACCCACTTTCAGTTCTGGATATGATGTAACATTGTGGTTGAGAGTCTTAGTAGTTATACTCTTATAAAAGATGGTTCTTCAAGGGTTCTTTAGTAAAAAAAATGGTTCTATACAGAACCATGAACACTTAAAGAACCCTTTGCATGACTAAAGTCAAAAGGGTTCTATATATATATCCATCTACAGCAAATTCTCCACCAGTCTAAAGAACACTTTCATAATGCAAAGAACCTTTTAATGGCACAAAGGGTTCTTGGAGTGTTCATGTTTCTATATAGAACCATTTTCTTTACTAAAGAACCCTTGAAGAACCATCATTTTTAAGAGTGTATTTTTAGATGGTTTATTCAGTATTTCATGAATTGTGGGAAGAAGAAATGAACAAACAATGAGCAATATTCTGTAATTATCTGTTTACATTCATTGTCTAGGTATCCGCCTTGAGTTCTGATCTCCTTACTTTTCAAATATGATGAATTCTAATTGTAATTTGAGTCTTTTGCTCAGCTCACATTCCCATGTTGTGTCTATCAAAATGACCGAATCTGTGATTTTTCCTGATCTAAACTTCAGGTAAAAGAGAAACAAAAGACGAGGCTGTTTACGGTAAAACTGTTGAACTTACTTTTACGATGCACTGACCAAGTTACAATGCAGTGAAAGCTGGAATGACAGATGTTGTTCTGTTTCTCTGACACAGAGAACGACACGGAGCTCAGAATAATGAAGAGTACCAGCAGAGGGTGCTGTGAGTATTTCAGTAGGATTGATATGACTGTAAGATGACTGTCTCTGGTATCTGGTGTGTGTAGGAGACTATTGTGTTTGGTGGACCGTGGTCTGTCATAGACCTACAGACACAGGTGGTCATCATTTTGATATAATTTGCCATTTTAACTCTTTCTGTCATTTTAGATTCAGTATTAACTTATACAGTGTGGACTTATATTACTGTTTAAACATTACCATTCTTTAAATCTACACCTTTAAAAATGTTGGTTCTTCAAGGGTTCTTTAGTAAAGAAAATGCTTCCATATAGAACCATTCAAACACTCGAACCATTTGCATGATTAAAGGGTTCTTTGCATCATGAAAGCATTCTTCAGACTGATGGAGAACGTGCTGTAGATGATTCTCTATAAACCCTTTTTGAAAATGATTCTATATGGCAGCAAAAGTGTTTTTTCTATTATTACAAGCATGACATCGTAACAATGGAAGTACCCTTTTTGGTGCTATTTAGAACCCTTTTTAACCTGCACTTTCAGTTCTAGATATGATGTGACATTGTGGTTGAGAGTCTTAGTAGTTACACTCTTATAAAAGATGGTTCTTCAAGGGTTCTTTAGTAAAAAAATGGTTCTATACAGAACCATGAGCACTCAAAGGACCCTTTGCATGACTAAAGTGGTCTTTGCTTCATGAATGTGCCATAGATGGTTCAATATAGAACCTTTTTGACAAGGGTTCTATACTGCACCAAGTACAGCACCATTGTCAAGCTTGTAACAATAGAAGAACACTTTTAAGGTTTTGCATAGAACCCTTTTCAAAAAGCTTCTATATATATCCGTCTACAGCACATTCTCCATCAGTCTGAAGAACACTTTCATGATGCAAAGAACCTTTTAACGACACAAAGGGTTCTTGGAGTGTTCATGTCTCTATATAGAACCATTTTCTTTACTAAAGAACCCTTGAAGAACCATCATTTTTAAGAGTGTATTTTTAGATGGTTTATTCAGTATTTCATGAATTGTGGGAAGAAGAAATGAATAAACAATGAATAATATTCTGTAATTATCTGTTTACAGTCATTCGTCCATTACATTCATTGTCTAGGTATCCGCCTTGAGTTCTGATCTCCTTACTTTTCAAATATGATGAATTCTAATTGTAATTTGAGTCTTTTGCTCAGCTCACATTCCCATGTTGTGTCTATCAAAATGACCGAATCTGTGATTTTTCCTGATCTAAACTTCAGGTAAAAGAGAAACAAAAGACGAGGCTGTTTACGGTAAAACTGTTAAACTTACTTTTACGATGCACTGACCAAGTTACAATGCAGTGAAAGCTGGAATGACAGATGTTGTTCTGTTTCTCCGACACAGAGAACGACACGGAGCTCAGAACAATGAGGAGTACCAGCAGAGGGTGCTGTGAGTATTTCAGTAGGATTGATACGACTGTAAGATGACTGTCTCTGGTATCTGATGTGTGTAGGAGACTATTGTGTTTGGTGGACCGAGGTATGTCATAGACCTACAGACACAGGTGGTCATCATTTTGATACAATTTGCCATTTTAACTCTTTCTGTCATTTTAGATTCAGTATTAACTTATACAGTGTGGACTTATATTACTGTTTAAACATTACCATTCTTTAAATCTACACCTTTAAAAATGTTGGTTCTTCAAGGGTTCTTTAGTAAAGAAAATGCTTCCATATAGAACCATGAACACTAAACGAACCCTTTGCATGATTAAAGGGTTCTTTGCATCATGAAAAGGTTCTTCGGACTGATGGAGAATGTGTTGTATATGGTTCTATATAGATCCTTTTTGAAAATGGTGCTATATAGTACCAAAAGGGGTTCTTCTATTACTACAAGCATGACATCGTAACAATAGAAGAACCCTTTGGTACCATATGGTACCCTTTTTAACCTGCACTTTCAGCTCAGGATATGATGTGACATCGAGAGGTGTAGTAGATACACTCTTAAAAGAGATGGTTCTTCAAGAGTTCTTCAGTAAAGAAAATGGTGCTATACAGAACCATGAACACTCAAAGAAACCTTTGCATGATTAAAGTGTTCTTTGCATCATAAAAGTGTTCTTAAGAAAAGGGTTCTATACTGCACCAAGTACAGCATAGATGTCAAGCTTGTAACAATAGAAGAACACTTTTGGGTTCTATATAGGACCCTTTTCAAAAAGGTTATATATAGAACCATCTACAGCACATTCTCCATCAGTCTGAAGAACCCTTTCATGATGCAAAGATCATGAAAAGGGTTCTTTGCATGTTCATAGTTCTATATGGAACAATTTTCTTTGCTAAAGAACCCTTGAAGAACCATCATTTTTAAGAGAGTTTTTCTAAATGGTTTATTCAATATTTTAAGAATTATGGGAACAAGAAGTGAATGAAATGATGAATAATATACAGTAATTATCTAATTACATTCATTGTTTGACTAATTATCCATCTTGAGTTTTGATCTCTGTACTTTTGAAAGTGATCAATTCTAATTGTAATTTTATTATAGCCTAATTCTTGATGTTATAAGTGAGAGTGGGGTAGGTTGGCACAGTTTTCACTCTGCTGTGTATCCCAGGTGTCCCACACATTATTATAAGCCACCTTACATCAAATGGAAGCTGAACAGTGTCAGAAAACATTTTCTGTAATTGGTGCATTTATGATTCCATTCTTGTTGTGAACTCATGCCAACCAGCCCCAGTATTGAGTTGTCTGACACATGCAGTGGTGGACAAAGTACACAATTGCTGACCCAGAGAGATAATCTCTGTAAAATACCATTCAAGTAAAAGTAGAGGTCCTCTATTTATATTTCATATTTAATATGTAAGTTTAGGATGAAAGTTATTTTTTATCTAGCATTACATATTGACGGCAATCCAAGCATATATGAAAATATAGCTGATTAAAATGTCTTCTAAGTAAAATTAATAAATTTCTAGTAGTGCTTTTTAAACCATTACTATAATGTATAAACATTGATATTCTCACCTTAACGGACTGTAATGTTCAGAGCTCTCGACAAATTCAATGTTGGTCAAGAAGTCAGTCATTTTGAAGTTACATTTTTTGTGAGACTGCCCCCTACTGACAAGAAACAGACACTGTGTAAACCAACCCCATTGCTCCCTACAGTTTCCTCAGTCATTTTAGAATCTTCTACAGCTTCTGATCCTATCAAACATTTCTTAATTATGTATTTTACTAATTATTTGAAACCTGCGAAGTTGTACAGGACTAACATATTAGGATCTTTTTACATTGCTGAAAACATAGATTCCAAACTTTTGAACAGCGATTCCAAACTTTTCAATGCTGCTGTATTTCAACTCACTTTGACCTGTAATGATGAAAACGCTGTTAGCTGCCACACTAACTCTGCTCTCTCTCTCCTTTCCTAGGTCAAAATCCAACACAAGAAAACTCAATCTATGTCAACTGTGAGAGAAAAAAGACGTAGCTGTGAAGAAACTGTCAATTCAGGCTTTATAAAGCTGAACAACATCAAACAGCTTTTTATATATATTTTATATTTACGTTTCTTTTGTTTATTATGATAATAGGAGTGAGAACTTTTCAGTCAACGCTACAACAACATAAAATATGATTATTATTATCATAATTGTACAGTTGCTTTTGTTACATCACAACTGTCCAGTGTCCTGTCAGCTAATTAAAATGCACTGAGAAACGTGTTGAGAGTCACAGATCCTTTACTTAAAAGCTAAAACCAAGATGATGCATCACGGTTCTTCTTTTTACTGGATGTTCTTTGATCTGCCACATTAACTGGAATTTCTTTGTTTTATCAAGCACTGAACTGGAGCTTCTTTTGGAACTGGAGCTTCTTGTTGGTTGCTGTGAATTAGGGCTGCAACAATTAATCAACATTATCAATAATGATACACAAAATCACTGGCAACACATTGATTAGTTGTCTATGTTTGCGCTCACCATTTACATCACTTCAAGAGGGAAAATACAGATAGCAGAGAATACAGTACAGAGACCTGCACAACTCAAAAATATGGGAACATCTTAACATCATCTAAGTCTTCAGTTGAAGAAAGCTCTGGGTCATCCAATTCTCAATATCCATGACACATTAATTGAGCCTTCCTATAGAGTGATTTCCAAAGTTTAAACCTAAGTACAGTTGTAGATCATCTGCATAACTATGAAAAGAGATGATACGTTCACCAATAATTTGCCTTAGGGGGAGCATATATAACGAAAAAAGGAGAGGACCTAAGATGGACCCTTCTGAAAAAGCTCTATGTTTAATATAAGAAATTAACCATTTAAGAGCCAAATTCTTGACCCCAACACAGTGTTACAAGCATTCAATGAGTATATCACGGTCAACAGTGTCAAATGCAGCACTCAAGTCCAGCAAGACCAGGACAGAACAATCACCAGAATCAGCAGTAAGTAAACAATAGTTAGTCACTTTTAAAAGAGCAGACTCAGTACTGTGAAAGGCCCTAAAATCCGACTGAAACGTCTCATAAATTTTGCTGTTGTCTAAGAAAAATTTAACTTGAATAAACACAACTTTTTTTAGACCTTTAGACAAAAAAAGTTTTGATACAGGCTGGTAGTTACTGAGAACCCCTACATCCAGATTATACTTCTTTAGGAAGGACTGATCAACTGCATGCTTAAAACATGCAGGAATGAAAATAAGGCTACATGACACCTACATAAGCTTTTCATGACCACTGACACAACCCTACATAAATATTTATAAACGCTGATTCCAGCAGGCGTCATTTGCTATAGAGGTTACATTTGCCAGTTTCTATCAAAGTTAGCTAAAGTAGCCTTTATGACAGATGATGCCTATAGGACAGCACCCTACAGTAAAATGTTACCAAAAATTTTACACAGTGGAGATTTAAATGTTTTCTGTTTTTTTTTTCCTGACTCTGAAAAAAGAATAACTTTATTGTTTTTACTGGAAATGATATAAATGAAAGGTGCACTTGTGTTTCTTGGTCCATGTGAATTTGTGATTAAAGTCACAAGTGTTGAACCAGAAAGATTTTAATCAGCTATTTGTAAACCGTTTATCACTGTTTATCACCTCTAGTGACTTTTCAGATAAACTCACTGAGCATAAAGTGTTAAATCCAGCTTAATGTCTTGTATGCCATTCTAGGGTAAGCCGATAGAGCACGTACTATTTTTGTAAACCCTCAACTCTTTGCAAACCTGAACAGCTTGTGGGTATCTGTGGTTTGTTAGTTTGAGCTTTTTTCAGGAAGTGAATTTAAGAACAATCTCTTGCCATCGCTGCACTTTCTCAGGCTGTTTTCCAGATACTGCAGCGATAAGCAGGTGAAACACACAATGGTTCTGCTCTTTGAGCTGAGATTCTTTGGTTTGTGGATGCTTTGGTGGTGCTGTTTGGTCAAAGGTGAGCTGTATTCTCATAGACATCTACATTAGCTTCTTCTTAATGATGGTTTTGGTGGTTTTTATGGCTGATGATGGTTTTCATGCTTTCACACAGGATCTAGAGGATGTCAAATGCAGTATGTTGGCAGAAGCAACGTAACCACTGAGCTGCAGTCTGATGTTCTGCTGCCATGTAACTTTAAACCAACCCTCCTCGGATTAAACAAGACTGCAGATATAGCCGCAGTGTGAAGTCAGAGGACTATAACAGCGGATAATCTAGTGGAGATCAAGCTGCAGGGTCTAGTACAGTTCTGGAATAACAGAGGTGGACGTATTAAGACGTTCCCCAAACTCTCAGAATCTGGAAACTTCTCCATCCTCCTCCGTAATGTACAGCAGTCTGATCTGGGTCTCTCTACCACTGTGAGCTTCATGAGGGAATCAACTGCATGATCGCCTATCAGGAGGTGCAGCTTGGTTAGTTTTTGCATTTTTTATTCATGTACATTATATTTACATCTGACTCTGGCTTTAAAACAGAAAAATAGTTCTATATATGTGGCTGAACTCTTTACTATGTAGTGTTTTTATATGGCAGTCATTAATTTTTTCATAGTTTTTTGTCTAACTACAATGTAAAAGTCCATTTTTTTTCCTTTCCTTTGGTAATCTGAAGACTTTATGTGAAGATTGTGTTCTTTTATTTGAACAGCCTTCCTGTTTGTCTTATTTGACTTCACATAGTGAGGCCTGCCCGCTGAAGTTCTCTGAAAGTGTGTGTAATTAAATATTTATTAATACACAAAATACATGAATGAATCCACCTTAGGTGATTGGCTTTCATGTGACAAAATATAACCATTGCCATGGCAACAGCATGTGACAATGTAAGTAAGTAAGTAAGTAAAGTTTATTTATATAGCACTTTTTACAACAGGTGTTGTCACAAAGCAGCTTTACAAGGAAATGAGCATTACAAAAAGAAATCCAGGTCCGAGCCCCCATGAGCGTCGCCAGTGGCGACAGTGGCAAGGAAAAACTCCCTAAGAGAAACAGGAAGAAACCTTGAGAGGAACCAGGACTCAGAAGGGGAACCCATCCTCCTCTGGTCGACACCGGATAGTAAACATTGTTAGTATAAAGTATTATAGTACAAAAACAGGGTAAAAGGTGAAGGAAACAATTAATTTGAATAGTTCAGTTCATGCTGCAGCAGCAGCAGCATCAGTGGGGTCAGGTTGTGGGGGTGAGGTTTGCACGGTGAGCAGTGGCACCCGATCAAGGCAGCAGCATCAGCAGCAGGATGGGCAGCTGTTCAACTCGGCAAAAGAAAGAGAGGAAAAACACAGTCAATGGGTGATTGATTAATTTGAATTAGTTTGAATGATTGATTGGTTCAAGTGAATAATTTTGAATAGTTCATGCAGCAACAGCAGTAGTATCAGTGGGGTCAGGTTGTGAGGGTGAGGTTTGCACGGCGTTGTACAGCAGGAGGCTCAATGTTGGTAACCCGGTCCAGAGGGCTGGCGAGCAGTGGCACCCGATCGAGGCAGAAAAGGCAGCAGCATCAGAACGCACAGGATGGGCAGCTGTTCAACTCGGCGAAGAAAAGAAAGGAAAACACACAGAGAGGAAAACACACAGAGTTAGTTCTGCAATGGGTGACCGATCACAAATTACAGTGTTAGCAGAGACTCTGGCAGGTATAGAACTAACAGGGAAAACTAATTACCAAAGGCTTGAATATACAAGTAGGTTTTTAGCTTAGACTTAAACACTGAGGCTGTGTCTGAGTCCCGAACATTAACAGGAAGATTATTCCAAAGCTGGGGGGCTTTGTATGAGAAAGCTCTCCCCCCTGACGTAACTTTATTAATTCTGGGTACTAATAGTAAGCCAGCACCTTGTGATCTAAGTAGGCGGGATGGTTCATAGTGAGAGAGAAGTTCACTCAGGTACAGCGGGGCGAGTCCGTTTAGTGCTTTATAAGTCAGCAAGTGCTTTATAAGTCAGCATGCAAACAGTGTTAATGAATGCACTGCCATTGGACACACTGGACACTGCTTGGATATTCTAATCACAAAGCAAAATGGCCATTAAGTACATATAGCATTGATTATTTTTCAGCATCAGGAATAAAGAACAGAATATATATATATATATATATATATATATATATATATATATATATATATAAAACAGAAAATTACACAAGAGCCTCAACAACTGAATATTTAATTTTTTCAGTGTTTAGTGTGTCCACTCTTTAACTTTATTACAGTATTTTTTTTCCAAGAGATTTGTTTTCAGTTTTTTAAAGAATCTGCAGGGACTCTTCAGTTCAGCATTTTCTGCTTCTCACCATCCACATAATCCCAAACATTTTGATGTTGAGGTCTGGACTTTGGGGTCATCAGCCCATTGTTCTGAGACCACCAGTAGTAGAGAGTAGTTTCTCCTCTTTCTCTCTCTCAAAGATGAAAGCTGTAAGTGCTGTCTGATGGGGACAGCTATGGTGGTCTACCAGGTCTTGCATGGTTGTTAGGAGTCTCAATATCATTTTTTTGAACTGCATTTTAGGATACAGATCTTCATTTGTTCAACTTTCTCGTTCCTAACAGTTAATCCCCTCTGTGTGATTATAGTTGGGGCACATGCTGGCAATACTTCTCAAGATAATTCAAGATCATTATTCACATACCATTCTGTGTTTAAAAAAAACACATGCTTATATGGCTATTTTACGTTATTTTTCATGCATGGATGATGAATGTGAAGCTGTCTTATGGCAGTGTGTGATAAGTGTGGTCGCCACTTTTGATGGTGCTGTGGTGGGTTAGTGGCCTGGAGGCTCGTAATTCACCACACTTGGTCATCAGGTCTCCATTTCCCAGTGCTCAGAAGTTCTTTGCAACTACACACACAAAAATATTTACACATGCGAGGAAAAGTTTAAAACCAAAGCTGTATATAAATGACTCCACTGACTCCTCAGTCAGCATCCGGCAGTTATTTCTCCATCCAGAACTGCAATTCTGCTCAAATAGATCTGAGGCTGCGAAGCCACACAGACCTTCCCAAATAACAAAGGAACTCTCTCTTCCACTGTCCCCTTTCCTTTCTTGGCAGCCCCTCCCACATTAGATCTGAACAGTTCAGATCTAGGGGTGACAGCAATACAAACAATATGCATATATATTACATACATACACTCTATGGCCATTTCTCAACATATAAACATGTGTACATTCAACATATAAACAGTACAGATAAGCTAGCATTGTTTAACATTGTGTATTGTAGCATTGTTTAATAATTGATGCAGTTTTGCATGCATATGAAGATTGATTTACATTCTCAACTGAGTGGATTATTTATCTACAGGTCTTGCTGCTGTTTCTGAATACCAGAAAGCCATCATAGCAGGAACATCAGGAGGAGCAGTAGTACTACTACTGTTCACAGCATGTGTTTACTACATAGCGAGTAAACGTGAGTCTTTGAACACAGTTTATTATTTCAAATTGCATCAGATATGAGTTTCTATCTCTATTTCCATCTCCAGTCTCTCTTTTGTTCATTTTTTGAAGCTATATGTGTCAAAAGTAGGAGTGTTAATAAGAGATCAGTCTTATGCTGGATTTTCTAGCAGTTTAGTTTCAGACTACATTGTGAAGCTTAACTGACAACACTGAGTTCACTGAAAGTTATTTTGTGTGTTGCAGGAAGACACCGTAAGAGACAAGATAGAGTTCAAGGTAAGCTATGTGTCATGCAAACTTGTGAAGACACAGTGTGACAGCACAGTTTTACTGCTGTACTGTTTGTGTAAGTGTAGGGTTGCTAGTTCATTAGGTAAACCTACCTTGTATGTTCACTCATTGGCCATTTTATCAGAAACATGTACCATATCTGACTGTAGCCCATCTGTTGCGTCACAATTTCTCAGCAGCCCTGTATCTCGTCCATCAGCGGAAAGGGACCACCACAGGACCACTAGAGCCTATTCTCAGCATACCAGCGACGTGACATGGCAGTGTGTGCAGCACTGGTTTGCGTGTGTTAGACACAGGTGAGGTTTTTAAACACCTCACAATCACTGGGTTAAGAAAAGTCCGCTGACCAAAATAGCCAGCCCATGAGCAGATATGTGGTTAGAAACTGGCCACTGATGAAGGGCTAGCACAAAGTGGGCATGAATATAGACCAGTTATGTTTAAATATTTGCCAACACCCAACGGAACACGGCTGCTCATGTCTGGTTTTGGACGTCCAAATGTGTGTCAGGCTCAGTTTGGGGTTAAATTTCAGGTTTATGTTTTCAGAGCTCGTCTCCCACTTTAACAGATTTCACCCTATATTTCCCCTCCTTTACGCCCAAAAACATTTCTTATTTTTATTCCTACCCCTTGTTTTCGAGGTGTCACCTTACCCCTTGGAACTGAGTTACAAAGGGTGGTGGTTGAAATCTTCCCCTACGAAATGGAACAACCCTCAAATAAAAAAGAGCATTACTTCATTAACAGCTACTAGCGCTGCTCTGTAGGCGACCCTGCCAGTCTGCAGTGACAGCAGAGGAGGGTAAAGTTCAGCTCCTCACTGCTGGGCTTTAGTTAAATTAAGAGAGTCATATGCCTTCAAAGGGGGGAACTGATGTTTATTATCACCCATCCCTAATTTTTTAGTGAAATGAAGCTGAAGTCAGATATTCGCCAGCTTCTTGTTCGAATTTTCCTGTTACACCTTAAATGGTGCAGTATTTACATTCTGGCGCTTCAGAATTTTTCCTCATCCTAACATCTGTTTGGAGTGTGCTTCTGAAAAACCTCTGTTTGGAGGGTCATGTAGCCCTAACACTTTGCCCTACCCCTCTATCTCAACAAAAATCAGGGTACCCTACCCCTAGACGTGAATGTGCAAAATGGAGGGCTAAGGGCTAAGGCAAGGGGTGAAATGGGATTGGGCCTTAGTTTTACCCTTTACTTAATTCTTCACTACTTTCATTACCTTAAATCATTCTTTAATCTGGCATGCTGGTCAGCACTCAGCACTGACACTTGAAAGAAAACGGGACAGTGAATCGATTAAGGAAACAAAGTTTGATTTCTTTGGTCAAAGGTATTTTTAAGTGATATGTTTAATTATTTTCTATATAACATGTTCTATGTGCAGAAATAGAGTTTGTTTTAAAGAGGTGATGGCTGACATCTCGCTATATCAGCACAGCATGAGAAAAGTGTTGGTGATGCTGTTAAATTATACTATTTGATGAATAAATTCATTAATGCAGAATTTCAATATAACTTTTGTCAGCTAGGTATTTTATTAAAGCATATTATTATTGACATGTTTATTATTGTTTTATATTTCATTTATCTTCACTGCAATAATGGCTATTATTATCACTATCCTGTCTGGTTCTATTCTGCACTTTGGGTGTATGTATTAACAGAACTTTGTTATTCTCAGCTCAAAACATAATGATGTGGTCAGTCAGGCACTGACAGAATTGTGTGTAGCTCGGGTTGGGTTTGAACTCATAGAGGGGTGCTGAGGAACTATGACGTGACAGATGGGCTGCAGTCAGTAGCTGTAAATGTGTAAAGTGCACTAGTATTGTAGGTTTTAGTATGTAAAAATGCCAGGAACTCATCCCAGCACAACACAAATGAGCTATATTGGTATCACTGCTGTGCTGAGAATGGTCAACCACCCACACATCTACTCAGTGGTCCCCTTCCACTGAAGAACAACAACTGGGTTAGAGTCTGTAAATGTAAACCAACAAAGTGCACCTACACTCACTGGCCACTTTATTAGGTCCACCTGCCTTGTGTCTACACTCAGTGGCTGTGTTTACATACAAGGATTTTTGCCAATCCGATTGAATACATTCCAATTATATATTAAGACTGAGGTGTTTATATGCACACTGTACTCAACAATCTGATGGAAAATCTCTGTTTACATGCAGATTATATGTAATCCGATCCAAAATTACACACGCATACGCAGAGTACCATTCAGTGAAGATGTTACCATGACAACGAGCATCACATGAGTCCAGTCAGAGTGAGGCGAGCAGCAGTGAGCAGTGCATGTGTTTTTAATTCCTGGAAAATGACGTCAGACTCAGGAAAACGTACTACATATACACAGCTCTCCCACCTATCTGCCAACTTATGGCGGCCACGCTCAACCTTGTTCTCCACAAGAACGCGATCACCAATCTCGATTTCAGATCCCTTTGCTCTCCAGTTGTAAACATCAGCTTGATGCTTTTGTTCTTTTGAAGTGTGGGCTTCGGCCAGGGATATAGCTGTACGCAAATCGTCTCGCAGAGATTCAATGTACTTAGAATAGGTGACATCATCGCCATCCCTCAACACGCTCTTAAAGACAACATCAACTGGGATGCGTGGGACTCGGCCAAACATAAGGTAAAATGGAGGACACCCAGTTGTTTCGTGTGCTGTACAATTGTACATAAATGTTAGTGTGTGAAGCATCTGGGGCCACTGGTGTTTGGGACGTGCAGGAAGTGCCCTAATCATATCACCCAAGGTACGGTTGAATCGTTCAGTCGTTCCATTACCCATTGGGTGGTAAGCTGTGGTGCGTGATTTTCTCACCCCTGAGAGCTGCAAAAGATGACTGACCAGCTTGTTCTCAAAGTTAGCACCCTGATCAGAGTGCACACGTTCTGGAAAGCCATAGAAACAAAAGTAATTGTCCCACAGCTACTTAGCAACGGTTTTTGCCGCCTGATCTAGACAATGAAAAGCGTGTGCAGGTTTTGTGAAGTGATCAGTGATCACTAAAACATCAACTGATTTGCCGGTGCTGTCTGCAGCGGACCAGAAATCTATGCAAACAAGCTCTAAAGGCGTTGTTGTTTTGAACTGGAAGGACGAGCTGAGCACGTAATCTGGAATCTCCTATGTTTAGTTAATGGGTCCTTTGACACTCGATACAATATCCCATTCTCCAGTGTCAACTTCTCCTACTGTTTAAGGAGTTTCAGGGCATTTTGTGACACTTTGGCCTTCTCTCTCCTCAATGGCCTGCATTTTCGTTCAACAAAGCTAATCACGCAGTTCAGATCTACATCCTCTAATTGCTTCACTCGCAATTCCTCAATTGGGTATGAAAACAAAGTGTCTTGACCAATGTCAGACAATTGCTGCACATGATTAGCCAGATGAATTGCTTGGGTGCGAGGTCCAGCAAGCCAATCAATATGGTTATCAAAAACAGCAGAAATTTCAGCACTTGAAAGACTTGCAGCCTCTCGCTGACCCACAACAGCTTGCTGTGGCAGTTTCTGTTGTTTTGAGAAAAACTGCACGTTATGGCTTGCAGAAGACGACCGGAAAAAGTCTTGGACAGAACCATTGGTCATCCTCACTGACTCATTCAGTAGGTCTTTGAATGGCTCGCGAATGAGTCGATGACTGATCCTTTCCTTGGCAAATGGCACTCGACTCAAGGCATCAGCCACTACATTTTTAGGACCAGGCACATATTTGATGTCAAATTCAAATGCAGCAAGTTTAGCGACCCATCTCTGTTCGCACGCATCTAACCGTGGCTTAGTCAGAATGTGCATCAGCGGGTTGTTGTCCGTCCAAACCGTAAAGGTATGTCCTTTAAGCCAGTGGCCAAACTTGTCGCAAATGGCCCACTTCAAGGCCAAGAACTCGAGGCGATGTGCAGGGTATCTGCTCTGTGCTTTGTAGAGTGACTTACTGGCGAAAGCAATGGGCCGGGCCCTCTCTTCTCCAGGAACAACCTGTGAAAGGATGGCACCAAGCCCATCAGAAGAAGCATCGGTCGACAAAATAAAGGGCTGACTAAAATCTGGGTGTGCCAATATAACATTAGCAAGTAAAGCACCCTTGAGATGTTCTAAAGCTCTTTCACAAGCAGGGGTCCAATCTGCGGCAGTAAGTTTCCTTTGGGGGGTGGTTATTACTTAGCTTGTACCTCCTGCCTCTCTTTGTCCCCGAAATAAGCTTGAATAGTGACTTCGCTATGACAGAGCAGTTCTCAATGAACCTCTGGTACCACATAACTAGCCCTAAAAACGACTGGATTTTCTTTGCAGAAGGTGTAACACCATCTGGGCACATCAAATCGTCAGAAGAAACACCAGCGATAGCGCTAACTTTGGATGGGTCAGTGGATATTCCTTTTTTGTTGATGACATGTCCAAGAAATTGCACTGAACGCCGTAGAAAATGGCATTTCTTCGGTGAAAGCTTCAGGTTATTTGTCCTCAACCTCTGGAAGACCAATTCCAGCCTCTCAAGAGCCATTTTTTCAGTCGGGGCAAAGACCATGAGGTCATCAAGGTAACAAAGGAGAGATAAAAAATTTTGGTCCCCAAAAATGTTTGTCATCATCCTCATAAAGCTAGCAGGTGAGTTGTATAACCCTTGAGGGAGTCTGTTATACTCATATAGACCAACTGGAGTGGTGAAAGCCGTGTACTTTTTATCCGCCTCGTGCAATGGAATGTTATAAAATCCTGAGGTCAGATCCATAGTACTAAAAAATGAATTCCCACCCAAAGCAGCAAGGCAGTCTTCCTGGTGTGGCAGGGGATAGGCGTCTTTCACCGTTCTGGAATTCAGCCAACGAAAGTCAGTGCAAATGGGGAGATCGCCATTCTTTTTCCAGCACAAAACAAGAGGAGAAGCAAACTCGCTAGTTGATTTCCGAATGATAGCTCTCTCCTCCATGTCATTCAAAGCTACACGCAACTTCTGGTAATGGGCTGGTGGGATGCGTCTATATGGCAACCTGAAGGGTCTTTCATCTACAAGGTGTATTCTATGGACGAAGTCTTTCACCTCGCCACAGTCAGGGGCTTGTCAGGAAAAGATGTCCTTGTAGCGAATTACAAGTTTGCAGATGTCCAACTTGCACTGCTCTGAGACCTCGCATTAGTTGAGATCGATGTTTTCCAGTCCATGCTCTTTTAGCTCCTTGTACAACAAGTTCTTGTCATTTTGTGTGCTGACAATGCTTTGGCTACCAGAAGACAACACAGGTATGTTCTTCTCTGTAAAAAAATCTTCAAGTGCCAAACACGGGTAGACGTCTGCTATTTTGGCATTTCGTCTGAGCGTCACAGGTTTGTCACTAGGAATTATCTCCCAGTACCTGTCTGTTTCCTTGAGTCTGTGTACGACATATTTGATCACATTCGTCCCCAAAATCAAATCGTCCACTTGGCCAGGGACTATTAAGGTGGGCACAATGACAACACATCCATACACAGTCAATGTCAAATCACAGACACCTTTGGGAAAAGCCCTCTGACCTCCATATCCGATGAGAACAATGTCAGGATTGTTTTTTATGGTGTCATTCAAAACTTCAGCTGCAATAAGCTTATCTGCAACTGCAGCACTCAAGGTGCAGGCCATAGAGCCAGTATCCAGCATGGCACTCAATGTGAATTGACCATTGATAACTACAGGAGTATAAAAGAGACTGTCTGAACTGTTAACATGTTGTGTGTTCTGTACAACTATTTTAGAAGTTTCAGGAGAGTTGTCACAATAAGCAGAATACACAGACTCAAGATCAGGTACTCCCATGAGGGTATTTTGACTAAAGCCTACACTTCCCCTCTCTGAAAGTAGGCCGACTCGTTTCCTGAGAGTGAGGCAGATTCCCTGCTAGACATGGGAATAGACTGTGCGTGCTGCGTAGCAGCTGGACAATTTTGTTTGGTGTGACCTGGCGGGACCCAAAGCACAAATGTTCAGCTCCACAGTGTGAAAATGTTGTATGCAACTTATCTTTGCAAATGCGACAGCCTTGGATTTTGTTAGGGGCACTGCCGGATGAGTTATGGTGAGGATGGCGAAGATGCTGCTCCCTAGTGGTTAGAACATCCAAAACCTTGGACAGCATATCTCCCATGGGATTGAGACTGGATTGGGTGGCTGGATCTAGAGCCGATGGCCTGTGGGGCTCCACTGCCTTTTGCTTGAGGGTCATCAGTTCCACAGTTGAATCACCTCCACACTCATTATGGTCACAAACAGCTACATTGTTTTGTTTCACATTGGAAGTTGTCTTAGCAGCAGAAACCATCTCTGTTTTTCTCTCTCTCTGGAACTCATTAACCTGTTCCTGCACTTCCTTAGCAGACCATTACTGAATGGGCTTGGTCTTGAAAACATAAGCAAGGCCAGGATCAGGGCAGTTGTGAATAAACATCATTGCTACCTCCCTACCAAGGTCTTCCATGTGTTTGCCCTGCATCTGCAGAAGACACTCATCAGCGACGTCCGCAGCTTTATTAACACAAACCCAATAATCTATGGGACACTCATTGTATTCTGGTAGTGTATTGTAAAAATTGGCAAGTGGCATGCTAGAGTATGACATAGTACTAGAGTACTGTTTTAAAATGTCAAAAATTATGCCAGGCTGGCAAGTGATGTCCAGTGTTGGGTCACTGCGTAAAGCTATCTTGACTACATCCCTAGCTCTGCCTCTAAGTCTACTCATGATTTCCTCTGCATGGTCAGTGCTTTGAAAATTTCTCTTCCTTAAATATAACTGCATCGTTTCTACCCACTCGCCAATGTCACATGCATCTGAACCATCCCTTCTGAACATTGGTGGATCTTTTACATCAGTATTCAGAATAACATTAACCCGTGATAGGTTGAGAGATGTATTATCTACATCAGCACGTGAGGTACAATCAACTGCAGAATGGGAACATTCCTCAAACTTCCCAGAAGATAAGAGTCTGGCAGTGACAGTGTCACCTATATGTTTACCCAGTTCTTCAACCATTGCTCCTAACTCCCCAACTACATTGTCGGAATCTCTAGCATTTTGGCCAGGCTTAGGCGTAGAAGAGCACTGAGGTCGCCTATCAACGGTGTATGTGTCTGTCAAGTCGATAACAACTGAATGTTGTGCTGAACATTCCCCTGTATCTGCAAAGTGTACTGCACCCTTGGTTTTCCCCCCAACCAAAATAGGGCTGTCTTGACAATACTCCATCGCAACTTTCCAAAAAAATCTAAGGATTTGGGCAAAACATCCAGAATGCTCTTAACTCTGAATGAAAATAATCAACTAGAAAGTATTTGAGAATTATGAAAAAAATTGTCGAAAACAAAAGAAAACAAAATTTCGGATATATAAAGTTACAAGCATGAAATAAAAGTGATCTATAAAATGTGAAGAACCAGTCCAAAACTTCTATGTCAGCAAAACTGAAAAAACTGAAAAGAGTTTACTGAGTTCTGGTTAATGCAAACTTGAGTGGATTACTTGAAGTAGAATTCTACCACGCTACAACATCACAGGTCCAGAAGAAACTCGCAGCAGAACCAGCTGTAATGATGAGGGTGAAAGAAGGAGTCACGGCACCATTGTAACCCCACTGTTCTGGTCCCTCAATAAGGCAAGTGCAACAAGAAGTTGGTTCTGAGCTTTTACTGGAATCACGTCTGCTGGAGCCTGTTTGAGTATAATCAGAGGAAATACAGCAGCTAGTCAGTATTGTGCTTCTCCACTCTAACAGCATATCTCTTCAGTGGCAAAACCGGACTGAACTTGCAGTGATTACACTATGAATCTTTACAGCATAGACTCAGCTGTTCAGTATTAAACAGCTCAGCTTATTTGGTTGTACAATAAAACAGCGAAAACAAAAGAATACAACACAATGTGGAATACTGCACAAAGCGAAAGAAAATACAATATGCATACCTGTTTGAGTATAATCAGAGGAAATACAGCAGCTAGTCAGTATTGTGCTTCTCCACTCTAACAGCTATAAGGCACCAAAGAAATCACATCAGTTCTATATAGCATTCAGACCACATGGGGCACAGAGCTAGTATAGCTAGCTGCGGTTGAAAAATAGTTACAGCTCGTACTTAGCAACCTTTTCAATAACACAAACGAAGCAATACCAATAAAAACTAAAAACGTACATACTGTGTTACTTCAATGTACTGATTATTGCCTGAAAGTACAACAACAAAACTCATTAATACTTAAATAGAGAGGAGAAGACGTCTGAGCCTACCATATCTCTTCAGTGGCAAAATCGGACTGAACCGGATATAGTAGGAAGCTGCTTTATAAAATACGCAATACTCCCTCTGACCAGCGGGTGTCGCTGTGCGCCCATAGAAACATGCGTTCGATTGTATTCTCTTTTAGAAATAATTTTTTTAAATTTGTAATTTTAAATTACAAATTAATGTGTCAAGCCCGGCCAGTAGAACCTCTGCCATAACCACTTTAGGGTCTTGCCCTCACCGATGTGTCCCACGCCAGCTACCCCATGCACCACACTCAGCACTGTCTTTTGCAAACTGCGCAGCACCAGCAACTGCCATGTGCTTCCATGGCACCGGTTCCACCCACACACAGCAGGGACAGCAGCCCGTTGTACATCTGTAGACTTGGCATTTGGTGAATATCGATTTGCTGATGTGAGAATAGAATGTCTTTGCTGTCCTGTTTGTCTTTGTAATGAGCTCCAACAAGGTTTTCAGCAAACTGTCACTACTAGTTGGAATATTTAGCACATTTTCAGCAACTACATGTGAGGAATGCACAAAGACTGAGTTATTATTAATTGATAGGAGTGAGTAACAAAAGTCTGGGCTCAGTCACATTGAAATAACAGTATTGCAGTACTTCCACGGTGATTACATACAACAAACACAGAACAATTAACAGGGAAAATTTCAGAAACAAAAAGGACTAAATAAAAACGTTCAAAAAATAAAGATTAGTCTTTATAACTGTTGTAAGAAGTCACCAAAAGTTTTAGCAGCTTTGAGGTTTTTGAAAGTCACAACAGTATTTTTACACAGATTTAGCTCATTAGTTCATTTCTAAATAAGGGGAAACAACTTTACATTTTTAAATTTGCACTTGTGAATATTTTTGCTAGAAAAACTATATTTATTACATAATAAATGACTGTTTGTTTTATTTCATAACCACAAAATCCTCATATTCACACCAGTTTAAAAGTTAACATCAAATCCGCCCAAAGGCCAGTTTTGAGTTCTGAATATCAGGCCGGAATTGCTGTGGCTGCAGTACTTAAATACATGAAGAGCTGCTTCTGCTGGACCTTCACAATAATACATTTTGGTAAGTGTCTTTTTTTAATTCTGTGAATAAAGCTTTTCTCAGAGTAAAATCTATGAACTAGCCTTTATGATGCTTCTCTCACTTTGATCTACTGGTCAAGAAACACTTTACAGACTTTTCTCCAAGATATATTTTCTACAAAACTATTCCAGTCTGAGATTGCAGTATTCCTCTGAGACAAGTTCCTGATTACTTTGTTATTCTTATGAAGGCTGGGTGAAAATCATGTTCATCCTACAGCCAAAGAACAAGGATGTATATTTAAATCAACAGATTTCAATGTATATATTTTAACAAACATATTTCAGATATAAATCAGAAAAAAGAATATAGTTCCTCACCAGGGATTGATGAAATAAACAATTTCACACCTGGCCACCAGAGGTTTCCCTCTCCCTGAGTACTAGCTGTGTTTCCATAACACCCTCTCAGATCATGCCACCTGCATCTCCTCAATGCCCTAAACAGCTTCACCTCAAATACTCCCCAAACACAGCACATCAGTGTGAAGTATTGCCGATTCCTTTGTGTCTGTCTACTGAGTTTATACTGTTTTTGCAGCTCTTGTGTTTTAACACTTCCATCAAAATGTAATAATATTTTCCCACCTCTAAAACACCTTCTGAGTTATGATTATGTCCCTGTGCACTAGCAGGTGGAGAAAAATAATATTTACCAACAATATCATATTTCGCTGCCTCAGCATGCAGCATAATCCAGCACAAATCATTTATAAGAAACATTTTCAAAGCATTTATTAAGGAAAAGAACATTCATTGTCACGTATTCGGCCAGCCAGCCTCCAAACTACAATTCCCAGAATCCTCCGCTTCATCACATGACACCAGGAAGAGCAGCAGCAACCAATCGCCGCTCTAGCTCTCCGGAATACTGATCACTCTCACCTGTGTGTTTGTCATGTGATCTGTTTAGTTTAGTATATTAGCCCGGGCTTAGCATAGGACCTTTGCGAGGTATTGTTTTCTTGAAAACTACTGAGCGTTCATTCTGGTTTTTTGATCTCCCCTGTTATGACCTTGTGTTTCTGGATTGGTTTCTTGGATTTTCGGATTTGCCCTTTTGTACTGTTGCCTGGTTGGATTGATATCTGGTTTTGGACTTTTGCCTGTACTCTGGACTTTGATCTGCCTAGCCCTGTTGTGTTTGATCGCTTTCAGTGTATTTTGCTGTGCCTGTGTACCAACGACAATAACTCTAGTAAAGCTTCATCACTTTTTTACATCTGCGAGCGTCTGCTCTCTGGTCGCACGTTACAGAATACCTCGCCGCTTATGCAGATGGCGGATTTAGAAGCTTTTCAGAAGGCACTAATGGAACAAGGACAGCTACTCGGCAGACATCAGCAAGTTCTTTCTGGGGTAACTAACTCACTTGAATCGCTAGCTCAACAGCAAGCTGAACAACACTCTCAGCTAGCCCAGCTCGTAGCAAGCGTTAAAGGTTTAAGCAGTCAGTTACCGACTCTGAACGTCACTGAAACTGAGCTTAGCCCAGCTGCTCAGGATCTGAACTCTCTTGCTGTTTTTCCGGTTAGTAAGCCTGATAAGTTTGACGGTAACCCAGATAAATGCCGAGGGTTTTTACTCCAATGTTCCGTTTATTTTGATAATTCTCCCGCTAGTAATGACCAGGCGAAGATTTCCTTTATAGTTTCCAGGCTAGCGGATAAAGCTTTAGAGTGGGCTACCGCAAGCTGGAATAGAATACACCGCCTTTCGTATGTGCAATTTTTACGTGCATTCAAAACTGTATTTGACCATCCTTATGAAGGAAAAATTAGTGGGGAATTATTGGCTCAGCTCAAGCAAGGGGCTCGTTCCGTAGTGGATTACGCTCTGGAGTTTCGGACTTTAGCAGCCAGTAGTGGTTGGAACGAGGCTGCATTGGTGGTTGTGTTTAGACAAGGACTCAGACTCGACATCTTGCACGAACTAGCATGTAAGGATGACGACCTGTCCTTAGATGAACTAGTGAATCTGGCTATTAAAATCGATCATCTATTACAACATCGGGTCAAGGAGAACTATGACAAGAATGTCAGACGCAGTTTCACCAGATCACCAAGTACTACGGAGTCACTGGAAGCCCCTGAACCCATGCAATATGAATCAACACGACTAACTCCGGAAGAAAGGAGACGCAGGATGAGAGATCACCTTTGTCTATATTGTGGGAAGTCTGGTCATCAGATCAAGGATTGTGCTGTGAGACCACAAACTAGCAAGGCGCCAACCCTTGGAAAGCACGTGGAGTCTACTCCGCGTGCTAATGTGGTGAGTGTTCCCACAAAAGGGTTGGTCTCTAAATCATTTATGCTACCTATCAGTATATACTGTCATCCCGATTCTGTTATTGTTTCAGCCCTTTTAGATTCCGGAGCGGAAGGAAACTTTATTCAAGCCAAGATCGTGAAGGAACTCAACATTCCTGTGGAGGAACTGCCTAATGCCTTGAAGGTGGTAGCACTGGATGGAGGACCGGTAGGAGCCGGAACAATTTCCCAGATCACCAAGCCCCTAGCCGTCCAGACCAGTGCCCTTCATCAAGAGACATTGTCTTTTTTAGTCCTAGAGCAAACTGAATTCGAGATCATTTTAGGACTCCCGTGGCTAGAGAAACACAACCCCTTGATCTCATGGTCCGATCACACAATTACTAAGTGGTCAGATAAGTGTTTGCAAACCTGCATTGTATCCCCCTCACTCTCGGTTTGTTCCACATCAGTAGAAAGCCCCGATGAAGACCAGACCCAGTTCCACATTCCCCCTGCGTATCAAGACCTCAAAGAGGTTTTCAGCAAAGTTAATGCCACCAAGTTACCCCCACATAGAACCCATGACTGCGCCATAGATTTGATTGAAGACCATACATTCCCTAAGGCCAGAGTTTATCCTTTAACCCAGGAAGAACAGAAGGCGTTAGATGTATACATTCAAGAAGCGCTCGAACAAGGCTTTATTAGACCATCTACCTCCCCAATCTCTTCTAGTTTCTTCTTCATTAAGAAGAAAGATGGAGGACTTCGGCCTTGTATCGATTATCGAGCACTCAATAACATTACGAAGCCATATCCCTATCCGCTTCCTCTGGTGCCCGTAGCCTTGGAACAGTTAAAGGGGGCTAAAATATTCACCAAATTAGACCTCAGAAGTGCCTACAATTTAATACGTATCCGAGAGGGAGACGAGTGGAAGACAGCCTTTATGACCACTAGGGGGCACTATGAGTACCTCGTGATGCCCTTCGGGCTCTCTATAGCGCCCTCTGTGTTCCAGGCATTTATTAATGAGGTACTACGGGACATGCTAGGTCAATTTGTAATTGCTTATCTGGATGATATTTTGATTTATTCCCCAGACAAAGAGACCCATGTGCTGCAGGTTCGAGCAGTGTTGGAGAGACTTCTCGAGAATAATCTGTATGTAAAAGGAGAGAAATGTGAATTCGATCTAGAGTCTGTCAACTTTTTGGGTTATGTAGTCAGTAGTCAAGGGGTTCTCATGGATGATCACAAGGTCGACGCAGTGGTTAATTGGCCTGCACCCACTTCAGTCAAAGAGCTACAACGATTCCTAGGTTTTGCTAATTTCTATCGAAGGTTTATCCGAAATTTCAGTACTAAAGCCGCACCACTCACATCTCTACTCAAGGGCGCCCCTAAGAGGATCAGATGGAATGAGCAAGCCGAGAAGGCATTTCAAGACCTTAAGGAAGCCTTCACTACAGCTCCCATTCTCACACACCCCGATCCTTCCAAGCCATTCGTGGTAGAAGTAGATGCCTCAGAGACTGGGGTGGGGGCAGTTTTGTCACAAAGAGTTGGATCACCACTAAAGTTGCACCCAGTCGCCTTTTTTTCACACAAATTGTCAGCAGCAGAAAGAAATTATGGAATTGGGGATAGAGAGCTACTAGCGGTAAAGTTAGCTCTAGAGGAATGGAGACATTGGCTCGAGGGAGCTAACCATCCATTTACGGTGCTTACTGACCATAAGAATTTAGAATATCTCAGGAACGCTCGAAGACTGAATTCCAGACAAGCTAGGTGGTCATTGTTTTTTGCCCGTTTTAACTTTACCATCACTTACAGGCCAGGGTCTCGTAACACAAAAGCTGATGCGCTTTCGCGTGTACACCAAGAGTCAAGTCAAGAGTTAGACCCTGATAGCCACAAGACCGTTTTACCCCCAGACCTTATTATATCAGCTATACGTTGGGAAATAGATGAAGCCATTGACGCTGCGCTAACTAATGCTTCGGTGCCTAGTCAGTGCCCCCCAGGGAAGAAATATGTCCCTCTAGAATGTAGAGATCGCTTAATTACATGGGCCCACTCCTCCATTGTGACGGGTCATCCGGGAGAAACACGTACCCATCAGTTAATATCAAATCGATACTGGTGGGAATCAATGAGTAAGGACGTTCATACATTCGTGCAATCATGTTCGGTCTGTTCACAATGTAAAACCCCTAAGACTTTACCCGCAGGCAAGTTGATGCCCCTTCCGGTTCCTGACAGACCCTGGTCACATTTAGCTATAGATTTTATAACTGAACTTCCCGAATCCCAAGGTTTCACCACAATTCTGACTGTGGTGGATAGATTCTCCAGGGGGGTACGTTTTGTTCCGTTTCCTCACTTGCCCACGGCTTTCCAAACGGCAGAAGCCATGTTTAACCATGTGTTTAGATTTTTCGGGATCCCGGAGGACATTGTCTCTGACCGAGGGCCACAATTTACCTCACAGGTATGGTCAGCCTTTTTTGAGCAGATTGGAGTCTCTGTGAGCTTAACTTCTGGATATCATCCTCAAGCAAATGGACAGTGTGAAAGGATGAATCAGGAACTTGGAAAGTTTTTAAGGATTTTTTGTCACAACAACCCCACTGACTGGTATCGATTTTTAACCTGGGCTGAAATAGCACAGAACTCTTTGATCAGTTCCTCTACAGGTTTGACCCCTTTTCAGTGTGTATTGGGTTATCAGCCCCCTTTGGCCCCATGGACTGGGATGGAAACAGAGGTCCCTGCGGTCGACGACTGGATGAAACGGAGTGAGCAGGTCTGGGAGGAGACGCACCGCCGGATTGAGGAAGTTCTCCAAAGACATAAAGAACAGGCGGACCGGCACAGAGGACCCACTCCGGAATATCAGCCTGGGGACCGAGTCTGGCTGGCTACACGAGATTTTCGCCATAGAGAGGGAAGTAGGAAGTTACTCCCTAAATACATTGGACCATTTAAAATAGTTAAGAAAATAAATGACGTGACGTACAGATTAGAATTACCCCCTAGATTTCGAGTATCACCTTCTTTTCATGTGTCTTTATTGAAACCGTTTGTTGCAGGGCCGTTGGACGAGGTGTCGCCGGATGCTACACCTCCCCCGCCAGAAATGATAGAAGGGGCACCGGTCTACGCTGTCCGTAGGCTGCTGGACTCCAGAAGAAGAGGCGGTCTCTTGCAATATCTTGTGGACTGGGAGGGCTACGGACCTGAGGAGCAGTGTTGGGTGCCGGCCAAGGACATTCTGGACCCTGGGCTCGTGGCGGATTTTCACAGCCAGCACCCTGAGAAACCTGCTCCGCGTCCCAGGGGTCGCCCACGTAGAGGGCTACCCGCATCCCTTCCAGCTCGTCTGCAGAGACCACGTGAGAGTTCACAGGCGGTCCAGCGCCTCGGCAGCTCTGGGTCGGCCCCTGTTCCGAGGACTGGTGGGGGACGGGGTGGTCGTCCTGGTCGCCCTCGTTCCAAGGCCAGCCAGGACTCTTTGGAGGGGGGTACTGTCACGTATTCGGCCAGCCAGCCTCCAAACTACAATTCCCAGAATCCTCCGCTTCATCACATGACACCAGGAAGAGCAGCAGCAACCAATCGCCGCTCTAGCTCTCCGGAATACTGATCACTCTCACCTGTGTGTTTGTCATGTGATCTGTTTAGTTAGTTCGGGCTTAGCATAGGACCTTTGCGAGGTATTGTTTTCTTGAAAACTACTGAGCGTTCATTCTGGTTTTTTGATCTCCCCTGTTATGACCTTGTGTTTCTGGATTGGTTTCTTGGATTTTCGGATTTGCCCTTTTGTACTGTTGCCTGGTTGGATTGATATCTGGTTTTGGACTTTTGCCTGTACTCTGGACTTTGATCTGCCTAGCCCTGTTGTGTTTGATCGCTTTCAGTGTATTTTGCTGTGCCTGTGTACCAACGACAATAACTCTAGTAAAGCTTCATCACTTTTTTACATCTGCGAGCGTCTGCTCTCTGGTCGCACGTTACATTCATAACGCACAACTAATAAAGTTCATACCAAAACTATCAAACAGCAGATTTAAAATTCACAATCTCTACACCAGTGATGCAAAGATTTCATTACGTTGTCTCCTCTTCCAGGTTGCCAGTGGTGATATAGATCTGGTCATCACAGACCTGATGAGGAAGAAAAGTTTATTTACAATAAATAGAAAATAACAGTAGGTTGATCGAGCACAGCACATCCAGAAATATAAAGATCTATGAAATATAACATCAGTTGATCATTAGTTAACAGAAAAAGACCGATATTTACCATCGTCGTCCAGTTTACAATAGTCGTCCAGCACTGTGAAGCTGACAGTGGTGTACACTGAGTAATCAAGTGCATGTCCTAAAATGAAAATATTACATATATATTATCTTTAGTTTAGGACTGCAGTTTACCTAGACCTAGTGTTTTCAGTCTTAATGATGTACAGGAAAGCTCACTGCAGCACTTATAAAGGTTTGGCTTTTTATTCCTATTTATCAGCTTAATGAATGATTGCTTTATTTGCATTGATATTCTTTGCTTTCATATTCATAAACAGCACCAGACTCTATGTGAATGTCACATCTAGAATCATTCTACATCTTATAGCTGTGTTCTCTATAAAGTAATCATGCACAGCTGGCCAAATAAATGTAAAAAGAGGTTATGATTCTTATATGGTTTACACCAAACAAGCAACGTCTCCATAAAATAATAAACACCCATGAAATTGAAGTGTATGAGAGTCAACCTGTCATATTGATCAAAATTCACTACAGTGCTGAGAATGATGCACCACCCAAAAAATACCTGCTCTGTGGTGGTCCTGTGGGGGTCCTGTGGGGGTTCTGACCATTGAAGAACAGGGTAAAAGTGGGCCAAACAATGTATGCAGGGAAACAGATGGACTACATTCTGTAACTGAACTACCAAGTGCACATATATGGTGAGTGGACCTGATGAAACGGACAATAAATGTTCTACCCTGTTCATCAGAGGAAGCGGACCACCAAGTGACAACCTGAAACTGAAATTTGACCTCAACAGGAATCTGACATGACATAAGCAGTCAGGTCCCATTGGGTTGAAGCTCTACTATAGCTTATCTTCATTCATGCACACTTTGTGCTAGCCCTTCATCAGTGGTCACATCTGGTCACATTTTGGTCAGTAGACTTTTCTTAACACAGCACTGATGGTGAGGGGTTTAAAAACTGCAGCAACACTAATTCTAATACACTTTAAACAGCAAATAACACGCTGGCATGCGACATGTCACTGGTATGCTAGTGGCCTTTCCATTAGAGGTGATAAAATAATGACAGATGGGCTACAGTCAGTAACTGTAAATGTATAAAGTGTACCAGTAGGTAGGTGTTTCTGATAAAGTGGCCAATAAGAGGAGCTACAAGGTAGGCTTACTTAATAAACAAGCAACCCCAAAGCGTGTACAAGCAGAAAAGCAGTAAAAATGTACTGCCATATTGTATCTTTACAACTTTGCATGACATATCTTACCCCAAATGCCTTCCTTCCTCATACGGTGTCATCTCTGATATGGTCATCCAGCACTGTGTAGCTGACATTGGTACCTACTGAGTAATCAAATGTATATCCTAGAATAAAAATATTGGGTAACACTTTCTATGAATGTCATGTTTGTAAGCATCTATAAACACATTTATAACATGTTATAATGCATTCATAAGGCATTATAAACATGGTTATACATATTTATAAAAATGAATTACACGTTATAGCCATGGTTATTATGCGTTATGAATTGTTAACATAATGCATTATAAGTAGTGTTAATAACATGTTATACTGTCAGTGCCAAAGAAGTGAGTCCCAGCTTGGAGAGCGTAAAGACAAATACAAAGTTTATTTACTCCCTGAGATTTCCAGTATTATATTTCTCAGCGCTGGTGCTGTTAGGACTGCATCTTCGGGGCTTCAGGCTTGAATATTCAGATGCTCCAAATAGGCTGTCCAGCCTAGAATTATTGCTACAGCATGCTTTTCTTAACCAGCGCTCTGACTTTAAATGTTACATTACATCACAGCAAACCAAGTACAAAAACACTACTGATGGTATCACTAGTTTAAACGCTGACAGTTGAAGCCTGTAATGTGCTTTATTGTGTATGTTTTAGTGTTTCAGTAAATCCTTCAGTAAATACTTCAACTTGAAGCCTTACTCTTAACACTGGAGGAGGCTTTAGTACAGTACGCTTCACTTTACTTAGAGCGAACAAATACGACTTATGAGTTCTTATAATTTGTTATGAACAGTACCTATAATGCATTATGTTAACAATTCATAATGCATAATAAGCATGGCTATAACGTATTATGCATTTTTATAAATATTTATAGCCATGGTTATGATGCCTTATGAATGCATTATAACATGTTATGAATGTGTTTATAGATGCTTACAAACGTGACATTCATAGAAAGTGTTACCAAATATTGTACATATATTATCTTTAGTTTAGGACACCTTATGATTTTATTCATTAATCCAACAAATTCTACAGCAGAATTTACTCTAGGTTGCCTCTACTGTGTTAACATTTCAACATGGCTGCAGGACTGAGCTCATCTGTGGTCTACCAGGTTGTTTGCTATTGCTAAGCTCACCAGTGCATTCTTCAGTCGTAGTAAAGTACAAGAAAGTTTTGGCTTTTTAATCCGATTCATCAGCTTAATAAATGCTTGCTTTATTGGCATTGATATTCTTTGCTCTCATATTGAGAGACAGCAACAGATTCTATATGAATGTCACATCTAGAACCATTCTTCTGTAGGCAGTAATCATGCACAGCTGGCCAAATACTAAATGGGGGGCTGCAAAACTGAACTACTAGACAAACCACTAAAACCAGCATATGACCATGCTGCATGACCAGCTAAACCAACACCAGACCAGCATAAACCAGCTTAGACCAGCTTGGAATTCATGCATGGCTAAAATGGGTTTTAGCAGGGAAAACTTGTCAGTAGGAGACATTTGAGGCCTTTTAGCAGCTAAGACTGATCTCTTATGAACATGCCTACTTTTTAGACATACTGTGGCTTCAAAAAATAAATAATAAGAATAAAAAGATATTTGATGCAGTTTCAAATAATAAACTGCATATTCAAAGACTCACGTTTAGTCCCTACGCAGCAAACACATGCTGTGAACAGAAGTATTAATACTGCTCCTCCTGATGTTCCTGCTATGATGGATTTCTGATATTCAGAAACAGCAGCAAGACCTGTAGATAAATAATCCACTCATGTGAGCATGTAAATCCATCTTCACACTGTTAGAAATAAAGGTGTACCTTAAATAAGTTTCTCCAGGTGAAAAGTACATATTTGTATCTTTTCATAACCTAATATTTTAAAACAGAACAATAAAATACAACCCCATTTCCAAAAAAGTTGGGACACTACAAATAAATACTACAAAGACAACATTTCAAATGTTGAAACTGAAAAATGGGTTTGGTTTTTGAAAAATATCTGGCCGTTTTGAATTTGATGCCAACAACAAATTCAAAAAAGATTTGGGATGGGGGCATGTTTACCACCGTGTTTCATCATCTCTTCTTTTAACAACACTCTGTAAGTGTTTGGGAACTGAGGAGACACTGCTGTAGTTTTGAAAGTGAAATGTTTTCCTGTTCTTGTTTGATGCAGGATTTTAGCTGCTCAACAGTTCAGGGTCTCCTTTGTCATATTTTTTGACAAATGTTTCAGTGGGTGACAGGTCTGGACTGCATGCAGGCCAGTTTAGCATCCGGACTCTTTTAATACTGAGCAATGCTGCTGTAATACATGCAGAATGTGGTTTGACACTGTCTTGCTGAAATAATCAAGGCCTTCCCTGAAAAAGACGTCGTCTGGATGGCAGCATATGTTGCCAAAACATATATATATATATCGTTCAGCATTAATGTAGCCTTCACAGATGTGCACATCACCCATGCCATGTGCACTAATGCACCCTTATACCATCATGAATACTGGCTTTTGAACTGTGCACTGATAACAAAATTTTGATTCGTCAGACCACAGAACACTTTTGCATTTCACTTAAGTCCATTTTAAATGAGCTCAGGCCCAGAGAAGGTGGCAGCATTTCTGGATGATGTTTATGTACGTTTTTTTTCTTTGCGTTTAGAGTTTTAACTTGCATTTGTAGATGCAGCGACAAACTGTTTCCACAGACAGTGGTTTTTAGAAGTGTTTCTGAGTCCATGCAATGATTTTCACTACAGAATCATGTCTGTTGTTAATGCAGCGATGCCTGAGGGCCCAAAGATCATGGCCAGCAAATACTGGTTTTGGCCTTGTCCCTTACATACAGAGATTTCTCCAGATTCTCTGAATCTTTTAATGATATTATGTACTGTAGATGATGAAAAACAAAAGTTCTTTGCTGTTTTATGTTGAGAAATGTTATTCTTGAATTGAATTATTTGATTGTGCAGTCTTTCACAGAGTGGTGAACCCCTCCCCATCTTTACTTCTGAAAGTCTCTCTGGGATGCTTTTTTATACCCAGTCATGTTACTAACCTGTTGCCAATTAACCATTTTTCAAAAAACAATGAAATTTCTCAGTTTCAACATTTAATGTGTTGTCTTTGAAGCATTTTCAATTTAATATGGGGTTTATATTGTTTGCACATCATTGCATTTTGTTTTTATTTACATTTTGCACAGCATCCCAACTTTTTTAGAAATGTGGTTGTAAAAAGTCTGGAGACGAGACGGGGTGTGTGGAGTCAATACAACTTAGAATATATCATTTCAATGGATTTTGGTACAATTATGTTCCCTGACTAAAGGTACTGGGATATACCCTTGAGGGTACCACCCCAGTGACAAAAAGGGTACTGCCCCAGTACAGTTTAGTAAATTAAATATTATATTTATATTAAACTGTACTACTCCAAAACTGGAGTAAACAAAATTGCTAGGCCACCAACACTTTCCTGATTAGATCAACAGCACTTGAAGCTTTCATTTTTGAGAGAAAATCAAGCTACACTTATATTTCTAGTGTGAAAAATCCACAGGTGTTTCTGTCCATCCTTCCACTGTGAGAAGACAACTCAGCGCTGTGGATCTGAAAGGATGTGTAGCTGGGAAGCAACTGCTGGTGTACTCATAACAATGGACTGACAACTCCAGAGTCCAGACCTCAACATCACTGAATGTATTTGGGATTACTTGGATCATGAGAAGAAGTTCGACCAACTTCTAAGACAAAACCTTGGAAAAATATTTGTACAGTTTTCTTTGAGAAGCTGCAAGCAAGTCTCCTGAAAAGAATGGCTGCACAATAAAGGCAAAGACTGGATACACTGAATAGTAAAACTGGTAACTGGTTAATTTTCTGTTAAATGTATATTTCTGTTGTTTTTTGGTTTTTTTTTTTGGACTGTGAAAAATGATATATGGTATAATGTACTTTATGGCCATTTTGCTATTTGACTAGAATATCCAGGCAGTGTCCAGCGTGTCCAATTTAGTGTATTCATTACCTGCTATTGCTTGCATTGCATTGTTGCATGCTGTTGATACATGGATGTTGTCATTTTATATAAAAGCCAAAGCACCTAAACTGGATTCATTCATGTATTATGTGCATGAGTTAATAGTGAATTATACACACACACACACTTTTAGAGACCTTCAGCAGTCAGGCCTCACTATGTGAAGTGAAAAAAGACAAACAGGAAGGCTGTTCAGATAAAAGTACACAGTTTTACACTTAAAGTCTTCAGATTACCAAAGGAAAGAAAAAAGGGATGTTTATATTGTAGCAAAAAATCTACCTCTGTTATTCCAGAACTGTACTACACCCTGCGAACTGATCTCCACTAGATTATCTGATGGTATATTCCTCCACACTGCTGCTATATCTGCAGTCTTGTTTGATCTGAGGAGGGTCGCTTTAAAGTTACATGGCAGAAGAACATCAGACTGCAGCTCAGTGGTTAAGTTGCTTCTGCCAACATACTGCATTTGACATCCTCTAGATCCTGTGTGAAAGCATGAAAACCATCATCAGCCATAAAAACCACCAAAACCATCCACAAACAATAGAATTTCAGCTCAAAGAGCAGAACCATTGCGTGTTCAACCTGCTTATCGCTGCAATATCTGGAAAACATCCTGAGAAAGTGCAGTGATGGTGAGAGATGGTTCTTAACATCACTTCCTGAAAAAAGCTCAAACTAACAAACCACAGATACCCAGAAGCCGTTGCTTCAGAGTTGAGGGTTTACAAAAGTAGTTGACACCCTAGAATAACATACAAGACATTAAGCTGGATTTAACACTTTATGCTCAGTGAGTTTATCTGAAAAGGTGATAAACAGTGATAAACAGTTTACAAATAGCTGATTAAAATCATTCTGGTTCAACACTTTTGACTTTAATCACAAATTCACATGGACCAAGAAAGTCCACCTTTCATTTATATAATTTCCAGTCAAAACAATAAAGTACAAGTTATTCATTTTTCAGAGTCAGGAGAAAAACAAAACAGAAAACATTTAAATCTACACTGTGTAAAAAGTTTTGGCCACACTTCATTGTAGGGTGCTGTCCTATAGGCGTCATCTGTCATAAAGGCTACTTTAGCTAACTTTGATAGAAACTGGCAAATGTCACCTCTATAGCAAATGACGCCTGCTGGAATAAGCGTTTCTAAATGTTTATGTAGGGTTGTGTCAGTGGTCATGAAAAGCTTATGTAGGTGTCATGTAGCCTTATTTTCATTCCTGCATGTTTTAAGCTTGCAGTTGATCAGTCCTTCCTAAAGAAGTATAATCTGGATGTAGGGGTTCTCAGTAACTACCAGCCTGTATCAAAACTTTTTTGTCTAAAGGTCTAGAAAAAGTTGTGTTTATTCAAGTTAAATCTTTCTTAGACAACAGCAAAATCTATGAGACGTTTCAGTCGGATTTTAGGGCCTTTCACAGTACTGAGTCTGCTCTTTTAAAGTGACTAACTATTGTTTACTTACTGCTGATTCTGGTGATTGTTCTGTCCTGGTCTTGCTGAGCTTGAGTGCTACATTCAACACTGTTGACCATGATATACTCATTGAATGTTTGTAACACTGTGTTGGGGTCAGGAATTTGGCTCTTAAATGGTTTATTTCTTGCACTAAACATAGAGCTTTTTCAGTTAACATTGGGAAATACTCCTCTCCATCTGTGGCTATGACATCTGGGGTTCCACAAGGGTCCATTTTAGTTATATGTTTATTTTTCTAAACCACGTCAGAGCTCTCTGAAAAGCAGACAATGGCAGTGATTTTAACTTTTGACCCCAGTTTTATTACAGATTTGCTCATCATGATGAGCTCTCATCCTTTTCTGCTGTAAATGTTTTACTCTAAATCCTCACACGACAGTCACACTGCAATTAAAGGTGGGCTCAGTTTTAATCGTCTGTTTAGATGATGTTAAGATGTTCCCATATTTTTGAGTTGTGCAGGTCCCTGTACTGTATTCTCTGCTATCTGTATTCTCCCTCTTGAAGTGATGTAAATGGTGAGCGCAAACATAAAGACAACTAATCAGTGTGTTGCCAGTGATTTTGTTTATCATTATTGATAACGTTGATTAATTATTGCAGCCATAATTCAGAGCAACCAACAAGAAACTCCAGTTCTAAAAGAAGCTCCAGTTCAGTGCTTGATAAAACAAATAAATTCCAGTTAATGTGGATCAAAGAACATCCAGTAAAAAGAAGAACCGTGATGCATCATCTTGGTTTTTAGTTTTTAAGTAAAGGATCTGTGACTCTCAACACGTTTCTCAGTGCATTTTAATTGGCTGACAGGACACTGGACAGTTGTGATGTAACAAAAACAACTGAACAATTATGATATAATAATCATATTTTATGTTGTTGTAGCCCTGACTGTGCAGTTCTCACTCCTATTATCATAATAAACAAAAGAAACATAAATATAAAATATATATAAAAAGCTGTTTGATGTTATTCAGCTTTATAAAGCCTGGATTTACAGTTTCTTCACAGCTACGTCTTTTGTCTCTCACAGTTGACATAGATTGAGTTTTCTTGTGTTGGATTTTGACCTAGGAAAGGAGAGAGAGAGCAGAGTTAGTGTGGCAGCTAACAGCGTTTTCATCATTACAGGTTAAAGTGAGTTGAAATACAGCAGCATTGAAAAGTTTGGAATCACTGTTCAAAAGTTTGGAATCCATATTTTCAGCAACATAAAATGATCCTAATATGTTAGTCCTGTACAACTTTACAGGTTTCAAAAATGTTTGATAGGATCAGAAGCTGTAGAAGATTTTAAAATGACTGAGGAAACTGTAGGGAGAAATGGGGTTGGTTGGCACAGTGTCTGTTTCTGGTCAGTAGGGGGCAGTCTCACACAAAGAATGTAACTTAAAAATGACTGCCCTCTTGACCAACATTCAAATTGTTGAGAGCTCTGAACATTACAGTCCGTTAAGGTGAGAACATCAATGTTTTTTTCTGCGTTATATATTATATCAATGATTCAAAGAGCACTATTGGAAATGTATTAATTTCAATCAGCTATATTTTCATATATGCTTGGAATGTCATCAATATGTAATGCGCGATAAAAATAACATTTTTTATCCCAAACTATTTATGTATTAAATATGAAATATAAACAAAAGACCTCTACTTTTTCTTGAATAATATTTCATAAAGAAGAGATAGTCTTTATGACGCTCTGGGTCAGCAGTTGTGTACTTTGTCCACCACTGCATGTGTCAGCCAACCCCATATTGGGGCTGGTTGGCATGAGTTCACAACAAGAATGAAATCCTAAATGCACCAATTACAGGAAATATTTTTTCTGACACTGAAAGTATCTGTGTTTAGTGAAGATGTTCAGCTTCCATTTGATGCAAGGTGGCTTATCCTAATGTATGGGATACCTGGGATACACAGCAGAGTGAAAACTGTGCCAACCTACCCCACTCTCACCATTACATCAAGAATTAGGCTATAATAAAATTACAATTAGAATTGATCACTTTTCAAAAGTACAGAGATCAAAACTCAAGATGGATAATTAGTCAAACAATGAATGTAATTAGATAATTACTGTATATTATTCATCACTTTATTCACTTCTTGTTCCCATAATTCTAAAAATATTGAATAAACCTTTCAGAAATACTCTCTTAAAAAAGGTTCTTCAAGGGTTCTTTAGTAAAGAAAATGGTTCCATATAGAACTATGAAAATGCAAAGAACCCTGTGCATGATTAAAGGGTTCTTTGCATCATGAAAGTGTTTTTAAGAATGTGCTATAGATGGTTCTATATAGAACATTTTTGAAATGGGTCCTATATAGAACCCAAAAGTGTTCTTCTATTGTTACAAGCTTGACATTGGTGCTGTACTTGGTGCAGTATAGAACCCTTTTCAAAAAGGATCTACATAGAACCATCTACAGCACATTCTTAAGAACACTTTGCAAAAACACTTTAATCATGCAAAGGGTTCTTTAAGTGTTCATGGTTCTGTATAGAACTGTTTTCCTTACTAAAGAACCCTTGAAGAACCATCTTTTATAAGAGTGTAACTACTACACCTCTCAACCACAATGTCACATCATATTCAGAACTGAAAGTGCAGGTCATAAAGGGTTCTATATAGCACCAGAAAGGGTGCCTACCAATTACAATAATAGACCACACCTACCAGATACCAGAGACAGTCATCTTACAGTCGTATCAATCCTACTGAAATACTCACAGCGCCCTCTGCTGGTACTCCTCATTGTTCTGAGCTCCATGTCGTTCGCTGAGCAGGAAAAACAGAACATCTTTCATTCCAGCTTTCATTGTATTGTAAAGTGTTCATTATACTGTAAATGGTGTTTAACAGTTTTACCGTAGGGTCTGCTGACATAACTGAACGTATAATTTAGAAATATCTTTGGCCAAACGTTTCATTTGGCTGCACTATTAAAGTACTTTCCTGAATCGATTCACTGCCTGTTTTCTATCAATCAAGTGCTGAGTGGGTCCAGCATCCCAGATCAAAGAACCATTTAATGTAGTGGAAATAATGAAGAATAAAGGGTAAAACTAAAGCATTTAAAACATTTACTCAGTATTTTAAATTGATCTCTGATGTCTACACGTATGTGACTTTGGTCGCGGTGAAAAATGCCCAGATGTGGTTTTACAGGCCCATTTCCAACCCTGTGATTTGAGCTCTATGAAATGAGCTCTTTCACTTTTTTGGTGGGCTCATGAGTAATTTGATGAGCTCTGATCTGATTGGCTGGTTTACAGCTAGGCACCTCACACAGAAATAACATGTCGAAATAGACACAGGCAGGAAAACGAACCTAAGTGCAAAAAAGCTGCTATCAAGCTATTTAGTTAGCTTTGCTAGTTATGTGGAGCTTGCTAGTAGCTAACATTACCTATACTAGCTACTTGCTTCCGAACTCAACAACAAGAAGAAGTAAATTAAAGTTATTTAACCGTCAAAAAGTGGACAGAATCACACAGCTTGGCTACAACTTGCAGGTTGCAACTTTATTGATGCTGATGAAGTTGGAACTCGCTCTCTTCAGTCTCTTCAGTGTGAAACTCTGAGTGAAGCTGCTCAATACTTTGAGAAACTGTAGTTGGCTTCCTATTTACCAGCTTGTTTTGCTAATTTCCCGTTCAATCTTAAATGGTGCCACAGTTACATTCTGGCGCATATACAAGCTACACTATGTTGCCAAAAGTATTTGCTCGTCTGCCTTCACACGCATATGAACTTGAGTGACATCCCAATTTTAATCCATAGGGTTTAATATGATGTCGGCCCACCCTTTGCAGCTATAACAGCTTCAACTCTTCTGAGAAGGCTTTCTACAAGATTTAGTGTGTTTATGGGAATTTTTGACTATTCTTCCAGAAGCGCATTTGTGAGGTCAGACACTGATGTTGGACGAGAAGGCCTGGCTCGCAGTCTCCGCTCTAATTAATCCCAAAGGGGTCCAATGGGGTTGAGGTCAGGGCTCTGTGCAGGCCAGTCGAGTTCTACCACACCAAACTCGCTCATCCATGTTTTTATGGACCTTGCTTTGTGCACTGTTGCACAGTCATGTTCGAACAGGAAGGGGCCAAACTCCCCAAACTGTTCCCACAAAGTTGGGAGCATGAAATTGTCCAAAGTCTTAATCCCCCTCCACCAAACTTTACACTTGGCACAATGCAGTCAGACAAGTACCGTTCTCCTGGCAACCGCCAAACCCAGACTTGTCCATCAGATTGCCAGACGGAGAAGCGTGATTGGTCACTCCAGAGAACGCGTCTCCACTGCTCTAGAGTCCAGTGGTGGCGCTTTACACCACTGCATTCAACGCTTTGCATTGCACTTGTTGATGTAAGGCTTGGATGCAGCTGCTCGGCCATGGAAACCCATTCCATGAAGCTCTCTACGCTGTTCTTGAGCTAATCTGAAGGCCACATGAAGTTTGGAGGTCTGTAGCGATTGACTCTGTAGAAAGTTGGCAACCTCTGCGCACTATGCTCCTCAGCATCTGCTGACCCTGCTCTGTCATTTTACGTGGCCGACCACTTTGTGGCTGAGTTGCTGTCGTTCCCGATCGTTTCCACTTTGTTATAATACCACTGACAGTTGACTGTGGAATATTTAGTAGCGAGGAAATTTCACGACTGGACTTGTTGCACAGGTGGCATCCTATCACGGTACCACGCTGGAATTCACTGAGCTCCTGAGAGCGACACATTCTTTCACTAATGTTTGTAGAAGCAGTCTGCAGGCCTAGGTGCTTGGTTTTATACACTTGTGGCCATGGAAGTGATTGGAACACCTGAATTCAATGATTTGGATGGATGAGTGAATACCTTTGGCAATATAGTGTGTATCAATTAAGGTGGAACGGAACTTTTGATTATGAAGCTGGGAAATAAGATGCCAACTTCAGCCTCCTTTAAAGATGAACATCGACCGTGCCCATTGAGAGTTAGGCTTCTTGGGAAGGGTATGAAAGTGCCAACATCCTCTTTCCAGCCTGGAACAGTACGTCTGCTATTTTCATTGCTGCTGCTCCGTTGTTATTTCATTCTCCACAATACCTGCTGGGCTACAATGTGAGCTGATGTATGTTAATTTTGGGGGTGTTAATATTAATGAGTCAAGACTATCACATAACAGTTTAAGATTTCATAACTGGCCCATTTTAACATCCCCTTTTGCAAGTGTGGGGTTTGCATCTGAAGGAGGAGACAACCCTGTTTGAGGTTCACAGTATGTAAGTTCCATGTACCAAACTCTCCTTATTCAACTATGTCAATGTAAATACAGTTCTATGTTCATTCTATGGCACCTTTATAGTGAAAGGTGGGCTGTGACAACCCAACCCTGAAATTTGACCCCAAACTGAGTCTGACACTTATCTGAGAATGGCCGTCCAAACTAGACATGAGCAATCGGATCCCATAGGGACTGGAAAATATTTGAAACTCTACTATAACTCGCCTGTATTCATGCACAGCTTATGCTAGCCCTTCATCAGTGGCCAGGTTCTAACCTCCCTTCCGCTCACATCGGTTTTCTTAACCACAGTGATGGTGAGGTTTTTAAAAACTACAGCAGCACACACTGCCATGCCACCTCGTTGGTATGCTGAGAATAGACTCTAGTGGTCTTGTGGTGGATCCTTTCCACCGATGGGTGGGGTACAAGGGGGCTGAGAAATTGTGACGCAACAAATGAGCTACATTCAACAACTGTAAATGTATAGAGTGCAGCAGTATGGTAGGTGTTTCTGGTAAAGTGGCCAATGAGTGTAGCTACAAGGTAGGTTTACCTAATAAACTAGGAACCCAATGCATGTACTGCAAAGATGTGTCTCTACAGATTTGCATGGCACCCAGTTTACCTCAAGCACCCTCTTGCCTCATACGGTGTCTTCCTGCAACACCCAAAATAACTTTCAGTGAGAGCTCTGTGTCAGTTAAGCTTCACAATGTAGTTTGAAACTGAACTGCTAGAGAATCCAGCATATGTTGTATTTTGGATGCTGGTACGCACGACCAGCATAAACCAGCTTAAATGCGTGATGGTCTGAGCTGTTTTCTAACAGGGAAAACATGTCAGTAGGACTTTTGAGACATTTTAGTTGCTAAAACTGATCTCTTACGAACACGCCTACCTTCGACACATATGGCTTCAAAAAATGAACAAAAGAGAAAGAAATAGAGATAGAAACTCATATCTGATGCAATTTGAAATAATAACTGTATATTCAAACACTCACGTTTACTCGCTATGTAGCAAACACATGCTGTGAACAGTAGTAGTACTACTGCTCCTCCTGATGTTCCTGCTATGATGGCTTTCTGGTATTCAGAAACAGCAGCAAGACCTGTAGATAAATAATCCACTCAGTTGAGAATGTAAAACTATCCTTATATGCAAGCAAAACTGAATGAATTATGAAATACACAAAATGTTACATTGCATTTTGTTGCCATATGGCAACAGCAAGTGACAATGGAACTGTAATCTGCAGTACATACAGTGGGTAAACACTGCCATAGAACATTGTCACATTCATCATTCATGCATGAAAAATAAAATTGAAAACCAACATATATGCATGTTTTTTTAGAATAGGTATGAAAAAAATGATCTTGATAAGTTTGGGTATGTATTGTCAGCATGTACGCTAACTATGATCACATAGAGGGGGTTAACTATTAAATGAATATCTGTGTCCTAAACTGGAGCTCAAAAAATGATTATAAGATACAGAGAAAGTGAGACTTCTAACAATTACTCCAGCAGCACTGCTGTGTCTGATCCACTCATACCAGCACAACACACACTAACACACCACCACCACATCAGTGTTACTGCAGTGCTGAGAATGATCCACCACCCAAATAATACCTGCTCTGTGAGGGTCCATGGGGGTCCTGACCACTGAAGAACAGGGTGAAAGGGGGCTAACAAAGTATGCAGAGAAACAGATGGACTACAGTCTGTAATTGTAGAACTACCTATATAGTAAGTGGAGCTGATATAGTAAGTGGAGCTTGGACAATGGACAATGAGCGTAGAAACAAGGACAAGGTCATAATGTTATGCCTGATCGGTATATATATATATATATATATATATATATATATATATATATATATATTCTATTTTATTCCTGATGCTGAAAAATGATACATGAGATAATGTACTTAATGGAAAGTTTGCTTTGTGACTAGTATATCTAGGCAGTGTCCAATGTGTTCAAAGGCAATGCGTTCATTAACATTAATAAGTTTGTATTGTCACAAGCTGTTAACATATGGCAACAGTTATATTTCATCATATAAAAGCCGTAGCACCTAAAGTGGATTCATTAATCTATTATGTGTATGTATGAACATGTATGTATGCACACACTTTGAGAGACCTTCAGCAGTCAGGCCTCACTATGTGAAGTGAAAAAAGACACACAGGAAGCTTTACACACAAAGCCCACAGATTACCAAAGGAAAAGAAAAAGTGTGGACTTTTATATCGTAGTTAGGCTAAAAAAATAAAAGAAAGTAATAGTTGCCATATGGAAACACTATGTAGTAAAGAGTTCAGCCACAAGTACAGAACTGTTTTTCTGTTTTGAAGCCACAGTCAGATGTAAATATAATGTACATGAATAAAAAATGCAAAAACTAACCAAGCTGCACTTCCTGATAGGCGATTATGCAGTTGGTCCCATTAAACAGCTCACAGCGGTAGAGACCCAGATCAGACTGCTGTACATTACGGAGGAGGATGGAGAAGTTTCCAGATTCTGAGAGTTTAGGGAACGTCTTAATACGTCTACCACTGTTCTTCCAGAAGTCTACTTCACCCTGCTGTCTGATCTCCACTAGATTATCCGCTGTTATATTCCTCCACACTGCTGCTATATCTGCAGTCTTGAGGAGGGTTGGTTTAAAGATACATGGCAGAAGAACATCAGACTGCAGCTCAGTGGTTAAGTTGCTTCTGCCAACATACTGCATTTGACATCCTCTAGATCCTGTGTGAAAGCATGAAAACCATCATCAGCCATGAAAAACCACCACAACCGTCATTAAGAAACAGCTAATGTAGATGTTGATGAGAATACAGCTCACCTTTGACCAAACAGCACCACCAAAGCATCCACAAACCAAAGAATCTCAGCTCAAAGAGCAGAACCATTGTGTGTTTCACCTGCTTATCGCTGCAGTATCTGAGAAAGTGCAGTGATGGTTAGAGATTTTTCTTAACTTCACTTCCTGAAAAAACTCAAACTAACAAACCACAGATTCCCACAAGCCGTTGCCACAGAGTGGGGATTTACAAAAATAGTGCATGATATTAACCTGGAATTAACACTGTATCTTCAATGAGTTTATCTGAAAAGTCACTAGAGGTGATAAACAGTTTACAAATAGCTGATTAAAATCTTTCTGGTTCAACGCTTTTGACTTTAATCACAAATTCACATTCACCAAGAAACACAAGTCCACCTTTCATTTATATCATTTCCAGTCCAAACAGCAAAGTTATTCATTTTTCAGAAATCAAACCAGCTGTAGCATTGAGTAGTAGCATTGTTGAGTCAGGAGGGAAAAAACACTAAAGCATTGTGTGCGTGTGCTGCTGTGAGTCTGTAAAGCCTGAGGTCAAAACTCAGTAAGTAAAAAAAGTCAGAGGCATCCGGTCGTGAGTTTCACACCACGTCATCCGTCTTTACATATTATGGTCACGCACAGACTCAAAAAGAAGGTCCAGCTCAATGTTTAGGTCTTACATGCAAAATCAACATCATACTGGTGACGGATGGTGACAGTAGTAGACAATTCACTCACATCCTCAGACGACGCGTCACTAAGTTTTGAGTTTTCTTTCAACACACTCATCTGCTCGGGGAAGAAGTCTAAAGCACAGCCAACATTACGAACTGTTCTTCTGCACGTTGCTGCAATTACACATTTCCACCAGAGAGGTCTTCAAAACATACATTTAACAGAAAATTACACAGAAACATCAACACCCAAATATTTATTGTTTCAATATATAGTGTTCTCACCCTTTACCTTTATTACAGCTTCCATTCTTTTCAGGAGACTTGCTTTCATGTTTTCCAAGAAATCTGCAGGGATATTTTCCACTGTAAAGCAAACCGGTCATCTTACCCACCCAAACAACAAGAGGCCAATTATGCTTTCTTAGACGTCCAGCCACAGATGTCTATGGCATCACCTGTTACAGTTAATTATGAAAATGAAAAAAACCTGAAACTTCTCTTTAAGATAAAATGTCTCAAACATCTTAATGAGGGAGGCCATCAATTAAACTCAGAGTCCTTTGTAATATTTGACTAAATTAATCTCACATACTGTCTTGTTGACAGCTATAATAAAATATGCTCAAAGAAAAACTTGTCACTTTGACTGCCCAAGACTGACCGAGCATAAAGCTGAAGACTGGAGATCAGAGAGTGGCACTAGAGCTTGGTGCAATGTGCTGACATGAACGAGAGTTCTGAAGGCATCGTCCATATGGCTTTAGACCTTACAGAGAATGCTACCCTTCCTAAATCTTGTGTTTATCCACTTACTCAGGAAGAGGAAAAGGTTATGGGAACATACATTGAAGAGGCTTTAGCTCAGGGTTTCATCCAATCTCCCAAATCTCCTGTCTCTACAGAATTTTTCTCTGTTAAAAGGAAAGATGGGGGCTTTAGGTCGTGTATAGAGTATAGAGGCTTGAAACAAGCAACCAAAAAGTATGCTTATCCCCTTTGAACCCCAATGGCCTTGGAGCAATTGCATTAAGCAAAAATTCTCACCAGGTTAGACTTGCACAGTGCTTATAACTTGGTTAAAGAGGGAAATGGAAGATGGAAAACTGCCTTTGTCATCAGTAGGGGGCACTACGAGTATGTGGTAATGCTATTCGGATATGATAGGACACTTTGTTATTGCCTATATTGAAGACATTTTAACAAACTCTCCCAATTTCGAACATGTTCACCAGGTGCACAAACACCTGTCAGAGAATAATTTGCTTGCCAAAGGAGAGAAATACAAGTTCCATCTCCAAACCACTTCCTTCCTGGGATATGCTATTAGCACCAGTGGGATTGTGATGGATCACCACAAGGTTGAGGCAGTTGTTAACTGGCCAGTACCTCCTTCAGTGAAAGAATTATATTTCTCAGTATTTGCTAAACAAAATAGTTTCTCGTAGTTCTCGTAGTGTAAAATTTGTGACCTTTACTGCCACATCTACTGCGTTTCAAACTGCAGAAGACCTCTTTGACCATATATTTCAAACTTTTGGCATTCTTGAGGACATTTTGTCAGATAGAGGACCTCAGTTCTCTTCTTCTTTGAATATGTAGCAATGACCGGTATTCTCACTTCAGGCTACCATCCCCAGTCTAATGGTCAATCTGAGTGAGTGACCCGTGAACCTAGGAAATTTTTTAGGATATTTTGTCACAATAATCCATCAGACTGGTTCCAGTTCCTTCTATGGGCTGAGATTTCCCAAAACTCTCTGATTAGCTCTACCACAGGTCTGACTCCCTATCAGTGTGTTTTAGCTTATCACCCTCCTCTCACACCATGGACAGTGATTACATCAGCTGTTCCCAGAGTGGATGACTGGATGAGGCACAATGAGGAGGTTTGGGAAGAGACTCATTGAGACGCATCAAAAGACTGTGGCAGACCACCATCGAAGTGACAACCCCTCTTACCAGCCTGAGGACCAGGCTTGGCTTTCGACCAACGACTACTCTTTGGCAGAAAGGTGTAAAAAGCTCAGTTCTAAATTTATCGGTTCATTTAAGATTTTGAAAAAGATAAACAATGTGACTCATCAGTTGGGCTTACCTCCCAGGTACAGGGTCTCTAGTTCATTTCTTGTTTCCCTTATGAAGCCTGTCGTTCCAGGATCCATTGGACAAGGTAACAGCAAATGAGTAGCTGCCCCTCTGGTGGAGGTCAATGGCTCCCCAGTCTCGGAGATGTGGAGGAGCTCTCCAGTACCTGGTGGAGGAGGAGTATTGTCCTGAGCAATGTTGGGTTCCTGTAGGTGATGTATTAGACCCAGGCCTGATATCTGATTTCCACAATTGATTCTTAGTGCAGCATTACAGAATACTTCACCTGAAATGCAGATGGCAGAATCTGAAACATTTCAGGAAGCAATTTCCTCCCAAGGACACACTCTTTGGGCAGCGTTACAGTGAGCAAACTGTGAAAGGGTTTAATTAAATACATCAAAACAAAAAGCAGGCAGGTATTGTTTACTATCATTAGTATGGAACACACTATCACTGTCAGCATTACTGTTAGACAGACCTTTGCCACAGAACAGACAGCTTGTGTTTGTACAGGTAACTAAAACTGAGTGCTTTTTCTGTTAGACATCAAGAAATGTGAAAACCACCACTATGAAGCAGCAACTTCAACAGCCTTACTGTACCACAGATTAGAGCAAAGATCAAGTGATATGTCAGAACAGGCCTGAAAACAGTGGCAAGAAAACTAATAAAGATTTAGAACATCCAAGATTTCTGAACGGCGACTGCAAAATGTGAATGAAACCGATTAATATTCCAAACCTCTGCACAAGCTTGAATAACTTAGATTACAGGTAGTACAGTAGCTTTTAATCATGGTCAAAAGTTACTAAGCAAAAAAACCGAAGTCTGTTTTTTTTTTCTTTTCTGTTGGGTCGGGGGGGCGGTGGGTTCTTCAGCCATTAAAAAAACATAAGAGGAATGAAGAACTTTCTCAAAATGCCTCTAGGGAGAAGCTCATCAAGTTATTAATAACTTGTCCATGTTTCTCAAAATTCTACTTAATATGTCGAAATGGATTTCAGTCCAGAAATAACCATGGGATTCTTCAAGAACTGGACTGGTAACCCCCTTCAACATGGCATCTCAAACTCCCAAAGGAAATGACAGGAGGCAGAGAGTTAACTTTCAGAAAGGTGGAGCGCTGGACTTTTTGTAATTGGCTAATTAAGAGACAATACAAACATTGTGTTCCAACATGATGGGATACATGGGTTTTTTCAAATCTTGATTCTGTACAGACAAAAAGAGTAATCAGAGCTGGTTACAGACCTCGGCCATGACTGCTATGTTGTGCCCCTGGTCACTGCAGAGCTCCTCTGGTAGTCTGGACCAGTAAAGAACTCCTCAACTAGCCACTCCACCGTTGTGCCCACACTCTAATCCGGGACCACATGCGCCTCAGGCTACTTTGTGAAATAATCCATAGTCACAAGGAAGTAATGGTTCTTGACATCCGTAGTCGGGAAGGTACCCAGGATGTCCACTGTGACTCTTTCTGTGGGTGTGCCTGAGCAGAGTTTGGCATCCTCCTCTTGAGCAGGGCGGAAGTCACTGTGTCAAGACCAGCGTCATGGAGAGTGACAGCAGCAGCAGTGATGCTCCTCTCAGCTGTCTTCACTTTCTCCTCAAGGTGCTGACACTTGGCATTCGGTTCAGACCGATTTGCTGATGTGAGAATAGAATGTCATTGCTGTCCTGTTTTTCTGTGTAATGAGCTCCAACAAGTCTTTCAGCAAACTGTCACTACCAGTTAGAATATTTAGCACGTTTTCAGCAACTACATGTGAACAATGCACAAAGATTGAGTTAATATTTATCAGTTGAAGTGAGAAACAAAAGTTTGGACCCAGTCTAAGTTTTCACACCTCACCACCTCCCCATCTGCTCCCTGTTCCTCCATGTGGATAGCTGAAAGCAGAAGCGGCCCAGTTTTCTTTGCTGTTAGTCATTAAATCTGCCTGTAATTGTATAAAGCACAATGCTAAATATTTTTAGCTTTCATATTAAATAAGCACTAGGTCTAATGTTATTCACTACCAATACACAAGCAGCATTTTCTTGGACCCCCACAGAACAGGTACTATTTGGGTGGTGGGTCATTCTCAGCACTGCAGTAACACTGACGTGGTGGTGGTGTGTTAGTGTGTGTTGCGCTGGTCTGAGTGGATCAGACACAGCAGTGCTGCTGGAGTTTTTAAAACTCTCAGTGTCACTGCTGGACTGAGAGTAGTCCACCAACCAAACATATCCAGCCAACATCCTGTGTGCAGTGTCCTGTGGGCAGCGTCCTGTGACCACTGAAGAAGGACTAGACGATGACCAACACAAACTGTGCAGCGACAGACAACCTACTGTTTCACACAAGGTGGACCAACAAGGTAGGAGTGTCTAATAGAGTGGACAGTGAGTGTTTAAAAACTCCAGCAGCACTGCTGTGTCTGATCCACTCGTACCAGCGCAACACACACTAACATACCACCACCACATCAGTGACATAAGCCTTATTAGGCTATTTGTGTTGCAGTACAATAAAGTTTTTAAGGAGGCAGTAATGCAGTGCGGTCTAATAAAATCAATCAACTTCATTAACAACAGAATAATCTTGGCCCGAACAATAAGCACTGCAAATCTTATTACATATCAGTCACAAAAATACTGATACTGGCAAGCTACACTTTTAGACAACCACATTCTAACGACAAGGTGTTGACCAAAGGAAGCTGCAGAGCTCTGTTCTCACGACCAGAGCAGATGCACTCTAGTAGTTTGTTTGTAACGTGTGTTGGCATCAAGCTAACACCCACCTTCACACTCACTCCCTCCCAAACAATGACCTCAGCTACTTCACAGTGCCTACCACGATAACACACATCCTGTTTATCAGAGTTTAGATCTATTTTCACCAATGACAGGAGATTTTTGCTGAAATACCAAAGATTGTTTTTAGGAGAGCATCTACCAGAAAAGACTAACTGATCACCCAGCTTTTCTTGAGTGAACTCGATTTGAGGATACAAGAGTTGATCCAAGTCAAACTACATAGTTTAGTACATTTTTAGTACTGCATCTCTGTTAGGTGAACAAATTGGTTTTTGCTCCATTTCTCTGCGAGCTCTTTCCATCACACAGTCCCACCAGACACCTTCTCCTCTTGGGCTCCCAGTCATGGAAGGTTGTGGCATCACTGAGGTTCAAACTCATGATCTCCTGATGTCAAAGTGAACATTTAGACACTTGCTGTGCTTTACTACACGCTACCTTTCAGTTAAAATGTGTTTTTTATTGTATTAAGCATTAATGGACACAGAAATCTGCATAACTTCAGGTGCTTGAGTGCTGCAACAGACTAAGGATTCACCCCAACATCAGGAGACTGTGAGTTTGAACTGCAGTGAAGTGAGAGACTTCCATATCTGGGAACCTGGGAGGAGAAAATGCCTGGTGGGAGCTAAAACGTTACAGTGTGAGGGGAACTTTTGACTAAACCAAGAAGTTTGAGTTCAGTGAAATCTAGTCAGGCCTGACAGCTTAAAAGAGAAGCCACCTTGTACTCCAGCCACGGTTCTCAGAGTTCTTTTCATGCAGTGAAGTTCTCAGAGTTCTTTTCATGAAATGGAGTGGTCCAAACTGATTAAAATACAATAAATATTAAAAGCATTGTCATTACATCTTCCTGTAGTAGTGCAGCACAAAGCACAACCGCCATTTTCGTGGTGCTGTTTTTTTTTTCCTTTGTGACGTTCGTGTGCAGAGAACTGTGGGTAACCGAAGGCTGGGAAGGATACATCTGATGCGTCCTTGAGATCACTCAGAATGTAGGCTGCAGGCTGCATTTCTAGGCTGTATACGAAGGATCCTTCACTTTGGAACGGTCTGCAATGACATAGTGGCCGAGAAATGAAGCCTAGACTTTGGAATGCAACTGTTGAAATGTAATTCCAAAGAAAATTGTGACAAAATAATCTGACAACGTTCTAGGAAGTTGTGACAACATAGTGGCAACGTTGTCAGTGCACTGTCACAACCTTCTAGATGTGCATTATGTTCTGTATGGAACTCCATGGAATTTTGCTGAGCTGCCAACTGATAGTATTCCGATGACATCACACTCGCACTGCCACCATTTTAGTAGGCAACATATGTTAATTCAGCTGTGCTGTGGTGCTTTGTAATGACATAAAGCCATAACTGCACCAGCAAAAGGTAAGGCACTTTTTTGGGATCACTATTTTAAATCTTATTTTTAACGTGTATTAACAGATCTGAATAAAAGGCAGAGTTTACTGCTTAAGAGCTTTGGCAGAACTGGTGAACAGCCACAAACTGCCAACAACAAAAAAGTCAGACGATAGACATGAAAGAAATGAGCTGGTGGATCAAACCACTTTTATTTCTTAGCGGGGGGATAATGGAAACAACAGGTAGATAAGCAGAACTTGAAAGATGATCATGGAAAATGCTTGGAAATTTGGCACAAAATCTTTCCATAGTAATAACTTACCAAATAATTTTACTTTGAGCTGACTTCTTACTTTTTTACAGTGTGTTACTCAAAGCTGAATATTTTGAGATTTGAAAGTTATTAAGATAAAACAAATGGCTTCATAAAAGTGGAGACTCAGAATGTGTTGTGTATCATTTAGTATGTCCATGTGGCTGTTTCTATATCAGAAAAGCTAAGAGGAAACTAAAAGAAGGATTTGCAGGGCATAAATACACTAAAACAATATTCTTTAGTGAAACATTACAAAGAGAAACATCAGAGTAATTCTTCATCTTTAAGACTGCAGGTCCAGAGATGGTAAAGACGAGTATCTGTGGGGGTGACAGACTGAAGCACCGACTCCAACATGACAGCATTCTGGATTTGGTAGTTCATGGCTACCGAGCTCCCTGGGTTGAAGGAAGGATTAGATTTTGGGCCTTTTTTGTAAGCCATGTAGAATTTTATGTTGGCCTTGATACTCTGTGCCTTTTTTTATTGCTCTGGATTTATTCTTGTTCTTTGGGTCTTTTATTGTCTGTTAATTAGATGTGCAGACAACTTGAATGATTGCAAAAAAGACTTAAATACACAAACTTTATTTAGAGGATTTTCTGTTCTTCCAAAAAACAAACTTTAAAAAAATTTATTAGGAAAACGTTTCATTCATAATATACAGTAGACACCAGTCAGAAAACGTGACTATCAGAACTAGGCCTTGAGTTCAGGCCATGAAAATGTAAACTCAGTCAAAAACTAAACACAGACAGTTGAAACGTATAAAAGACATTTCATGTTTGTGAAGTCTAGACTTTTCTCCAAGATATATTTTCTGCAAACCTATTCCAATCCAATCCACTGCTCCACAGCCCTGTGCTGTTAGGCTTTATACCTTTTCAGCCGTTGTTTGGCACTTGGCATGGTGAACTTATCCTCATGTGCAGCTGCTACAGAGCATCCCATTCTATTGGCAATGCGTTTCCATAAAGATCATACAAGTTGGGTGGGTGAAATTGAATGCCTGTGTCAGCAGTGGGTGTATATCAAAGTAGCTGAGTTCATCAATTAGAAGGGGTGTCGATACTTTTGGACATGAGCAAGTCTGAATTATGTTCTATTGCTCTGATGTTCTAACACCGATTTCCTCGTATATCACTTTCTCTGTGCTGGTCTCTGGGAGTCCAATAGTGGTGTAGACTGTGTTAAGACGCAGACCTTCTGAAAGGGGAAACACGTGTTTGTAATAAACAGCAAACTATGAAACACTGAGCAGACTTGCTACAGAGAAATAGAACAACATTTGATTGTTGAAGAGGGGATATTTACCGTGTCTGCTTTGGCTGTTCTTTTCTGTATGTCTGACAGAATCATATATTGGGTTAGAAAGTGTAAATTCTGGAGGGAAAGACGACACATACAGTTAGTGGACCTGATGAAATGGACAATAGCTATGTTTACATGCAGCCTAATACTCTGTTAATAATCCAACTAATAGCTCAGTCTGAATAGAATATGTTCAAGTATACACCTCAGTCGGAGTCCGATTTAAGCCATTCTGAATACAATCTCTATCCGATTGAACGAGGTGGGTAATCCTGTAAATAATCAGTTAAATAGAAGAATAATAACCATGTAAACGCCTGTATCCGATTACATTCCCAATCGGAAAGTTTAAGCATGTGTATGTGACTCGCATCATAGTAAAAGTTTAGAGCGTTCAACATGGCGGGAGCAGAAACTGGTCTGCAGAGGAGACGAAGTTTAAGTTTGAGCTTTAAAAGACGGCGGTGGGACGAGCGTCCAGCTTATGTGTCTCAGAACACGACGTCTTCCTCTCGGCCTTCTTTAATAAGTACATGTGAAGTATGTTTTCCTGAGTCTGACATCATTTTCCAGGAATTAAAAACACATGCACTGCTCACTGCTGCTCGTCTCACTCTGACTGGACTCATGTGATGCTTGTTGTCATGGTAACATCTTCACTGAATGGTACTCTGCGCATGCGTGTGTAATTTTGGATCGGATTACATATAATGTGCATGTAAAAAGAGATTTTCCATCAGATTGTCGAGGACAGTGTGCATATAAGTACCTCAGTCTTAATATATAATTGGAATGTATTCAATCGGATTGGCAAAAATCTTTGCATGTAAACAGCCACTGAGTGTAGACACAAGGTCGGTGGACCTAATGAAGTGGCCAGTGAGTGTAGGTGCACTTTGTTGTTTACATTTACAGACTCTAACCCATTTGTTGCTGCACAATTTATCAGCTCCCCTCTGCTGTGTTCTTCCGTGGAAGGGGACCACCACTGAGTAGATGTGTGGGTGGTTGACCATTCTCAGCACAGCAGTGATACCAATATAGCTCATTTGTGTTGTGCTGGGATGAGTTCCTGGCATTTTTACATACTAACACCTACAATACTAGTGCACTTTACACATTTACAGCTACTGACTGCAGCCCATCTGTCACGTCATAGTTCCTCAGCACCCCTCTATGAGTTCAAACCCAACCCAAGCTGCACACAGTTCTGTCAGTGCCTGACTGACCACATCATTATGTTTTGAGCTGAGAATAACAAAGTTCTGTTAATACATCACCCAAAGTGCAGAATAAATCCGGACAGGATAGTGACAATAATAGCCATTATTACAGTGAAGATAAATGAAATATAAAACAATATAATAAACATGTCGATAATAATATGCTTTAATAAAATACCTAGCTGACAAAAGTTATATTGAAATTCTGCATTAATGAATTTATTCATCAAATATTATATTTTTACAGCATCACCAACGCTTTTCTCATGCTGTGCTGATATAGCGAGATGTCAGCCATCACCTCTTTAAAACAAACTCTATTTCTGCACATAGAACATGTTATATAGAAAATAATTAAACATATCACTTAAAATACTTTTGACCAAAGAAATCAAACTTTGTTTGGCTGCACTATATAAAAATACTTTCCTGTATCGATTCACTGTCCCGTTTTCTCTCAAGTGTCAGTGCTGAGTGCTGACCAGCATGCCTGATTAAAGAATGATTTAAGGTAATGAAAGTGAAGAATTAAGTAAAGGGTAAAACTAAGGCCCAATCCCATTTCACCCCTCGCCTTAGCCCTTAGCCCTCTATTTTGCACGTTCACGTCTAGAGGTAGGGTACCCTGATTTTTGTTGAGATAGAGGGGTAGAGTGAAGTGTTAGGGCTACATGGCCCTCTAAACAGAGGTTTTTCAGAAGCACACTCCAAACAGATGTTATGATGAGGAAAAAAAGAAAAGAAGCAAGACGGCAGCACCAGCGACCACAGAAACCCACAAATGTGAGATTTTCTTCATTTAGAAATTATGATAACCATTGTATTCTCTCAGTTTAATGTCATTTCAGGCTATTATGGTCCTTTTCTTCATAACAAGCATAAAAATCGCTTGTAGCATGCCGATGTCTTGGTAGCTATGTAGCTAAATTTCCTGTTCCACCTTAAATAGCCCAGCAGTTCTGATGCCTTAAGTGCCAGAATGTAAATACTGCACCATTTAAGGTGTAACAGGAAAATTCGAACAAGAAGCTGCTGAATATCTGACTTCAGCTTCATTTCACTAAAGAATTAGGGGTGGGTGATAATAAACGTCAGTTCCCCCCCTTTGAAGGCATATGACTCCCTAAATGTACCTAAAGCCCAGCAGTGAGGAGCTGAACTTTACCCTCCTCTGCTGTCACTGCAGACTGGCAGGGTCGCCTACAGAGCAGCGCTAGTAGCTGTTAATGAAGTAATGCTCTTTTTTATTTGAGGGTTGTTCCATTTCGTAGGGGAAGATTTCAACCACTACCCTTTGTAACTCAGTTCCAAGGGGTAAGGTGACACCTCAAAAACAAGGGGTAGGAATAAAAATAAGAAATGTTTTTGGGTGTAAAGGAGGGGAAATACAGGGTGAAATCTGTTAAAGTGGGAGACGAGCTCTGAAAACATAAACCTGAAATTTAACCCCAAACTGAGCCTGACACACATTTAGACGTCCAAACTAGACATGAGCAGCCGTGTTCCATTGGGTGTTGACAAAATGTTTAAAAGTAACTTGTCCATATTCATCAGTGGCCAGTTTCTAACCACATATCTGCTCATGGGTTGGCTATTTTAGTTAGCGGACTTTTCTTAACCCAGTGATTGTGAGGTGTTTAAAAACATCACCTGTGTCTAACACACGCAAACCAGTGCTACACACGCTGCCATGCCACGTCACTGGTATGCTGAGAATAGGCTCTAGTGGTCCTGTGGTGGTCCCTTTCCGCTGATGGACGAGATAGAGGGCTGCTGAGAAATTGTGACGCAACAGATGGGCTACAGTCAGATATGGTAGGTGTTTCTGATAAAATGGCCAATGAGTGAAGCTGCAAGGTAGATTTACCTAATAAACTAGCAACCCTACACTTACACAAACAGTACAGCAGTAAAACTGTGCTGTCACACTGTATCTTCATAAGTTTGCATGACACATAGTTTACCTTGAACCATATCTTGTCTTTTACGGTGTCTTCCTGCAACACACAAAATAACTTTCAGTGAACTCAGTGTTGTCAGTTAACCTTCACAATGTAGTCTGAAACTAAACTGCTAGAAAATCCAGCATAAGACTGATCTCTTATTAACACTCTACTTTTGACACATATGGCTTCAAAAAATGAACAAAAGAGAGACTGGAGATGGAAATAGAGATAGAAACTCATATCTGATGCAATTTGAAATAATAAACTGTGTTCAAAGACTCACGTTTACTCGCTATGTAGTAAACACATGCTGTGAACAGTAGTAGTACTACTGCTCCTCCTGATGTTCCTGCTATGATGGCTTTCTGGTATTCAGAAACAGCAGCAAGACCTGTAGATAAATAATCCACTCAGTTGAGAATGTAAATCAATCTTCATATGCATGCAAAACTGCATCAATTATTAAAAAACACAAAAAAGTGAAAGAACAATGTTATGTTGCATTTTGTGATAACAGAACTGCAATCTGCAATACAAACTCTGTACCCTAACACATCAAAAGAACTGCAGTACATCTCTTACCTGCATAGACATTACGCTGACTCTTATTGTGGCAAACATTCAATGGACTAAATCTAAACTTCTACTCACCTGGTGAGGTCCAGGGGGGTCCAGGTGAGGTGGGATCTATGTTGTAGGCAAAAGGATAAACACAATGTTAAACAATGCTAGCTTATATTTTATATGTTGAATGTACACATGTTTATATGTTGAGAAATGGCCATAGAGTGTATGTATGTAATATATATGCATATTGTTTGTATTGTTGTCACCCCTAGATCTGAACTGTTCAGATCTAATGTGGGAGGGGCTGCCAGGAAAGGAAAGGGGACAGTGGAAGAGAGAGTTCCTTTGTTATTTGGGAAGGTCTGTGTGGCTTCGCAGCCTCAGGTCTATTTGAGCAGAATTGCAGTTCTGGATGGAGAGATGACTGCCGGATGCTGACTGAGGAGTCAGTGGAGTCATTTATATACAGCTTTGGTTTTAAACTTTTCCTCGCATGTGTAAATATTTTTGTGTGTGTAGTTGCAAAGAACTTCTGCACTGGGAAATGGAGACCTGATGACCAAGTGTGGTGAAAGAAATAAAGAACAGAATTTATATATATATATACATATGTATATATATATATATATATTCTGTTCTTTATTCCTGATGCTGAAAAATTATCAATGCTATATGTACTTAACGGCCATTTTGCTTTGTGATTAGAATATCCAAGCAGTTTCCAGTGTGACCAATGACAGTGCATTCATTAACACTGTTTGCATTGTCACATGCTGTTGACATGGCAATGGTTATATTTTGTCACATGAAAGCCAATCACCTAAGGTGGATTCATTCATGTATTTTGTGTATTAATAAATATTTAATTACACACTTTCAGAGAACTTCAGCAGGCAGGCCTCACTATGTGAAGTCAAATAAGACAAACAGGAAGGCTGTTCAGATAAAAGAACACAATCTTACACATAAAGTCCACAGATTACCAAAGGAAAGGAAAACAAATGGACTTTTACATTGTAGTTAGACAAAAAAACTATGAAAAAATTAACTGACTGTCATATAAAAATACTACGTAGTAAAAGATTAAGCCATAATTATAGAACTATTTTTCTGTTTTAAAGCCACAGTCAGATGTAAATGTAATGTACATGAATGGAAATGCAAAAACTAACCAAGCTGCACCTCCTGATAGGCGATGCTGCAGTTGATTCCCTCATGAAGCTCACAGTGGTAGAGACCCAGATCAGACTGCTGTACATTACGGAGGAGGATGGAGAAGTTTCCAGATTCTGAGAGTTTGGGGAACGTCTTAATACGTCCACCTCTGTTATTCCAGAAGTCTACTTCACCCTGCAGCTTGATCTCCACTAGATTATCCGCTGTTATGTTCCTCTGACTCCACACTGCTGCTATATCTGCAGTCTTGTTTGATCCGAGGAGGGTTGGTTTAAAGTTACATGGCAGCAGAACATCAGACTGCAGCTCAGTGGTTACGTTGCTTCTGCCAACATACTGCATTTGACATCCTCTAGATCCTGTGTGAAAGCATGAAAACCATCATCAGCCATAAAAACCACCAAAACCATCATTAAGAAACAGCTAATGTAGATGTTGATGAGAATACAGCTCACCTTTGACCAAACAGCACCACCAAAGCATCCACAAACCAAAGAATTTCAGCTCAAAGAGCAGAACCATTGCGTGTTTCACCTGCTTAATGCTGCAGTATCTAAAAAAGTGCAGCGATGGCAAGAGATTGTTCTTAACATCACTTCCTGAAAAAAGCTCAAACTAAGAAACCACAGATACCCACAAGCTGTTGCTTCAGACTTGAGGGTTCACGAAAATAGTACGTGCTCTATTGTCACACCCTAGAATGACATACAAGGCATTAAGCTGGAATTAGCAATTTATGCTCAGTGGGTTTTTCTGAAAAGTAACTAGAGGTGATAAACAGTGATAAACGGTTTACAGATAGCAGAGTAAAATCATTCTGGTTCAACACTTTTGACTTTAATCACAAATTCACATGGATCTTGAAATGCACAGTACTGTATAAAAAAGTCCAACTTTCATTTACATTTTCAGTCAAAACAATAAAGTACAAGTTATTCATTTTTCAGAGTCAGGAAAAAAAACATTTAAATCTACACTATGTAAAAAGTTTTGGCCACACTTCATTGTAGGGTGCTGTCCTATAGGCATCATCTGTTATAAAGGCTACTTTAGCTAACTTTGATAGAAACTGGCAAATCTAACCTCTATAGCAAATGACGCCTGCTGGAATAAGCGTTTATAAATGTTTATGTAGGGTTGTGTCAGTGGTCATGAAAAGCTTATGTAGGTGTCATGTAGACTTATTTTCATTCCTCGATGTTTTAAGCTTGCAGTTGATCAGTCCTTCCTAAAGAAGTATAATCTGGATGTAGGGGTTCTCAGTAACTACCAGCCTGTATCAAAACTTTTTTGTCTAAAGGTCTAGAAAAAGTTGTGTTTATTCAAGTTAAATCTTTCTTAGACAACAGCAAAATCTATGAGACATTTCAGTCGGATTTTAGGGCCTTTCACAGTACTGAGTCTGCTCTTTTAAAGTGACTAACTATTGTTTACTTACTGCTGATTCTGGTGGTTGTTCTGTCCTGGTCTTGCTGGACTTGAGTGCTGCATTTGACACTGTTGACCGTGATATACTCATTGAATGTTTGTAACACTGTGTTGGGGTCAAGAATTTGGCTCTTAAATGGTTTATTTCTTATATTAAACATAGAGCTTTTTCAGTTAACATTGGGAACTCCTCTCCATCTGTGGCTATGACATCTGGGGTTCCACAAGGGTCCATCTTAGGCCCTCTCCTTTTTTCGTTATATATGCTCCCCCTAAGGCAAATTATTGGTGAACGTATCATCTCTTTTCATAGTTATGCAGATGATCTATAACTGTACTTAGGTTTAAACTTTGGAAATCACTCTATAGGAAGGCTCAATGAATGTGTCATGGATATTAAGAATCGGATGACCCAGAGCTTTCTTCAACTGAATGACAGTTCTGAATAATTTTTCCAAATGCTTTTGACCCCAGTTTTACTACAGATTTGCTCATCATGATGAGCTCTCATCCTTTTCTTTTGTGAATGTGTTTCTCTAAATCCTCACACACGACAGTCACACTACAATCAAAGGTGGGCTCAGTTTTAATCATCTGTTTAGATGATGTTAAGATGTTCCCATATTTTTGAGTTGTGCAGGTCTCTGTACTGTATTCTCTGCTATCTGTATTTTCCCTCTTGAAGTGATGTAAATGGTGAGCGCAAACATAGACAACTAATCAATGTGTTGCCAGTGATTTTATCATTATTGATAATGTTGATTAATTGTTGCAGCCATAATTCAGAGCAACCAACAAGAAACTCCAGTTCCAAAAGAAGCTCCAGTTCAGTGCTTGATAAAACAAATAAATTCCAGTTAATGTGGATCAAAGAACATCCAGTAAAAAGAAGAACCGTGATGCATCATCTTGGTTTTTAGTTTTTAAGTAAAGGATCTGTGACTCTCAACACGTTTCTCAGTGCATTTTAATTGGCTGACAGGACACTGGATAGTTGTGATGTAACAAAAGCAACTGAACAATTATGATATAATAATCATATTTTATGTTGTTGTAGCATTGACTGTGAAGTTCTCACTCCTATTATCATAATAAACAAAAGAAACATAAATATAAATATATATAAAAAGCTGTTTGATGTTGTTGAGCTTTATAAAGCCTGAATTTACAGTTTCTTCACAGCTACGTCTTTTGTCTCTCACAGTTGACAGTTGAGTTTTCTTGTGTTGGATTTTGACCTAGGAAAGGAGAGAGAGAGCAGAGTTAGTGTGGCAGCTAACAGCGTTTTCATCATTACAGGTCAAAGTGAGTTGAAATACAGCAGCATTGAAAAGTTTGGAATCGCTGTTCAAAAGTTTGGAATCTATGTTTTCAGCAATATAAAATGATCCTAATATGTTAGTCCTGTACAACTTTACAGGTTTCAAATAATTAGTAAAATATACAAATAAATAATTAAGAAATGTTTGATAGGATCAGAAGCTGTAGAAGATTCTAAAATGACTGAGGAAACTGTAGGGAGCAATGGGGTTAGTTGGCACAGTGTCTGTTTCTGGTCAGTAGGGGGCAGTCTCACAAAAAATGTAACTTCAAAATGACTGCCCTCTTGACCAATGTTGAATTTGTCGAGAGCTCTGAACATTACAGTCTATTAAGGTGAGAATATCAATGTTTATACATTATAGCAATGGTTTAAAAAGCACTACTAGAAATTTATTAATTTTACTTTTGATCAGCTATATTTTCATATATGCTTGGATTGCCGTCAATATGTAATGCTAGATAAAAATAACCTTCATCCTAACTTTCATATTAAATATGAAATATAAATAGAGGACCCCTACTTTTACCTGAATGGTATTTTACAGAGATTATCTCTCTGGGTCAGCAATTGTGTACTTTGTCCACCAGTGCATGTGTCAGACAAACCAATACTGGGGCTGGGTGGCATGAGTTCACAACAAGAATGCACCAATTACAGAAAATGTTTTCTGACACTGTTCAGCTTCCATTTGATGCAAGATGGCTTATCCTAATGTATGGGATACCTGGGATACACAGCAGAGTGAAAACTGTGCCAACCTACCCCACTCTCACCTATAACATCAAAAATTAGGCTATAATAAAATTACAATTAGAATTGATCACTTTTCAAAAGTACAGAGATCAAAACTCAAGATGGATAATTAGTCAAACAATGAATGTAATTAGATAATTACTGTATATTATTCATCATTTCATTCACTTCTTGTTCTCATAATTCTTAAAATATTGAATAAACCATTTAGAAAAACTCTCTTAAAAATGATGGTTCTTCAAGGGTTCTTTAGCAAAGAAAATGGTTCCATATAGAACTACGAACATGCAAAGAACCCTTTGCATGATTAAAGGGTTCTTTGCATCATGAAAGGGTTCTTCAGACTGATGGAGAATGTGCTGTAGATGGTTCTATATATAACCTTTTTGAAAAGGGTGCTGTATAGAACCCAAAAGTGTTCTTCTATTGTTACAAGCTTGACATCTATGCTGTACTTGATGCAGTATAGAACCCTTTTCAAAAAGGATCTACATAGAACCATCTACAGGACATTCTTAAGAACACTTATATGATGCAAAGAACACTTTAATCATGCAAAGGTTTCTTTGAGTGTTCATGGTTCTGTATAGCACCATTTTCTTTACTGAAGAACTCTTGAAGAACCATCTCTTTTAAGAGTGTATCTACTACAACTCTCGATGTCACATCATATCTGGAACTGAAAGTGCAGGTTTAAAGGGTACCATATGGTACCAAAAAGGGTTCTTCTATTGTTACGATGTTATGCTTGTAGTAATAGAAGAACCCCTTTTGGTACTATATAGCACCATTTTCAAAAAGGATCTATATAGAACCATATACAACACATTCTCCATCAGTCTGAAGAACCTTTTCATGATGCAAAGAACCCTTTAATCATGCAAAGTGTTCTTTGAGTGTTTGAATGGCTCTATATGGAAGCATTTTCTTTACTAAAGAACCCTTGAAGAACCAACATTTTTAAAGGTGTAGATTTAAAGAATGGTAATGTTTAAACAGTAATATAAGTCCACACTGTATAAGTTAATACTGAATCTAAAATGACAGAAAGAGTTAAAATGGCAAATTATATCAAAATGATCACCACCTGTGTCTGTAGGTCTATGACATACCTCGGTCCACCAAACACAATAGTCTCCTACACACATCAGATACCAGAGACAGTCATCTTACAGTCGTATCAATCCTACTGAAATACTCACAGCACCCTCTGCTGGTACTCTTCATTGTTCTGAGCTCCGTGTCGTTCTCTGTGTCGGAGAAACAGAACAACATCTGTCATTCCAGCTTTCACTGCATTGCCTTGGTCAGTGCATCGTAAAAATAAGTTCAACAGTTTTACCGTAAACAGCCTCGTCTTTTGTTTCTCTTTTAGATTTAGATCGGGAAAAATCACAGATTTGGTCATTTTGATAGACACAACATGGGAATGTGAGCTGAGCAAAAGACTTACTCAAATTACAATTAGAATTCATCATATTTGAAAAGTAAGGAGATCAGAACTCAAGGCAGATACCTAGACAATGAATGTAATGGACGAATGACTGTAAACAGATAATTACAGAATATTATTCATTGTTTATTCATTTCTTCTTCCCACAATTCATGAAATACTGAATAAACCATCTAAAAATACACACTTAAAATTGATGGTTCTTCAAGGGTTCTTTAGTAAAGAAAATGGTTCTATATAGAAACATGAACACTCCAAGAACCCTTTGTGTCGTTAAAAGGTTCTTTGCATCATGAAAGTGTTCTTCAGACTGATGGAGAATGTGCTGTAGATGATATATATACAATCTTTTTGAAAAGGGTTCTATGCAAAACCTTAAAAGTGTTCTTCTGTTGTTACAAGCTTGACATCGGTGCTGTACCTGATGCAGTATAGAACCCTTGTCAAAAAGGTTCTATATAGAACCATCTATGGCACATTCATGAAGCAAAGACCACTTTAGTCATGCAAAGGGTTCTTTGAGTGTTCATGGTTCTGTATAGAACCATTTTTTTTTACTAAAGAACCCTTGAAGAACCATCTTTTATAAGAGTGTAACTACTAAGACTCTCAACCACAATGTCACATCATATCCAGAACTGAAAGTGCAGGTTAAAAAGGGTTCTAAATAGCACCAAAAAGGGTACTTCCATTGTTACGATGTCATGCTTATAATAATAAAAGAAACTCTTTTGGTGCCATAGAGAACCATTTTCAAAAAGGATTTCTATAGAATCATCTACAGCACATTCTCCATCAGTCTGAAGAACCTTTCATGATGCAAAGAACCCTTTAATCATGCAAAGTGTTCCTTGAGTGTTTGAATGGTTCTATATGGAAGCATTTTCTTTACTAAAGAACCCTTGAAGAACCAACATTTTTAAAGGTGTAGATTTAAAGAATGGTAATGTTTAAACAGTAATATAAGTCCACACTGTATAAGTTAATACTGAATCTAAAATGACAGAAAGAGTTAAAATGGCAAATTATATCAAAATGATCACCACCTGTGTCTGTAGGTCTATGACATACCTCGGTCCACCAAACACAATAGTCTCCTACACACATCAGATACCAGAGACAGTCATCTTACAGTCGTATCAATCCTACTGAAATACTCACAGCACCCTCTGCTGGTACTCTTCATTGTTCTGAGCTCCGTGTCGTTCTCTGTGTCGGAGAAACAGAACAACATCTGTCATTCCAGCTTTCACTGCGTTGTAACTTGGTCAGTGCATCGTAAAAGTAAGTTCAACAGTTTTACCGTAAACAGCCTCGTCTTTTGTTTCTCTTTTAGATTTAGATCGGGAAAAATCACAGATTTGGTCATTTTGATAGACACAACATGGGAATGTGAGCTGAGCAAAAGACTTACTCAAATTACAATTAGAATTCATCATATTTGAAAAGTAAGGAGATCAGAACTCAAGGCAGATACCTAGACAATGAATGTAATAGACGAATGACTGTAAACAGATAATTACAGAATATTATTCATTGTTTATTCATTTCTTCTTCCCACAATTCATGAAATACTGAATAAACCATCTAAAAATACACACTTAAAATTGATGGTTCTTCAAGGGTTCTTTAGTAAAGAAAATGCTTCCATATAGAGACATTCAAACACTCCTTTGCATGATTAAAGGGTTCTTTGCATCATGAAAGGGCTCTTCAGACTGATGGAGAATGTGCTGTAGATGATTCTATATAAACCCTTTTTAAAAATGGTTCTATATGGCACCAAAAGCATTTCTTCTATTATTACAAGCATGACATCGTAACACTGGAAGTACCCTTTTTGGTGCTATATAGAACCCTTTTTAACCTGCACTTTCAGTTCTGGATATGATGTGACATTGTGGTTGAGAGTCTTAGTAGTCACATTCTTATAAAAGATGGTTCTTCAAGCGTTCTTTAGTAAAACAAATGGTTCTATACAGAACCATGAGCACTCAAAAAACCTTTTGCATAATTAAAGTGGTCTTCATGAATGTGCCATAGATGGTTCTATATAGAACCTTTTTGACAAGGGTTCTATACTGCACCAAGTACAGCACCGATGTCAAGCTTGTAACAATAGAAGAACACTTTTAAGGTTTTGCATAGAACCCTTTTCAAAAAGGTTCTATATATATCCATCTACAGCACATTCTCCACCAGTCTGAAGAACGATTTCATGATGCTCTTACGCATCCCTATGGCTCAGGGGTTTACTTGGACTCAGATCACATGACTCCTGACGCCCATTTGACTGCGCCATAGACCTGATAGAAAACCCAGTCCTTCCCAAGTCTAGAGTTTACCCTTTGACACAAGAAGAAGAACAAGTTATGGAGACATATATCCAGGAGGCCTTAGATCAGGGCCCCACCACTTCACCTGCAACTTCTGGATTCTTTTTCGTCAAGATAAAGGATGGAGGTCTACGCCTGTGTATAGACTACAGAGGACTCAATCAAATCACCAAAACATACCCTTATCCTCTTCCACTGATCCCTGTAGTGCTAGAACAGTTGAGGAGAGCTAAATAGTTTACCAAGCTAGACCTCAGAAGCGCTTACAACCTCATTCGAGTTGCGACCACTAGGGGGCACTATGAGTACTTAGTGATGCCTTTCGGTCTCTCTATCGCCCCCTCTGTTTTCCAGGCCTTCATTAATGACATCCTAAGGGACATGATAGGGAAGTACGTTATTGCCTATGTTGATGATATTCTGGTTTACTCCCCTGACTTTGATACACACATTGAACATGTTCGTTCTGTTCCGAAGCGACTCCTGGACAATAATCTGTTTGTAAAGGGTGAGAAGTGTGATTTTCATCTACAGTCTGTAGCTTTTCTGGGATATGTCATTAGTGCTAACGGGCTGGTTATGGACGACCAAAAAGTAGACGCAGTAGTAAATGGGCCACTCCGACTTCTGTAAAGGAGCTACAAAGATTCTTGGGTTTTGCGAATTTCTATAGACGTTTTTTATTAGAGTCTCAATGCTCGTCAAGCTCGATGGTCCCTGTTCTTTTCTCGGTTTCAGTTTAGTATCACTTACCGTCCAGGTTCTAGGAACACTAAAGCAGATGCCCTTTCAAGAATGTTTCAGGGTGACAATAAGGATATAGATCAGTTTGAGCAAAAGCACATTCTTCCCCCTAACATTACCATTTCCTCTATTCGCTGGGAGGTTGATGTAAAGATCGAAAAGGCATTAGAAGGTACTTAAATTCCCAGCCAGTGTCCCTCTGAAAAGCTTTATGTCCCCAACCAGTTTCATGACAAGTTGATTACCTGGGCCCATTCCTCTCTCACAGCTGGACACCCAGGAGAAACACGTACACAGCAGCTTTTGTCTAATCGGTACTTGTGGGAAACCATGAACAAAGACATTCACTCTTTTGTTGGTTCTTGTTCTGTATGTTCCCAATGTAAGACTCCTAAGACTTTGCCCGCCGGAAAACTAGTTCCTTTACCAGTACCCAATCGACCCTGGTCTCACATTGCTATCGATTTTGTCACTGATCTGCCTGAATCACAAGGTTTTACCACGATTCTCACAGTTATTGACAGATTTTCACGCAGCGTCAGGTTCATTCCATTTTTTTCAATCAGGTGTTTCGTTATTTTGGTGTCCCTGAGGACATTTTATCTGATAGAGGCCCACAGTTTACATCGCAGGATTGTTCTGCGTTCTTTGAACACGTGGGGGTCTCTATCAGCCTGGCTTCTGGATATCATCCTCAATCCAATGGTCAGTGTGAATGCGTCAGGAATTGGGTAAATTCCTTCGACTGTTTTGCTATAATAATCTGACAGACTGGTCGTGATTCCCTCTGTGGGCCGAAATCGCCCAAAATTCACTCATCAGCTCTGCCACAGGATTAACCCCTTTCCAGTGCATACTGGGATACCAACCCCCTGTAGCACCATCGACTGGCACTAGAACAGATGTCCCTGCAGTGGACACCGCTCTACAATGCAACAAAGAGCAAGTGGATCGTCACCAAGGAGAGACACCCATCTATCACCCTGAAGGTCATGTGTAGCTCTCAACAAGAGACTTCAGGGCCTTTGAGGGAAGTAGGAAACTGCAGCCAAAGTATATTGGCCCATTTAAAGTAATTAATGAAGGGACTTACAAACTTGACTTACCCCCCTGTTTTAGAGTATTACGGTCTTTTCATGTCACACTCCTCAGACCTGTTGTTTCAGGGCATTGGACAAGGCCATGTCAGACGTCACTCCACCCCCTCCGAAAGAGATAGACGGAGCGCCTGTGTATGCTGTCTGTCGGTTGCTGGACTCCTGGAGGCATGGAGGAGAACTCCAGTACTTGGTGGACTGGGAGGGGTATGGCCCAGAGGAGCAGTGTCGGGTATCAGCTCAGGACATTCTGGACCCAGCTCTCGTCACTGACTTCCATAGTCGGTATCCCGAAAAACCTGCTCCTCGTCCCAGGGGCTGACCAAGGAAAGGGCCACCCAGTTCACTTCCCGATCGTCTTTGGGGTCGTCGTAGATGGACCCCATCTGTCCACCGCTGCAGCGGCTCTGGGTCTGCTCCTGGGTCTGCTCCTGTTCGTCTCCGGACGTGGGCTGGATTCTTGAGGGGGGTGTACTGTCACATATCCCTATGGCTCAGAGGTTTCCTTGGACTTCATCTCCCAGAATCCTCTGGGAGATCACATGACTCCTGACCCTCCACCATGCTCCTATCACAGATCTCTCTCTCCTGAGTACTGATCTGTTACACCTGTTGAGCTCTCATTAGCTTTAGTATAAAGCCCGGGCTTTTAGAACAGTTCAGTGCGAGGTATTGCTTCTTTCTAGAGCTACTGAGTGTTTATTTCCTGTGTTGTGTTTTCCGGTTTTGACTTATCCTCTGTATTTTGAATCACCCATTTTTGCCTGACCCCTTTTGGATTATGTTTGCCTGTTGTTATGTTTGTGTGTCTTTACTTGCTGCCCTTTCTGGATTTAACCTGTGCCTGTTTCTTGACAACAATTTTGATTGATGATTCAAACAGTAAAGCCTTTTTTGTTCTTTTTATCTGTGAGCGTCTGAGTGGTTCTGTCACGATACAGATGCAAAGAACCTTATAACAACACAAAGGGTTCTTGGAGTGTTCATGTTTCTATATAGAACCATCTTCTTTACTAAAGAACCCTTGAAGAACCATCATTTTTAAGAGTGTATTTTTAGATGGTTTATTCAGTATTTCATGAATTGTGGGAAGAAGAAATGAATAAACAATGAGCAATATTCTGTAATTATCTGTTTACAGTCATTCGTCCATTACATTCATTGTCTAGGTATCTGCCTTGAGTTCTGAACTCCTTACTTTTTATGATGAATTCTAATTGTAATTTGAATAAGTCTTTTGCTCAGCTCACATTCCCATGTTGTGTCTATCAAAATGACCAAATCCGTGATTTTTCCTGATCTAAACTTCAGGTAAAAGAGAAACAAAAGACGAGGCTGTTTATGGTAAAACTGTTGAACTTACTTTTACGATGCACTGACCAAGTTACAATGCAGTGAAAGCTGGAATGACAGATGTTGTTCTGTTTCTCCGACACAGAGAACGACACGGAGCTCAGAATAATGAAGAGTACCAGCAGAGGGTGCTGTGAGTATTTCAGTAGGATTGATACGACTGTAAGATGACTGTTTCTGGTATCTGATGTGTGTAGGAGACTATTGTGTTTGGTGGACTGTGGTCTGTCATAGACCTACAGACACAGGTGGTCATCATTTTGATATAATTTGCCATTTTAACTCTTTCTGTCATTTTAGATTCAGTATTAACTTATACAGTGTGGACTTATATTACTGTTTAAACATTACCATTCTTTAAATCTACACCTTTAAAAATGTTGGTTCTTCAAGGGTTCTTTAGTAAAATGCTTCCATATAGAGCCATTCAAACACTCAAAGAAAGCTCTGCATGATTAAAGGGTTCTTTGCATCATGAAAACGTTCTTCAGACTGATGGAGAATGTGTTGTATATGGTTCTATATAGATCCTTTTTGAAAATGGTGCTATATAGCACCAAAATGGGTTCTTCTATTTCTACAAGCATGACATCGTAACAATAGAAGAACGCTTTTTGGTACTATATGGTACCCTTTTTAACCTGCCCTTTCAGTTCCAGATATGATGTGACATCGAGAGGTGTAGTAGACACACTCTTAAAAGAGATGGTTCTTCAAGAGTTCTTCAGTAAAGAAAATGGTGCTATACAGAACCATGAACACTCAAAGAAACCTTTGGATCATAAAAGTGTTCTTAAGAATGTCCTGTAGATGGTTCTATGTAGATCCTTTTTGACAAGCGTTCTATACTGCATCAAGTACAGCATAGATGTCAAGCTTGTAACAATAGAAGAACACTTTTGGGTTCTATATAGGACCCTTTTCAAAAAGGTTATATATAGAACCATCTACAGCACATTCTCCATCAGTCTGAAGAACCCTTTCATGATGCAAAGAACCCTTTAATCATGCAAAGGGTTCTTTGCATGTTCATAGTTCTATATGGAACAATTTTCTTTGCTAAAGAACCCTTGAAGAACCATCATTTTTAAGAGAGTTTTTCTAAATGGTTTATTCAATATTTTAAGAATTATGGGAACAAGAAGTGAATAAAGTGATGAATAATACACAGTAATTATCTAATTACATTCATTGTTTGACTAATTATCCATCTTGAGTTTTGATCTCTGTACTTTTGAAAAGTGATCAATTCTAATTGTAATTTTATTATAGCCTAATTCTTGATGTTATAGGTGAGAGTGGGGTAGGTTGGCACAGTTTTCACTCTGCTGTGTATCCCAGGTATCCCATACATTAGGATATGCCACCTTGCATCAAATGGAATCAGAAAACATTTTCTGTAATTGGTGCATTTATGATTCCATTCTTGTTGTGAGCTCATGCTAACCAACCCAGTATGGGGTTGTCTGACACATGCACTGGTGGACAAAGTACACAATTGCTGACCGAGAGAGAGAATCTCTGTAAAATACCATTCAGGTAAAAGAAGAGGTTCTCTATTTATATTTCATATTTAATATGTAAGTTTAGGATGAAAGTTATTTTTATCTAGCATTACATATTGACGGCAATCCAAGCATATATGAAAATATAGCTGATCAAAATGTCTTCTAAGTAAAATTAATAAATTTCTAGTAGTGCTTTTTAAACCATTGCTATAATGTATAAACATTGATATTCTCACCTTGACGGACTGTAATGTTCAGAGCTCTCGACAAAATGAATGTTGGTCAAGAGGTCAGTCATTTTGAAGTTACATTCTTTGTGTGACTGTCCCCTACTGACCAGAAATGAACACTGTGCCAACCAACCCCATTTCTCCCTAGAGTTTCCTCAGTCATTTTAGAATCTTCTGCAGCTTCTGATCCTATCAAACATTTCTTAATTATTTATTTATATATTTTAGTAACTATTTGAAACCTGCGAAGTTGTACAGGACTAACATATTAGGATCTTTTTATATTGCTGAAAACATAGATTCCAAACTTTTGAACAGCGATTCCAAACTTTTCAATGCTGCTGTATTTCAACTCACTTTAACCTGTAATGATGAAAACACTGTTAGCTGCCACACTAACTCTGCTCTCTCTCTCCTTTCCTAGGTCAAAATCCAACACAAGAAAACTCAATCTATGTCAACTGTGAGAGAAAAAAGACGTAGCTGTGAAGAAACTGTAAATCCAGGCTTTATAAAGCTGAACAACATCAAACAGCTTTTTATATATATTTTATATTTACGTTTCTTTTGTTTATTATGATAATAGGAGTGAGAACTTCACTGTCAGGGCTACAACAACATAAAATATGATTATTATATCATAATTGTTCAGTTGCTTCTGTTACATCACAACTATCCAGTGTCCTGTAAGCCAATTAAAATGCACTGAGAAACATGTTGAGAGTCACAGATCCTTTTCTTAAAAACTAAAAACCAAGATGATGCATCACGGTTCTTCTTTTTACTGGATGTTCTTCAATCTGCCACGTCAACTGGAAATTTCTTTGTTTGATCAAACACTGAACTAGAGCTTCTTTTGGAACTGGAGCTTCTTGTTGGTTGCTCTGAATTATGACTGCAACAATTAATCAATGTTATCAATAATGATAAACAAAATCACTGGCAACACATTGATTAGTTGTCTTTATGTTTGCGCTCACCATTTACATCACTTCAAGAGGGAAAATACAGATAGCAGAGAATACAGTACAGAGACCTGCACAACTCAAAAATATGGGAACATCTTAACATCATCTAAACAGACGATTAAAACTGAGCTCACCTTTGATTGCAGTGTGACTGTCGTGTGTGAGGATCCAGAGAAACACATTCACAGCAGAAAAGGATGAGAGCTCATCATGATGAGCAAATCTGTAGTAAAACTGGGGTCAAAAGCATTTGGAAAAATCATTCAGAACTGTCATTCAGTTGAAGAAAGCTCTGGGTCATCCGATTCTTAATATCCATGACACATTAATTGAGCCTTCCTATAGAGTGATTTCCAAGGTTTAAAGGTAAGTACAGTTATAGATCATCTGCATAACTATGAAAAGAGATATTACGTTCACCAATAATTTGCCTTAGGGGGAGCATATATAACGAAAAAAGGAGAGGGCCTAAGATGGACCCTTGTGGAACCCCAGATGTCATAGCCACAGATGGAGAGGAGTATTTCCCAATGTTAACTGAAAAAGCTCTATTTTCAATAGAATAGACTGAAACGTCTCACAGATTTTGCTGTTGTCTAAGAAAGATTTAACTTGAATAAAAACAACTTTTTCTAGACCTTTAGACAAAAAAGTTTTGAGATAGGCTGGTAGTTACTGAGAACCCCTACATCCAGATTATACTTCTTTAGGAAGGACTGATCAACTGCAAGCTTAAAACATGCAGGAATGAAAATAAGGCTACATGACACCTATATAAGCTTTTCATGACCACTGACACAACCCTACATAAACATTTATAAACGCTTATTCCAGCAGGTGTCATTTGCTATAAAGGTTACATTTGCCAGTTTCTATCAAAGTTAGCTAAAGTAGCCTTTATAACAGATGATGCCTATAGGACAGCACCCTACAATGAAATGTTACCAAAAATTTTTACATAGTGTAGATTTAAATGTTTTCTGTTTTTTTTTCCTGACTCTGAAAAATGAATAACTTGTACTTTATTGTTTTGACTGGAAATGATGTAAATGAAAGTTGGACTTTTTTATACAGTACTGTGCATTTCAAGATCCATGTGAATTTGTGATTGAAGTCAAAAGTGTTGAACCAGAATGATTTTAATCAGCTATTTGTAAACCGTTTATCACTGTTTATCACCTCTAGTGACTTTTCAGATAAACTCACTGAGCATAAATTGCTAATTCCAGCTTAATGCCTTGTATGTCATTCTAGGGTGTGACAATAGAGCACGTACTATTTTTGTGAACCCTCAACTCTGAAGCAACAGCTTGTGGGTATCTATGGATTGTTATTTTGAGCTTTTTTCAGGAAGTGAATTTAAGAACAATCTCTTGCCATCGCTGCACTTTCTCAGGCTGTTTTTCAGATACTGCAGCGATAAGCAGGTGAAACACGCAATGGTTCTGCTCTTTGAGCTGAAATTCTTTGGTTTGTGGATGCTTTGGTGGTGCTGTTTGGTCAAAGGTGAGCTGTATTCTCATAGACATCTGCATTAGCTGCTTCTTAATGATGGTTGTGGTGGTTTTTATGGCTGATGATGGTTTTCATGCTTTCACACAGGATCTAGAGGATGTCAAATGCAGTATGTTGGCAGAAGCAACATAACCACTGAGCTGCAGTCTGATGTTCTTCTGCCATGTAACTTTAAACCAACCCTCCTCGGATCAAACAAGACTGCAGATATAGCCGCAGTGTGGAGTCAGAGGTACATAACAGTGGATAATCTAGTGGAGATCAAGCTGCAGGGTGTAGTACAGTTCTGGAATAACAGAGGTGGACGTATTAAGACGTTCCCTAAACTCTCAGAATCTGGAAACTTCTCCATCCTCCTCCATAATGTTCAACAGTCTGATCTGAGTCTCTACCGCTGTGAGCTTCATGAGGGAATCAACTGCATGATCGCCTATCAGGAGGTGCAGCTTGGTTAGTTTTTGCATTTCCATTCATGTACATTATATTTACATCTGACTGTGGCTTTAAAACAGAAAAATAGTTCTATAATTATGGCTTAATCTTTTACTATGTAGTGTTTTTATATAGCAGTCATTAATTTTTTCATAGTTTTTTGTCTAACTACAATGTAAAAGTCCATTTTTTTTCCTTTCCTTTGGTAATCTGAAGACTTTATGTGTAAGATTGTGTTCTTTTATCTGAACAGCCTTCCTGTTTGTCTTATTTGACTTCACATAGTGAGGCCTGCCTGCTGAAGTTCTCTGAAAGTGTGTAATTAAATATTTATTAATACACAAAATACATGAATGAATCCACCTTAGGTGATTGGCTTTCATGTGACAAAATATAACCATTGCCATGGCAACAGCATGTGACAATGCAAACAGTGTTAATTAATGCACTGCCATTGGTCACACTGGACACTGCTTGGATATTCTAATCACAAAGCAAAATGGCCATTAAGTACATATAGCATTGATCATTTTTCAGCATCAGGAATAAAGAACAGAATATATATATATATATATACAGTGGTGTGAAAAAGTGTTTGCCCCCTTCCTGATTTCTTATTCTTTTGCATGTTTGTCACACTTAAATATTTCAGATCACCAAACAAATTTAAATATTAGACAAAGATAACACAAGTAAACACAAAATGCAGTTTATAAATGAAGGTCTTTATTATTAAGGGAAAAAGAAATCCAAACCTACAGGGCCCTGTGTGAAAAAGTGATTGCCCCCTCCATTAAAACATAAATTAACTGTGGTTTATCACATCTTTGGAAAGCTGAGTTCAATTTCACCCAGGCCTGATTACTGCCACACCTGTTCTCAATCAAGAAATCACTTAAATAGGACCTGCCTGACAAAGTGACATAGACCAAAAGATCCTCAAAAGCGAGACATCATGCTGCGATCCAAAGAAATTCAGGAACAAATGAGAAACAAAGTAAATGAGATTTATCAGCCTGGAAAAGGTTATAAAGCCATTTCTAAAGCTTTGGGACTCCAGCGACACACAGTGAGAGCCATTATCCACAAATAAGACATGGAACAGTGGTGAACCTTCCCAGGAGTGGCCAGCCGACCAAAATTACCCCAAGAGCGTAGCGACGACTCATCCAAGAGGTCACAAAAGACCCCACAACAACATCCACAGAACTGCAGGCCTCACTTGCCTCAATTAAGGTCAGTGTTCATGACTCCACCATAAGAAAGAGACTGGGCAAAAATGGCCTGCATGGCAGAGTTCCAAGACGAAAACCACTGCTGAGCAAAAAGAACATAAAGGCTCGTCTCAGTTTTGCCAGAAAACATCTTGATGATCCCCAAGACTTTTGGGAGAATACTCTGTGGACTAACGAGACAAAACTTGAACTTTTTGGAAGGTGTATGTCCCATTACATCTGGCGTAGAAGTAACACAGCATTTCAGAAAAGGAACATCATACCAACAGTAAAATATGGTGGTGGTAGTGTGATGGTTTGGGGCTGTTTTGCTGCTTCAGGGCCTGGAAGACTTGCTGTGGTAAATGGAACCATGAATTCTACCTGTCTACCAAAGAATCCTGAAGGAGAATGTCCGGCCATCTGTTCGTGACCTCAAGCTGAAACGCACTTGGGTTCTGCAGGAGGACAATGATCTAAAACACACCAGCAAGTCCACCTCTGAATGGCTTAAGAAAAACAAAATTAAGACTTTGGAGTGGCCTAGTCAAAGTCCTGACCTGAATCCGATTAAGATGCTGTGGCATGACCTTAAAAAGGCGGTTCAGGCTCGGAAACCCTCCAATTCTGCAAAGATGAGTGGGCCAAAATTCCTCCACAGCGCTGTAAAAGACTCATTGCCAGTTATCACAAACGGTTGATTGCAGTTGTTGCTGCTAAGGGTGGCCCAACCAGTTATTACGTTTAGGGGGCAATCACTTTTTCACACAGGGCCCTGTAGGTTTGGATTTCTTTTTCCCTTAATAATAAAGATCTTTTTTACTTGTGTTATCTTTGTCTAATATTTCAATTTGTTTGGTGATCTGAAACATTTAAGTGTGACAAACATGCAAAAGAATAAGAAATCAGAAAGGGGCAAACACTTTTTCACACCACTGTATATATATATATATATATATATATATATATATATATATATATATATATAAAACAAAATTACACAAGAGCCTCAACAACTGAATATTTAATTTTTTCAGTGTTTAGTGTGTCCACTCTTATAACTTTATTACAGTATTCATTTTTTTCCCCAAGAGATTTGCTTTCAGTTTTTCAAAGAATCTGCAGGGACTGCAGTTCAGTCTTAGAAGTTGGTTGCATTTTCTGCTTCTCACCATCCACATAATCCCAAACATATTGATGTTGAGGTCTGGACTTTGGGGTCATCAGCCCATTGTTTTGAGACCACCAGTAGCAGAGAGCAGTTTCTCCTCTTTCTCTCTCTTTAATCCCCTCTGTGTGATTATAGTTGAGGTACATGCTGGCAATACTTCTCAAGATAATTCAAGATCATTATTCACATACCATTCTGTGTTTAAAAAAAACACATGCTTATATGGCTATTTTACGTTATTTTTCATGCATGGATGATGAATGTGAAGCTGTCTTATGGCAGTGTGTGATAAGTGTGGTCGCCACTTTTGATGGTGCTGTGGTGGGTTAGTGGCCTGGAGGCTCGTAATTCACCACACTTGGTCATCAGATCTCCATTTCCCAGTGCAGAAGTTCTTTGCAACTACACACACAAAAATATTTACACATGCGAGGAAAAGTTTAAAACCAAAGCTGTATATAAATGACTCCACTGACTCCTCAGTCAGCATCCGGCAGTCATCTCTCCATCCAGAACTGCAATTCTGCTCAAATAGATCTGAGGCTGCGAAGCCACACAGACCTTCCCAAATAACAAAGGAACTCTCTCTTCCACTGTCCCCTTTCCTTTCCTGGCAGCCCCTCCCACATTAGATCTGAACAGTTCAGATCTAGGGGTGACAACAATACAAACAATATGCATATATATTACATACATACACTCTATGGCCATTTCTCAACATATAAACATGTGTACATTCAACATATAAACAGTACAGATAAGCTAGCATTGTTTAACATTGTGTTTACTCTTCTACCTACAACATGGATCCCACCTCACCTGGACCCCCCTGGACCTCACCAGGTGAGTAGAAGTTTAGATTTAGTCCATTGAATGTTTGCCACAATAAGAGTCAGCGTAATGTCTGAGCAGGTAAGAGGTTTACTGCAGTTCTTTTGATGTGTTAGGGTACAGAGTTTGTATTGCAGATTGCAGTTGTTATCACAAAATGCAACATAACATTGTTCTTTCACTTTTTTGTTATATTTTTTCTCAATTAATATGAAAACCCATGGACCTATTTGTGTTTTTTAATAATTGATGCAGTTTTGCATGCATATGAAGATTGATTTACATTCTCAACTGAGTGGATTATTTATCTACAGGTCTTGCTGCTGTTTCTGAATACCAGAAAGCCATCATAGCAGGAACATCAGGAGGAGCAGTAGTACTACTACTGTTCACAGCATGTGTTTACTACATAGCGAGTAAACGTGAGTCTTTGAACACAGTTTATTATTTCAAATTGCATCAGATATGAGTTTCTATCTCTATTTCCATCTCCAGTCTCTCTTTTGTTCATTTTTTGAAGCCATATGTGTCAAAAGTAGGAGTGTTAATAAGAGATCAGTCTTATGCTGGATTTTCTAGCAGTTTAGTTTCAGACTACATTGTGAAGGTTAACTGACAACACTGAGTTCACTGAAAGTTATTTTGTGTGTTGCAGGAAGACACCGTAAGAGACAAGATAGGGTTCAAGGTAAACTATGTGTCATGCAAACTTGTGAAGACACAGTGTGACAGCACAGTTTTACTGCTGTACTGTTTGTGTAAGTGTAGGGTTGCTAGTTTATTAGGTAAACCTACCTTGTAGCTTCACTCATTGGCCATTTTATCAGAAACACCCACCATATCTGACTGTAGCCCATCTGTTGCGTCACAATTTCTCAGCACCCCTCTATCTCGTCCATCAGCGGAAAGGGACCACCACAGGACTACTAGAGCCTATTCTCAGCATACCAGTGATGTGGCATGGCAGTGTGTGCAGCACTGGTTTGCGTGTATTAGACACAGGTGAGGTTTTCAAACACCTCACTCGGTTAAGAAAAGTCCGCTGACCAAAATAGCCAACCCATGAGCAGATGTGTGGTTAGAAACTCATGTCTGGTTTGGACGTCCAAATATGTGTCAGGCTCAGTTTGGGGTTAATATTCAGGTTTATGTTTTCAGAGCTCGTCTCCCACTTTAACACAGATTTCACCCTGTATTTCCCCTCCTTTACGCCCAAAAACATTTCTTATTTTTATATCCTACCCCTTGTTTTCGAGGTGTCACCTTACCCCTTGGAACTGAGTTACAAGGGGTGGTGGTTGAAATCTTCCCCTACGAAATGGAACAACCCTCAAATAAAAAAGAGCATTACTTCATTAACAGCTACTAGTGCTGCTCTGTAGGCGACCCTGCGAGTCTGCAGTGACAGCAGAGGAGGGTAAAGTTCAGCAACCTCACCGCTGGCCTTCAGTTACATTTAGGGAGTCATATGCCTTCAAAGGGGGGGAACTGATGTGCCTTCAAAGGGGGGGAATTGATGTGCCTTCAAAGGGGGGACTGATGTTTATTATTTATTATTGGGCGTTTTACCCTTTACTTAATTCTTCACTTTCATTACATTAAATCATTCTTTAATCTGGCATGCTGGTCAGCACTCAGCACTGACACTTGAGAGAAAACAGGACAGTGAATCGATTCAGGAAAGTATTTTTATAGTGCAACCAAACAAAGTTTGATTTCTTTGGTCAAAAGTATTTTAAGTGATATGTTTAATTATTTTCTATATAACATGTTCTATGTGCAGAAATAGAGTTTGTTTTAAAGAGGTGATGGCTGACATCTCGCTATATCAGCACAGCATGAGAAAAGTGTTGGTGATGCTGTAAAAATATATTATTTGATGAATAAATTCATTAATGCAGAATTTCAATATAACTTTTGTCAGCTAGGTATTTTATTAAAGCATATTATTATCGACATGTTTATTATATTGTTTTATATTTCATTTATCTTCACTGTAATAATGGCTATTATTGTCACTATCCTGTCTGGTTCTATTCTGCACTTTGGGTGATGTATTAACAGAACTTTGTTATTCTCAGCTCAAAACATAATGATGTGGTCAGTCAGGCACTGACAGAAATGTGTGCAGCTCGGGTGGGGTTTGAACTCATAGAGGGGTGCTGAGAAACTATGACGTGACAGATGGGCTGCAGTCAGTAGCTGTAAACGTGTAAAGTGCACTAGTATTGTAGGTTTTAGTATGTAAAAATGCCAGGAACTCATCCCAGCACAACACAAATGAGCTATATTGGTATCACTGCTGTGCTGAGAATGGTCAACCACCCACACATCTACTCAGTGGTGGTCCCCTTCCGCTGAAGAACACAGCAGAGGGGAGCTGATAAATTGTGCAGCAGCAAATGGGTTAGAGTCTGTAAATGTAAACAACAAAGTGCACCTACACTCACTGGCCACTTTATTAGGTCCACCTGCCTTGTGTCTACACTCAATGGCTGTTTACATGCAAAGATTTTTGCCAGTCCGATTGAATACATTCCAATAATAGATTAAAACTACGGTGCTTATATGCACACTGTACTCGACAATCTGATTGAAAATCTCGGTTTACATGCACATTATATGTAATCCGATCCAAAATTACACATGCATGCATAGAGTCCCACTCAGTGAAGACGTTACCATGACAATGAGCATCAAGTGAGTCCAGTCAGAGTGAGATGAGCAGCAGTGAGCAGTGCTTGTGTTTTTAATTCTTTGGAAAATGATGTCAGACTCAGGAAAACATACTTCACATGTACTTATTAAAGAAGGCTGAGAGGAAGACGTCGTGTTCTGAGACACATAAGCTGGACGCTCGTCCCACCGCCGTCTTTTAAAGCTCAAACTTAGACTTCGTCTCCTCTGCAGACCAGTTTCTGCTCCGCCATATTGAACGTTATAAACTTTCACTATGATGCGAGTCACATGCACATGCTTAAACTTTCCGATTGGGAATGTAATCGGATACAGGCGTTTACATGGTTATTATTCTTCTATTTAACTGATTATTTACAGGATTACCCACCTCATTCAATCGGATAGAGATTGTATTCAGAATGGCTTCAATCGGACTCCGACTGAGGCGTATACTTGAACGTATTCTATTCCAACTGAGCTATTAGTTGGATTATTAACAGAGTATTAGGCTGCATGTAAACATAGCTATTGTCCATTTGATTAGGCCCACTAACCATAAAGTTAGAAAATGATCCAACCAAAATAATACCTGCTCTGTAGTGGTCCTGTGAGAGTCTTGACCACTGAGGAATGGGGTAAAGAGGGGCTAACAAAGTATGCAGAGAAACAGATGGACTACAGTCTGTAACTGTAGAACTACAAAGTGCACCTATATAGTAAGTGGAGCTGATCAAATGGAGAGTGAGTGTAGAAACAAGGAGGTGTAGACAATAAACCTGCAACTCAGGGTAGGTAACCTGGAGTGAAATGTGCTGTCAAAATAATCAATAAATTAGAAGGCATCCTGGACTAATACTGTAATATAAATGAAACATGGTTGGTTTGTATGTGTCGTCTTTCCCTCCAGAATTTACACTTTCTAACCCAATATATGATTCTGTCAGACATACGGAAAAGAACAGCCAAAGCAGACACGGTAAATATCCCCTCTTCAACAATCAAATGTTGTTATATTTCTCTGTAGAAAGTCTAATGTTGATTCATAGTTTTCTGTTTAATACAAATTAGTGTTTCCCCTTTCAGAAGGTCTGCATCTTAACACAGTCTATGCCACTGTTGGACTCCCAGAGACCAGCACAGAGAAAGTCATATACGAGGAAATCGGTGTTAAAGCATCAGAGCAATAGAACATAATTCAGACTTGCTCATGTCCAAAAGTATCGACACCCCTTCTAATTGATGAACTCAGCTACTTTGATATACACCAACTGCTGACACAGGCAATTAATTGCACCCACCCAACTTGTATGATCTTTATGGAAAAGCATTGCCAATAGAATGGGATGCTCTGTAGCAGCTGCACATGAGTTCACCATGCCAAGTGCCAAACAACGGCTGAAAAGGTATAAAGCCCAACAGCACAGGGCTGTGGAGCAGTGGATTGGATTGGAATAGGTTTGCAGAAAATACATCTTGGAGAAAAGTCTAGACTTCACATAAACACGGAATGTCTTTTATACGCTTCAACTGTCTGTGTTTAAGAGCAGCCAATGTTAGCTTAACGCTAAATACTACTAGAATCCCATTAAGGCTGCTAACAGAAATTAGCCTTAGAGAGAGGTGCAGAAATGTTAGTTTTTTTGTGTTTGTTTTTGTTTTTTACTAGTTTTTGACTGAGTTTACATTTTCATGGCCTGAACTCAAGGCCTAGTTCTGATAGTCACGTTTTCTGACTGGTGTTTACTGTATATTATGAATGAAACGTTTTCCTAATAATTTTTTTTAAACTTTGTTTCAAAAAATGAAAATTATGTCATACACAATTTTGGAAGAGCAGAAGATCCTCTAAGTAAAGTTTGTGTATTTAAGCCTTTTTGGCAATCATTCAAGTTGTCTACACATCTAATTAACAGGCAATAAAAGACCCAAAGAACGAGTACAAGAATAAATCCAGAGCAATAAAAAAAGGCACAGAGTATCAAGGCCAACATAAAATTCTACATGACTTACAAAAAAGGCCCAAAATCTAATCCTTCCTTCAACTCAGGGAGCTCGGTAGCCATGAACTACCAAATCCAGAATGCTGTCATGTTGGAGTCGGTGCTTCAGTCTGTCACCCCCACAGATACTCGTCTTTACCATCTCTGGACCTGCAGGCTTAAAGATGAAGAATTACTCTGATGTTTCTCTTTGTAATGTTTCACTAAAGAATATTGTTTTAGCGTATTTATGCCCTGCAAATCCTTCTTTTAGTTTCCTCTTAGCTTTTCTGATATAGAAACAGCCACATGGACATACTAAATGATACACAACACATTCTGAGTCTCCACTTTTATGAAGCCATTTGTTTTATCTTAATAACTTTCAAATCACAAAATATTCAGCTTTGAGTAACACACTGTAAAAAAGTAAGAAGTCAGCTCAAAGTAACATTATTTGGTAAGTTATTACTATGGAAAGATTTTGTGCCAAATTTCCAAGCATTTTCCATGATCATGTTTCAAGTTCTGCTTATCTACCTGTTGTTTCCATTATCCCCCCGCTAAGAAATAAAAGTGGTTTGATCCACCAGCTCATTTCTTTCATGTCTATCGTCTGACTTTTTTGTTGTTGGCAGTTTGTGGCTGTTCACCAGTTCTGCCAAAGCTCTTAAGCAGTAAACTCTGCCTTTTATTCAGATCTGTTAATACACGTTAAAAATAAGATTTAAAATAGTGATCCCAAAAAAGTGCCTTACCTTTTGCTGGTGCAGTTATGGCTTTATGTCATTACAAAGCACCACAGCACAGCTGAATTAACATATGTTGCCTACTAAAATGGTGGCAGTGCGAGTGTGATGTCATCGGAATACTATCAGTTGGCAGCTCAGCAAAATTCCATGGAGTTCCATACAGAACATAATGCACATCTAGAAGGTTGTGACAGTGCACTGACAACGTTGCCACTATGTTGTCACAACTTCCTAGAACGTTGTCAGATTATTTTGTCACAATTTTCTTTGGAATTACATTTCAACAGTTGCATTCCAAAGTCTAGGCTTCATTTCTCGGCCACTATGTCATTGCAGACCGTTCCAAAGTGAAGGATCCTTCGTATACAGCCTAGAAATGCAGCCTGCAGCCTACATTCTGAGTGATCACAAGGACACATCAGATGTATCCTTCCCAGCCTTCGGTTACCCACAGTTCTCTGCGCACGAACGTCACAAAGGAAAAAAAAAAACAGCACCATGAAAATGGTGGTTGTGCTTTGTGCTGCACTACTACAGGAAGATGTAATGACAATGCTTTTAATATTTATTGTATTTTAATCAGTTTGGACCACTCCATTTCATGAAAAAGAACTCTGAGAACTTCACTGCATGAAAAGAACTCTGAGAACCGTGGCTGGAGTACAAGGTGGCTTCTCTTTTAAGCTGTCAGGCCTGACTAGATTTCACTGAACTCAAACTTCTTGGTTTAGTCAAAAGTTCCCCTCACACTGTAATGTTTTAGCTCCCACCAGGCATTTTCTCCTCCCAGGTTCCCAGATATGGAAGTCTCTCACTTCACTGCAGTTCAAACTCACAGTCTCCTGATGTTGGGGTGAATCCTTAGTCTGTTGCAGCACTCAAGCACCTGAAGTTATGCAGATTTCTGTGTCCATTAATGCTTAATACAATAAAAAACACATTTTAACTGAAAGGTAGCGTGTAGTAAAGCACAGGAAGTGTCCAAATGTTCACTTTGACATCAGGAGATCATGAGTTTGAACCTCAGTGATGCCACAACCTTCCATAACTGGGAGCCCAAGAGGAGAAGGTGTCTGGTGGGACTGTGTGATGGAAAGAGCTCGCAGAGAAATGGAGCCAAAACCAATTTGTTCACCTAACAGAGATGCAGTACTAAAAATGTGAGAACTTCTGACTAAACTATGTAGTTGGACTTGGATCAATTCTTGTATCCTCAAATCGAGTTCACTCAAGAAAAGCTGGGTGATCAGTTAGTCTTTTATGGTAGATGCTCTCCTAAAAACAATCTTTGGTGCTTCAGCAAAAATCTGCTTTAAAACCAGATGAAGTGTCAGTTTGCAAGTGTCATTGGTGAAAATAGATCTAATCTCTGATAAAAAGGATGTGTGTTATCGTGGTAGGCACTGTGTAGTAGCTGAGGTCATTGTTTGGGAGGGAGTGAGTGTGAAGGTGGGTGTTAGCTTGATGCCAACACACGTTACAAACAAACTACTAGAGTGCATCTGCTCTGGTCGTGAGAACAGCGCTCTGCAGCTTCCTTTGGTCAACACCTTGTTGTTAGAATGTGGTTGTCTAAAAGTGTAGCTTGCCAGTATCAGTATTTTTGTGACTGATATGTAATAAGATTTGCAGTGCTTATTGTTTGGGCCAAGAGTATAATAATTATAATATAATATAATTATAATATAATTATAATTAATTACTGCGATGGACTGGTGACCTATCCAGGGTGTATCCTGCCTTTCGCCCAATGACAGCTGGGATAGGCTCCAGCACCCCACCGCGACCCAGAAGGAAAAGCGGTTTAGATGATGTATAATTAATTATAATAATATAAAATAACTTGTTGGTCCACCTTGTGTGAAACAGTAGGTCATCTGTCGCTGCACAGTTTGTGTTGGTCATCATTTAGTCCTTCTTCAGTGGTCACAGGACACTGCCCACAGGACACTGCACACAGGATGTTGGCTGGATATTTTTGTTCGGTGGACTATTCTCAGTGCAGCGGTGACACTGAGAGTTTTAAAAACTCCAGCAGCACTGCTGTGTCTGATCCACTCGGACCAGCACAAGAGACACTAACACACCACCACCACGTCAGTGTTACTGCAGTGCTGAGAATGACCCACCACCCAAATAGTACCTGTTCTGTGGGGGTCCAAGAAAATGCTGCTTGTGTATTGGTAGTGAATAACATTAGACCTAGTGCTTATTTAATATGAAAGCTAAAAATATTTAGCATTGTGCTTTATACAATTACAGGCACATTTAATGACTAACAGTGAAGAAAACTGGGCCGCTTCTGCTTTCACCTATCCACATGGAGGAACAGGGAGCAGATGGGGAGGTGGTGAGGTGTGAAAACTTAGACTGGGTCCAAACTTTTGTTTCTCACTTCAGCTGATAAATATTAACTCAATCTTTGTGCATTGTTTACATGTAGTTGCTGAAAACGTGCTAAATATTCTAACTGGTAGTGACAGTTTGCTGAAAGACTTGTTGGAGCTCATTACACAGAAAAACAGGACAGCAATGACATTCTATTCTCACATCAGTAAATCGGTATGAACCGAATGTGAAGACAGTTAAGGAGCATCACTGCTGCTGCTGTCACTCTCCATGACGCTGGTCTTAACACAGTGAGTTCCTCCCTGCTCAAGAGGAGGATGCCAAACTCTGCTCTGGCACACCCACAGAAAGAGTCACTGTGGACATCCTGGGTACCTTCCCCACTACCGATGTCAAGAACCACTACTTCCTTGTGCCTATGGATTATTTCACAAAGTAGCCTGAGGTGCATGTGGTCCCGGATTAGAGTGTGGGCACGACGGTGGAGTGGCTAGTTCAGGAGTTCTTTACTGGTCTAGAGTACCAGAGGAGCTCTGCAGTGACCAGGGGCACAACACAGCAGTCATGGCCGAGGTCTGTAACCAGCTCTGATTACTCTTTTTGTCTGTACAGATTTAAGATTTGAAAAAACCCATGTATCCCATCATGTTGGAACACAATGTTTGTATTGTCTCTTAATTAGCCAATTACAAAAAGTCCAGCGCTCCACCTTTCTGAAAGTTAACCCTCTGCCTCCTGTCATTTCCTTTGGGAGTTTGAGATGCCATGTTGAAGGGGGTTACCAGTCCAGTTCCTGAAGAGTCCCATGGTTATTTCTGGACTGAAATCCATTTCGACATATTCAGTAGAATTTTGAGAAACATGGAGTTGATGAGCTTCTCCCTAGAGGCATTTTGAGGAAGTTCTTGGTTCCTCTTATGTTTTTTAAATGACTGAAGAATACACCCCCCCCCAACAGAAACGAAAAAAAAAACAGACTTCTGTTTGGTGCATCGCCGTGGTTGCACTTTTCTTTTTTTGCATAGTAACTTTTGACCATGATTAAAAGCTACTGTACTACCTAGAGGTTTGGAATATTAATCGGTTTCATTCACATTTTGCAGTCGCCATTCAGAAATCTTGGATGTTCTAAATCTTTATTAGTTTTCTTGCCACTGTTTTCAGGCCTGTTCTGACACACCACTTGATCTTTGCTCTAATCTGTGGTAGAGTAAGGCTGTCGAAGTTGCTGCTTCATAGTGGTGGTTTTCACATTTCTTGATGTCTAACAGAAAAAGCACTCAGTTTTAGTTACCTGTACAAACACAAGCTGTCTGTTCTGTGACAAAGGTCTGTCTAACAGTAATGCTGACAGTGATAGTGTGTTCCATACTAATGATAGTAAACAATACCTGCCTGCTTTTTGTTTTGATGTATTTAATTAAAACCTTTCACAGTTTGCTCACTGTAATGCTGCCCAAAGAGTGTGTCCTTGGGAGGAAATTGCTTCCTGAAAAGCTTCAGAATCTGCTGGCTGCATTTCAGGTGAAGTATTCTGTAATGCTGCACTAAGAGAGAGGAAAATAAGGCTTGGTATGCTCTGTGAACAGTGGCAGTACTTTGCGAAGTGTGTGTGTGAGCAAATATTCTTTATAGAAGTCTGTGAATGACGAACAGGTGTGGCTGATTAGTATTTCAGTAAAGCTGATCTCTGAAACACTTCGTGATTGGTGGAAGGTGTCGCGTGATCTCCAGGTGGATTCTAAGAGTTGGAGTCCATATGTGTAGTTGTTTGTACTACAGAACCAGAGGGTGGCGTGACAGCACCCCCCCCAGGAGTCCAGACGATCATGACGACTACCACCCCCACACTCTGAGGTGCTGCAGAGCTGGACCCCAGAGCTGTCACGGCGCTGGACAGACAGAGCTCTTACGAAGGCTGACAGAATGATGATGGGAGGTCTGCTTGTGTGGGGTGAAGAGCTGGCTTGTTGGGGTGTCGATTGTGGAAATCAGATATCAGGCCTGGGTCTAATACATCACCTACAGGAACCCAACAATGCTCAGGACAATACTCCTCCTCCACCAGGTACCAGAAAGCTCCTCCACATCTCCAAGAATCCAGCAGCGGATGTACAGCGGAGACTGGGGAGCCATTGACCTCCACCAGAGGGGCAGCCACTCATTTGCCGTTACCTTGTCCAATGGATCTGGAACGACAGGCTTCAGAGGGGAAACATGAACTAGAGACCCTGTACCTGGGAGGTAAGCCCAACTGATAAGTCACATTGTTTATCTTTTTCAAAATCTTAAATGAACCGATAAATTTAGAACTGAGCTTTTTCTTCCTATCTGCCAAAGTGAAGTCGCTGGTCGAAAGCCAAACCTGGTCCCCAGGCTGATAAGAGGGGTTGTCACTTTGATGCTTCCCAATGAGTCTCTTCTCAAACCTCCTCATTGCCCCTCATCCAGTTATCCACTCCGGGAACAGCTGATGTAATCGCTGTCCATGGTGTGAGAGGAGGGTGATGAGCTAAAACACGCTGATAGGGAGTCAGACCTGTAGTGGAGCTAATCAGAGAGTTTTGGGAAATCTCAGCCCATAGAAGGAACTGGAACCAGTCTGATGGATTATTGTGACAACATATCCTAAAAAAATTCCCAAGTCCTCAGTTCACTCCCTCAGATTGACCATTAGACTGGGGATGGTAGCCTGAAGTGAGATTACCGGTCACTCTAAATATATGGTCAAAGAGGTCTTCTGCAGTTTGAAACGCAGTAGATGTGGCAGTAAAGGTCACAAATTTTACACTACGAGAACTACGAGAAACTATTTTGTTTAGCAAATACTGAGAAATATAATTCTTTCACTGAAGGAGGTACTGGCCAGTTAAAGACTGCCTTAACCTTGTGGTGATCCATCACAATCCCACTGGTGCTAATAGCATATCCCAGGAAGGAAGTGGTTTGGAGATGGAACTTGTATTTCTCTCCTTTGGCAAGCAAATTATTCTCTGACAGGTGTTTGTGCACCTGGTGAACATGTTCGAAATCGGGAGAGTTTGTTAAAATGTCTTCAATATAGGCAATAACAAAGTGTCCTATCATATCTGAATAGCATTACCACATGTTCTGGCAATCAGGTTTTTAAACTCACAAGGACTGAACTAAATCCCCCCCTACACACTCAAACACACCTCTTTTGATGCTCTACTCGCACTATCTATCTGGAACATTGTTGCCAATACTGTGTTTACACTGTGTTTACACTGTTTTCACTACCTCAGTAACTGTTTTACTACCTCAGTAACTGCTGTGTATATGTACGTTATCTGACGTAACTTACAGATCACATCATTTTAAATATGTCTGCACCTTATTCCACTACTTCATGTCCAGAAATCTGTGCTGTGTTGGCGCTGCACTGTCCGATCTGTTTACTGTGTCTAATGTCTGTTTAATTTATCGTATTTATTGTATTGTTTCTAGCTTAATTTTTGTTTGCACACTGTCTGCACGTTCGCACTTTGTACTTTTGTACTTTTGTACTTTTTGTTCCTTGTTGCACCGTGTTCCTGGAGGAACATAATTTCGCTCCACTGTGTACTTATACATCGATGGAATGACAATAAAAGCCTCTTGACTTGACTTGACATACTCGTAGTGCCCCCTACTGATGACAAAGGCAGTTTTCCATCTTCCATTTCCCTCTTTAACCAAGTTATTAGCAGTGTGCAAGTCTAACCTGGTGAGAATTTTTGCTTAATGCAATTGTTCCAAGGCCATTGGGGTTCAAAGGGGATAAGCATACTTTTTGGTTGCTTGTTTCAAACCTCTATACTCTATACACGACCTAAAGCCCCCATCTTTCCTTTTAACAAAGAAAAATTCTGTAGTGTCAGGAGATTTGGGAGATTGGATGAAACCCTAAGCTAAAGCCTCTTCAGTGTAAGGTAAAGGGTGAGGACACTGTATATTGAAACAATAAATATTTGAGTGTTGATATTTCTGTGTAAATTTCTGTTAAATGTATGTTTTGAAGACCTCTCTGGTGGAAATGTGTAATTGCAGCAACGTGCAGAAGAACACTTCGTAATGTTGGCTGTGCTTTAGACTTCCTCTCCGAGCAGATGAGTGTGTTGAAAGAAAACTCAAAACTTAGTGACGTGTCGTCTGAGGATGTGAGTGAATTGTCTACTACTGTCACCATCCGTCACCAGTATGATGTTGATTTTGCATGTAAGACCTAAACATTGAGCTGGACCTTCTTTTTGAGTCTGTGCGTGACAATATTATGTAAAGATGTATGACGTGGTGTGAAACTCACGACCGGATGCCTCTGACTTTTTTTACTTACTGAGTTATGACCTCAGGCTTTACAGGGTGACTCACAGCAGCACACGCACACAATGCTTCAGTGTTTTTTTCCCTCCTGACTCAACAATGCTACTACTCAATGCTACAGCTGGTTTTGTCCTGACTCTTGGTCCTTGTGAATTTGTGATTAAAGTCAAAAGTGTTGAACCAGAAATACTTTAATCAGCTATTTGTAAACTGTTTATCACTGTTTATCACCTCTAGTGACTTTTCAGATAAACTCACTAAGCATACAGTGTTAATTCCAGGTTAATATCATGCACTATTTTTGTGAATCCCCCACTCTGTGGCAACGGCTTCTGGGTATCTGTGGTTTGTTAGTTTGAGCTTTTTTCAGGAAGTGAAGTTAAGAATAATCTCTTGCCATCGCTGCACTTTCTCAGGCTATTTTCCAGATACTGCAGGGGTAAGCAGGTGAAACACGCAATGGTTCTGCTCTTTGAGCTGAGATTCTTTGGTTTGTGGATGCTTTGGTGGTGCTGTTTGGTCAAAGGTGAGCTGTTTTCTCATAAACATCTACATTAGCTGTTTCTTAATGATGGTTGTGGTGGTTTTTATGGCTGATGATGGTTTTCATGCTTTCACACAGGATCTAGAGGATGTCAAATGCAGTATGTTGGCAGAAGCAACGTAACCACTGAGCTGCAGTCTGATGTTCTGCTGCCATGTATCTTTAAACCAACCCTCCTCGGATCAAACAAGACTGCAGATATAGCAGCAGTGTGGAGTCAGGCAATTATACCATCAGATAATCTAGTGGAGATCAGTCTGCAGGGTGAAGTAATGTTCTGGAATAACAGAGGTGGACGTATTAAGACGTTCCCCAAACTCTCAGAATCTGGAAACTTCTCCATCCTCCTCCGTAATGTACAGCAGTCTGATCTGGGTCTCTACCGCTGTGAGCTTCATGAGGGATTCAACTGCAGCATTGCCTATCAGGAAGTGCAGCTTGGTTAGTTTTTGCATTTCCATTCATGTACATTATATTTACATCTGACTGTGGCTCTAAAACAGAAAAACAGTTCTGTATTTGTGGCTTAATCTTTACTACAGAGTGTTTCCACATGGCAACTATTACTTTCTTTTATTTTTTTAGCCTAACTACGATATAAAAGTCCACATTTTTTCTTTTCCTTTGGTAATCTGTGGGCTCTGTGTGTAAAACTGTACTTTTATCTGAACAGCCTTCCTGTGTGTCTTTTTTCGCTTCACATAGTGAGGCCTGACTGCTGAAGGTCTCTCAAAGTGTGTGCATACACACATGTTCATACATACACATAATAGATTAATGAATCCACTTCAGGTGCTACGGCTTTTATATGATGAAATATAACTGTTGCCATATGTTAACAGCTTGTGACAATACAAACTTGTTAATGTTAATGAACGCATTGCCTTTGAACACACTGGACACTGCCTAGATATACTAGTCACAAAGCAAACTTTCCATTAAGTACATTATCTCATGTATCATTTTTCAGCATCAGGAATAAAATAGAAAAAAAAATTATATATATATACGATCAGACATAACATTATGACCACCTCCTTGTTTCTACGCTCACTGTCCATTTTATCAGCTCCACTTACTATATAGGTGCACTTTGTAGTTCTACAATTACAGACTTTAGTCCATCTGTTTCTCTGCATACTTTGTTAGCCCCCTTTTACGCTGTTCTTCAGTGGTCAGGACCCCCATGGACCCTCACAGAGCAGGTACTATTTGTGTGGTGGATCATTCTCAGCACTGCAGTAACACTGATGTGGTCGTGGTGTGTTAGCGTGTGTTGTGCTGGTATGAGTGGATCAGACACAGCAGTGCTGCTGGAGTAATTGTTAGAAGTCTCACTTTCTCTGTATCTTATAATCATTTTTTGAACTCCAGTTTAGGACACAGATATACATTTAATAGTTATCCCCCTCTATGTGATCATAGTTAGCGTACATGCTGACAATACATACCCAAAATTATCAAGATCATTTTTTTTCACACTATTCTAAAAACACATGCATATATGTTGGTTTTCAATGTTATTTTTCATGCATGAATGATGAATGTGACAGTGTTCTATGGCAGTGTTTACCCACTGTATGTACTGCAGATTGCAGTTCCATTGTCACTTGCTGTTGCCATATGGCAACAAAATGCAATGTAACATTTTGTGTATTTCATAATTCATTCAGTTTTGCTTGCATATAAGGATAGTTTTACATTCTCAACTGAGTGGCTTATTTATCTACAGGTCTTGCTGCTGTTTCTGAATACCAGAAAGCCATCATAGCAGGAACATCAGGAGGAGCAGTAGTACTGCTACTGTTCACAGCATGTGTTTGCTACATAGCGAGTAAACGTGAGTGTTTGAATATACAGTTATTATTTCAAATTGCATCAGATAGGAGTTTCTATTTCTATATGTGTGAAAGGTAGGCGTGTTCATGAGAGATCAGTCTTAGCAGCTAAAATGTCTCAAAAGTCCAAAATACAACATATGCTGGATTCTCTGTGTTGTAGCTCAGTTTCAAACTACATTGTGAAGCTTAACTGACATTGGGTTGCTAGTTTATTAGGTAAACCTACCTTGTAGCTACAGTCATTGGCCACTTTACCAGAAACACCTACCATACTGTTGCACTCTATACATTTACTGTTGTTGAATGTAGCTCATTTGTTGTGTCACAATTTCTCAGCCCCCTTGTACCCCACCCATCGGTGGAAAGGATCCACCACAAGACCACTAGAGTCTATTCTCAGCATACCAACGAGGTGGCATGGCAGTGTGTGTTGCTGTAGTTTTTAAAAACCTCACCATCACTGTGGTTAAGAAAACCAATGTGAGCGGAAGGGAGGTTAGAACCTGGCCACTGATGAAGGGCTAGCATAAGCTGTGCATGAATACAGGCGAGTTATAGTAGAGCTTCAAATATTTTCCAGTCCCTATGGGACCCGATTGCTCATGTCTAGTTTGGACGGCCATTCTCAGATATGTGTCAGACTCAGTTTGGGGTCAAATTTCAGGATTGGGTTGTCACAGCCCACCTTTCACTATAAAGGTGCCATAGAATGAACATAGAACTGTATTTACATTGACATAGTTGAATAAGGAGAGTTTGGTACATGGAACTTACATACTGTGAACCTCAAACAGGGTCGTCTCCTCCTTCAGATGCAAACCCCACACTTGCAAAAGGGATGTTAAAATGGGCCAGTTATGAAATCTTAAACTGTTATGTGATAGTCTTGACTCATTAATATTAACACCCCCAAAATTAACATACATCAGCTCACATTGTAGCCCAGCAGGTATTGTGGAGAATGAAATAACAACGGAGCAGCAGCAATGAAAATAGCAGACGTACTGTTCCAGGCTGGAAAGAGGATGTTGGCACTTTCATACCCTTCCCAAGAAGCCTAACTCTCAATGGGCACGGTCGATTTTCATCTTTAAAGGAGGCTGAAGTTGGCATCTTATTTCCCAGCTTCATAATCGAAAGTTCCGTTCCACCTTAACTGATACACACTATATTGCCAAAGGTATTCACTCATCCATCCAAATCATTGAATTCAGGTGTTCCAATCACTTCCATGGCCACAGGTGTATAAAACCAAGCACCTAGGCCTGCAGACTGCTTCTACAAACATTTGTGAAAGAATGTGTCACTCTCAGGAGCTCAGTGAATTCCAGTGTGGTACCGTGATAGGATGCCACCTGTGCAACAAGTCCAGTTGTGAAATTTTCACAAATATTCCACAGTCAACTGTCAGTGGTATTATAACAAAGTGGAAGCGATTGGGAACGACAGCAACTCAGCCACAAAGTGGTCGGCAACGTAAAATGACAGAGCGGGGTCAGCGCATAGTGCGCAGAGGTCGCCAACTTTCTGCAGATTCAATCGCTACAGACCTCCAAACTTCATGTGGCCTTCAGATTAGCTCAAGAACAGCATAGAGAGCTTCATGGAATGGGTTTCCATGGCCGAATAGCTGCATCCAAGCCGTACATCACCAAGCGCAATGCAAAGCGTTGAATGCAGTGGTGTAAAGCGCCGCCACTGGACTCTAGAGCAGTGGAGACGTGTTCTCTGGAGTCACGAATCACGCTTCTCCATCTGGCAATCTGATGGACAAGTCTGGGTTTGGCGGTTGCCAGGAGAACGGTACTTGTCTGACTGCATCAGTGTCTGACCTCACAAATGCGCTTCTGGAAGAATGGTCAAAAATTCCCATAAACACACTCCTAACCCTTGTGGAAAGCCTTCCCAGAAGAGTTGAAGCTGTTATAGCTGCAAAGGGTGGGCCGACATCATATTAAACCCTATGGATTAAGAATGGGATGTCACTCAAGCTCATATGCGTGTGAAGGCAGACGAGCGAATACTTTTGGCAATATAGTGTAGCTTGTATATGCGCCAAAATGTAACTGTGGCACCATTTAAGATTGAACGGGAAATTAGCAAAACAAGCTGGTAAATAGGAAGTAAATGAGGAACTACAGTTTCTCAAACCTTTGACAGTATTGAGCAGCTTCACTCAGAGTTTCACACTGAAGAGACTGAAGAGAGCGAGTTCCAACTTCATTAGCATCAATAAAGTTGCAACCTGCAAGTTGTAGCCAAGCTGTGTGATTCTGTCCACTTTTTGACGGTTAAATAATTTTAATTTACTTCTTCTTGTTGTTGAGATCGGAAGCAAGTAGCTAGTATAGGTAATGTTAGCTACTAGCAAGCTCCAAATAACTAGCAAAGCCAGTTAAATAGCTTGATGGCAGCTTTTTTGCACTTAGGTTCGTTTTCCTATTTCGACATGTTATTTCTGTGTGAGGTGCCTAGTTGTAAACCAGCCAATCAGATCAGAGCTCATCAAATTACTCATGAGCCCACCAAAAAAGTGAAAGAGCTCATTTCATAGAGCTCAAATCACAGGGTTGGAAATGGGCCTGTAAAACCACATCTGGGCATTTTTCACCGCGACCAAAGTCACATACGTGTAGACATCAGAGATCAATTTAAAATACTGAGTAAATGTTTTAAATGCTTTAGTTTTACCCTTTATTCTTCATTATCTTCACTACATTAAATCGTTCTTTGATCTGGGATGCTGGACCCACTCAGCACTTGATTGATAGAAAACAGGCAGTGATTCGATTCAGGAAAGTACTTTAATAGTGCAGCCGAACGAAACGTTTGGCCAAAGATATTTCTAAATTATACCTTCAGTTATGTCAGCAGACTCTTTGTATACGAACACTTATTTTCATCAGAGTAAGTCTCTTGTCCAGTTTATCTTTCCATGTTGTGTCTATCAAAATGACCAATCCTGTGATTTTTCCTGATCTAAACTTCAGGCAAAAGAGACACAGAAGAAGAGGCTGTTTACGGTAAAACTGTTAAACACCATTTACAGTATAATGAACACTTTACAATACAATGAAAGCTGGAATGAAAGATGTTCTGTTTTTCCTGCTCAGAGAATGACATGGAGCTCAGAACAATGAAGAGCACCAGCAGAGGGCGCTGTGAGTATTTCAATAGAACTGATACGACTGTAAGATGACTGTCTCTGGTATCTGGTAGGTGTGGTCTATTATTGTGATTGGTAGGCAGGTGTTCACAAGTTTGGAATAATTTGCCATTTTAACAGTTTTTGTCATTTTATACTCAATAATAACTTATAGAGTGCGGACCTAAATATGACTGTTTAAATATTACTATGCTCCAAAATGTACACACTTAAAAATGATGGTTCTTTGTGTTCTTTAGTAAGGAACATGGTTCCATATAGAACCATGAACACTTAAATAACCCTTTGCATGATTAAAGTGCTCTTTGCATCATGAAAGGGTTCTTCAGACTGATGGAGATTGTGCTGTACATGGCTCTATATAGAACCTTTTTGAAAATGGTTCTATATATAAAAACACCAAAAAGTGTTTTTTCTATTATTACAAGCATGACATCATAACAATAGAAGTACCCTTTTTGGTGCGTTACAGAACCCACTTTCAGTTCTGGATATGATGTGACCTTGTGGTTGAGAGTCTTAGTAGTTATACTCTTATAAAAGATGGTTCTTCAAGGGTTCTTTAGTAAAAAAAATGGTTCTATACAGAACCATGAACACTTAAAGAACCCTTTGCATGACTAAAGTCAAAAGGGTTCTATATATATCCATCTACAGCAAATTCTCCACTAGTCTAAAGAACACTTTCATAATGCAAAGAACCTTTTAACGACACAAAGGGTTCTTGGAGTGTTCATGTTTCTATATAGAACCATTTTCTTTACTAAAGAACCCTTGAAGAACCATCATTTTTAAGAGTGTATTTTTAGATGGTTTATTCAGTATTTCATGAATTGTGGGAAGAAGAAATGAGTAAACAATGAATAATATTCTGTAATTATCTGTTTACAGTCATTCGTCTATTACATTCATTGTCTAGGTATCTGCCTTGAGTTCTGATCTCCTTACTTTTCAAATATGATGAATTCTAATTGTAATTTGAGTCTTTTGCTCAGCTCACATTCCCATGTTGTGTCTATCAAAATGACCAAATCTGTGATTTTTCCTGATCTAAACTTCAGGTAAAAGAGAAACAAAAGACGAGGCTGTTTACGGTAAAACTGTTAAACTTACTTTTACGATGCACTGACCAAGTTACAATGCAGTGAAAGCTGGAATGACAGATGTTGTTCTGTTTCTCCGACACAGAGAACGACACGGAGCTCAGAATAATGAAGAGTACCAGCAGAGGGTGCTGTGAGTATTTCAGTAGGATTGATACGACTGTAAGATGACTGTCTCTGGTATCTGATGTGTGTAGGAGACTATTGTGTTTGGTGGACCGTGGTCTGTCATAGACCTACAGACACAGGTGGTCATCATTTTGATATAATTTGCCATTTTAACTCTTTCTGTCATTTTAGATTCAGTATTAACTTATACAGTGTGGACTTATATTACTGTTTAAACATTACCATTCTTTAAATCTACACCTTTAAAAATGTTGGTTCTTCAAGGGTTCTTTAGTAAAGAAAATGCTTCCATATAGAACCATGAACACTTTGCATGATTAAAGGGTTCTTTGCATCATGAAAACGTTCTTCAGACTGATGGAGAATGTGTTGTATATGGTTCTATATAGATCCTTTTTGAAAATGGTGCTATATAGTACCAAAAGGGGTTCTTCTATTACTACAAGCATGACATCGTAACAATAGAAGAACCCTTTTTGGTACCATATGGTACCCTTTTTAACCTGCACTTTCAGTTCTAGATATGATGTGACATCGAGAGGTGTAGTAGATACACTCTTAAAAGAGATGGTTCTTCAAGAGTTCTTCAGTAAAGAAAATGGTGCTATACAGAACCATGAACACTCAAAGAAACCTTTGCATGATTAAAGTGTTCTTTGCATCATAAAAGTGTTCTTAAGAAAAGGGTTCTATACTGCACCAAGTACAGCATAGATGTCAAGCTTGTAACAATAAAAGAACACTTTTGGGTTCTATATAGGACCCTTTTCAAAAAGGTTATATGTAGAACCATCTACAGCACATTCTCCATCAGTCTGAAGAACCCTTTCATGATGCCAAGAACACTTTAATCATGAAAAGGGTTCTTTGCATGTTCATAGTTTTTGCTAAAGAACCCTTGAAGAACCATCATTTTTAAGAGAGTTTTTCTAAATGGTTTATTCAATATTTTAAGAATTATGGGAACAAGAAGTGAATGAAATGATGAATAATATACAGTAATTATCTAATTACATTCATTGTTTGACTAATTATCCATCTTGAGTTTTGATCTTTGTACTTTTGAAAAGTGATCAATTCTAATTGTAATTTTATTATAGCCTAATTCTTGATGTTATAGGTGAGAGTGGGGTAGGTTGGCACAGTTTTCACTCTGCTGTGTATCCCAGGTATCCCACACATTAGTATAAGCCACCTTGCATCAAATGGAAGCTGAACAGTGTCAGAAAACATTTTCTGTAATTGGTGCATTTATGATTCCATTCTTGTTGTGAACTCATGCCAACCAGCCCCAGTATGGGGTTGTCTGACACATGCACTGGTGGACACAATTGCTGACCCAGAGAGATAATCTCTGTAAAATACCATTCAGGTAAAAGTAGGGGTCCTCTATTTATATTTCATATTTAATATGTAAGTTTAGGATGAAAGTTATTTTTTATCTAGCATTACATATTGACGGCAATCCAAGCATATATGAAAATATAGCTGATTAAAATGTCTTCTAAGTAAAATTAATACATTTCTAGTAGTGCTTTTTAAACCATTGCTATAATGTATAAACATTGATATTCTCACCTTAACGGACTGTAATGTTCAGAGCTCTCAACAAATTCAATGTTGGTCAAGAAGTCAGTCATTTTGAAGTTACATTTTTTGTGAGACTGCCCCCTACTGACCAGAAACAGACACTGTGCCTGCCACACTAACTCTGCTCTCTCTCTCCTTTCCTAGGTCAAAATCCAACACAAGAAAACTCAATCTATGTCAACTGTGAGAGACAAAAGACGTAGCTGTGAAGAAACTGTAAATTCAGGCTTCATAAAGCCAAATAATATCAAACAGCTTTTTATATATTTTTTATATTTGTTTCTTTTGTTTATTATGATAATAGGAGTGAGAACTTTTCAGTCAACGCTACAACAACATAAAATATGATTATTATATCATAATTGTTCAGTTGCTTTTGTTACATCACAACTGTCCAGTGTCCTGTAAGCCAGTTAAAATGCACTGAGAAACGTGTTGAGAGTCACAGATCCTTTACTTAAAAACTAAAAACCAAGATGATGCATCACGGTTCTTCTTTTTACTGGATGTTCTTCAATCTGCCACGTCAACTGGAAATTTCTTTGTTTTATCAAGCACTGAACTGGAGCTTCTTTTGGAACTGGAGCTTCTTGTTGGTTGCTCTGAATTATGGCAACAATTAATCAACGTTATCAATAATGATAAACAAAATCACTGGCAACACATTGATTAGTTGTCGAAGTTTGTGCTCACCATTTACATCACTTCAAGAGGGAAAATACAGACAGCAGAGAATACAGTACAGGGACCTGCACAAAAATATGGGAACATGTTAACATCATCTAAACAGAGACACATCTAAACATCTAAACACCAAAACTGAGCTCACCTTTGATTGCAGTGTGACTGTCGTGTGTGAGGATTTAGAGTAAAACATTTACAGCAGAAAAGGATGAGAGCTTATCATGATGAACAAATCTGTGGTAAAACTGCAGTCAGAAGTTAAAATCACTGTCGTTGTCTGCTTTTCAGAGAGCTCTGACTTGGTTTGGAAAAATAAACACTGTTGACTGAAGCAATGAACTGCATTTAATCCAAAGTGCTTGGCTAAATTACTCTTTGCTAGTGTGCTAATTCACACTGACCTGCTTGTCCACACGGATATGGATATTGCTGGAAGTGTACCTTCTTTCTCCCACACAAAGCAGTGTTTGAGGTCACTAAAACTGAGCATTTGGAAAAATCATTCAGAACTGTCATTCAGTTGAAGAAAGCTCTGGGTCATCCGATTCTTAATATCCATGACACATTCATTGAGCCTTCCTATAGAGTGATTTCCAAGGTTTAAAGGTAAGTACAGTTGTAGATCATCTGCATAACTATGAAAAGAGATGATACGTTCACCAATAATTTGCCTTAGGGGGAGCATATATAACCAAAAAAGGAGAGGGCCTAAGATGGACCCTTGTGGAACCCCAGATATCATAGCCATAGATGGAGAGGAGTATTTCCCAATGTTAACTGAAAAAGCTCTATGTTTAATATAAGAAATTAACCATTTAAGAGCCAAATTCTTGACCCCAACACGGTGTTACAAACATTCAATGAGTATATCATGGTCAACAGTGTCAAATGCAGCACTCAAGCCCAGCAAGACCAGGACAGAACAACCACCAGAATCAGCAGTAAGTAAACAATAGTTAGTCACTTTAAAAGAGCAGACTCAGTACTGTGAATCAAGGTCAAAACCAGTATTTGCTGGCCATGATCTTTGGGCCCTCAGGCATCACTGCATTAACAACAGACATGATTCTGTAGTGAAAATCACTGCATGGACTCAGAAACACTTTTAAAAACCACTGTCTGTGGAAACAGTTTGTCGCTGCATCTACAAATGCAAGTTAAAACTCTAAATGCAAAGAAAAAAAACGTACATAAACATCATCCAGAAATGCTGCCACCTTCTCTGGGCCTGAGCTTATTTAAAATGAACTAAAGTGAAATGGAAAAGTGTTCTGTGGTCTGACGAATCAAAATTTTGTTATCAGTGCACAGTTCAAAAGCCAGTATTCATGATGGTATAGGGGTGCATTAGTGCACATGGCATGGGTGACGTGCACATCTGTGAAGGCTACATTAATGCTGAACGATATATACATGTTTTGGCAACATATGCTGCCATCCAGACAACGTCTTTTTCAGGGAAGGCCTTGATTATTTCAGCAAGACAGTGTCAAACCACATTCTGCACGTATTACAGCAGCATTGCTCAGTATTAAAAGAGATGCTAAACTGGCCTGCATGCAGTCCAGACCTGTCACCCACTGAAACATTTGCCAAAAAATATGACAAAGGAGACCCTGAACTGTTGAGCAGCTAAAATCCTGCATCAAACAAGAACAGGAAAACATTTCACTTTCAAAACTACAGCAGTGTCTCCTCAGTTCCCAAACGCTTACAGTGTGTTGTTAAAAGAAGAGATGATGAAACACGGTGGTAAACATGCCCCCATCCCAAATTTTTTTTTTGAATGTGTTGTCGGCATCAAATTCAAAACGGCCAGATATTTTTCAAAAACCAAACCCATTTTTCAGTTTCAACATTTGAAATGTCTTTGTAGTATTTATTTGTAGCGTCCCAACTTTTTTGGAAATGGGGCTGTATTTTATTGTTCTGTTTTAAAACATTAAGTTATGAAAAGATACAAATATGTACTTTTCACCTGGAGAAACTTATTTAAGGTACACCTTTATTTCTAACAGTGTGAAGATGGATTTACATGCTCACATGAGTGGATTATTTATCTACAGGTCTTGCTGCTGTTTCTGAATACCAGAAATCCATCATAGCAGGAACATCAGGAGGAGCAGTATTAATACTTCTGTTCACAGCAGGCGTTTGCTGCGTAGGGACTAAACGTGAGTCTTTGAATATGCAGTTTATTATTTGAAACTGCATCAAATATCTTTTTATTTTTATTATTTATTTTTTGAAGCCACAGTATGTCTAAAAAGTAGGCATGTTCATAAGACATCAGTCTTAGCTGCTAAAATGCCTCAAAAGTTTGGTACTGACAAGTTTTCCCTGCTAAAACCCATTTTAGCCATGCATGAATTCCGAGCTAAAACCATGGTCATATGCTGGTTTTAGTGGTTTGTCTAGTAGTTCAGTTTTGCAGCCCCCCATTTTATGATATATAATTATAAATATATATATCAAATTATATTTCATATTATAATTTCTGGATGTAGCATTCCTGCTCATTGTAAGTAAAATTTCCCCCATTAGATGTGTGCTAAGCATGAATTCTAAGCTGGTTTAAGCTGGTTTATGCTGATCTGATGCTGGTTTAGCTGGTCACTCAGCATGTTCATATATTGCTTTTGCTGGTTTGTCTAGCAGTTTAGTTTCACACTACATTATTTACAATTATTTATGGTGTTGCAGGAAGACACCGTATGAGGAAAGAAGGCATTTGGGGTAAGATATGTGTCATGCAAAGTTGTAAAGATACAATATGGCAGTACATTTTTACTGCTTTTCTGCTTGTACACGCCTTGTTTATTAGGTAAGCCTACCTTGTAGCTCCTCTTATTGGCCACTTTATCAGAAACACCTACCTACTGGTACACTTTATACATTTACAGTTACTGACTGTAGCCCATCTGTCATTATTTTATCACCTCTAATGGAAAGGCCACTAGCATACCAGTGACATGTCGCATGCCAGCGTGTTATTTGCTGTTTAAAGTGTATTAGAATTAGTGTTGCTGCAGTTTTTAAACCCCTCACCATCAGTGCTGTGTTAAGAAAGTCTACTTACCAAAATGTGACCAGATGTGACCACTGATGAAGGGCTAGCACAAAGTGTGCATGAATGAAGATAAGCTATAGTAGAGCTTCAACCCAATGGGACCTGACTGCTTATGTCATGTCAGATTCCTGTTGAGGTCAAATTTCAGTTTCAGGTTGTCACTTGGTGGTCCGCTTCCTCTGATGAACAGGGTAGAACATTTATTGTCCGTTTCATCAGGTCCACTCACCATATATGTGCACTTGGTAGTTCAGTTACAGAATGTAGTCCATCTGTTTCCCTGCATACATTATTTGGCTCCCTTTTACCCTGTTCTTCAATGGTCAGAACCCCCACAGGACCCCTACAGGACCACCACAGAGCAGGTATTTTTTGGGTGGTGCATCATTCTCAGCACTGTAGTGAATTTTGATCAATATGACAGGTTGACTCTCATACACTTCATTTTCATGGGCGTTTATTATTTTATGGAGACGTTGCTTGTTTGGTGTAAACCATATAAGAATCATAACCTCTTTTTAGATTTATTTGGCCAGCTGTGCATGATTACTTTATAGAGAACACAGCTATAAGATGTAGAATGATTCTAGATGTGACATTCACATAGAGTCTGGTGCTGTTTATGAATATGAAAGCAAAGAATATCAATGCAAATAAAGCAATCATTCATTAAGCTGATAAATAGGAATAAAAAGCCAAACCTTTATAAGTGCTGCAGTGAGCTTTCTTGTACATCATTAAGACTGAAAACACTAGGTCTAGGTAAACTGCAGTCCTAAACTAAAGATAATATATATGTAATATTTTCATTTTAGGACATGCACTTGATTACTCAGTGTACACCACTGTCAGCTTCACAGTGCTGGACGACTATTGTAAACTGGACGACGATGGTAAATATCAGTCTTTTTCTGTTTACTAATGATCAACTGATGTTATATTTCATAGATCTTTATATTTCTGGATGTGCTGTGCTCGATCAACCTACTGTTATTTTCTATTTATTGTAAATAAACTTTTCTTCCTCATCAGGTCTGTGATGACCAGATCTATATCACCACTGGGAACTTGGAAGAGGAGATAACGTGATGAAATCTTTGCATCACTGGTGTAGAGATTGTGAATTTTAAATCTGCTGTTTGATAGTTTTGGTATGAACTTTATTAGTTGTGCGTTATGAATGTTCTTTTCCTTAATAAATGCTTTGAAAATGTTTCTTATAAATGATTTGTGCTGGATTATGCTGCATGCTGAGGCAGCGAAATATGATATTGTTGGTAAATATTATTTTTCTCCACCTGCTAGTGCACAGGGACATAATCATAACTCAGAAGGTGTTTTAGAGGTGGGAAAATGTTATTACATTTTGATGGAAATGTTAAAACACAAGAGCTGCAAAAACAGTATAAACTCAGTAGACAGACACAAAGGAATCGGCAATACTTCACACTGATGTGCTGTGTTTGGGGAGTATTTGAGGTGAAGCTGTTTAGGTCATTGAGGAGATGCAGGTGGCATGATCTGAGAGGGTGTTATGGAAACACAGCTAGTACTCAGGGAGAGGGAAACCTCTGGTGGCCAGGTGTGAAATTGTTTATTTCATCAATCCCTGGTGAGGAACTATATTCTTTTTTCTGATTTATATCTGAAAAATGTTTGTTAAAACATATACATTGAAATCTCTTGATTTAAATATACATCCTTGTTCTTTGGCTGTAGGATGAACATGATTTTCACCCAGCCTTCATAAGAATAACAAGGTAATCAGGAACTTGTCTCAGAGGAATACTGCAATCTCAGACTGGAATAGTTTTGTAGAAAATATATCTTGGAGAAAAGTCTAGAATTTGTCAAAACTGGACTGTGTTGATGTTTACTTTTAAACCTGTATGAATATGAGGATTTTGTGATTATGGAATGAAAAATATTGTCATGTATTATTTAATAAATATAGTTTTTCTAGCAAAAATATAATATTCACAAGTGCAAATTTAGAAATGTAAAGTCTTGTTTCCCCTTATTTAGAAATGAACTAATGAGCTAAATCTGTGTAAAAATACTGTTATGACTTTCAAAAATCTCAAAGCTGCTAAAACACCCTGGAAGTACTGTAATACTGTTATTTCTATGTCTGACCTTCATAAACGCTGGTATATTTAATAATAATAAAAAAAAAAGATGGCACTGTGCGTTAGCCTTTTTCCTAGTTTTTGACTGAGTTTACATATTCATGTCCTGAACTCAAGGCCTAGTTGTGATAGTCACGTTTCCTGACTGGTGTTAGCTGTGTATTATGAATGAATGTTTTCTTAATAAATCGAAATATATTCAACAATTTTTTTATTACTTTATACAATTACAGGTAGATTTAATGTCAAGGGTTTTGTTTTCAGTTTAAACCACTGAAACATATGCTGGAGTTCTGAGTGGCTTCTGCTTTAAGCTGTCAACATGGAGGAACAGGGAGGAGATGGGGAGGTGGTGAGGTGTGAAAACTTAGACTGAGCCCAAACTCACTCCTATTGATTAATATTAACTCAATCTTTGTGCATTGTTTACATGTAGTTGCTGAAAACTTGCTAAATATTCCAACTGGTAGTGACAGTTTGCTGAAAACCTTGTTGGAGCTCATTACACAGAAAAACAGGACAGCAAAGACATTCTATTCTCACATCAGCAAATCGATATTCACCAAATGCCAAGTCTACAGATGTACAACGAGCTGCTGTACCTGCCATGTGTGGGTCAAACCGGTGCCATGGAAGCACATGGCAGTTGCTGGTGCTGCGCAGTTTGCAAAAGACAGTGCTGAGTGTGGTGCATGGGGTAGCTGGCGTGGGACACATCGGTGAGGGCAAGACCCTAAAGTGGTTATGGCAGAGGTTCTACTGGCCGGGCTTGACACATGAATTTGTACGCGCATTGCTGTAACCATGCCCTGCTAGTCCATGGAGAAAGTTGCTGTGGACGTGCTGGGCACCTTCCCCACTTCCGACGCCGGGAGCCGCTATTTCCTCTTGGCCATGGATCATTTCACAAAGTGGCCAGAGGTATATGCAGTCCCAGATTAGAGTATGAGCATGACGGTGGAGCGGCTAGGTCTTTACTGGTTCAGAGTGCCGGAGGAGCTTCACAGTTCCCAGGGGTGCAATTTGGCAGTCTTGGCCAAAGTTGACCAGTTGGGCATTTGCAAGACTCGGACTATGCTACTCCACCTGCAGAGCAAAGGCCTCGTGGAGTATTTTAATCAGATGCTTACTATTCATCTCAGCATCTTCACTGATAAGCACCAGCATCATTGTGCTTAAAACCTACCCATGGTTCTGCTGGCATCCCGCTCCGTTGTACAGGAGTGGGCTGGGTTCAACTAAGTTCTTCTTATGCTCAACCGTGAACTCACGATGCCCATGGAGTTGATTTTTGGTCGCCTGCCAGAGTCAGAGGAGGGCAGTGCACCTGGGGTGGGGTCCGCACTACCTTCTCTATGCAATGCAACAACTCGCGTGGAAACATCAGGGCATGGCCAAAAATGGGCATAGGACTCACGCTGCCAGGGCAAGTCCCTTTTACCTGGGGTGTGGGTGTGGTTGTACAAACGTGGCAAAGAAAGTGACGCTGTCCCAAGCTCCAGTTGCCATTGGAGGCCCCCTGTGTGGTGAGAGAGCACCTGGGTGAGGTAGTGTATCGAGTCCGGCAGGACAGTGGAACGTTGTGATCCACAGGGACAGAATGGCCCTGTGAATGTGAGACCACAATGAGTCAAGGGCTCCCTTGGCCGAGGAGTGGGTGCCCTGCAGTGCTTGTGTTGTGCTCTTAATACAGTTCCATTGTTAAAAAGAACCTTTTATGTGAATTTCTGTTCATTGTTACTTAGATGAAGATTTAAAATGTATTTTCAGTTCATGCTGCACAATTCATTTATATTTAATACTGTTAAGATGTGGCTTATAAATACTGCTCATTGCCCATTGCAGTATGTTGTAGTGAGCAGAGTGACCAGTGGCAGAAAACAAGGAAAACGAAAAAGAGACCAGTTGAAAATGAACCATGTGTCATATAAAGTTGCAAAAACAAAGATGAGCTGCCCCTTGAGTGTCATTTCGAGGGTGCAACATAATTCTGGTGTTTTCGCCCAGTTTTCAATGAAGCGGTCTCCAGTTAATGGAGAAAAAGATGGAAAGAAGGAACAATAGAGGCGTATTGCAGGAAAAAAAACAACGAGAGCACCATCATAAAACTAACCTTAGCAAACAAAGAGATAATGTGCTTTTGTTCTCCAACTACTGAAAATAAAAGACAGGAATGTCTTTTCAGTTCAGACCAGTTTAGCGCTCCACATTTCTGAAAGCCTTCAGCCTCCTGTCATTTCTTTGGGAAGTGTGAGGTACTCCATGTTGAAGGGGATTTCCAGTCCACTTCTTGAAGAATCCCAAGGTTATTTCCTGCCTGAAATCCATTTCGACATATTCAGTAGAATTTTGATAAACATGGACTAGTTATTAATACATTTCAGGAGATGATACCACAACAGCTCTTGTTTGTGTCAGGAACTTCCCCTCCTCTACTTTTTTAGGTATTTCCTTTTTTTCAATTGCTGAGGAATATGCTGACGTAGCCCGTTCCACCCAAAAGAAAGTAAAAAAACAAACTTCCGTTTGATGCATCTCTGCACCACTGTTGCACTTTTCTTTTTTTGCTTAGTACCTTTAGACAAAAAAGCATACTTCACTCTTTTTGTCTGTTCAGAATCGAGCCTTGAAATAACCCGTGTATCCCATGATGTTGAAACGCAGTGTTTGTATCACACAATGTCTCTTGAGTTGCCAATTACCAAAAAGTAATCAATAAAGTGGATTAGCGCTCCACCTTTCTGAATGTTTCTGCATCCTGTCATCAGGAGTCAGAGAGAGTGTTATTGGCCTCTTGCTCTCTCTGGGTAGGATGGCCCTCCCTCTCCCCCATCACTCAGCGCACTGCTAGCCAGCACAGGCATCTGTTACTGATGTAACAGAACTGGCAGTTAACGTTCTCCTCCAAGCATGTTGAGCTGTCTAGTGATGTTGCAGCAGCACCAGTTTGAAAAGATGTGGTGTGGCTTCACATGACTCACAGGAAACACATGTGCCTTCATCCTTCAAATGCTGGCAGTATTGTTGGATTAGTGTGAGAGGAAGAAAATTAGAGAAAATATATTTTAAATCAGCTTAATAATTGTTAAGAAGTAATACATTGTCGAGATGTAAACATTCATAGTGTTTTGCTGTGAACTGGTGAACCAAAGAGAAACTTACAGCAGATTTTTTTGAAAAACTGGAAGCAAGTCTCCTGAAAAGAATGGAAGCTGAAGGATGGATAGACTAAATATCGAAAAACATATATAATTAGTGTTGATGTTTAATTGCAATTTTATATATTTAGTGTTGATGTTTAATTGTAACTGTGTAATTTTCTGTTAAATGTATGTTTTGAAGATCTCTCTGGTGGAAATGTGTAATTGCAGCAACCGAAACCTCGTAATGTTGGCTGTGCTTCAGACATTTTCCCCCAGCAGATCAATCCATCACTGCGAGTGCGTTAAAAGAGAATTCAAAGAGAACTCAGTCAAAACTTAGTGAAGGACGTCATCTAAGCATGAGAGTGAATGATCTATTTTTTGTCATCATCATGTCATCAGTATAATGTCGATTATGCAGTTGAGATCTAAACATGGAGCCGGACCTTCTTTTTGAGTCTGTGTGTGACAATAATATGTATGACGTGGTTTGAAAAACTCCCGACCGGAAGCCTCTGACTAAGTTATTATTTCAGGCTTTACAGGGTGACTCACAGCAGCACATACACACCGTATTATAGTGATGTTTCTCCTGAAAGATGCTGTTTCTTTCCATTTTAATCAAAGAAATATTCTTACATAGTGCAGCTTTAAATGTTTTCTGTTTTTTCCTCGCTCTGAAAAATGAATAGCTTGTACTGTACTGAGCATTTCTTTGTCCAAGTGAATTTGTAATTAAAGTTGTTAAATAAAAGTGTTGAACCAGAATGATTTTAATCAGCTATTTGTAAACCGTTTATCACTGTTTATCACCTCTAGTGACTATTCAGATAAACTCACTGAGCATAAAGTGTTAATGGCAGCTTCATGTCTCGTATGTTGTTCCAGGGTGTGACAATAGAGTGTGTACTATTTTTGTAAATGAATTGTTTTAGCTTTTTTCAGGAAGTGAATTTAAGAACAATCTCTCGCCATCGCTGCACTTTCTCAGGCTGTTTTCCAGATACTGCAGCATAAAGCAGGTGAAACACGCAATGGTTCTGCTCTTTGAGCTGAGATTCTTTGGTTTGTGGATGCTTTGGTGGTGCTGTTTGGTCAAAGGTGAGCTGTATTCTCATAGACATCTACATTAGCTGCTTCTTAATGATGGTTTTGGTGGTTTTGATGGCTGATTATGGTTTTCATGCTTTCACACAGGATCTAGATGTCAAATGCAGTATGTTCGCAACATCAACGTAACCACTGAGCTGCAGTCTGATGTTCTGCTGCCATGTAACTTTGAAGCGACCCTCCTCGGATCAGACAAGACTGCAGATATAGCAGCAGTGTGGAGTCACAGGAATATAACAGTGGATAATCTACTGGAGATCAGACTGAAGGGTGAAGTAATGTTCTGGAATAACAGAGGTGGACGTATTACGGTGTTCCCCGGACTCTCAGAATCTGGAAACTTCTCCATCCTCGTCCGTAATGTACAGCAGTCTGATCTGGGTCTCTACCGCTGTGAGCTCAATAAAAGAATCAACTGCATGATCGTCTATCAGGAGGTGCAGCTTGGTTAGTTTTCACATTTCCATTTATGTACAATATATTTATATCTGGCTGTGCCTCTGAAACAAAATAGTAGTTCCATAATTGTGATTTAACTCTTTACTGGATTGTGTTTCCATATGGCAACTATTACTTTCTTTAGTTTTTTATTTAACTACAATATAAAAGTCCAATTTTTTTACCTTTTCTTTGGGAAACTGAAGGCTTTTTGTGTAAAACTGTGTACTTTTATTTTATCACATGCCTTCCTGTTTGTCTTTTTGCACATGCACCTCACATAGTGAGATCTGACTGCTGAAGGCTAACGTGTGTATAATTCACTATTTATACATACACATAATAGATGAATGAAACCACTTTAGGTGTTATGGCTTTTATATAGCAAAATGCAACTGTTGCATTTCAACAGTATGCAACAGCGCAATCTACAACAATGAGAGTTAATGAATGCATTGCCACTGGACACACTGGACAATGCTTGAATATTCTAGTCAAAAAGCAAAATGGCCATTAAATACATATTCTAGCATATATCACTTTTCAGCATCAGAAAAAGAAAACAGAAAATATATATGCATTGAACAGAAAAGCTTTTCTTCAAAGAAAATTGCAGTGATATTTTTCTACACTTCTAAAGTTCAGTCCTAGAAGTTGGTTGCATTTTCTGCTTCTTAAAATCCAAGTAATCACAAACACATTCACTGATGTTGAGGTCTGGACTCATGTTGGGGTGGTCAGTCCATTTTTCTGAGAACATCAGCAGCTTCTTGATTTCTCAGTAAGGGCTTCTTGGCAGCTACACATCCTTTCAGACCCATAGTGTTGAGTTGTCTTCTCACAGTGGAAGGATGGACAGAAACACCTGTGGACACCTATTTTCAGATCTGAAGCAGCTTGATTTTCTCCTCTCTCTCAAAGATGAAAGCTTTAAGTGCTGTTTATCTGATGGGGACAGTTTTGGTGTCTACTAATGTTCTTTTTTTAACTTCAGTTTTGGAAACTGAATTTTTATTTAACTTTCCTGTTCCCAACAGTCAATCTCCCTATTATCTTCTCTATGTGATCATAGTTAGGGTACATCCTGGTAATACCACGGCAACAAAAAGCAAAGTAGAATCCTTCTTTCACTTTTTTTTAATTAATCATATATTTTATTATTTTTTTTTTTATATGAAAAAAAAATATGTGTATTTAATGCATAAAAACATAGATTTACATTCTCAAACAAGTTGATTATTTACCCACAGGTGTTTCTGAATACCAGAAAACTGTCATAGCAGGAACATCAGGAGCAGTAGTACTACTACTGTTACCAGCATGTGTTTACACATCATTAATTCTTATTATATTTTAGTCTTAGTTTTGTAACTGGAAGCAATGTTTTTATATTCATATTCAGAATCACCTCCTAAAGTCTAGTGAACATAAACTAAATTATATCCATTATTATAATTCAATTAAATAATCTATGGTTAATTCATCATAGAAAAGATCAATTAAATCCTCAACCAACAGATTATTTATTTAAACTAATAAACTTTTCTTTGCTTTATCATTAGAAGAGAAATCATTTGAATATCAATACAAAGTTCTTGTGTATCAAACTACCTCTATAATAGTGCCTGGACTGCCATAAGGTTTGTTCCTTTATTGTTTCTGCTGCTTCCACACTGAATACAACAGTGTTTTTGAGGGCATGAAGGCATCTTGTGGCATTTTTGATCTTGGTGAAAGTATAATAATCTAACCTGTAGTAACAAACATGTCTGCTTTTTGTTCTGACATATTTAAGCCCTTAAAATCTCATATTACATAATAAGGCTTATTATTCATTAACTACAGGGACTTCAGTGCAAACTGGCTGAGTTCTCTCCACTGCCAATTGAACCTGTAAACAAAAATATGTTTTTTTTAAAAAGCTTAATGTAAGTTATAAAAGTGTGTAATAAAACTTTAGGCTGGTGGGCCCTGGCCATTTAACAAGTTAATTAATTTCACTTCTGATCTGGAAAAAAACTCATGTTAAGATTTTTAAAAGTCATTTGAAGCATTCATGTTTTAGTGGGATGCCAATAATTTACAGTAGCATTGACAAAAAAAAACCTGAAACTTGAATCTTAATACAACAAAAGTTGGGACACTGTGTAAAATGTAAATAAAAACAAAATGCAATGATATGCAAATCATTTAAACCCTATATTTCATTTAAAATAGCACAAAGACAATATAGCAATTGTTGAAACTGAGAAATGTTTCTTGAAAAATATTTGCCCGTTTTGAATTTGATGCAAACGACACATTCCAAAAAAGTTGGGACAGGGGATACAAAAGGCTAGTAAGGTTGTCTAATGCTAAAAGAAACACCTGGTGGTAGATTGGCAACAGGTTAGTAACATGACTGGGTCTTTCAGAAGTAAAGAGGAGGAGGGGTTCACCACTCTGTGAAAGACTGCACAATCAAATAGTGTAACAATTCAAAAATAACGTTTCTCAACATAAAAGAGCAAACAACTTTTGCTTTTCATCATCTATCGTACATAATATCATTAAAAGATTCAGAGAATCTGTAGAAATCTCTGTATGCAAGGGACAAGGCCAAAAACCAGTATGGGCTCAGAAACACTTCTGAAAAACACTGTTTGTGAAAATAGTTCATCACCGCATCCTTAAATGCAAGTTAAAACTCTAAAATGCAGAAATGCTGCCACCTTCTCTGGGCCCGAGCTCATTTAAAATGGACTAAGGTGAAATGGAAAAGTGTTCTGTGGTCCAATGAATCAAAATTTGAAATTGTTTTTGAAAATCATGGACACTGTGGCTCTGCGATGGACTGGTAACCTGTCCAGGGTGTATCCTGCCTTCCACCCAATGACCGCTGGGATAGACTTCAGCTGCCCCCGCGACCCTGAAGGATAAGCGGCTTAGAAGATGTGTGTCTGAGATGGACACTGCGTCCTCCAGGCTAAAGACTGCTCAGCTTGTTATCAGTGCACAGTTCAAAAGCCAGTATTCATGATCATATAAGGGTGCATTAGTGCACATCTTTTTCAGGGAAGGCCTTGATTATTTCAGCAAAACAGTGTCAAACCACATTCTGCATGTTTCACAGCAGCATTGCTCCATATTGAAAAAGTCCAGGTGCTAAACTGGCCTGCCTGCAGTCCAGACCTGTCACCACTGATAACATTTGGCACATTATGAAATGAAAAATACAACAAATGAGCCCCTGAACTATTGAGCAGCAAAAATCCTATATCAAGTAAGAATGGGAAAACATATCAGGGTCAAAACTACACTAATTGGTCTCCTCAGTACCCAAACGCTTACAGAGTGTTGTTAAAAGAAGAGGTGATGCAACACAGTGGTAAACAGGCCCCCATCCCAACTTTTTTGGAACATGTTGTTGGCATCAAATTCAAAATGGGCATATATTTTTTAAAAAAACAATAACATTTCTCAGTTTCAACATATGACATGTTGTCTTTGTAGTATTTTCCTTTAAAAATATAGTTTACATGATTTGCACATCACTGCATTCTATTGTAATTTACATTCTGAACAGCATCATAACTTTTTTTAGAAATGGGGTTGTAAAATGGAAGTGAATTATTGCATCATTTTGTCTACATTTTTTCAGTCCAACACTTTGAGGTGGTAATTTTTTGTCAGAATCGAGAGCTGAATTTAGCTTTATGCCCTGTCAGTCTTGGACATTCACAAGTTTTGTCCTCTGAGCATGTTTTACTGACAGCTGTCATTGAGAGATTTTGACAAGTATTAGAAAGTGCTCTGACTGAAAAACTGAAACTTCCCTTTAAGGTAAAAATGTCTTAAACGTCTTAAAGGCGAGTTCTTTTTCTTTCAAGATTCTTGCTCTCTCTGGTTGTGTAGGATGACCCTCCCTCTCCTCCCTCACTCAGGGTGATGCTAGCCAGTGCAGGCGTCTGTTAGCTGATGTAACAGAATTGATGGTTAGCTTTCTCCTCCAAGCATGTTGAACTGTGAAAAAGATGTGGTGCTGCTTCACATGATTCACATGAGGAAACACATGTGCCTTCACCCTCCTAGAGCTGGTAGTATCGTGTGATTAGAGGACACATAGCTAGCGAGTGGATTCAGAGTGTTTTGATGTGGAATGGTGCACTGTGTTGATGCTTCTGTGTAATTTTCTGTCAAAGCTGCACTATGCATGTTTTGGAGACCTGCTTTGGACTTCTTCCCCGAGCTTATCAATCTGATCACTGCGAGAGTGTTGAGAGAGGAAACTTGGTGAAGGACGTGTCTTCTGAGGATGTTAGTGAATTATCTTCTACTGTCATCATCCGTCATCAGTATGATGTTGATTTTGCATGTAAGACCTAAACATCGAGCTGGACCTTCTTTTTGAGTCTGTGCGAGACCATAATATGTAAAGATGTATGACGTGGTGTGAAACTCACGACCGGATGCCTCTGACTTTTTTACTTACTGAGTTATTACCTCAGGCTTTACAGGGTGACTCACAGCAGCACATGCACACCATGTTTCCTGACTCTGAAAAATGAATAACTTGTACTTTGCTGTTTTGACTGAAAATGATATAAATGAAAGGTGGACTTGTGTTTCTTGGTTCATTTGAATTTGTGATTAAAGTCAAAAGTGTTGAACCAGAAAGATTCTAATCAGCCATTTATAAACTGTTTATCACCTCTAGTGACTTTTCAGATAAACCCACTGAGCATAAAGTGTTAACTCAGGTTAATGTCATGCACTATTTTTGTAAATCCCCCACCCTGTGGTAACAACTTCTGGGTATCTGTGGACTGTTATTTTGAGCTTTTTTCAGGAAGTGAAGTTAAGAATAATCTCTTGCCATCACTGCACTTTCTCAGGCTGTTTTTTAGATACTGCAGCGTTAAGCAGGTGAAACACGCAATGGTTCTGCTCTTTGAGCTGAGATTCTTTGGTTTGTGGATGCTTTGGTGGTGCTGTTTGGTCAAAGGTGAGCTGTATTCTCATAGACATCTACATTAGCTGTTTCTTAATGATGGTTGTGGTGTTTTTATGGCTGATGATGGTTTTCATGCTTTCACACAGGATCTAGAGGATGTCAAATGCAATATGTTGGCAGAAGCAACGTAACCACTAAGCTGCAGTCTGATGTTCTTCTGCCATGTATCTTTAAACCAACCCTCCTCGGATCAAACAAGACTGCAGATATAGCAGCAGTGTGGAGTCAGAGGACTATACCAGCAGATAATCTAGTGGAGATCAGTCTGCAGGGTGTAGTACAGTTCTGGATGAACAGTGGTAGACGTATTAAGCCGTTCCCCAAACTCTCAGAATCTGGAAACTTCTCCATCCTCCTCCGTAATGTACAGCAGTCTGATCTGGGTCTCTACCGCTGTGAGCTTCATGAGGGATCCAACTGCATCATTGCCTATCAGGAAGTGCAGCTTGGTTAGTTTTTGCATTTCCATTCATGTGCATTATATTTCTAGACACTTGACTGTGGCTTTTGTTGTTTATTTAGTGGCGATGGTGTTTAGATGTTGTGAAGAAAAACTCCGCTGATACTGAGTTGCCAGTAAAAAGGTTTATTACATAGTAAAACAGTATCATATCAAGCACTATAGAGTACCTGAGAGAGGATCTGTGCCAATTCTAAATGTCCCCTCCCGAACAGACTGACCAACAGCATATATATATGGTTCTTGTTGTTGAAACAGGAGACAGAGCATATGGTTCTTTTTAAAATGATCTCATCTATTTGGACCTAAGAGAAGAAGGGAGAAAGTAAGAGGCCCTCTCCCAATGGACCAATTCACATTCCTAGCCCCCCAATTCACATTCCTAGCCCCTGCACACACAGAGCACATAGGGCACTCCTAGATACTACCACCTCAACGTATTGAAAGAGTGTTTTTACCTTCTTCTATCAAAGGTTTCTTTTTAAAATATACTTCACTTTAAAACAGATTTTTTAATATATATATTTGCCTAAGTACAGTATAAAAGTATAAAAGTCATGTGACAATACAATCTGCATTGCAAACAATGGGAGTTAATGAATGCATTGCCACTGCAGCATCAAGAATAACATGCATATTTCACCATTTTCTATTCATTTCTCATGCATGGGCGATGAATGTGACGGTGTCCCATGGCAGCGTTTACTCAGTGTATGTACTACAGATTTCAGTGGCAACAGATTCTATATGACAACAAAATGCAGAGTAAAATTCTTCTTTCACTTTTTTGTTAAATTGTATTAATTATTAATCATTAATTTTATATGAAAAAACATGAAAACATTTTTAAATGCATTTCATAATTCATGTAATTGTGCATACATATAAAGATAGATCTACATTCTCAACTGAGTGGATTATTTATCTACAGGTCTTGCTGCTGTTTCTGAATACCAGAAAACCATCATAGCAGGAACATCAGGAGGAGCAGTAGTACTACTACTGTTCACAGCATGCGTTTGCTGCATAGCGAGTAAACGTGAGTGTTTGAATATACAGTTCATTAGTTCAAATTGCATCAGATATAAATTATCTGTTTTGTTTGTTTTCTTACTGAAGCCATAACATGTCTTAAAAGTAGGAGTGTTCATAGCAGCTAAAATGCCTCAAAAGTCCCACTACTGACACGTTTTCCTGAATCCCAAGCTGGTTTAAGCTGGTTTGGGCTGGTTTATGCTGGTCTGGTGTTGGTTTAGCTGGTCACAAACTTCATTTTGAAAGGTTGAATGACAACAGAGATCTCACTGAAAGTTATTTTGTGTGTTGCAGGAAGACTCCGTATGAGGAAAAAGGGTGTTTGGGGTAAGATATGTGCTATGCAATATTGCAAAGTTACAGTGTTGCAGCACTACTTTACTGCTTTACTGTTTGTTTAAGTGTTGGGTTGCTAGTTTATTAGGTAAACCTACCTTGTAGCTCCACTCACTGGCCACTTTATCAGAAACACCTGCCATACTGGTGCACTTAACACGTTTACAGTTACTTGAATGTAGCCCATCTGTTGGATCACAATTTATCAGCCCCCCTCTACCCAATCCATCACTGAAAAAGGACCACCACAGGACCACTAGAGCACATTCTCAGTATGCCCATGACATGTGGCATGGCAGTGCGTGTAGTGCTGGCTTGAATGTATTAGACACAGCGATACACTGATACATCGCTACATCGCTAATGATGGCCCAGTTCGGGTTTAGGGAAGAATTCTGTCATACTCTGGTTTCAGAATCAAAACGTGATAATATGGTTCAGGTAATTTTCAGACTGAATTTTGATATTTCCAGTCTGCAAAAGCAAAATGCTGCGTGTTGGTTTGGGTCAGGCTTATACAAAAAATGATTGGGCTGTATTCGGGTCTGGACCAACATTTCAGGCCCGGTTAAAGCTCTAAGCTATAGTGTCTAAATGTATGGCTACACGGTGGCCCAACAAGGAAACTCTTACCAGCACAACATACACTAACATATCACTGATATCACTACTGAGAATGGTCCACCACCCAAATATCTGCTCAGTGGTGGTCCTTTCCTCTGATGAACAGGGAAAAACATTCTTTGTCCGTTTCATCAGGTTCACTCACCATAGAGGACCACTTTGTAATTCTATAATTACAGACTGTAGTCCATCTGTTTCTCTGCATACTTTGTCTCTGCCCCCTTTCACCCTGTTCTTTAATGGTCAGGACCCCTACAGCACCTGGTCGATGCATCATTCTCAGCACTGCAGTGAATGATGATTAACATGACAAAAGACATAGTAAAATGTAAAACAAGGTAAAAAAGGTCAATCTTGGTTTCAGGTTGACTCTCATACACTTCGTTTTTATGGATGTTTATTATTTTATGGAGACGTTGCTTGTTTGGAGTAAACCATAAGAATTATAACTGTTTTACATGCAGCCCCCATTTTATAAGTATTTGGCCATGATTATTTCATACAGAACAGAGCTAAAGAATGATTCTAGATATGACATTCAAATAGAGTCTGTTGCTGTCTCTCAAATATCAATGCCAATAAAGCAAGCATTCATTAGTCTGATGAATCGGAATAAAAAGCCACAACTTTATATGTGATGCACTCAACTTTCTTGTACATTATTAAGACTAAAGAATGCACTGGTGAGCTTAGCAATAGCAAACAACCTGGTAGGCCGCAGGACAGATGAGCTCAGTCCTGCAGCCATGCTGAAATGTTAACACAGTATGTGATGTTTCTGAAGCCGTTATTGCACACGCTGACATAGGTGACCTGGAGTGAACTTTGCTGTAGAATTTGTTGGATTAATGAAGAAAATCGTAAGGTGTCCTAAACTAAAGATAATATATTTGCAATATTTTTATTCTAGGACATGAACTTGATGACTCAGTGTACACCACTGTCGGCTACACAGTGCTGGACGACTATTGCAGAGACGGTAAATATCAGTGCTTTTCTGTTTACTGATGATCAACTGATGTTATATTTCATAGATCTTTGTATTTCTGGATGTGCTGTGCTCGATCAACCTACTGTTATTTTCTATTTATTGTAAATAAACTTTTCCCCCTCATCAGGTTTGTGATGACCAGATCTATATCACCACTGGCAACTTGGAAGAGGAGATAACGTGATGAAATCTTTGCATCACTGGTGTAGAGATTAGAGTGTGAATCTTAAATCTGCTGTCATGTTTGATAGTTTAGGTATGAACTTTATTAGCTGTGTGTTAATGAAGGTACTTTTCCTCAATAAATGCTTTGAAAAAGTTCCTTAAATGTATTTGTGCTGTACTATGCTGTAGACCATTTTGGAAAATATTAATATGAAAACATTATGATTAGTTGCAATGTTTATGAGCATCTATGTGTAATTGCTATTACAAAGAATACTTTTTCTTTTAGTATATAGTTCCTCTAACAATCTCAGACACAGCAGTTGGAGGAAAGACAGTAGAAGTCTAATCTGTAAATCTGCTCAACCCAGTCTGAATCAAAATAGCTATTAGTGTAGGTTACAGACTGAAATAATTTTAATATTTCAGTAGTTAAACACTGTGTCCTTCCACTTACTGCTTAATCTGGAATGTTGCATTAATATATATATATATATAAACACACACAACCCCAATTCCAAAAAAGTTGGGACACTGTGTAAAATTTAAATAAATGTAAATAAAAACAGGATGCAATACTTTGCAAATCTCATGGACCCATATTTTTTTCACAATAGAACATAGAACACGTATCAGTGAGTGAAAGTAAGACATTTAACAGAAAGAATTTCATATTTTGATTCATCTGACCACAGAACAGTTTTCCATTTTGCCTCAGTCCATTTTAAATGAGTTTTGGCCCAGAGAAGATGGCAGCATTTCTGGATTGTGTTGACATATGGCTTCTTCTTTGCATGATACAGCTTTGACTTGCATTTGTGGATTGCACGGCGAGCTGTGTTCACAGACAATGATTTCTGGAAGTGTTTCTGAGCCCATGCAGTGATTTCCAGTACAGAATCATGCCTGTTTTCAATGCAGTGCCTCCTGAGGTGCCAAAGATCACGAGCATCTAATACTTGTCTGGCCTTGTCCCTTGCGTACAGGGATTTCTCCAGATTTTCTGAATCTTTTGATGATATTATGTAGTGTAGATTACATTGAGGAACACTTTTCTGAACATTTTTCAATTGTTCCACAATTGTTAGACACAGTTTTTGCAGATTGGTGAACCTCTGCCCATCTTTGCTTCTGAGAGACTCTGCCTCTCTAAAATTCTCTTTTTATACCCAATCATGTGAGTTAGTTAAAATTTTGACTTAGCAGGACGTGATCTGATTGGATGACGCAAGAAACGTCTTTGTTAACGCCCACATGCGGCCAGCTGAAGAGGGGGAGTGCGTTCATGTCCGTCGAACAGCGTAAATGCAGCGTGAGGTCTTTTTTAACCCTAGTGCGTTCAACTGGTTTAAGAATGTTAAAGTGTAAGTAACGTTGAAAGGTCTATACGATGCCCATGTAAACCTCATGTTTGTGCACAGTTGCTACTGACACTGCACTTTTTAGAACTCGTCACACTCTTCTGTCTGACTGTCAGCAATTCTACACATGGCCACCAGAGGTCTCCCTCCCCTGAGTACTAGGAGTACTAGAATTTTTAACTTGGACAAATCAGCCCTATTTATTATCTTTGTTGCATAAAACATACTGTTTTTATTCAAATACGCAGCAATTTTTTTGTCACAAATTTTTCTCGCTTACTTAGGTATTAGTATACACTTTATGTCCAAAAGTCTGTAGACAGCTGCTCATCAGTAGATTCATCTTAAATCAATGGTATAAAAAGGAGTTTGCCCCCCCTTTGCTGCAGTAACAGCCTCTACTCTTTTGGGAAGGCTTTACACTAGATGTCAGAACATTGCTGTGAGGATTTGACTGCATTCAGCCACAAGAGCATTAGTGAGGTCAGGTACTGACATTGGATGATCAGTCCTGGATCACTCCAAATCACCCCAAAGGTATTGGTTTCTCACATGGTGAAAATTGGTTTGTGATGAGCTGTTTTACAGATGCAGAGTGACTATGAAACTGATAAAAACAGAAAAATCTGAGAAATTCTTTGGTAAGAACAGAATCTACACACACTCAAGAAAACAAAGGTCTGAACAGTTCTGTGGTTTAGGAACATGTCACAAATCTGACATAGACTTTTTTTAGGACCTTTCTCAGGAACAAACTGAAGAAAAAACTTAGGAAGATACTGATGAATGAGGCCCAAAGTGTACATCAGGATAGTTTCATACAGACATTGTATAGTAGTAGTAGTTTACCAGTAATAGCACTTCAGGAAGTGACTGAGAGCCAATCATGTGGTTGTCCTCACTTTCCAAGAGTCAGTTGCGTTAGTCTGGAGCTGACAGAGGCAAAATGGCCTTGAACTGCTTAATGTTCTTAAACTTGTGGATGCTTCTATTTTTACCCTGTTTCAGAGGTAAGTGGCTTTTAATGGGATTTGATCTGTATCTATGCACAGTCTGTGTTTCTGTAGAACAGTAAAATAATATTTTTTAATAATAATAATAAATGCAGAAACAAACCTATCAGGAACATCAACGTAACCACTGAGCTGCAGTCTGATGTTCTGCTGCCATGTTACTATGAATCGACCCTCCTCGGATCAAACAAGACTGCAGATATAGCAGCAGTGTGGAGTCAGAGGAATATAACAGCAGATCATCTACTGGAGATCAGACTTCAGGGTGAAGCGTTGTTCTGGAGGTGGACGTATAAAGACGTTCCTCAAACTCTCAGAATCTGGAAACTTCTCCATCCTCCTCCGTAATGTACAGCAGTCTGATCTGGGTCTCTACCGCTGTGAGCTGTTTAATGGGACCAACTGCAACGATTCTTATCAGGAGATATATCTGAATAAGTTTTGAATCACTGTAGCCTCTAATAGAAACATATACTCTGTTAGGCAGCGGCGTAGGTTTCACTTCAACTTTACATTACAGTACATAACATAAACTTTAATTTCATTGTATTTATTAAAAACAAAACACATTTTTTTTCCTTTATGTAAGTTAGTGAATAGAAGATAACAGATCTATCTAGAACCTATATGACAGACTTATTAAACAGTTGAAACACATATAGAGCACATATGCTGAAAAGTTCTGAAAATGTGCTTAGCTGCTTCACACCCTGATTTGGTGAACTAAGAACAATGAAGTATCTGATTGATTTTCTGTGCTAAAACTCCTCCTTGCACTAATACTTTGCGAAAAAAGTTTGAGCATTATCAATATCATTAATATTATAAGATCAGATCTCCTTAACACAGATCAGTGTAGCCATTAGATGGAGGAGTGAGAGAGAGAAGCACAATGACAAGACTAGAACAGCATTTTATCCATTTTGACAAAACCAACGCCTTTAGAGTGAGACTCAGAGTGAGACTCAGAGTGAAACACAGAAGTGCCAACCAGACAGCAGAGCTCAAAACTGGACAAATGACAACCCTGTCATGCAGATACAGAAGTACATCTTTGGATGTAGAAGCCTATTTTTAGGTTTAATGAAGTAAATAAATGTGATAGACCTACTAAACTAACTAGCTATTGCTCACAAGCTAGGCTACGGGCTAGTGTTTTCAATCCAGGGGAGAGTTACAGCCTGAGATAACAAGCTAGCAGTATCTTACATTATCACAGTTTACCTCACTTTTAAACATCAGAAAAGTGGAGCTGGTTCAGTCTGTTACAGTAAAGGAACATGAAAGACGCTACCTGTTTACGGACTGCATTTCCCATGAATCTGTGAAAATGTGGAGATTTGGAAAATTGTAGGATTGGCTGCATGTAATCTGCATGCTAATGGCCTGTATGCCAGTCAGCTTCTATTCAGTGGACTGGTTCCAACCCCTGTGTTATGATGAACAGATGAAGTACAGATGATCATTTGTATTACCTATCTAGACATTAGATAATATTTATTACAGTTATACACATGTCTAACCAAATTAAAGCTCTGGGCTAACACGGCTCTTGAGCTGTTTACCTGCAGCTTACTGCGCTGATGGCGATTGGCTGAATGAACAAAAGGCGATGCAAGACATTTGATTGGACACTTTTATTATGTTGCTGATGGCCTTTGCCTGAATAGCTACATGACTTATTATAAAGTTCATGTAAAAATTAGCCAAAATGAAGGAAATAACAGTGTGCTTTCACTCAGGGATCGATCCAACTCAAAAGCTAAAACAGCTAGCGAGACTCAGTATTCCTGTATAACAGTATAGTAAATATAGTCATCATCTATAGCACATCTGCTTCGGAAAGTGACTGATACAGTCATCATCTATAGCACATCCGCTTCGGAAAGTGACTGATACAGTCATCATCTATAGCACATCCGCATCGGAAAGTGACTAATACAGTCATCATCTATAGCACATCCGCATCGGAAAGTGACTAATACAGTCATCATCTATAGCACATCCGCATCGGAAAGTGACTAATACAGTCATCATCTATAGCACATCCGCTTCGGAAAGTGACTGATACAGTCATCATCTATAGCACATCCGCATCGGAAAGTGACTAATACAGTCATCATCTATAGCACATCCGCATCGGAAAGTGACTAATACCGTCGTCACCTTCAGCACATCCGCTTCGGAAAGTGACTGATACAGTCGTCACCTATAGCACATCCGCTTCGGAAAGTGACTGATACAGTCGTCATCTATAGCACATCCGCTTCGGAAAGTGACTGATACAGTCGTCATCTATAGCACATCCGCTTCGGAAAGTGACTGATACAGTCGTCACCTATAGCACATCCGCTTCGGAAAGTGACTGATACAGTCGTCACCTATAGCACATCCGCATCGGAAAGTGACTGATACAGTCGTCACCTATAGCACATCCGCTTCGGAAAGTGACTGATACAGTCGTCATCTATAGCACATCCGCTTCGGAAAGTGACTGATACAGTCGTCACCTATAGCACATCTGCTTTGGAATGTGACTGATACAGTCGTCACCTATAGGACATCCGCTTGAGGAAGTGACTGATACAGTCGTCACCTATAGGACATCCGCTTGAGGAAGTGACTGATACAGTCATCACCTATAGGACATCCGCTTGAGAAAGTGACTGATACAGTCGTCACCTATAGCACATCCACTTCAGCAAGTGATTGAGAGCCAAAAAACTTCATCATGTGGTTGCCCTCACTTTCCGAGAAACAGTTGCATTAGTCTGGAGCTAACAGGTACAAAATGGCCTTGAGCTGCTTATCTGCTAACCTGTATCTATGAACAGACTATATTTCTGTAAAGTTAAACTTTTCTTTCACTCCTTTTACTCTTTAATTACAGCTGAAAGAATATGCAGAAACAAACTTATCAGAACCATCAACGTAACCACTGAGCTGCAGTCTGATGTTCTTCTGCCATGCTACTTTAAAGCAACCCTCCTCGGATCAAACAAGACTGCAGATATAGCAGCAGTGTGGAGTCAGAGGACTATAACAACAGATCATCTACTGGAGGTCAGACTGCAGGGTGAAGTAAAGTTCTGGAATAACAGAGGTGGACGCATTAAGCCGTTTTCCAAACTCTCAGAATCTGGAAACTCCTCCATCCTCTTCCATAATGTACAGCAGTCTGATCTGGGTCTCTACCGCTGTGAGCTGTTTAATGGGATCAACTGCAGCATCGCCTATCAGGAGGTATATCTGAGTAAGTCTGTGAATTGCAACTGTAGCCTGTCATAGAAAAGTATATTCAAGTCTATAGAATATAAAACATATACTTGGGCACTCACTGTGCCGCTAGCTACCGCCACCAGCTTCACTTGTCAATCTCCAAGCCCAGTGTTTTCTTCCTGAGGTCGAGCACAGCCCCAGCTGCCGTGAGTATGCGCTTATCCTGTATAGGCACGAGCCAGAACTTGTGCACTCGGCTCAGGCCCCTCACCAAAATCGGGAGCCACCTCCTCCTTCTTATGTAAACCCAGCTGCTGGTGTCAGACTTAAGTTAGATGGTCTTCACTTCCTAGTTGGCAGGTGTGCCGTTCTCAGTGTGAGAGAGCATGTCTGGACGTAGCAGTGATACAAACAAGCCCGTGTCAAAGAGGGCAGTGAGCTGTTTCCTGTCTATTCTGCACTTGACCCAAAAGCTGGCTTCCATTTCTCTGCTGCCTCAGGTTTGTGTAATTGACTTGCGCAGTGTCCCTTTTCCTGCACCACCAGCACACCAGTCACTCCGCCGCCACTCACTCGGGGACCGCTTGGCATGCTGTTTCCTCCTCAAGCTCCTCTGCTGTGTAGCACTGTGTTGCTTGGCATGGCGTTTGTATGCCAAGGATGAGTTCTGCCCCCTGTGCCTCGGCAGTGGCTGCTTGAAATGATCCACTCTCCCTATAGCCTCTAGCACTCTGGGAGCAGTCACCTGGCCTACAATGCTGCCGGCACCTGCCCAAAGCATTGCTGGAGGGCTGTAGTCAACTCATCTAGGTTGTGAGATCCACAAGCACCTGTAGTGCTTTCCCCATAATGTTGGGTGACCACCTGCAGCTGTGCAGAGTACGGCTCCCAGGCTCCTTCGCCATTAAAGCACGGTAAGCAGATTTGCGCTGTCTCTTTCTCACCGGAAGCAGAGCCTGGCTGGAGTCCATTTCCTTCACTGTCTTCCCTAGCCAGGTGCCTCTCTCTTGGCTGGGTGGACCTGTCAACAAGAGGGGCTCAGTGCCCCCTTCCTCCAGGCTATCTTCTTCATCATCCACCTTTAAATTTGTTGATGCACTGCTTGACTTCTTCCAGTTAGATGTCCATATCCCACTTCTGACACCAGTGTAGCATTGGCTCAGAAGAACACATGGAAAACATTGCATGTACAGACAAATGATTTTTTTTATTTTCAAACAGGCAACAAGAAATGTCCAGCCTATTACTACTACAATATGAAACACAAGGAGGGTTAACACATAAGGACACAATGTACGAGGAGGGTAGACACTTCTAACCCCTAGTTACATTATAACTATAGCCCATTATAACTATAGCCCACCTTTCTAGGACACAACTGCACAATAATACTACTCCAACACAACAACAACTACAGCAACAGTAAATGCACTTTTTTAAACTGGGAATGTGGCACATTCTGAGAGCTGCACCCTTACTGCAGTTCCTTACTGCAGCATGGCCTGTGGTGGATGCCACAATATCATTTTGATGAACACATGGTTGCCATCACGTTCCAAAAGACAGTTGTGTTAGTCTGGTGCAAAATGGCCTTAAACACACAGTGATAAGAGGCTGTTTAACGGGATTTGATCTGTATCTATGAACAGTCTGTATTTCTGTAAAGTGAAGTAAAACTTCTTTCATTCACTACTTTTTCTCTTTAATTACAGCTAAAAGAATATGCAGAAACAAACTTATAAGCACCATCAACGTAACAACTGAGCTGCAGTCTGATGTTCTTCTGCCATGCTACTTTGAATCGACCCTCCTCGGATCAGATAAGACTGCAGATATAGCAGCAGTGTGGAGTCAGAGCAATATAACAGCAGATCATCTACTGGAGATCAGACTGCAGGGTGAAGTAGTGTTGTGGAAGAGCAAAGGTGGACGTATTAACTCGTTCCCTGAACAGTCTGGTTCTGGAAACTTCTCCATCCTCCTCCGTAATGTACAGCAGTCTGATCTGGGTCTCTACCACTGTGAGCTGTATGAGAGAACGAACTGCAGTATCGCCTATCAGGAAATATATCTGAGTAAGTGTGTGAATTATAACTGTAGCCTGTAATATAGACGTATATATGAGTCTATAGAATATAAAACATACTTGTGTGCTCACAGAGCTTTTTTAGGAAACTCTGTTAAGCAGTGGAGTAGGTTTGACTTCAATTTTGGGTGTCAATCGCTCATACGAACAGACCCATAATAAGTGTTATATATGAATCATTAGCATTAATATGTTACTGCTGTCCAAAAAAAAAAAATAGAAATTTATCTTATTTTTTACTTTGTTTTCATCATTTGCGCACAGTGGCTGTCCTTTATATTGCATGGAAATTGCATGATGAATGGAGCAATAGAAAGGCTCTGAAATTGCTGCTTGGAATAAAATGTCTTTACATAAACTTACATTAAAAGTCAACAATGTTTTGCTTTGTCCTGTAAGGTGTAGATTCTTTTTTTTTCTGGACAGCAATGACCTGTTACATCAGGAGGAAAACACTAATGGTTAGTCAGTATGCAAAATATTTTTACCTTGTACACTTCAAATTACTATAATTATAAACTAACCTAACCAGAAATATTCATAGTTATAAGGGAGCATCATAACAGTGCTGTACCTGGCTTCTTTATTAAGTTCATTAACATTATTTTATTATATAAAACTGTTCCTCAACCACAGCAAAAGAAACTTGAGTATCATTATATACTTCAATTTCATTGGTCTTCAAGTTCAACCCCTTATGGAAGCTAATGAATAAAAAAGAGATGAAATTAAGATGAAAATAATAAGTGATCAATCTAGAACCCATACAAGAGACATTGTTATTAAACAATTGAAACACATATAGTGTCACGTCTGTTAAGATGCTGAGTTGGTGAACCAAGAACAGTGAAGTATCTGACTGATTTTTCTCATTGCCACTGATGCCCAAAAAACCCATTGATGTACTAATGTTATTAATATCATTAATATCATAATATCAGCTTCCTTTTCTTCATCAGCATTTACACATACAGGTCTCTGATCTCTCTCACACAGATCAGTGTAGGCATTAGACAGAGGACTGAGAGAGAGGAGTACAATGACAAGACTAGAACAGCACCGTAACAAAACAGAAGCCTTTAGAGTGAGACTCAGAGTGAAACTCGGCAGCACCAGCCAGACAACAGAGCTCAACACTGGAAAAAAGACAGCGAGTTATTGTTAATTCCCCTCCAAACATCAAAGAGAACCCCTCCCCCACCCTCAAATCCGTGGCCATTATGTTAAGTCATACTCATACTGCTGGTCAATGTGACATATTGATGCTCCTTATTTCAGGACCCGTTGCTGATGATTGTCAGACCTGGCCGATCACACCTGGAGCATTCGGAGGAGGAATCATGCTACTTGCTTTAATCCTAACCAGTTGCTTTTGGGCAAAACGTGGGTCTGTGTTGTGCTTCTTTCAGTAGCTTCTATCTCAGAATGCATCAATACAATTCTTGCTGAAAGAAGAAAACTGAAAGACAACAATTGTGTTGAAGTATCATATTTTATTCATGTGCAAATGACTGACAATTTCAAGTTTCAACTCAGTTTTTATTTAGTTTCAGTTTTAGTTCTTAGTGTTATGATAATAGCAGGTATTTGACGAAGATGAAGATAAACAGTTCAATAGGCATATACTGTATATTCCACATAAACTACAAAACTGGCAACTAGCTTTTATGTCATTGAAAGCTGAAGTGTTTTGCTGTGTTTGCACACCATGCATGCAGCATGTCAGACGTGTGGACATGAGTCATATGATTTGGACTCAATTCATGAATTTGATGACTTTAGACTCGACTCAAGAAAATCGAGAAAGACTCAGGACTCAACTTTGACTTCAACATTTTCATGTGAATGAATTTGTTTCCTGACGTAAATGGAATAAACAGCAATGTCGTCAAATGTCTGTTACTGTGCTTATGCTCAGTTTATTTTATTTCGGAAGACAAACGAAGCGTTTAGAGTTCAATTTCACCTCCATAAGCTGGAAACAAGCAAAGCATCAACAGCATCAATGCGCCGTCACTCAGCACTGAAACTCCAGTCTTACTGGAGAAACTCACCAGGTGAACTGACCATTTTCCTCATGGTAGCAAAACAAAGAAACACAGTTCTCGCTGTTCGACCAATTTTGGCAGCTGCTGCAGGTAAAACAAGCGCCACATTCACCATGAGGCTGAAGTTGACTTGTTATTCGACAGCTTCGTATTGGAATTTGCCGTTCCATCTTAAATGGTACAGCAGTCAGGCACCAGAATGTAACTGCTGCACCATTTAAGGTGGAATGGAAAATTCAAATCAGAAGCTGCAAGGCTGTCATTCTTCCCTTTTAGCACTATTTTTAGCATTGCTCCATTCCCTTTTACCACCACTAGCAATAGGTACACATCTGCTTTTGTCACAAACTGACTCATTCTCAGAGTAGTCCCAGACTGGACTTCAGTTTCGTTCAGATAAGGTTTTTTGCGACGGAGGATTAGCACAGTAGACTGTGCTCGGCTAGGCGGCAAGCTTTAATCGAACACACATTTATAAAAACTGTTGTTTCTCTGAGTCAAGTGTCTTGTAAATTCTCTAAATTGTTATAGTCTATGCTAATATATGTTTTTGCCCCATATTTTCTGATGAAATTTCAAATTTTTAAGTTTCTAATCCGGGTGATGCTACTATAGATCAAAGAACCCATTTACACCTGGTCACTTCATGTGATTAGTATCTTAATTGTATCCTGATAAGATTTTAGACACATCATTTACACTTCAAATGCAGTCAAATGCAACTCGAGTTAGTCACACTGAAATCTGATTGCTGTTTAGGACGGAATATGCAAATCTGCTCTCTACGCACCAACCGATTACCAACTGTTGATCCACTTAGCCTCTTCTTCTGCATTTTGTTTTCCACAGTAGTGTCTGTCCATATTGCTATTAAGCATTTTGGTTCATCTAGTCCCAAACCATGTCCTCCATGATCATCTTCCTCACAGATGTGGATCACGCACAAAGTGACATACTGCATGGGGAAGAGTTTGGGTGGTACTGGGAGGGGTTTCGGTTGTTGTGGAGAGATATGTCTTGGAGAGTCTTGAAGAGATGGATGTGTTTCCACTGCTATAACGTGTGGCTTACATGCATCTCAGACCTCCTGAACTGGTTTGAGTGGTTTGTATCTGTTTTAAATGCATCTTGGGTGTGTTTACACTTGCGTTTTTATGTGGCTTGGCCTCGTCCAGAAATAATCCTGATATTTGAAACGCATGAAGTGACCAGGTGTAAATAGGGTTTAAGAGTTTTTTCAAACTCTTAAAGGAATAGCTAAGAAAACACAAAACAGCGAAGACGGAGAAAAAGCAAACAATGTTTACCTCAAATTCACATCTGTAGAATTTTACTTGGAACAGCTGCAGATATATTAGAGAATATAACATTTGTGACCTTCCTTGTACTTGTCATTTGAAAAATGATCACTGCATACTCAGAGTTTTTGATGAGACTGAAGCTGTATTTATATTTGCCAGCTTCTTATTTGAATTTTCCATTCTACCTTAAATGGCATAGCACTTACATTCTCACTTCTGTGCAGTCATGATGAAACTGCTTTACCATTTAAGGTAGAATGGAAAACTTGAATTAGAAGCTGGACAAAAACTAGCTAACTTCAGCTTTGTGAGATATTGCATGATACTTTTACTGAACAGCACTCTTGCTAGTTTGTGTTTCAGTGCCAAAAGCTACAGTTTGCAAGTTTCTGTGTCATTACAGAATCAGTGGTAATATACTATACTATATCTGGACTTCTTTGTTCTGCTTATTGTTTATATAAAATGTAACACAACGCCTCATTTTCATTGATTAATCATTATTCAAGAAGCAATTTCTAGCTGTCTTACTGTTGTGAAGCCTTGCTAACAAATATGATACCTGCATAATGACATAGTTTTGACATATAAGGCCCCTTGCGGTCCAGTTTGAAAGCGGAATAGTACTACAAAGCAGGATGTTATACAGATTATAATGTTGTTCCAATTTTAGCTTAAATGTTTAAATAAAGTTTGTCCATGCCATTTTACTAAATCTTTTTTAAAACTTGTTTAGATAGCTTCTTGATAGATTTTTATAGCAAATAAATCAAGATTTGGGCAAAGATGGTGACAGTTGAAGTCCAGTGTTTGTTAGCAACATTAGCCTAGCATCTCCCATTGTAAACTAAGGAAGTACACGTCAGATATCAAACATGTCTTGGCTGATCCACTGCATCAGAGTAAGTGGTAAATCATGTTAATCCACTGTTCCTTTAATAGGCTGTGTGGTGTGAGTGGCTTAACCTGTGTGGGCTCTGGGCACCTGGTTGCTGGTGGTTGCTCACCCTGTGTTTAGTGCACATCAGTTTGGCCTACCAGCATTCCTTTGAACATCTTTTGAATCATGATGCCTTTCTGTACAACACAATATTGAATACCCTCATCTGTTTGGATTTTAGATCAATAAACATGAAACATTAAATTAAACAGTCTTAAATATTACAGTTTACTAATTCTTACATTGTTTACAGCCACCTGGCTGGGTTTGTCATTATATACTGTCTCAAAGTTTTACTGTTTGTAGTCAAAGACAATGAAAACATTGATAAACACCGACTCATTTAAACCCCACTGATTTATCTTAGATTCTGTTCATCCATCCATCCATCATCTAAACCGCTTATCCTTCTGGGTCGCGGTGGGGTGCTGGAGCCTATCCCAGCTGTCATTGGGCGGAAGGCAGGATACACCCTGGACAGGTCGCCAGTCCATCGCAGGGCAGACATACACATTCACACCTAGGGGCAATTCAGCATGTCCAATTGGCCTGACTGCATGTCTTTGGACTGTGGGAGGAAACCCACGCAGACACAGGGAGAACAGGCAAACTCCACACAGAAATGACCCTGGTCACCCAGCTGGGAATCGAACCCAGGCCATTCTTGCTGTGAGGCGACAGCGCTACCCACTGCGCCACCGTGCCGCCCAGATTCTGTTCATGAGCTGCTGAAACACAGTCAGGACTCTGAGTAAATCAAATGGTATCTACACACAATGGTGCACCCCAAACGGCATGGAGAAGGTTTTTTTTCTCAGAAGACTGGAGTCAAGGGGATTGTCTCTGCTTCCTAGCAGACTAAGGCCGCCTCTTATTCTTAAGGTTATTTACACACCGGCTAAGTTGATGTGGAGATCTGGTCAAAAAAAGGAAGACTTAAAAAAAACACTCCATATCCTGACAGAGTGTTTTTTTTTTCTCTTGCCAAAGCAGAAAGTAAATAAAAAGTTTGTCAGCTTTAGATTCATCTGTCTGCGAGCTTCACTATCAGCTAAACTCCTATATTTGCTGAAAGGTGAGTAATTCATTCATAGTTTCAGTGAAGTTTGCACCAACTTTTTTGGCCATTTTTTCTATATTTCAATAATGGTATGAAATAAGCAACCTCTCTAAAAGCTTGATATGATAAAATTGATTTGTGAATGCATCGTTTAATCAGTCATTTGACCTGTATCAGTAAACTGGACTGAACTTTCCTTCTAAATAACTAGTTTGAATGTTACTAGGTTCTTTAAAAATGATGAGTAGTTGTTAAATCCATTGATATATAATACAAAGACATTTTTCTATTTTATCATTATAATCTTGTCTTATGTCAGGCCTTGCTGGATTTGCCAGTTTGTGTCTCAGACTAAGAGGGCCCGGCCCAAAATGTCTGCATACGGGCCCAGAGGTGACTTGTCATGCCCTTGCTGCGGTCTGATGACCTGCTGCCATCTTGAAATCAGATGAGGGTGCAGGCATAGCACTACTGTGCATTCAAATTAGTTTAAAATCTGAATTGGTCTGGAAATTAGAGGATTTATATAACAAAGAAAAAAGCTTTTCCTCTTTTTGCTGATTGCTGTGTTTCGAAGCGGTTTTGTAAGAGTATGGTTTGAGTCTTGTTAGCTCTCTCTTTTGCTCTGCAACATTTTTCACACATAAAGTTGCACGTTTTTTTGCAGCAGAGGATGTGGCCGTTTTTCCGGCTTTGTACCTGCCATGTTATTTATATACACAAAGGTGGGTAAAATTTAAACTAGTTTCTGGTAGAAATTCTTGGTACATTAAATAATTTTCCAGTTATTTATAGAAATTAAGTCCATGATAAGTTATTGACTTGAAATGATATTAAAGATATTAACTGATCCATTTATTTGTCATCTCTTCACATACATTTTGCTGCTGGTATCACTGATGTTCTCAAGAGCTGGACAATGAAATGTTGTCACCTGATAGTCTATATATAACTTTCATGTAAAGTTATGTTTACAGTGGATTCAGAAGGTTTTCAGACAACTTAACTTTTTGCACACTTTGTATTGTGTTGTGGATTTGATTTTAAATGTATATAATTGCCCTTTTCACCCATCGGTTTACTCTGATTTACCCATAACAACAAAGTGAAAACTTAGTTTTTAGAGCTTTTTTTGAAAATGAGTTAAAAATTGAAAACTGAAATCACAAAAGTATTCAGACCTTTTGTTCTTAGAAGCCTCTTTGGTAGAAATTATAGCTGCAGTTCTTCTTGGACACATCTCTTCAAGCTTTGCACACCTGGATTTGGGCAGTTTATCCTGTCCTTAATGGCAAATCCTCTCAATCGCAGATTGGATGCCGAGCACCTCTGAACTGACATCTTCAGGTCTCTAAACAGGTGTTTGCTTAAGTCTGGGCTTTGGCTGAGCCACTCAAAGACATTCAGAGACTTGCCCTGAAGTCACCCCAGTGTTGTTTTGGCTGTATGCTGTATGATGAACTGTTGCCCCAGTGTGCTCTGGAGGAGGTTTTCCAGTATTTGTCATTCATCTCTCCCTCAATTCTTCCCAGGTACTCTGTCTCTGCTGATGAGGAGTACCCACATAGCATGATACTGCCACCACCATGCTTTATCGTAAGGATGGTGTTAGCTAGCTGATGTGTAGTGCCTGTTTTTCAACAGACATAGTGCTTGCTGTTTTACCTAAAGAGTTCAATTTTTCCTTTTCCTTGTCCTTTACATGCCATTTACCTAACTCCAAGCAGGCTGTTATATGCCTTTTACTCAATAGTGGCTTCCATCTTGCCACTCTGCAATAAAGACCTATTTAATGAAGTGCTACAGAGATAGTAGTCCAACAGGTTCCCCCATCTCTGCACAGGACTTTTGGATCTTTTGGATCTCTTTTAAAGTGACCGCCGTGTTCTTTCTTACCTCTCTGACCAAGTCCCTTATTTCCTGGATGTCCAATTTGGCTGGACGGCCAGCTCTAGAAAGGTTTAAGATTGTGCTAAGCTTCTTGCATTTCAAAAATATTTTTATTCTTATTATTCTTGGTCTGATCTATGCCTTAGCACAATTTTGCAGAGGTCCACAGACAGTTCCTTGGACTTCATGGCATGGTTTTGTCCTGACGATGCAGCAAAAGTGTGGAATCGGATCAATTCAAATTGCATCGTTGAAGTCTAGACACACCTTAAGAATAAATGAAGCAAACGGGATGCACATGACCACAATTTGGAGTTTCACAGCAAAGGATCTAAATACTCTTGTGGATAAGAGATTTCGGGCAAAGTGTTAGGGCCCCAGTGCACACGAGCAGCATGTGAGGAGTTCTGCCGCACCCAGGGAGGTGGATGCAGTGCTTAGTTTCTCCACTGTGATGTACTGAGGGAGAGGACGCGGTCCTGAGAGAGGACTGGGGGCGCGCATGGCCGAGGACTCTGCTCTGTGGGGTCACTGGGACAGCTGACCTTTAAAGAGTTACGTGGTAATCTGTTACTGGCTTGGGAGGTGTGGCCATGCAAAATGGCCATGTGAAGAGGTTCTTGGGAGGCGCTGTGCTCGCAGTAGAAGAGACATTCATGTGCAGCAACCATGTAAGCAGCATTCTGACACCAGGAGATCATGAGTTTGGTCCCCAGTGATGCAACAAAATTCCATAACCGGGAGACGCAGAAGAGAAGGTGGGACTATGGAAGGAGCTCACTGAGAAATTAAGCAAAGTAAATTCTATTTTTTTTTTACCTTACTGAGATGCAGTTCTAAAAATGTGAGTTAGGAGAACTTCTGACTAAACTATGTGGTTTGTGTTGGATGAACTCTAGTAAACAAATCGAGTTCACTCAAGAAAAGCTGTTTAATCAGTTACTTTAAAAAGTTTACCTTAATTTTTTTTTACAGTGGACCCTCGCAAAGGCTGCATGAACCACAATTGTATGGGCCAAAATCTGTGTTCAAGCCTTGTTTAGATTTGAACAATTCTGTCTTCTATGGTAGATGCTCTCCTAAAAACAACCTTTGCTACTTTGGAAAAAAAAAAATCTTTCAAGACCTGATTAAGTGTCAGTTTGCAAGTGTCATTGGTGAAAATAGATCTAATCTCTGATAAACAGGATGGGCGTTATCGTGATACGCACTCTGTAATACCTGAGATCATTGTTTGGGTGGGGGTGAGTGTGAAGGTAGGTGTTAGCTTGATGCCAACACATGTTCTAAACTGCAAGTAAGTGCATCTCCTCTTGTAGTGAGTATACCATAATATTAAAACAGTAACAGCTTATTTCCATTCCATTTCCATTATAAACTGTTTTTATTATTATTTGCAGTCCTCTCTGAGACTGAGCTTTAGTTTGCATAGTCAGAATACAGTGTCCAGACTCAAAGTTAGTGATATGGTCTATTAGCATTTTGAGTCCTTTCTCATTATAACCAAGAAAATGCTGGTTGTGTGTTAGCAGTGAATAAGCATTCGGCCCAGTGTTTATTAAATAGGAAGCTAAGAATATTTAGCATGACGTTTTATACTACAGTATTACAGTTAGATTTAACGACAGTGGATTTAATTTTCACTTGATTTTCAAAGTTTGGAACACTCCTTCAACGTAGCTAAGAGAACGCATGACTGTAACAGTGAAGAGAACTCTGAGAACCTGGGCTGGAGTTCTGGGTGGCTTCTGCTTTAAGCTGTCAACATAGAGGAACAGGGAGGAGTTGGGGAGGTGGTGAGGTGCCAAAAATTCTTCACAGAGAAACAGAAGATAAAGGTTAAAATGTATTTAAAGTCAGATGGGAGGGAGGAGGAGGTTTGGACGCTCTTTTATTATAGTTTTATGGGTCCATGACAGGTGAGTATCTGACTTAGGGTTTGGAATGAATAATAATAATAATAATAATAATAATAATAATAATAATAATGATAGTTACTACAACTACTACTACTACTAATTATAATAATAATATTAATAGTGCTACTTCTAACAACAATATAGCTGTAAGTGGCAATTACGGGGCCCAAGCACTATGCTGTTTTGCAGACAAAAGATAAATGAAAGAGAAAAAAAGTTTTAAAAAGGTCTTTATTTATTTATGATTGTTGATGCTGAATCAGGAACATGAATTTTGTCTGTATGACTCATGGAGTGGGAATTATGGGTCAAAAATGTAAAGCACACTGTGCTGTTCTGCTCCTGTCAGGCTGATCTGGCTCATCATGCTTGCCTAAATAGTGAGAGAGACTACTACTATTGTTCAAGTTTCATATCTGTATGACTTATGATTTAGTCTGCATGATTCATTTTAGAGAAGTAAAATAATAACAAGAAGAATGTTTTTTTACAAAAACAACAGCACATTCAGTGCTTGGACCCCTAATAAATCCACCAAAATTTTGCAGCTTGTGTGCTTTCTTGTCAGATTGCACCTGCAGAACCTTATTCATGTGTGCACTGTAACAGTAGAAGGTCTGTCACAGGATTTCCTTAATCGACCCCCAGACAAAGCCACTCACAGTGTTCAGATGTAGGTTAAAGAGCAAACACCACAGCATGATTCAGGCGACAAGTCACTCTTTGTGTTTCACTTGTTATTGTGTTTTGGACTGTCAGAGAACTTAAAATGAAATCAGCAAGTGAATTTGGGCTCCTGGGGCTGCTCCTCTCGACTCTTATCAAAGGTAAGTAACTATTTAGCGTTATGTAAGAGTGCCCGCATTAATTTCTGACTTGTTAGTTTACTGTAAATCTGCCTTACACTCATACTGAACTTCTTATCCACCATATTCTCATATCTAATATCGGACAGATTCATTCATGGACTGGGTCCAAACTTCTGTTGCTCACACTTATTGCTTAATATTAACTCAATCATTTTGCATCGTTTACATATTAGTGCTGAATACTAAGCCTTAAAGGTACATTAGTCTGTTTTATTTTATTACAAGTACAAATAACCTGGAAAATATGTTGAACATGATGAAAAAATACCTGCACAAGCACATTATGTGTCTGAGAAACCCTGTTTGAAAAGCTGTACTTCCTGCTTGTTACTTTATAAGCCTTCTCCTGCATCACATCATCTCCGTCTGCTCAGCTAAGAAAACATGGCGGAATCTGGTTAGCGACCTGAGCCGGAAGGTTCTAATACTGTAGGGGAAAAAAGCTGTTCTGCTAAAAAATATAACAACAAGAAACATAACACAATAATCAACCCTGAAAGCACTTTTCCAAGAGAATTATTATATGCAGAGGGGACAAAGTTGGATGCAGATTTAGTGATGTTCCTCCTGGACGGGTATATAAACATGAAACATGAAAGTGTTGAACTGAGTGAATGGCTGGCTTTACAAAACAAGTCAAGTAGACAAATGTTTATCACTTAGAGAGCCCAATAAAGTAATGCTTTAAATTAAACACCTTCAGAGTGACATATGCATTGCTAGTCAACTGCATTAAACTCTTGTGTAGGTAACAGAGTTAACTAGACGAGGCTGAAGTTAGCTTCATATTAAAACTTTCCATTCCACCTAAAATGCTGCTGTAGAGATGATATTTAGCCTGGTAGTCACAGTTCACCGAAAAACGTCTGGGAGCTCATTACAAAGAAAAACAGCAAAGACACTCTATTCTCGCAGCAGCAAATCTTTATGAACGTTGTAAGTTTTCTACTTCCCCCGGACAAAAGAGGCAAAGGAGTTTGATGCCTGCTTTGGCAAAATGGTGTCACTGTACAAAGAAGTATCAGGAGTAAATAAACAGCCTATTTCGTTGCTAGAAAGTGAACTCATGACCTTCCTTGGACATGCTAGCAAATTCTAAACAAACTCCGGAGGGGACAATCAATTCTAGGGGCATGCTTTGTGTAGATGGGTGTTATTGTAGCTCTCCTATTTAACTGCTAGAGGTCGAGTATCTTCAATTTTGACTAATACGCCTTTAAGATGTGCATAAAGGAGCATAAGGGATTAAATAAAAATGTGAAAAGGTAACTTGAGTAAGCAGGAACAAAAAGATTACGGACAACCTACTGTAAAATATGTATGAAAAATATTCCATCATAGTCTTACATAGAAGAGCATCCAATAGCTGAGCTACAGTGCAATAATGGTTTTATGTGCTCCAGTTTCTACAGGTTTGAACGGATGCAGAAGGGAACTGGTTTCCAACACAACATTAACCACTGAGCTGCAGTCTGATGTGCTGTTGCCTTGTTACTTTAAATCAGCCCTCCTCAGATCATACAAGGCTGAAGATATAGTGGTGGTGTGGAGTCAGATAAATACGGCTGCGTTTGACTTGCTTAGGATTGAGATTGATGGCGACACCAGACACTGGGAATCGAAAGACAGACGAATCAGGTCGTTCCCCGAACACTCCTTATCTGATAACTTCTCCGTTATCCTTCATAAAGCTCAGTTATCAGACCAGGGTCTCTTCCGCTGTGAGCTGTTCAAGGGAATTAACTGCAGCATTGCCTATCAGGAGCTCAATCTCAGTAGGTTTCATGTTTCTTTAAAGAGCTGTCATTTGATGTGTAATTGTATTTTAATCAGTTGTTGTATATTTTGTCCCAAATATCTGAGCCATAGAGCAGTTTCTGAACATCTGAGGCCTCATCAAGCCAACAAAAAAAGCTCTGGCTGTTTTTGAAAAAGATTACTACATACTGCTCGCATACTGACTGTGTCCAAAAGTAGTAAGAAGTATGTAGTATGTAACTGATATGAATGGTGGGTTTGCTTAGTTTGTCTATTTAATAAAGTTAACGTGCTGCACAGATAACATGGTTAACTTGATAAGGTTGGTTTCAGCCAAACATATTTCCACCTACAAATGTAAGGGAATTTAAATGACTGACCTTTTAGCAAAATTTGGAAAACATACTTAAAAACTCAGCAGACACATCTCTTGCCCAAAATATATCCAGTGGTGTTTCCAAAAGAAGTGGCTAGCAACGGTCGCTAAGCAAATGATTGGAAGGCTAAGGAAAATGGGGCGGGTTTGATGATGACAATCTAGCCATGCCCCTTACCTAGCCATACCTAGTGGTACAGCATACAGCTTTTGTTGTATATTGAATGCTACACACTACTATGAAGAGCAGCATGCAGTATACAGTATTAACTGGTGCACTATATAGTACACAGCCTCTGACAGAACTCAGAACAAAGTTGTAGTGATTTCTGCATTGGATGGTGGTGGCAGTATATCAGCATGGCGGTGGCAGTATAATTAGCATTATTAGGCCAGATGGTGAGGTTTTGCGGAGGAACATATAATGCCTGACACATGCTATCCTGATCGCCAGATAAGGGTCATGTTAATTTCATTTCATTCCTGTTACTGAAAATGTTTGGATTAAAACATAAACTATTAATAGACAGACTTATGCTAACTCTTAGGGAAGCTAAACATTTACAAGAAAGAAGATCAATTACCTGACTTGTTAGCTTTTCTTAGCTTAGCTGCTGACATTAGCTTGATAAATCAGACTAAACAGTACTAGTTCGGGTAAATGGCACTTCTCCTTTAAATTATTATCATAAAGTGCCCCTGAGTGCAGTTCTGCCTTTGGGCCTGTTTCTGTTCCCTTTCGGTGGTCTGCCCCATAGCATACTGGCCTCTGCCGTTAGAGGCCTAGGTTTGAATTTCACATAGGGCCAGCCAGCCCCCCCATTACACACAAGGCTTCATTTATTGTTGGATTGCTCAATCAGAGCAATTTGGATTGCAAGTGCTTATAACAAATTATTGATTTGGTTTTCAGAGTAACACTAAAATGTGACGAATGTATTAAGTATATTACTGTTCACGAGTTGTTCAAAATATAATTTAGTTGTTCAAAAATATAATTTGTGAGACAAACTAAATACACACATACACACACACACACACACACACACACACACACACATTTTCTAAGCCGCTTATCCTCCTAGGTTGTGGGGGGTGTTGGAGCCTATCCCAGGGCTTAATGGGTGGAAGGCAGGAAACACCCTGGACAGGCCACCAGTCCCTCACAGGGCACAAGCTAAATAAACATCTTTAAATTTTCAGCTATGTTAGATCATTTTCTTTACAGATCAAATAAATGCAGCAACATCGTTCAGAAATCACTTTAATAAACAAGAAGAGCAGATTAAACGGCATAAATAGCCATGGCCTTGAAGGGCTTATAATTACTGACCTATTGAATTTGCTATGATTAGCCTGCAGTTGCTCTAGTTTCTCTGCCTTCTCCTGAATATTTATTATAATGCCCTTGCTTTGTGTCATGTCTCTTGACATTAAATTCATTACAGTCTTTTAACATATGAAACACATGCATTTGCTGTGGCTCTCAATGGAAAAGTATTCAAATTTCTATCTCTATCTTAATGTAAGTTTGTGCTTTCTGGCTGAAGTCTTGACTAAATGTCATTTAGTAAATTAAGCTGCAGGTCTAGTCAGAGAAGAAAAGGCTCTTAAACTTTGGCTTACTTTGTTACCACATTACGGTGCATTACACTGTAATTTTACACCACCATCAGATGAAAGGAAAAACTGCAACGTACTGGCTGGTGGGCCACTTATAACACACTCTAAAACAGAGCCCACGGGCCAATTAAAATCTCTCTGCAGCCCTGTTGTTAAGGGTTTCCTTTTACTGTGTTAATTTTTTGTTGATTTACATTAAAAAATGTTGTGCTTGGCTTGTACAGGTGTCACTTTGTGTAGGAGCAAGCCACTCGCCAGAATTAACATAGCCACCAAGCTGCAGTCTGATGTTCTACTGCCGTGTTACTTCAAACCAGCCACTCTTGGATCAGACAAGACTGCAGATATAGCAGCAGTGTGGAGTCACAGCAACATAACAACAGATAATCTACTTGAGATCAAGCTGCAGGGTAAAGTAAGAAATGGAAACATTAGGCCGTTCCCGGAAAGCTCAGAATCTGGGAACTTCTCCATCCTCCTCCATAAAGTGCAGCAGTCTGATCTGGGTCTCTACCGCTGTGAGCTGTTCAGGGGGAACAGTTGTACACTTGCTTATCAGGACGTTTATGTAAGCACAGGTAAGAAGCAACTGATTCAATCTAAACCATCCCTCCTGCTAACACACACTGTCAGTTGCTGATTTTTGACCAGTCGCGATAAGAAGTGATGTCTAAACCACTTCTATCTCTCTGAAGACAGCTCCATGAAATACTGGCATTTCTTGCTTGGTGCAGCAGTTGCACTCTGCCTGTTGTTGGTGTCTTTGTGCTGTATGCAACGAAGAAGAAGTATGTGATCTTCATTCCTTAGTGCTGGGCCTCTTTGACGGATATATTTTTGTCCCAACATGCTCTTAATAGTGCTTTTCTTTCATGTTTCAGGAGATACAGCAGACGCTTTGTATACGAATACTTATTTTCATGAAAGTAAGTCTCTTGCTTAATTCACATTTTCATGTTGTGCCTACCAGACCAAAATGACGCTGTGATTTTTCCTGATTTAAACTTCAGGCAAAAGAGACTCAAAAGAAGAGGCTATTTACGGTAAAACTTATTGCAAAGCTATGTTCTACACTATCTGTCTAAAAGTATGTAGACACTCCTTCTATTTTGTGAATTCAGAATCTTCAGAAAATAGATGCCAGTAGATCTGGAGTGGTCGCATGTGAGGTCACCACCATGCCCAATGCCAAGTGTTAGGAGTTCTCTGGAGTGATTGAGCTCCATCCAGTACCATGAGTTGGAGTGATCCAGAACTAATCATCCAACCTCAGTACTTGATCTCACTAGTGCTCCTGTGGCTGAATGCAGTCAAATTCTCACAGCAATGTTCCAACATCTAGTGTAAAGCCTTCCCAGAAGAGTAGAGGCTGTTACCACAGCAAACAGGGTCAAACTCCCTTGATTTCAGAAGAAACACTAGATGAGCGCTGTCTAAACTTTTGGGCATATAGTGTATTTACAATGCAATTAAAGCTGCATTTACACTAATTATCAGAGGATGCTTATGTTGTTCTATGTCCTGCATAGAGAACGACATGGAGGTCAGAAAAATGAAGAATGCCAGCAGAGGGTGCTGTGAGTATTTCAGTAGGATTGATATGACTGTAAGATGACTGATGGTATCTTGTAGGTGTTGGAGACATTGTGTTTGATGGACTGTGAAATGTTGTTCCCCTAAAAGTTGTTGTATAGTTTGGAATCATTTGCGATATTAACAATTTTTTTTTCATTGTATGCTCAAAAAAACTTATAATAACACAGTGTGAATTTAAAAATGACATAAAATTACAAACTATTCACCAAATGTATTTTAGATTGTTTTATTCAATACTTCAAGAATTCTATGAACAAGAAGTGAATAAAATGATGAATAATATTCTATAATTATGTAACTACAGCCCTGAAAGGCCAGCCATATTTATTATTTTAAATATGGACCCCTTACTTGGACTATCTGGGCAATGAGAAAGCCAAAAAACTCATTTCTGGGCTCCAGGATGTAGCTTGGAAAAAGTGCTAGTTGTCTTGCAATATCTTCTATTTTTCCTCTTGTAAAGTTTATGTTTGATGGTAAAAGTTTAGCTGTATGTGTGTATAACTGTATCTCTGCTTAGGATGTCCATGAAGTGCCCACTGTTTTTTTTTTTATTTTCTGTTTATGCATTTATGTATTATTTTTTTCTCCTTAGTCATGTTTTTTTTATAGTTATGCCATTTACATGATAATATCTTTGTTTTGCCAAAAAAATGTTTAATACAAATATTTAAAAAAACATTTCTGTGATATATTTACTCAAGGAGATATTTTGACAAGAGCTCTTGACAAAATGGATGAATGTGGGTCAAGAGGGCAGTTGTTTTTTAATTACATTTTTGTGAGAGTTTCCCCTTCTGACCAGAAATGAACACTGTGCCAACCAACCCCACTCCCCCCCCCAGTTTCTGCAGTCATTATAGAATTTTCTACAGCTTCTGATCAGTTGTACAGGACTGACATATTGGGATCCTTTTATATTTGCTTTTATATCACTGAAAACATAGATTCCCAACTTTTCAATGCTGCTGTATTTCAACTCACTTTGACCTGTAATGATGAAAACGCTGTTAGCTGCCACACTAACTCTGCTCTCTCTCTCCTTTCCTAGGTCAAAATCCAACACAAGAAAACTCAATCTATGTCAACTGGGAGAGAAAAAAGACGTAGCTGCGAAGAAACTGTAAATCCAGGCTTTATAAAGCTGAATAACATCAAACAGCTTTTTATATGTATTCTATATTTATGTTTATTTTCTTTATTATGATAATAGGAGTGAGAACTTTACAGTTGAGGCTACAGTAACAATTATTATCATAATTGTACAGTTGCTTTTGTTACATCACAACTGTCCAGTGTCCTGTCAGCTAATTAAAATGCACTGAGAAACGTGTTGAGAGTCACAGATCCTTTACTTAAAAACTAAAAACCAAGATGATGCATCACGGTTCTCCTTTTTACTGGATGTTCTTTGATCAGCCACATTAACTGGGAATTTATTTGTTTTATCAAGCACTGAAGCTTCTTTTCTGCTGGTTGCTCTAAATTTAAGGCTGCAACAAACAACGTTATCAATAATGATAAAAAAATTGTTGCCATCGAATCTTATCGATTAGTTGTCTTGATGTTTTCACTCAAGAGATGAGTGAAAGAGGGAAAATACAGAGAGCAGAGAATACAGTACAGGGTCCTCTTTAATTAAACAAGTCAAAAATATGAGAACACTTTAACATCACCTAAACAGACGATTTCCTGTTAGGTGAGTAAAACTGAGCTCACCTGTGACGGCGGTGCGACTGCCACGTGTGACGATCCAGAGAAACACATTCACAACAGAAAAGGATGAGAGCTCATCATGAAGAGTAAATCTGCAGTAAAACTGCAGTCAAAAGGTAAAACACTGTGTCGCTGTCTGCTTTTCAGAGAGCTCTGACTTGGTTTAGAAAAATAAACACTGTTGGCTGAAGGAATGAACTGTGCTTAATCTAAACTGCATGGCTAAATTATACTTATTCATCCACACAGATATGGATATTTCTGAAAGTGTACTTTCTTTCTTTGTTTTAAGTCACTCAACACATTTTTAAAAAAATATTCTCCAGGATGGAAAGTTTTAAAAACACATGATTATTTCTGTTTGGAACGTGGTGAACATGCTTTATGGCCCTGCCTGTCTGACGTGGCTGCTTCTGTGCTCGCTAATATCAGGTTTGATTACATGATGTTACCGACCACACAAACTAATTCATTTATCTTTGCTTTGTCAGTTAATTTAGTCTATTTTTTCAGACTAACAGTGATAACTTTTTTCCTTTTGTCCTTTCAGAATGGAGACTTGAAAAAATCTGTGTATCCCATGATGTTGAAATACAATGTTTGTATTGCACAATTTCTGCCACTGCGACTCAGGAGGCAAGAGTCAGGAGGTCAAATTTTCATATCCTCAATGGAAATTTACAAGTTAAAAGCTAACATTTCAGCAGAAATTAGGGTCTTTGGTGTAGGCCCTGTCATCGGTCTAGGTTTTTCGAGTGTCGAGACCCTCGCTGAATAGAGACGTCAGGGGCAGAGCCTAACCCCCAGACAACCAGACAGGGACCCAACTGGTGGTGGGGAGGAAGGAGGGGAACTTCAAAATGTAGGCACCTGAGAGCAGCAGAATAGGTATGTAAGTCAAGTCATTTTAAAGACAGGTGTAGGCCCGTGAGTGGTCGGGAGTAGCATTAGAGTCTTCCTGGCAGAACTTTTGCTAAAGCTTCCATGTCTCTTAAGTAGCCAATTACAACAAGTTCAGACCAATCAATAAAGTGGATTAGCGCTCCACCTTTCTGAAAGTTAACCTTCGGCCTCCTGTCGTTTCTCTTGGGAGTGTGAGATGTGCCATGTTGAAGGTGAACGTCCAGTCCAGGTCTTGAGGAATCCCGACCTTGTTTCCTGACTGAAATCCATTTAGACATAATTTAGTTTTGATAAACATGGACTAGTTATTGATACATTTCAGCTGAAGATGCCACAAGAGCATCTGTGTGTATCAGCACATAGCACCAAGCTGTGGTGCCACTCTCTAATCTTCAGTCTTCAGCATATTTTATTATAGCTGCCAGTGAGATGGTAAATTTAGTCAAATATTACAGAGGGCTCTGAGTTTAAAATTGATGGCCTGACCTTTAAGATGTGTAAAACATTTTACCTTAAAGTGAAGTTTAATTTTTTTTTTTAATTTTCAAAATCAACTGTAATCAGTGATGCCATAGCCATCTGTGGCTGAAAGTCCAAGACAGTATTATTGGCTTCTTGTTCTCTGGGTAGGTAGAATGACCCTCCATCTCCCCCATCACTCAGCGCGAGCCATGCTAGCCAGTGCATGCGTTTGTTAGCTGATGTAACAAAATTGGCAGTTGGCTTTCTTCTCCAAACGTGTTGAACCGTGCAATAATGTTGCATCAGTACAAGATTTGGTGCCACTTCTCAGATGACTCACTGGACCTAGCTAGGAGGTGGAAGTGGACACAACTAAACAAGAAAGAAAATCATTGAGAAATGTGAAAAAGAAAAAAAGTAATTCAATTATCTACTATCCTACTATCATGTCTTAATCAGCATAATGTTGATTTTGCTTTTAAGACCTAAACATCGAGCCAGACCTTCTTTTCGCACCAGTGTGACATTAATTTGTAAAGATGTATGATGTGGTCTGAAAAAGTCCTGTGAAATCTGACTTTTTTACTTACTGAGTTATTATTTCAGGCTTTACAGGGCGACTCACAGATACACACCAGATGTTAGTGTTTTTCTCCTGACTCAGTAATGATACTGCTTTCAGTTTTAAGAAAAAATCACAGTTCAGCTGTTTTTGACCTGAAATGAATAACTTGTACTTTGCTGTTTGGACTGGAAATGTAAGTGAAAGGTGGACTTTTGCACAGTACTGTATGTTTCTTGGTCCATGTGAATTTATGATTAAAGTCAAAAGTGTTTAACCAGAATGATTTTAATCAGCTATTTGTAAACCGTTTATCACTGTTTATCACCTCTAGTGACTTTTCAGATAAACCCACTGAACATAAAGTGCTAATTCCAGCTTAATGTCTTGTACGTCAGTCTTGGGTATGACAACAGATTGTGAACTATTTTTGTAAATCCCCAACTCTGTGGTAACAACTTCTGGGTATCTGTGGTTTGTTAGTTTGAGTTTTTTCAGGAAGTGATGTTGAGAACAATCTTTCACCATCGCTGCACTTTCTCAGGCTGTTTTTCAGCGTTGAGCAGGTGAAACACACAATGGTTCTGCTCTTTGAGCTGAGATTCTATTGTTTGTGGATGCTTTGGTGGTGCTGTTTGGTCAAAGGTGAGCTGTATTCTCATCAACATCTACATTAGCTGTTTCTTAATGATGGTTGTGGTGGTTTTTATGGCTGATGATGGTTTTCATGCTTTCACACAGGATCTAGAGGATGTCAAATGCAGCATGTTGGCAGAAGCAACATAACCACTGAGCTGCAGTCTGATGTTCTGCTGCCATGTAACTTTAAACCAACCCTCCTCGGATCAAACAAGACTGCAGATATAGCAGCAGTGTGGAGGAATATAACAGCAGATAATCTAGTGGAGATCAGTCTGCAGGGTGAAGTAGGGTTCTGGAATAACAGAGGTGGACGTATTAAGACGTTCCCCAAACTCTCAGAATCTGGAAACTTCTCCATCCTCCTCCGTAATGTACAGCAGTCTGATCTGGGTCTCTACCGCTGTGAGCTTCATGAGGGAATCAACTGCAGCATTGCCTATCAGGAGGTGCAGCTTGGTTAGTTTTTGCATTTCCATTCATGTACATTATATTTACATCTGACTGTGGCTCTAAAACAGAAAAATAGTTCTATACTTGTGGTTTAACTCTTTACTGCATAGTTTCCATACGGCAACCATTACTTTCTTTTAGTTTTTTTGTCTAACTATAAAAGTCCATTTTTTCTTGTCTTTGGGAAACTGAAGGCTGTACGTGAAAACTTTGTACTTGTATCTGAACAGCCTTCCTGTTTGTCTTTTTTCACTTCACATAGTGAGATCTGACTGTTGAAGGTTACTGAAAGTGTGTGTATTAGTCACTAATTATAACGCACATAATACATGAATGAATCCACTTTAGGTGCTATGAATTTTATATAGAATTACAAAATATAACTTGTCAAGAGCATGCAACAATGCAGTCTACAATGCAAACAATGGGAGTTAATGAATTCACTGCCACTGGACACACTGGGCACAGCCTGGATAATTTAGTCAAAGTTGTTGCTTTTATTACAGATTCCTTTCTTTTCATGAGATTTACTTGCAGTTCTTTAAAGAAATCTGCAAGGATGTTTTCCACACCTCCAAAGTTCAGTCTTAGAAGTTGGTTGCATTTCCTGCTTCTCAATTTCCAACAATTTCCAAACACATTCAATGATGTTGAGGTCTGGACTCTGGGGTGGTCAGTCCATTATTCTAATAGCACCACTAGCTTCTTTATTTCTCAGTAAGGACTTCTTTATAGCTACACATCCATTCAGACCCATAGCACTGAGTTGTCTTCTCACAGTGGAAGGATGGACAGAAACACCTGTGGACTTCTTCAGATCTGAATTAAGAGTGGAGCTTGATTTTCTCTTCTCTCTCAAAAATACAGTTTTGGCCGTTTTGTATGTTATTTTTCATGCATGGCTGATGAATGTGACAGTGTCTTATGGCAGTGTTTACTCAGTGTATGCATTACAGATTGCAGTTCCATATGGCAATAAAATACAAAGTAACATTCTTATTACACTTTTTTGTTATATGCTAGTCATTTTTAATCAATACGTCTATATAAAAAAAAACAAAGAAAAGATTTTGTTTTGTGTTTTTCATAATTGATACAGTTTTGCATGCATATAAAGACAGATTTACATTCTCAACTGAGTGGATTATTTACCCACAGGTCTTGCTGCTGTTTCTGAATACCAGAAAGCCATCATAGCAGGAACATCAGGAGGAGCAGTAGTACTACTACTGTTCACAGCATGTGTTTGCTACACAGCAAGTAAACGTGAGTCTATGAATAAAATAATTATTATTTCAAATGGCATAATATATGAACAGTCTTTTGTGCTTGTTATTGAAGCCATAATGCGTATGTCTCAAAAGTAGGAGTGTTCATAAAGTTCCTACCACTGATGTTTTACATGCTAAAAAACAACCTCTTATGAATTCAATGCTGGTCTAAGCTGGTTTAGGCTGGTTTATGCTGGTCTGGTGCTGGTTTAGCTGGTCACTCAGCATGTTCATATGCTGTTTTTCTGGTTTAGCAGTTTAGTTTCAGACTACATTATGAAGGTTAAATGACAACAAAGGTCTGTCTCATTGAAAGTTACTTCATCTGTTGCAGGAAGACACCATATGAGACAAGAGGGTGTTCAAGGTAAGCTATGTGTCATGTAAAGTTGTAAAGATACAGTGTGTCAGTACACCTTTACTGCTTTACAGCTTGTATAAGTGTTGGGTTGCTAATTAATTAGGTAAAGCTACCTTGTAGCTCCACTCTTTGACCGCTTTATCTGAAAAACTGACCATACTGGTGCACTTTATACATTTACAGTTACTGAATGTAGCCCGTTTGTAGCGTCAGAATTTATCAACCCACCTCTACCCTGTCAGTCAGTGGAAACAGACCAGCACTCACACCCATTCTCAGCATACCAATGACGTGGCATAATAGTGTGTGCAGTATGTGCAACCACTCAAATAATACATGTTCTGTGTCCTGATCATTGAAGCACAGGGTGAAAGGGGGCTAGTAAAGTATGCAGAGACTACAGTCTGTAACTGTAGAACTACAAAGTGCACCTATATGATAAGTGGAACTGATAAAATGGACAAAGAGAGTAGAAACAAAGGAAACAAAGGCCCAATCCCATTTCACCCCTTGCCCCTACCACTTAGTCCTTGGCCCTCCATTTTGCACGTTCACGTCTAGGGGTAGGGTGTCCCAATTTTTGTTGAGATAGAGGGGTAGGGTGAAGTGTTAGAGCTACAATGTTTTATCCCCCCTCTTTGAAGGCATATGATGCCCTAAATGCAACTAAAGCCCAGCAGCAAGGCTGCTGAACTTTTCCCTCCTCTGCTATTACTGAAGACAGGCCATGTTGCCTACAGAGCAGCGCTAGTAGCCTGTTAATGAAGTAATGTTCTTTCGTTTTTAATTTGAGGCTTGTCCCATTTTGTAGGGCAATATTTCAACCACTACCCCTTGTATCTCAGTTCCAAGGGGTTAGGGTGACACTCGAAAACAAGGGTAGGGGTAAAAATGCGATTGGGCCAGAGTAGGTGCAGAGGTTAACTCAGAGTAGGTAGCCTGGAGTAAGCTTTCAAATTAAGCATTAAAATTGCTACTATATATACATATAAGCAGAGCAATGCATGGAACCCCTTCAATGTTGATGGAAATGTGGCAGAAGTCTGACGTTTGACCCGTCACAGTCACTGTTTGTTCACTGCCTGTGCTGTTCCTTTTGTTTTGGCCAGCATTCGCTCGTTTAATAGTGTTCTACAGCGTACTTCATGATTCGTGTGCCTTCTTAAAGGCTGTATCAGCCAAAGCCATGCTGTGCAAATAAGCAAGTCTTCAGCGTAATGGCTAGATTTAGCTTAGCTCAGGTAAGCACTCCTGCAAATCCAAGTTTGTAGTACAGACGTAAATGTAGAGTAAAGCAGCTAACAGCTAACACAATAAAAGTCCTTGTCATAACCCACGAAATAATGCCAGAGAACTAATAACCAGAATAACATGTGGAACACATTTCTTACATATATATATATGTGTGTAGAGTATAAGTATATATATATATATATGTGTAGAGTATAAGTATATATATATATATATATATATATATATATATAGAGAGAGAGAGAGAGAGAGAGAGAGAGAGAGAGAGAGATGATTTAAATGTCTTTTCTTCCAGAAGGTACACGTGAAAACCCAATATATGACTCTGCTAACTACAAAATGAAGGACAGCCAAAATACAAATGGTAAATATTCACACTCTCACTTATCAGCAACGTTTTTACATTACTTTACAGAAAGCCTACTCATTGTCCCCATAATACTCTGTTGATTACAAATAAATATTTCCTCTTTCAGAAGGACATTGTGATAACCCAATCTATGCTGAGTATTCAGCGATGCCAGACCAGCACAGACAGAGCAGCGTGAGATGAAAACTCTTCATCACTATGTAAACATTAGAGCATTAGAACATAAACCAGACTTACTCTACATGTCTACAAGTTTTGACAAAGGCATAAATTTATGCTATTGTAATTTCCACACGAAAAAGCATTGCCAATAGAATGGGACACTAGCTGCACATGAACCTAAACTCACCATGCCTAATGCCAAGCATCAGCTAAAGGGATATAACCCCCCCCCCCCAGTACTGGGCTGTGGAGCAGTGAAACTGCGTTCTCTGGAGTGATGGAGCTCCATCCAATACCTCTGGGATGAGTTGGAGTGACCCAGAACTGATCATTCAACATCAGTACCTGACCTCACTAAAGCTCTTGTGGCTGAATGCAGTCAAATCCTCACAGCAATGTTCCAACATCTAGTATAAAGTTTTCTCAGAAGAGTAGAGGCTGTTACTGCTGCAAAGGGGGAGCAAACTCACTATTAATACCCTTGATTTCAGAAGAAATGATGGACAAGCAGGTGTCCACAAATGTTTGGGTATTTTATGTACCTCTGATATATTTTAATAATTGCTTCAGTGTTAGCCAAGGAAAACTCAATGTCTTCTAAGCCTTCTGAGAAGGCCTAATGTTTTCTGTGAAATGAAAACATGGATGACATTTTGGTTTAATAAAGTCATTGTTTTTACACTCTGTAAATATTACAGTAATTTTTTTAAATTCTCTTTAATTTGTATGAAACAAAACGGTTAAATTCTTAAAAAAAAAAAACCTGATGGAAAATTATCCAATAAAAGTTTTTTCTTCTGTGGTATATCGGTAGATATAGCCAAGTTAACTTTCCCATTGGTTAGGACCTCAGGAGCTGAACTGAAGGCCTAGCATGTTAGATTAACAACTAACATAATTAGGAAGCCACAATTGAATCACGTTTTTATTTCAAATGAGATGGACCAATTTTCTGGAAACAATTTCTGGAAGTCTTAGGTATGTCACTGACTGTGGATATGAGTGATTGGCTGAAGCAATGTGTTTCAGTTACGGGGCAACAGAGGCAGTTCTATGCCAGGGCTCTTTACTAAGAGTCACTGTAAAACTGCTACAAGGTAAAATAGGTTAATGTCTGTTACAAACTTCAAACAAAACATGGCATCTCTTTTACAAGCTTGAGATGGCCATGTTTAATCTAGAACTGCCAAAAAGTATTCATGTGAGTCAACATTATCTTAGTGATAACATACTACTAAACTCCCCCTAGGGGTCCTAGCAGAAATTAGCATTATCATAGAAGTTATTTTTTTCCTAATCTTTCTGACAATTAGTTTTGAGAATTATGGCCTGAAGTGGAGGCCTACCGCTAATGGTTACATTTCAACACTGGTGTTAACTGTGTATTAGGAATGGATGATTTCTTAATATGTCTCTGCTGAATTATGTCAGAAAATTGTGAAACAGCAGAAAATTAACTAAACAAATATTACAACAACATACATGCAAAACAGGGAAAGGTGACTTAATGTTGCCTTCAGTTTATATTGTATTTAAAAGAGAAGTACACATGAATGGCAGTTATAGTGGTCAGTTCAGATTTTTTTCAGTTTCAATATGACTTTCCAAATTTGTGGTGTGTCATTGAAAAAGCAATGGTTGTATTGCACAACCTCAGTTCCAAAAAGCTGGGATGCTATGCAAAATCTAAATAAAGATAGTTTTGAAACAGGTAAACTTAGTGAATTTTAATAATTCAGCAGCCACAAATGAACCCTGCAGGCTTTTTTTTATTGTCTTACTCTCATGCAAAAAACAGACATGTGCATATCATTGCTGTCCCTAGAAACACATGTATCCTCATTTCTGAATTTGTTCTTTTCAACATCATTTAAACATGGTAGCTTTATTTTACATTGTTTGAAAATGTTATGGTGAATGAAGCAATATAAATACTCCAGAATTACTTGGAAGAAAACCCCTCTACATTAACTGTCATTTAACTTTAAGAATGTCTTTGCCTTCTGCTGTAAACTTACTATTTTGGAGATATATGTTTTTTTGGACAGTGACAATATGCTTTATGATGCTTCTAACTGGATAAAAACATAAAAACTCATCTAGTGTGCATCTTTTGGTCTTTATTTTGTTGGAGTAACAAAAATAAAGTTACTCTCTTTGATGACAGTAAAACAAAAGTAAGCAAAAATGCATTATTTCCAATGCATTCATCTTGTTTCCAACCAAAACCACTTGAACATATCGAGTCATACTTATGATCTTCAGTGGACTTTTTTATTTTTCCATTCCTGTTTGGGGGATTTTCGCCCATTCTTCCTTGTAAAAAAGTTTTTTTCGATGATGTTTAGGTCAGGGGACTGTGAGGGCCATGGCAAAATCCTCAGCTTGTGCCTCTTGAGGTAGTCCATTGAGGATTCTGAGGTGTGTTTAGGATCATCATCCTGTTGTAGAAGCCATCCTCTTTTCATCTTAAGCTTTTTTACAGATGGTGTGATGTTTGCTTCCAGAATTTTCTGGGATTAAATTTAATTCATTTTTCCCTCTACCAGTGAAATGTTCCCATTGCCACTGGCTGCAACACAAGCTCAAATCATGATCGATCCACCCCCTGCTTAACAGTTGGAGAGGTGCTCTTTTCATGAAATTCTGCACCATTTTTTTTTCCAAACCATTGTGGCAAAAATGTCTAGTTTAATCATCAATCCACAGGACTTGTTTAGATATTCCAAACTTCTGACACTAAATTTTGTGGTGAGGACACAGGAAAGGTTTTCTTCTGATGACTCTTCCATGAAGGTCATATGTGTGCAGGTGCCACTGCACAGTAGAACAGTGTACCACCACTCTAGACTCTGCTAAATCTTCCTGAAGGTCGTCTGCAGTCAAAGGGGTCTGATTTGTCTTTCTAACAATCCTATGAGTAGTTTTCCCTGAAAGTTTTTTTCTTCTTCCAGACCTCAACTTAACTGCCATTTTCTTAATTACATTACGAACTGAGGACCTGGCAACCTGAAAACTCTTTGCTATGTTCTTATAATCTCCTCTCGCTTTGTGGACATCAGTTATTTTAATTTTCAGAGTGCTAGGCAGCCGCTTAGATGAGCCCATGGCTGCCGATTGTTGGGATAAGGTTTGAGGAGTAGGAGAGTTTTTACTGGTATCAACTGGTCTTTCCTCACAATAACAAGCTAATTAATGTCTGAGGCCTTAGTTATCTGAGAGCTTGATTCTCTTGGCGTACCCAAACCTTTGAATTTTTGCTCCTTTCCTCATTTTCATTGTACAAAACAAAAATAACATATCTATATCTATAACACTACTTCAATATATCTATATCTATATAATCAATATATCTATATCTATAACTATATCTAACTATATCTATATATATCCAACGGTGACAATCATTTGAGTTGCCACGTTGCCTATAAAACTGATTAACAGACACCCAAGACAATTTGTCTGAATACCAATAAAAGACCCAAAACAATTTGTAAACGAATAAATACAAAGCAAGAAACAAACAAACAAATAAAGATTTAAGAAAAACAAAAGTTTAACATCTTAGAATAAAGTTTTTTCTTCATAGTTCTAAGATCTAAGTTCAAAAGTAGAATGTCTTCTGTATTCAACTTCTCTGCTAGCTGAGACTCATCTCACAGTCCCACTGGGCAGTTTCTCTTCTTGGGATTCCAGTTATGGAGGGCTGTTGCATTGCTGGGGTCCAAACTCACCATCTACTGATGTTGGGAAGCTTGCACAATTCATATACCCCTGAAGTTGTTGCTGTTTTCTGTGTTCAGAAATGTTTAAGACACTGTAAAATGTAAAAACTGTAGTAACCTGCTGCAAACTCAGGAGTTTGAAACCCAGTGATGCCACAGTCATCCATAATTGAAAGCTCAAGAGGAGAAAATGCCTGGTGGGACTGTGTGAGGAAAGAATCCAGTTCCATAAGTTGAGCTAACTTTTCGTTTTTTACAGTGTACCTACTGCATGAACCACATTTGCATCAAGACTGGGTGAACATAGCCCAGAGCCCATTTAGTACACTTGTTGATGTGCAGTTTGCAAGTGTCATTGGTGAAAATAGATCTAATCTCTGATATACAGGATGTACACACTGTTTAGTGATTGTTTGGGTGGGGGTGAGTGATGATGCCACCACAAATTACAAACTACAAGTGAGTGCATCTGCTCTTGCTGTGAGAACTCTGCAGCACTGAAAAGTTGTGATGCAGTGCACATTTCCTTTGGTTAACACCTTTTAGTAGCACGTGGCTGTTTAAAACTATAGCTCTCCAATGTCAATATGTTTACAACTGACTTTTGATGGACACTAAGACATGCAGTGGATCATGATTAGACATAAGTGTGTGTTGTTAATGTGGTTGATTAATTATACTTGATCATTCAATATTTTTAAAGAAACAGCACTATGATCTCCTTAAGAACTGTGCTATCACACACCATCACAACACAAATAGCTTATACAATAAACACTGAGACTTATTTCCATTTCATTTCCAAATGAAAAAACTTATATTTATATTATTTTTCAGCGCTTTTGTGAGTTTATGTTTAGTTTTCATAGTCAGAATACTGTGTCCATACCCTGTGACAAGGCCTATTAGCATTTGGATTCTTCTCTCATTGCAACCAAGATAGTCTTAGCCATGCATTATTGGTGTTTAAGTATTAATAAGCATAGTGCCTATTCAATATGAAAACTAAAAATATTTAGCATATTTATACTACAGCATTAAAGTTAGACTTAACAACAATGGCACTACTTCAACATACAATTCAATAGCATCATTAGAGACTGCATGACTGTCACAGCGAAGACAAGTCTGAGAACCTGGGTAGAGAACCTTTTGGTACATGCATGCTTGTTCTATGTTTTGAATTTTTTACTCATGAAAATAATTTACTTTAATTAGAATTTTATGTAACCATGAAGGTCGTTAGCATCTAACAATAAGAAGAACTTCACTTAGAACTTTTCACATGATGATGATGATTACATTTCTTCTTCTTCATCTTCTTTTTCTTCTTTGTATTATTATTATTATTTGTAGTAGCATGCACAAATCAGTAAAAGGCACATAAGGCTTTAAGTAAAACAGAACTTTAAGTTTTACATTTTGTGTTGATCAGGCTCACTGTTAAATTAGGAAAGCCAAGGTCAAAATTATTGACTGATATGTGAAGAAAATGATAAGCGAAAAAGTCAACAGGTTTATTTAGACCAATTCAATATGATTGGCTCAAATATCCTTGGGCTAGTTTGAAAAAATAAGTACTATTTTCAAACAATTTGAAAAAACTATGAAAGGCTTAGTTGAACACAGTTTTATGTTCACAAGTAAAATGCACCTAGAGTACATGATTTTACTATTGGGAACATGAGTAGTGCCCCTAGTGGCTACATCTTCTAAAACAATATTGACCGGAAAAGTAGGGCAAAACTCATGGGTTTCTGAGGCTTTTTTGCTTGGCTTGAGACAAATAATAAAGAATTTTGTCTGTGTGACTCTGTTCTGCCGTTTGCCAAAACATAAAATGTTACACTGTAGTCCCTCCTTCAGTTTGATCAGGCTCATCTCACTGGCCTGAGGAGTGGAAGGGACTACTATCTACTGTCCAATTTTCATGTCGATATGGCATATGGTTTGGTCAGCACAATTCATTTATAGAAAAAAAAAACAATAATAATAATAATAATAATAATAATAATAATGAAAGTTTTAACAAAAATAAAAGGGTTCCAGCTCCTTTAGAGCTTGGACCTCTGATAAATCCCCAGAATTTTATAAGCTATGTTCTGTTCTGTCAGGTTGTCTAACTGTACTTGCAGAAGCTTATTCGTGTGTAAACTGTGACAGCAGCAGGTTTGGTTGTTACAGGATTTCCTTTATCGACCCCCCAAATCCACAGACAGGAAATCAGTGATCAGATGTAGATTACACAGCATCATCTTCAGATAAGAAGACACTCTTTGTTCCACTTGTCACTGTGTTTAAATTAAAAAAAAAAAATTATTCTACATTAAATTGGTGAGAAAATGTTGTGTGAACTTCATCTCCTGGGGCTGCTCCTGTCCACTCTTATTGAAGGTGAGTAACTACAATCAGCATTTTGGCTATAAGAGCTCCCTGCATTAACTTCTAACCTGTTTCTTCTTTAACAGAAAATGCATTGATGTGTACTTTTCAAAAGTGCATTTAATGTGAAAAGTATACTTTTATTGCTTACCTTTTTGGCCTACTTTAAAACATACAAAATGTATTATTTTGGAAAACTATGACACATAAGTGTAAGTGTTGAGAGTTTTTTACAAAAAAGTTGCACAAAAATAGATTTAAATATGTAATCTGTAGGGATAACTTTCATCACACATGGAATATATTATTAATATACTACTGGATGGACTGATACACTTCAGTGCCAGTTATTGAGTTATACTGCAACTAAAATGCACATAAATACATTTTAAGTCCCACTCCAGTATCAATAAATACACTTGAATACATTCAACAAATAAAACATGTATTTAAGTGTACTTTAATAAAACATCATTAAGTATAGACTTATTAGGAATAAGACAATACAACTTATGTGTCTTAAGTAATGTTAAAATACATCTTCTATACCAACAAATTCTTTTTGGTTTTAAATAAATAACTTAGGCTGCAATGAAGTTAATTTAAGCAACTGTTAAGACACAAATTCTACCACAATCGAAAGGTATTTGAAATGTACACTCTTGCATGTATTAATACTTGTATTTGATCCCCAGTCTATTCTTTAGTTCTATTGCAACTAAAATGCAACTAAATGCACTGAAGAATATTGTAAAAGATTTTTAAAAATGTTTTGAAACATACTTTTAAATTATACACTAAAGTTCATGACATTTAAATATATTTTTGTTTTAGTATTTTATGAACTACGTTAATGCAGGCACATTTTTTCCACAGCATACTAAAGTATAATTTAAAATATGTTACTTTAAAAAAAAGTACAGTGGGGTCCAAAAGTCTGAGAGCACATTGAAAATCTGGGAATTTTTTCATTTAGTCTTGGAAATAAACAATAGAAAGTTTTAGAATTTTGAGAAATTGAAAACAAAGAAAAGTTATGATGAGTAAATAAAGAAGAAGTATTGAAGATTCTGCACTATATGTAGGTCCCTATTTAATTCAAGCATGTTTGTGACACTGTATACAAAAAAGGTCAGATATTATTTATTTTTTAAAATTGTATTTATTTTTTATTTTTCTTATTCCTTTCATTGACGCTTCCGTTCAGACGCTTTCGGGTGGGTCTTATCTGCTCCTCAGTGGCTTTTGCACAAATTTGTGGTTGTGCAAGTGCACGCTGTCATTACAGCAGAAGGACTTACCAAAATGTAAGAAATTCTGAAATTCATGCAAAAATTTCAAAGATTCTATTTTTCACTCAAAATGTTTTGTAACAAAAAACTTTGCAGTAAATTAGAAAAGAATGCAAAACAGAAGCATTTTCAATAGTGGCCTCAGAATTGTGGATTTTACTGTATACTTTTGGAAAAATACAGAAGAGCATTATTTTAGGGGAACTTTTATTTGCTACATGAAATATAAGAAAATGTACTTTTAGTGTTCTTTATATATTTTGAGTAAACTATTGATGTACAACCAAATTAAACAAAGAGTGCTGCTGGCAGGAAAGTATGGATAAGTGTAAATTTATATGGATAAATGTAAATTATATTATAATTTGATTATATGGATAAATGTAAATTTGCTTATTTCCATGACTTCACGAAATAATTAATTCAAAATGGGCTGTTTCCATATACACTCAGAAAAAAAAGGTACGAAACTGTCACTGCGGCAGCAGCTGTCTTGTCACTGGGGTGGTACCCTGAAGGGTACATCTCAGTACCTTTAGTCAGGGAACATAACTGTACCATAATCTGTTAAAATTATATTCGCTAAGTTGTACTGACTCCACACACCCCGTCTCGTCTCCAGGCTTTGACATCTGTTTTAAAACATTAGGTTATTAAAAGGTACCAATATGTTCTTTTCCACAAGTAAAAACTTATTTAAGGTGCACAACTGGACCTTAAAACCACTGTTGTACCTTTGAGGTAACATTTAAATAGTTTGTACCTTGATGAATGAAAAATGTACCTGTGTAGAACCTTTATTTCTAACAGTGTACAGTGTGGAACAGACAGTAAATGTTACATTCTGAAACTTTAACAATGTTTATATACTAAATCTTCATTTTTGATTCCTCATTTTCGTCATTTGGTACATGGAAAATGAAAACTTTGTGCTTGGCTTGTACAGGCGTCACTTCGTGTAGGAGAGAGCTGCTCACCACGACTAACATAACTGCCCAGCTGCAGTCTGATGTTCTACTGCCATGTTATTTCAAACCAGCCATTTTTGGATCAATCAAGACAGATATAGCAGCAGTGTGGAGTCACAGCAACATAACAACAGATAATCTAGTGGAGATCAAGCTGCAGGGTGAAGTAGGGTTCTGGAATAACAGAGGTGGACGTATTAAGACGTTCCCCAAACAATCTGAACCTGGAAACTTCTCCATCCTCCTCCATAATGTACAGCAGTCTGATGTGGGTCTCTACCGCTGTGAGCTGTTCAGGGGGATCAATTGTGTCATTGCTTATCAGGACATTTATTTAAGCACAGGTAAGAAGTAAATGATGAATTCTGGACCACTTAGGCTACTGTACCTTGTTGCTGATTGGAGGCCATACTTCTTACTTGATTGGTCTGGTCCTAAGATCAGACCAGCAGCAAGAAAACACAGAACAAGTATGCATGTACAAAGCAGCGTATTTGCAGTCTAGAACCAAAGCTAGCATGCGGTGTAATGTACTTTTCTCTGTCTTTTCAGCCTCTGAATCTGAAGCTTCCATGAAATACTGGTATTACTTGTTCGGAGTGGCAGTTGTGCTGTGCCTGCTGTCAGTGTCTTTAGGCTATATGCAAAGGAAAAGAAGTATGTGAACACCATTCATTAAGGCTGGACTTCTTCAATAGATACTGTATACTGTTGTTCTCACATGTTACTTGTAGCATTAAGTATGTTATGTTAGATTAAATAGAAGTTTTGTGTACAAACACCTCATCAAATCTTCTTGCTCAAGTCACGTATCCACTTTGACCAAAGTTGTGTTTTTCCTCTTCTCATTTCAGATAAAAGGGGCACACAGGAAGAGAATGTTTATGGTATAACTATTGAACTTCAATTTAAATTTGTGTTCTACACTATATGTCCAAAAGTATTTAGACATCCCTTATAATTAGTGAATTTAGCTACTTTAAGGTGCACCCATTGCTGTCAACAAGTGCTGGCACAAGTGTCAACTGCATAAACAGCTTGTATAATCTCAATAGAAAGGCATTCTCAATAGATTGGGATGCTCTGGAGCTGCTGCACATGAGGACACCAAGCCCAATGCCAAACATCAGCTAGAGGAGTGTATTGGTCCCCAGCCTTTGGTTGAGGAGCAGCAAAGCGGTGCTCTTTGGAGTGGTGGAGCTCCATCCAATACCTATAGAATGAGTTGGAGTGATCCAGAACATCAGAAGCTGACCTCACTAATGCCCTTGTGGTTGAATACAATCAAATCCTCACATCAATATGAAGCTAGATGAGCAGGTCTCTTCAGACTTTTGGATGTATACTGTATTTGCAATGAAATGATAACTGGTTGAAATGATTTGCTCTTAGTACTTATAGTTCTGTTTCTTTTGCACAGAGAATGCCATGGAGCTTAGAAAAATGTAGAGCACCAGCAGAGGGTGCAGTGAGTATAATAACAGTACCTCTATAATATATGGAACTATAACATGACTTTAATAGTTGTCTCTGGTGTCAAAATCACAACTCCACTCATTTCAGGTTCTGAAATTCTAAATGTCCTAAATTGTCATAATTAGGAGTTGATTAGGAGTGTACCCATGGCTGTATTTAAGGGGTTACCTTTAGACCCAGTGCCTTTTTGCTCGTGATACCATGGGGAAATCCAATTAACTCAGAAAAGATTTCAGTTCTTAAAATGCCATATCTGAGTGTTCTCTGGTCAGATGAAACTAAAACTGAACTGGTTGGCCATAATGATCAGCGCTATCTATGGAGGAATAAGGGTGAGACTTTCAATCCAAAGAACTGTGAAGCATGGGGGTGGCAGCATCATGTTGTGTAGGTGTTTTCTTAGAAAAGGGACCAGTGCACTTCAGAAAATATATGGCATTCAACTTTCAACGGAACAATGATCCTAAAAAGTCTGCCAAAGCTGTGACAAAATGACTTAAAGACAACACATTGAAAGTATTGGAGTGGTCATCACAAAGATCTGACCTGAGTCCCATAGAAAATCTGTGGACTGAACTGAAAAAGTGTGCATGAGCCCACAAACCTGACTGGGTTACACCAGTTCCGTCAGGAGGAATGGACAAAAACTCCAACAATGTATTGTGAGATGCTTGCGGAAGGCTACCCCAGGTGTTTGATTGAAGCTAAGCAGTTACAGGGCAATGCCACTATGCAAACTTTTTTCACCCACTAAAAATCTAATATTAAACTTGAAATAAATAACTTATTTTGCTATTAGCTATTATTTTGAAATGTCCTCTTCTGGAAATAAAGTACATACTCTAATTGACAAAACACAGGAAATGGATGTTAACTAAAATGTGTGGAACTGTGAGAAATTGAGTTTGAATGTCTAGGTGAATGTAAACTTTCAACCTCATAGCCCTCTATTTTAAAGCACTTTAACCTTAAAGGAAAATACTGTTGAGCTGCTACTGCACTAACTCTGCTCTCTCCTTACTCTCCCTAGGTCATGATCCAGCACAGGAAAACTAAATGTATGCTAGCTGGGTGAGAAACAAGGGGTAGCTGCCAGCATTTAGGCTTTACAAAGCTGACTAAAATCTTTTTATAGGATGTTTATTTGCTTTACTGTGATATTGATAGTGAATGCTTTATAGTTTAGGCTACAGCAGCAGCTTCTTTTATAAAATTACTTACCTTGAACTAATCATTCGTATACTGCAATAGCTGTGAGAGGCCATTGTGAATGGAACATGATGACTATTATGCCCACATTATAATCATGGCGATGCAGCATAATTGTGCTTTTGCTTTTATTACATTGCCATTGTCCAGTGCTCTGTCAGCTAATTAAAATGTGCTGGGAAATGATTGAGACCCGTTGACTCCAATGATCTTGTGTTTTTCTTGAAAACTTCAATCTGAAGTTATCACAATTATTCTTTTACCACCTGTTCTCTTCAAACAGCCACATCAAATGGGAGTTGGTTTCAATTTACCAAATACTGAACTTCTTTGAACTGAGCTTCTTTCCTTATGTTGCTTCAAATTATAAGCAAATTTTAAGAGTTCTTTACAGCATTTTAAATGGCTGTAATCTGCTGTACATTAACTGAAATATTTATTGCGTGTCTACGTACATAACACTTAGATTTTACTGTTTTGATGTGCAAAAACTTTGTACAGAGTCATCTTTCAACATTGACAGTTTTAACAGATCCTTTTAATTCTCATTATTAACAGTTGGCGATATAGCAAAAATATAATATCACGATACTTCAAGAAATGTTCACAATACGCAACATATCACAATACATCTGATGAGTTGGAACTGGGAAAAAAGAATCGATACTGCTACACTTAAAAAATACTATCAAAAAACTTTTGTTCAATTTTTATTCAAAATTTAGCATACTGTGTTGCATTAAATCCAGTTAAAGGGGACTATTTTTGCTCTCTTTATAATGAGAAATGCAGTTGGTCAGTGTTCTACAAGTACTGATGATATGTATGATATGTTCAGGAAAGCATATTGTATCACACTGTGACATAATTTATCACAATAATTTACATTGTCATATTGCCCAGCCCTACTCATTATACTCATGTACATTTGTGAAGGAACAAATCATTTCATTTCTTACTTAATTCCACTGTGATCATTTAGTTGCTACTTTCTGTTTCAAGGTAATTCTGTTCTGTTGATTTAGCACCTGAGGTGCTTTTCTGTTGTTCTCTAAAAGAATCCCAAAAAGTGCAAATAAACTTAAGTTCTTGCTGAATGTATTAAGAAGTTCCACTGCACTTATAAAGGAAACAAAGTACTAGAGTATTTTTTGAAATGATCTAATCACAAGCCGATTTTAAACTGCTACATCTACCTAAACCCTCTACTCACTCGACATCGAATTGTGAGTTCCCTAATTGCTGCACTTCCACATTAAAACACTAGATGGTGCTGGGTAGCTTTACCCTACAAAAACATAAACCGCTCTAACATGTTGCAGCATCATTTTCATAGAACAGCATTCACTGTCCTGTTCCTGGAGTATTTGAACTGGGTGTTATAGTACAGAAAACACTGAGCTATGCATGACAGGGGGACTCTGGCCTGGACTTAGAACCTTTTTGTCCTGTTTCAGGATACAGCCTACTATTAAGAATGTAGAATCCAAATAATAATGGGTGATAACATAATTCTATAATTCTATACCATCCTGTACTACAAATCAAACAAACCAAACAGAGCCTACAAAGTAATGCATGGCATTTTTAGTCACCAATTACTGATATATTGAACAGAAGGTTGTTAGTGTCTGCAAATCCTACCAGATTCACCTAACCTTTAAATCACACAGTAAGAATCAACACATCACTAACAAGCAATCAGGTTCATTCCATTTTTGAGAGTTTCAGCTTGAATAATCCAGTAGTGAAACTACTCACCACAGTTTCACTACTGGAGTTCCCAGGGGTTAGTCTTGGGGCCATTTCACTTCTCCTTGTATACGTGATCACTGAGATCAGCTTGCATTGCTTCTCTATGCAATCTCTTACCACTGCTGTCCAGATGACACCAAACTGTACTTCAGTTTTTCTCCATCCACATCCGAACCCTTCCAGAAGATATCTTTGTCATTATGGGATCTTTCACCACGTGACCATCACGTGTGGCTAAAACCTTGAAGTGATTCTTGATGACTAAGCTTGATGACTAAGCCAACCACATAACATCCAGATCCAGATCCTGCAAATTCCTGCTTAACAGCAGAATCCTCAAGGCTAGTAGCCCATCCCAAAGTCCACACTTGCAGTTTGTGGTTTTCTGTGGGTCATGTATTCCATCTATGGTCAGTTTAATGCAGTATTAATGCAGTGTTTCTAGCGTGTGTTTAGTGTCGTCTTATACATTGTGCTATTGCATGTTTGAGAAATGGGACACACCTGGACACTCACTGGAAAGCGTGTGAAGGCACACATAAGAACCACAAGTGTGGACTTTGGGACAGGCCGCAGGTTCCAGTGCCTGTGTAGGCTCAAGCCAGGCACATCTAAGAGAGGGTATGCAAAATTGTTGTGGCACATGTGGTACTACAGACACCCTGCCATACCCACACACTGACCCAAAAGAAGAACACTCTTTCCACCCTGCTAACCGCAGACACAGTACAGCACTTCAGAGGGACACGATCTGCAGTAACACGATCTCACTTCTAACTAACAGCTCAAAACCTGCAATCAGAATAAAGACTGAAAGCAAAATAATGCTTACATTTATTTGGTTATTGTTTAACTGCAGTTAAGTAATGTCACCCGTCTTTAGGCACCCACAGCACCCACCCAGCTTTAACCAGTGTTCAAACAGCTCCTTGCTTCTTCATTTGGAGTTTAATGTGGTCCACGTGGAGATTTGCTTCTGTAGATGGGCATTATGTTCTTGTATTCTTTTACAGGTAGCTAGGAAAAGGTAATAATGACAGCAAAGCTTGCAGTTCTAAAGATTTTTATTTTATAATTTGAGATGTGCACTGCAGAAGAGCTTTGTCTTTCAGCGTTTTGTGTTTCGGAGTTCTGTGTTTCAGTTAGCCTCAGGCTCAGACTGTCTATTCACAGAGTTACAAAACTGTGTGGTGTAAACTGCACACCTTGTGTTTAACCCCTTAAATGTCCAGGGCCTGCCAGTAGGCCCAAAGTTTTATGACACACATTTTTAACCTAGGAGTAGCACAACTAGTTTGCATTAAAGTCTCCGTAGTTACTCAATAATAAGCCTTAGCATGTAATAAGACTAGGATTTTAAGCGGTTCATCCTTTCTTCCATCCACTTGTTCTTTTTAAGTCCAATGGAAAACAAACAATGGTTTAAAATGCTAAACGCTAGTAGCAAGAAACTGTAAAAGATGTCATCACTGGACAGAAATAATGTTCACGCTATCTCAATCTTTAACAGAACAAGAATAGTAGCTTAAAGCCGTTATCTTTGTTGGCCTGTATAGCATGTGGCTTTGTTTTTATTGTGCTTATGTTGCGTTAAACAGTCTATGATGGGTTGGCAAATGGCAAAAAATTATTATAAAATATACAATGAAATTTGTTGTCCCCAGGAGTCGTGTCACTGGTACTACCATGTAACAAAAAATCTCTTATTTTGAAATAAAAATCACACTGATGACATCACTTGACTTCCTTTGACCTATTTTCTGAGGAACTATGAAGAAAAGCTCATGGTGAGTCCACTGTGTCTTTCAGTTATCAGAAATCTTCTCATTTAGCTCATGATTTCATATGAAGCTTTCAGCTGAAGTCACTGGTGTGACCTACTTTATTCTCAGGTAATTGTGAAAAAATAGAAAATGGATTCAGTTAAATATTTTAGTGGATATTCCATGACTGACAACAAGTGGTTTGATGCTCTGTAGCAGCCATTTGGTAAAATGCATTTTTCATTAAAAATGTCTCTGGTGTTTCTGTCTCTGGTGTTACATATCTTATGTGTAACACCAATGAGGTTCAGTAATACTTTGTAGAGTTTAATTACAACAGGCCAGGTGATTTTGAATAATATCAACTAAAAATTACAGATATTCCTAGAAATCATTAGGCCTTCTGTGAAGGGTTCTCTGAGGGTTCTCCACTGACATTGACTCACTCAGCTTTATGTTTGTCCATGCCAGCTCTCATTTCTTTGCTGAACCTGCTTTGTTTCTTATTTCCCCTTGCATCTAGTTGAACCTTGTTTGCAACATGCTATAATTAAGATGTCCCTACACAGAGTTGATTAACCTTGACTGCTGGGGGGGCATGGGAGGATATGACTGTATTGTGATATGCCATCTTTTTTTTTTATTTTTTGTCTTGTTGAATTAAAACCTTGATTGCTGAAATTCTAGTCAGCTTTTCTCAAAACCCATAAGTCGAGTTCAGGTTTGCACTTTTAAGCACCTATTTTTGACTCTGGTTTAACGTAGTAACTTTTTTTTGCTTTTCTGTGTTTAATCATCAGTATGTGGGTTCCTCTGCCCTTTATGCAGGACATTAGAAGCTATTTAGGAGATGACTCCTTTGAGCTGATGCACCCTGTGAACACACTGAATAAGAGCAGCATAAATATTCACCACAAGTCTGCCATAAATATCACACCTAACATACTGCAAGTTCTTCTGTGGTACAGCTGAACATGAAAGCTCTTTAGGTGATGCAGATGCAGATGGTGTGGTCAGGGTGTTTATGTACATATGCACCAGGCTAGCTGTTTTAGAACACTGTTCAAGATCATGAGATAATTATCTCAGCATTCTATTATCTCAGCACTGCAGTGACACAGACGTGTCAGTGTGTGTTGAGCTGATATGTGTGGATCAGACACAGCAGTGCACAGCAATGGACAAGGAGGGTAGATACAAGGATGTGTATTTATTGAAGTGCATGGTTGGCGTAATCTTGTTTTTCAGTGCATACTGGCCCTTACTCTCATGTCTTTCATTTTTCTTAGTCTGCATAGAGCCGTCCTGAAATGAACTGAATGAATTACTGATTTTCTGCAGTTATTAGATGAAGTGCATGCAAACACACTCAATGGTGAAACTCGAAAGGTCAGCCTTAAGCCCAGTGAATTTAGTTGATTTAAGAATGATTTAGGTAAGTGAAGTTTCAGTGCTTACATGGGGCCCCATGTAAATCTTAGTGTTATGCACAGCAGGCTACTCACAGTGGACTTCATAGTTTCTCATAACTTTTTACACCCCTCTGTCTGACACAAACACTCTACAGGAAGGAGTTTTCACTTCCTTTTCCACTCCTCTAAGTCCTAGGTATTAACCCCTGTAAACTCCATGTCTTATTACATACTAAGGCTTAATATTCAGTAACAACAGGGACTTCAATGCAAACTGGTGGAGCTATTCTTCGGTCATATAGGGTGTAATGAAACTTTGGGCCTGCCAGTGGATCCTGGCCATTTAAGGGGTTAACCAGGTAAGTGTGAGTTACAAAGTGCAAAGGACAAGCTAATTACATTGACCAACATGATGGTAAGTTCGGGGACAGGTTCCAGATATTAACCGAGTAAGTGTGGGGAACAATCTCAAATGTAGTGTGTAATTATTTTAGGCAAAATGATGTTAAGCACCAGGATAGTCTAAATTACCCTAATTTACACCAAATTATAACTAAATTACTCTGAAATGGAAATGAATAGGTTCTAGCTATTAAGCTGATAAGGGACATGTTATTTGGATTAACAAGGTGGTAACAGACTAAATGTCACTATAATTTCACATGTTTAGGTGGGAAAGTAAATCGCAAACACCTTGACCTTGTAAGTTATGTGACATAAAATGAGTACACATAGGAAAAATCATTGTGTGAAGCAAATATTAAGTGCTCAGTAAAACCACCAGCACTGCTTTATAATCATTACACTCTTCGTACTTTAATTCATATATAATCTTATAGTCTTTTTGTAACTATTGCACTTTTTACCAAAAACAATTACACACTACTAAGCACTGCTCACTTACCCAGTATATACCTAGAACCTCTTTCATTTCATTTCAGTGTACAAACCTAAATTCAAAACAGACAGCAATGATTTATAAATCTACATTGATCTGTATTTGAAAGAAAACTGTACAAATGCGAGATATTTAATATGTTATCAACTTCATTGTTTCAACCCAATTTTTGTAAATAAATACTTATTCTGAAACTGATGCCTTCAACACATAAAAGTTGGGACAGAGACAAGTTAAGACTAGGAACATTGTTCAAAAACATCTTAAACAGGTGATGCAATCATTATTGGGTATAAAAGGAGCATCCAGGAAGGACCAAGTCCTTTCTGAGCAAAGATGGTGAAGGCTCCTCATTTTGCATAAAATACATCAGCAAACTATCCAACAGTTTAAAAGTAACGTTGCTTACTGAATGAATGCAACGTTTTGAGGTATTACACCCACTATGGTGCAAAATGACAAAAATGTTCAGAGAAACTGGAGATATCACTGTGCATAAAGGGCAAGGCCAAAAACCACAACTGAATGCCCATCACCTTCGATCACTCAGAGGCACTGCATAAAAACCTGTCATTCATCCATGAAGGATATCACACATGGGCTCAGGAATACTTTGACACACCGCTGTCAATAAACATTGTCTGTCACTGCATCCACAAATGCAAGTTAAGACTATACTGTGCACAGATAAAGTCATTTGTCAACGTCCTGAAACACTGCAAACCTCTCTGGGGCTAAAGCTCTTGTGAGATGCACTGATGTGTTGTGCTCTGAAAAGTCAACCTTTCAGACTTTTTACGGCAATAATGGACGTTGTGTTCTCCGAGATGAACCGAGATGAACTCAATCTCCCAAGAACCTCTGGGAGATCACCTGACTCCTCACATGACTCCTATCAGCACTCTAGATCTCCGGAATACTAATGTGAAGCACCTGTGTTACTTGTTATATGACATACTTAGTTTAGTATTTAAGCCCGGGCTTTATCTCAGAATAGTTGCGAGGTATTGTATCCACTTTTGCGATCTACTGAGCGGTCTTTTCTTGGAGTGTATTTTGTGTATGATCTTTGCCTTTCGTTTTCTCGACTTTGCCTTTTTGCTCTGCCCTTCGGATTTGTTTGCCTTATTTCGGATTACTGTTTTTGACCCATTGCCTATTTTCAACCATGCTGTTGCCTTTCCCTTTTTTGGACTGCATGTATTGTCACATGTATGTTTGTTTGTACTTCCTATGCCTTTTGGAATCGAACCCTGCCTGTTTTGTGACGACGACTTTGAACTGTGATTCTCTCAGTAAAGCCCCTTCCGTACTTTACATCTGCGAGCGTCTGAATCTGCTTGGCACGTTACAAGCAACATATGCTGCCTTCTAGACATCTTTTCCAGGGATGTCCATGCGTATTTCTACAGGAAAACATCAAGGCACCAACCTCCCATTGAAAATGTAGTGGATTATTAAGCTCAAAATATGTCCCTGAAGGCCCTCTACAGGCGCACAGCTGAAGACTTGTATAACAGAAGAACAGCAAAAATTTCAGCTTTCAGAATTTGATTATATGGTGTCTTCATTCCTCAAATGATTATAGAGTGTTATTAACAGGAGAAGTGATGGAACACAGTGGTAAACATGCTCCTGTCCCAACTTTTGTGGAATGTGTTACAGGCATCAAATTGGTAATAAGCATATATTTACAATAAAAAAACAATGAAGTTCATAAAGTAAAACATCAATTATCGAGTTTTTGTACTGTTTTTGATTCAATACAGGTCAAACAGAATTCACTAATCACTGCTTACTGTGTTTTATTAAAGCAATAAGCCACAAGAGGCCGTGCATCACTGCGATTTTATCACAGGGAAGGGTGTTCTTAGGCATGATGCATAGCAAGCAACCATGGACTGCTGAATGCAGAGAATAACGTTCAGTTGCCCAGCAGTGTATACTGCGGTCAATTCATGAACTTTTTTACTTTTTGTCATATAACAATTAACATATGATAACATAACACTGTTTAATGCAAAATCTTTCGCTTTATAAGTACTTTCTGGTCACCAAATTACCTCTGCAAGTCTTATATAGCGCCAATCCAGCGGTGCTTCTCTTCTCATGCTGGGGCTAAATCTCCAATGTATCCCCGCTCCCTCCATAGTGCACTATGTAGGAATCTAAATACTGGTTCCTGCAGCCCAAAGGTGCATAATATAGCTAAAAAACAGTCTTTTGAAATTTAGCCACATCCATACTCGATAAATGATGCACTATTTGGCTGAGGCTAGGCTTCTGAACTCCCATAAATAGAACTCTACTTAGGGAGTATAGAGCCATTTGGGATATAGCCTTGGTTTGACGCTAATTCTGACCAAAACACACACATTTGGGTTGCCAGCCGCTCAGTTTAAACAAAAACTGGGTTCTTTCTTAATCAGTACACTCGGTGGTCCACGCAAGCAGCACGAGGGTCAAACATTATACCATTAACAGCAAAAGGGTTTTTGTGCCGTGGCGTAGTAATATACAATTCAGTTGTTGTGAGGCGGTCATTGATATGCATATATCGTGGATTTTACAATGGCTCTGAATGCGGCTCAGACAATCAGGTTTTAGAACCGCAACAATTCATTTTATAATAGCACTTCATAAACTGCCCAAACGTTTTTGGAATTGGGTTGTCACCATCAGATAAGCTTCATGTTTGAGAGAGAGTAGAAAACCAGACCCTTTCTGTGAGAACACAACTTATGGTGGCATGGTGACCTTAGGCATTATGAATTTCCCCGCCCCCAACTTTTTGTCCACTGCTTGTTGTTTAGTCTCTGTTCTCGTCTCTCTTGCTGTTATTCTGTATTAATTGTAGCATCGGGTTCTGGAGGAACTGTATTTCAGTAAACACATCCTTCAGTAAACACATATCTGAAGTAAGAATAACAATAAAATTAACTTTGAGTTTAAACGTACTAATGAGAAAGGTTGTCTGTGTAGGTCAAGTTTTCTATATGGCTGTGTAATAATAATAAAAGCATTTCCATTTTGGCCAATTCCAGGAAGTGAAAGAGGAAAAGAACTGCAACACGTGGTGGTTATTGCTTTTCAAAATTAGAGTAGAGGAAAACAGATGCAAAATGAGCTACTTTATGTTCTTAACTGTGTGGATGCTCCTTCTTTTACCTGATTTGAGTGGTAAGTGACTCTTATGGGATTTGATTTGTATTTATGAATATCCTGTAGGGGGAAAGTGTTGTAAAAATGTTAGTATATAGCTTCTTTAAATCTGTTTGTGCTATAGCTTTCAAACTTTTTTGCAAGGTACCCTTATTTATTACGAACAATAGTGTAGAAATCCTATGCTTACTCTCAAAATGAGCATGTTTGTATAAAATATAAGGAGCTCTGACCTAGCCCAGTATGCGAGTAGGTTGTTATAGAAGGTAATTATATGTAAGGTAGTACATTTGTAAAGGACATTTTTGAAACCGTGCAACATTCAAAGCAACCAAACAGGAAAAGCACTGACATTGAACCTATTAGTCTATCAAAACATTTAATACATAACACTGTGTATAGTTGTGTTAGTTTTCATTGATGGTTAAAGTTGACCTTACTGGAGTATGCTTCTGTAAGAAATTTGTCTGGGCTTATTGTTCTTTGGTCAGTCTCCCTACATTAAGTTATGAGTTACAACTTGCCTCGTCCTGGTCAGCCATGATGTTGCTAGATTGTTTTAAGCATGCACAGTACAGTAAGCCATAGATCCTCCTTAATGTATTGAATTCTTGTCAAAATGGCCATTAAGTACAAGTTCTTCACTTTTCCAGAATTATTTCTGATGAGATTAGATAGAAGATAATGCACTTGCATTAGGAAGGTGTGGAAACTTTAACGGTGGGAGGAGGAAAGACGCCGGGGGCAGGTGTGAAGACGGAGAGCTCTTTTATTCACTTATACACAACGCAAAAAAATACTCTGCTTTTCAGCCCACAAAGTAAGACAAGACGCTCGCTGGGACTTTTCAGTCCTTTCTTTCCACTTCTTATCAGATCAGATCAACTCAGCTCAGCTCTTACGCCTTCAGACGTCTCCTTCTCTCTCTGGGCTCTGCCGCCTACTGAAGGAAGAGATTGCCTATAAATAGGCTGGCAGAAACAAGGCACAGGTGAACATTATCAGCTGTTTAGCCCGTTGGTTCAGCCAGACTGGCTTCTCCGTCCCGCATTCGACGCTCGACCATGCCCCCTTCTCTACAGAAGGGTAAAGTCAAAAGAACATAAGTGAAAAATAACAACTTGGTAGACCACTAACCTGTCCCCATCAGATAAACAGATTCATGTTTGAGAGAGAGTAGAAAACCAGACCCTTTCTGTGAGAACACAATTCAACCTTATGAATCTGAAAGCATATGTGGCTGCCAAGAAGCCCTTCTTAAGAAAAGGAAATAAAGGAAAAAGTTGGTATTCTCAGAAAAATGGACTGACCAGTCCAGACCTCAAAATCACTAAATGTATTTGGGATTACTTGAATTATGAAAAGCAGAAAATGCAGCTAACTTCTAAGACTGAACTTTGGAGGTGTGAAAAAAAAATTCCTTGCAGATTTCTTTCAAACTCAAGTCAAGTCAAGTCTTTGTCATTTCAGCTATATACAAGTACACAGTGAAGCCAAACATCATTCCTCCAGGACCAACACAGGAACACAAGTGCAAAACAATACAATATACACAGTGCAGACAATACAGTACAATAAATAAATACGAAAGACAAATACAAAACAGAACACAGGCAGCACACGGTACTGAGAGTATGTGGAGTTGTGCAAAGGAGGATGTAACATATGACATATTAGCAGATAGCCTATATAGCATATATGAGCATAGCAATCACTGAGGTAGCAACCAGAGCAGCAATGGAATACAGTTGTTGATATAGTAATTCTAGCAGCTAACATTGTTAAAGTTAAGTAAAATGTGCAAAAATGTAAGTCAGATATTGATGAACAGTTGTTGATCTACGGTTACATCAAATGATTATTTCATTGAAATGCAATAATTATATTTAAATACAGTGTTCCAGACATTATTTGGAACTGCAAGAAGTAGGGAGTGAATTGGTCTCATATTGTTATGTGTGTGTGTGTGTGTGTGTGTGTGCACGCGTGCGTGTGGGTGTCATGTATGTGTGCGCGTGTGTGTGTGTGTGTGTGTGTGTGTGTGTGCATGTGGGTGTTATGTATGTGTGTGTGTGTGTGCATGTGGGTGTTATGTATGTGTGTGTGTGTGGGTCCGTGTGGATGTTACGTATGTGTGTGTGTGGGTCCATGTGGGTGTTACGTATGTGTGTGTGTGGGTCCGTGTGGGTGTTACGTGTGTGTGTGGGTCCGTGTGGGTGTTACGTGTGTGTGTGTGTGTGTGACCGTGTGGGTGTTACGTGTGTGTGACCGTGTGGGTGTTACGTATGTGTGTGTGTGTGGGTCCATGTGGGTGTTACATAAGTGTGTGTGTGGGTCCATGTGGGTGTTAAGTATATGTGTGTGTGGGTCTGTGGGAGTTGAGAAATCTGATGGCTTGTGGAAAGAAACTGTTGCACAGTCTGGCTGTGAGGGCCTAAATGCTGGAACAATGGTGCTGCTTAGTGAGATGTTGAAGATGTCCGTAAGAACGTCTGCTAGCTGGTCTGCACATTCCCTTAGCACTCGTCCAGGAATGTTGTCTGGTCCAGCAGCCTTCTGTGGGTTAACTCTGTGGAGAGTGGACAGGCATAGTACCTGGTTGCTGGGTGGAGGGGTGGTTTTTCTTGTTGCCATGTTATTCTGCGCTTCAAACCGTGCATAGAAGTCATTCAGTGCATATGGCAGGGAGGCATCACTGTCACAGGAGGGAGGTGTTTTCCTATAGTTGCTGAGGACCTGAATGCCCTGCCACATGTGCTGCATTTCACCGGTATTTTGGAAGTGTCCATGGATTGAGCATATGCACGCTTCACCTCTCTGATAGCTTGTGACAGTTTGGCCCTCTCTGCTCTTAGGGATGCTTTGTCACCTGCTCTAAAGGCTGTAGTCATCCATGGCTTCTGAGTTTTGCGTGTGGTGATGGTCCTGGAGGCAGTAAAACTATCAATGCATTTGCAGATGTAGCCAGTCACTGATGCTGTATATTCCTCCAGGTTAACAGAATCATTGTCAGTGGCAGCCTCCCTAAACACACCCCATGCAGTTTGCTCAAAGTAGTCTTGAAGAGCAGAGATGGCTCCTGCTGGCCAGGTTTTCACCTGCTTCTGGACTGGTTTGGAGCATCTGACAAGTGGTCTGTATGCAGGGATCAGCATTACAGAAATGTGTTTTGAGTAGCTGAGGTGGGAGTGGGGCTGGAAATACCCAGCGTGTTCGCCCCTCTCGTTGCAAAGTCCACATATTGATGGAATTTTGGATGATCTGAGATCTGCATGATTAAAGTCACCAGCGACAAAGAACAGTCCGTCGGGGTGCTTGTTCTGCAGTTCGCTGATGGCTCCATACAGACTGCCTCTTTGGCAGTAACCACTACTATGAACGCAGAGGGGAATTCCTGTGAAGGTAAAACGAAAGCAAGACTGATTTTTGAAAAGAATGGAAGCTGTAATAAATGTAAAACACACAACATACTGAAAAAATGTTATTATATTTAGTTGTTGAAGCTTTTGTGTTATTTTCTTTTAATTATGTGTTCCTGCTTTTTCACTGATGCTGACAATTAGTAACTGGTACTCAATGGCCATTTTGACAGGAAATTAAATAGATGAAGAATGGTCTTTGACTTTTGCACAGCACTTTGTGCATAGGTGCCAACTTCTGGGGGGAAATTGGGTCGTTCACCCCCCAAAAACTTAAGAAGGAGTGGTAGAACTACAAAGTGCTAAAATATGGAAAGTGGAGCTGATAAAATGTATAATGAGGGTTTTAATGTTATGGCTGATCATATAGTGTCAGCCTGGTGGGCCAACCAGTATGCTTAACTATTGTGTCATTTGATAACGGTTATGAGTGAGAGAATTTGCATTTCTAAAAGTTTGGTTTTCTGTTGTTTTTATTGATTCTTCACTTTAATCTGCTGGATGGCGTGCACGGCTCAGCATCTACTCTCTAAATACTGTGCCGATGCTGACTGTGTGAAATTGTTGATCTGTTAACACGAGTGCCGAAACAAAAAAAACAAGACCTTCTGCATCGCTCTCGCCATGCTGAAGTAGTGTTTAACCCCTTAAAGTTACAGGCTTATTACATACTAAGGCTTATTATTCAGTAACTTCAATGCAGACTGGCTGATCTATTCTTAGGTTATGCAAGTGTGTAATAAAACTTTGGGCCCACTGCTGGGCCCAGGCCATTTAAGGTATCAAATTAAAAATATTTTAATTTAATAATGATATAAATTAACATTATGAGCAGATCACACACCATTTTCCCAAAATGTGATCTACTCAAAGTATTATGAAAAAACAGCAATTGAAAGTGATTTTTGTCCCCCCCGGCCATATTTAACCCAACTTGGTGCCCTGATTGTATGTTTGAAACTAGAACATACATTCAATTAAGCTGGAGAAAGTGTAGATTTAGAACATATAAACTCCATTAATATGCTAAGCAAGCTATAGTCCAGAAATTTTACTTTCTTACCTCAACATTGGATTTTGTTATATAAACAGGTCACTGTTTTACACAATATATTCAAACCTTTCCTGTCAGCTCAGAAGGGTGATGGGTGTGCACAGCAATGACATCATGGTGAACCTGGAGGTGTTACAACTAAAACAATGTTTTAGATGAAGCAATTTTCACACATTCTGTTGTACAATTTTTCAATTACATCCTTTTTTCTTTAATTGCAGTTGAAAGTAAATGCAAGAATAAACGTATCAGCAGCATCAACGTAACCACTGAGCTGCAGTCTGATGTTCTTCTGCCATGTAACTTTGAAGCGACCCTCCTCGGATCAGGCAAGACTGCAGATATAGCAGCAGTGTGGAGTCAGAGGAACATAACAACAGGTAATCTAGTGGAGATCAGACCGCAGGGTGAAGTGATGTTCTGGAATAACAGTGGTGGACGTATTAAGACGTTCCCCAAACTCTCCGAATCTGGAAACTTCTCCATCCTCCTCCGTAATGTACAGCAGTCTGATGTGGGTCTCTATCGCTGTGAGCTGTTTGAGGAACTGAAGTGCATGACTGCTTATCAGGAGATAAACCTGGGTAAGTCTGTCAATTACAATTGAAGTCAAGTGCAAATGAGCCTAGAGAATATAACACTTGTACCTGATAATTAAAGATCTTTTCATGCTCAATGTTAAGGTTAAATATGATTGCTATGACAAATACAATCCACAAAGAACCCTGTAAGTCATATATATATGACTGTATAAAATGAAATAGTAATACAACCTTATTTCAGAACATGTTGCTTGTTGTTCTCCAGCCTGGCCCATCAGAGCTGGAGCGTTAGGAGGAGGAATCATGCTGCTTGTTTTACTGCATAGGTTCCAACCACAGGGGAGAAATTAGGCTGTTTGCCCACCCCAAAACTAAAGAAGGGGGGGGCAATACCCTCCCAATCCTTACGCAATGCCCGAGAAAAGCCATGGCAGTGAAACTGCATAGAACAATCTGAAAACAGCTGCTATAATGATGTAGGTGCTGCTACAGGTATTATCAGCATGCTGTTTTCCATGTTTCACACGTTCTTTCTCCATCTTGCAGGGTTGCCAGATTTGTAGATTTCCAGACAAATCTGGTGGGTGTTCTCGACAAAATCTGTTGTGTTTTTGTTTGGGCTACTTTCTAAATATACTTTCTGTGCAACACTGAAAACAGTTTGAACATGAAAAAGAATTCTCATGAATGTATATTGATCCTAGTGTTGAATAGCTGGCAACCCAATGATACACAGGCACCTACATTAAGAGAAGCGGCAGAAGAGCGCGGCTCCTTCGGTGGTGATGCTGATCAAACATATATGCTGATCATTATCAATATCACAAAAACAGATCTCTGTAAGGAGACACCATAGCTCCTAATTAAAAGACTGTTTTTAAGATATGAGTTTACATAAGATTTGTTAGATGTAGAGATTATTTTAATAAATTTGTTGTTTTTTACACTCTGCTTCAGACATTTATGCTTGGATACATTTTGTGTCAGTTTCAGCTTCTGGTGGGTTTTAAGTAAACTTTCCACTGCCCGTTCTGTTTCACACTGCATGACAATTGCAGCTCGCACACACAGGTCATTCACACTGTGACTGGAGCGTGTGTAGGAGGAACAAGTTCCTAGACAACACCCCACACAGCATACCCAGACTACGCCACCCCAATTTACTGGGTAGGGGGCCCCATGCTGGAATACTTAAATAAATGAATAAGACAGAGCTGTTCCACAATATTTACCATTTATTTATTAACTTTCAGTAAAAAAAAAATTAAGAGCTGTCCATGACATTCTTAATATAACCATTAAGAGCAACAACAGAAGGAATTAAGATAATATAGTAAATAAAAATAATACCAATGGACAGCTGAAAAAAAACAACAACACATAAAACACCCTAAAATAGGCGGCTCAGTGCAAATGTATCGGAAGGCATCTATAAAAGAACACCCAGGGGAAAACAGTGGCCTGCAGGCCTTGATCCACTGCAAAAAGACAAACTCACATTACCACTTTAATTTAGGTTTCTAAAATAAAACCTCCACAGCTCTTTGAACCTCTATCTCTAACCTTGATTTATGTATGCATTAAATGGTTACAAACTACTACAAAAGCAGCAGATAGTTTATACGCACCCTTATTAACATATATACATCCACGTACATTGCATAAAGTGTATATATATAGGCCAAAATTACACCCGCAGTTGGTAATCTAAATAAAAATTAATCCCCAATTCCCAAAGCAGTACATACCTATTTAACCTGCAATCGTACTCCACCCTTGGATGAGCCGGAGAAGCTGAGATTTGTCACTCAAAACATACAGCGGCACTTCACTGGTAGCACGGACTCAGAGATTCCTTTCATGTTAACGCATACCAACATTACTGCCGTCGGAACGATCTGCAAATTCTCCCCAATAGCGCCGTTCACCACCGTTTACTTTAATAAAACAATGAATGAGAGTGCTACCCACCGGTACTCAGGCTGGAGACCTGCTTCTAACTCTGAATGGACTTCTATTTGATCCGTCTACCAAACCACAATGACCTAAAATTAAAATAATCGCAAACACTTAAACACAACCCGTATGTATCAAACATGAAGGAGCAAATGGATCTTACAAGCCTACCAGGACTCATTCTTCCAGAGACAACAGCTCACGCCAAACAATTCAAGCTCCCCTTTGTCTGCCCAAAAGCGAAAGTGAGGTGCATTCCAAAAACGGAACTTTTATTGTCCCAACCAGGCATGCCACACTATTTACATGCACAACTAAAACTACAGGAAGTGGACAGATTGGAATGGGAAGTAATCAGCCCCCCAAATAAGAAAAAAAAAGAGAAAAAACTGTCTTTGTAGAGTTAGTCTATGGCTTGCACCAACCTCCCAGTTCCACCAGATGGCAGCAATGACGCTTTATTTTCCACCAACCCTACTACATTCACCCCTTGTTTCAAATTTCACCGTCCCTGTGAAAAAAAGAAAGAAAAAAAACCAAAAAGATAAATTAAAGCTTGGCCTGTTATTGCCAGGGATGAAAAATGTTTTGCATAGGATACGGTGTAACTGCACCATGCATGCTGCCCGGCTATACAACGAGTAGAGCACCTAACCTCTGACGTAGACACCACTTCCTCCTCTTCTTGGTGCTCTGGTGTCCGATTTACCACAGAGGCAGAGGAAGAACTTTCACTCTCTTTGGGCACCTGGTCTACTTGCAGCAGTTCCAAATCCAGGTCTGGAGAGGAAACCTGATTTCTTGGCTCACTTGTAATAGCACTAGGTCTCACATACAGCAAGGTTCCCTCAAGGAGACTATCCTCGTCAGAGCCCCCCTGACCCATCTCCTGAGGTAGAACTACAGCAGGTCTTAAAATACTCTCCTTTACTGGTGCCTGTGAGTTCGCTTTACCTAACACAGGCTTCATTTCTGCCCTGTGCAATGTTTTACAGGGTCCTTCACTTCCAGTAGGCCTAATCTTATACAAGGTTCCCACCTTATCTAAGCACTCCACAATCTCAAAGACCCTAGAGCCCCACATGTCCTGAATCTTGTGCCTACCATGAAAATGGTTACTACAGCGGACCAATGTACCGGGAGGCAACACAGGTGCGGGGTCATTATGATCTCGCCTACAACAAGCGGCTGCTGCTTCCAAATGCCTTTTTGCACTAACATACACATCTGAATGATGTTCTTGATGTTGAGTCACCCAGTCTACAGGATCAGCATTCGCAGTACCCTCCTCACCAGTCATCCCCAACAACCAGTCCACGGGCAATTGGGGTTTCTGGCCAAACATCAGCTCGTAAGGAGAGTACCGCGTGGACTGGTGCACAGTAGTATTATATGCAAATAATAACTGGGCAAGTAGCTGGGGCCATTTCCGCTTCTTGTCTGGCGGCAGTGTCCTAAGCAAGTCATGCAAGGTTCTATTAAACCGCTCACATTGCCCATTTCCCTCTGGGTGATAAGGTGTTGTCCTGCTCTTCTCATTACCATAGCGTTCACAAAGATGCTTCAAAAGTTCCCCCTCAAAGCTACGGCCCTGAATGGATTCTTCTTGGCACCCCATCCACATAGAACCACTTATTGGTAAGTATCTTTACCACTGTACTGACCTTCTGGTCAGGCACTGGATAAGCTTGAGTAAATTTTGAAAACACATCAGTAAGGACCAATATGTTCTCTTGGCCTTTACTAGCCCGCTCCAAGACTGTGAAATCAATGGCGAGTATTTCCAGTGGTCTAGTTGCTAGCAGGCTGCCCATAAAAGTTCTCACCCTAGGGTGGGTAGCTTTAGCCACTGAGCACCATTCACACTCAATGCACCATTTTCTAATATCATGCCACATCTTTGGCCAGTAACACCTTTGCCGTAGAAGATCAGTAGTACGCTCAACTCACTGATGACTGTGGTTGTCATGCAACCATGCCAGGACTTCTGCTTGCAATGCTGCTGGTAACAGTAGGTGGAACACAGTTTCTCTTACCGGTGGTAACTGCACTCATCTGTACAGGACCCCTTCCCTTTCTACATCCTTGCCCACTGCTTAACCAACTCTCTTACTCCCATCTCCTCCCTTTTCACCTCCACTGCAGTCAGCAACTGTCCTCTGTTCCAATAAACTAGAAAGGCAGCAATACACATCTGCAGCTTGCAATACCTTTAAGTCAGCCTTACTACGCACAGGAACGGCATTCACTGCACAAGATCCAACCCACAGTGGGTTTCCCCCTGTAACCCCCCCAAGCAGCCCATTTAAGGGCTAAAAGCTCCAATTTCATCGAGCTATAATTGGATGTTACGCTCACTGGGTCGCAAGCCACGACTGGCAAACGCAATAGGCTGCCGCTGTCCCTCCTGATCCTGACACAAAACAGCCCCCAACCCCACATGACTAGCATCAATCTCCAAACAAAAAGGGCAAGTAAAATCGGCATACGCCAATACAGGGGCACTCACCAACCTGTCCTTCAAAGCCAGAAAACCCCTTTCACAAGCTTCATCCCAGCGCTGATCTATGGTGCCCTGCACCCCTATCCTAGGGCATTTACAAGAACCCTGTACAGCACCCACTAGCTTGTGTAGGGGTGCCGCCAAGCTGGCAAATCCCTTCACAAACCGCCTATAGTAAGAGGAAAAGCCTAAAAAGGGCCTTAACTCCTTAACAGTGGAAGGTCGCTTCTACTCTGCCACTGCTCGAATCTTTTCTGGATCAGTGGAGACACCTGCAGCAATAATAACATGTCCTAAATAACCAACTTCCGTCTGAAAGAAATTACATTTCTTCAGCTTCAGTTTCAGGTTATGCTGCTGCAGTTGACTCGACACCATGTCCAGATGTTAGAAGTTTTGCTGGAAAGTCTGTGAAAAAATGACTACATCATCCAAATACAGTAAGAGTGCATGGAAACTCTGATCCCCAAATATCCATTCCATCAATCATTGGAACGTACCTGGCACACTGCACAATCCAAAAGGCATCCGATTGAATTCGAATAACCCAAAAGGTGTACAAAATGCTGTCTTTTCTCTGTCTGGTTCAGCTACTGGGAGCTGGTTGTACCCGCTTGCAAGATCTAGAGTGCTAAACCACTTTGCCCCACTCAAAGCATCCAGTGACTCTTCTATTCTAGGTAGGGGGAACGCATCTTTCCGAGTCTTGGCATTAAGCTGGCGATAGTCAACACACAACCGTATTGACCCATCCCTCTTTTGGATAACCACTATAGGTGAAGCATCGGGAGTAGTACTAGGGCTCACTACGTTATGCTCTACTAATTCCTGTATATGAGCCTTAACCAAATCATTTTGGGAAGGGGGAAGTTGCAGATACCTCTGCTTCACTGGAACAGAGTCCAAAAGTGGAATGGTGTGTTGCACTAACATGGTGCAGCCCAAATCTCCATCACGCTGACTAAAAGTGCTCTTGTACTTCTCCAATACTGCACGAGCCTCCTCCTGTTCTTAAACAGAAAGAGCAGGCCAAGTAAGGTGGAAAAAAATCACAACTGCTATATTCTTCCCTTTGAACAGACTGAACAGTAGACATCTGATGCTGCTCGTCTCTTTGGACCTGTACCGCATTGCAATGGGAGAAGGGCTGAACAACATGAAGTTCACCCAACACCATCTTGGGCTGAAGCCACCTATCTTGGTGGCCAACGTTAATGACCGGCACCCATACGACACCCCGCACCACTGACAAAAAATGCAGAAGGAACAAGGAGGTCACTAGGCAACTGCCCCTCAGTAAAAGATACCGGCTCCAACAAGCCAGAGGCAAGGGCAAACCCACATCCATCATGGCATGAGGCCAACGCCAGCTTCATTGTACCTGCTGGCACCCAAACTGCTGGGCCCCGCTGCACTCGGATAAGGCCTACTCTACCATCTTGTAGAGATCGCTCTAACTGCAGACACTCAGAAAAAGCCTGCTGCCATGCTTGACCTGCTGGCTGATCATCTAAAGACAGGAAAAGGGCATGCCCATGTTGTATGAACAGTTCATGATAACACTGGCTGATGTTCATTCCCACCAGACCTGGAATGGAATTCTTAGAAAAATGGACGTTAGCATCACAAGAGCTCTTAGTAACCAGTATGCCCATTCTGGGCAAAACTTTACCCAAAATGCATACAAATATACTTACAAATATCCCAGGTAGGGTATATCTAAACCATTTGCTGCTTTTAACTGTAGCCACGGGCATGACTGCTCTTGTAATTGTTCTTCAAAGAACTGAGAGGTAATGGTACTCACCATAGACCCAGTGTCCAGCAAACAAGCAATGGCCACACCCCCAATTACAATCTCTACCACTGGACACTTCCTCATCAGCTGAGCTGCATGTGACAGATTAGAGCCCCGATCCCCCCCTCTCGAGACTTGGACTGTGGTGTCGGGGGGCACTAGTTTTCCTGTTGCTGTGACACAGTAAGGCTTGAGGACCCTCTAATTGTAGGGCTCACACTCAACTCTACCCTACAAAAACGGGCAATATGACCAGGTTGACTACAACGCAAACATATAGGTTTACCATCTGCTTGAAAATGATAACGTTGTTCGTGGCTATTGGAAACACCCCTAGGCTTGGCATTTACTACTGGGGACTCCAGTCGCTTCATAATGGCATCTAATTGGGTTTGCTGTTTTCTAAGACTCTCCTTTAACTCTGCCAACTCGTTTGAACTCTGGGCCTGGACAGCATTAGATTCTACCTCACACTCTGCTACTGTGTAAGCGCTACAAGAATGTACACGGGACTGATGGCTATTAGAGGACTGGCCTTCTTCTGCCAAGCGAATGGCTTCACTGTGAATATCTAAGAAGGTACTATTAGGATTTGCCTGAACCTGATGCCGTGACTGCCTCCTTAATAAACCATCCCGCACATGTTCAATAAACTGATCATGTAAAACAAAACCAGAGTTGGCAAAGCATGAAGAGTCCCAGCATTTCACTGCCTCCATTAAAGACATGAGAGCATGTGAATATGCTCTCAAAGATTCCCCCTCCCACTATCGCCACTGAAAGAACTGAGTCTGAAGGCTAATGAATAACTGAGAACAACCATACACGCTAGTTAAGATGTTAAAGATTTTCTCAGGGTCATCCTGCTCAGATGTAGGATGAAACTTAACCTCTGCTTTTGCTTCTCCTTCCAACAGATCAAACACAGTCAAAGCCTGTTCAAAACGAGGGACCGGCCACAAAGCCAAATACCGACGAACCTCCTCCACCCACTCTTCAACTGAGAGGGAATCGGGGGAGATGCCCCCTGAAAACCTTGGACATCTTCTCTCCCTGGGCATATATACATAACTACCCCATTAGAAACAGGTGGGCTTATTTGTGCAGAAGCCGAATTAGGGGACTGAACTGAAGAACTACCTTCTACTAAATTATCTACCACTGCAGATGCTGGTCTCTGAGCCACCTCCTCCCTAAGCCTATTATTTTCTGCCCTAAGTTGTTGGACCAATTCAATAAGTGCTCTAAGCTGATCTGCTATATTTATCAGCCATAATAGTAAAGAAAATTTTCCAAAAAAATATGAGGAAAACACAAGGACAAAATAAAAAAATACAACTCTTAAAAGAGGAAACAGAATCAATGTAAAACAAAATAACCCAAAAAAAATTGGAATTTGGCTGTTGGCTTCAGCACGCTCCCAAGAGTGCACCGTCTTCTCGATGCCATCCTGCCGACTACGCCAAATGTGACCGGAGTATGTGTCAGAGGAACGAGTTCCTAGACAACACCCCACATAGCATACCCACCCCAATTTACTGGGTAGGGGGCCCCAGACTGGAATACTCAAATAAATGAGTTAGACAGAGCTGTTCCACAATATTTACCATTTATTTATTAACCTTCAGTAAAAAAAAAAAAGTAAGAGCTGTCCACGATATTCTCAATATAACCATTAAGAGCAACAACAGAAAGAATTAAGAAACATAGAAACCGGCCGTAATTATCACAGTTTAAGTATTAAAACCAAGTGCTCAGAAGGATACAAAAAAAAAAAATCAATACACCTTTAAATATAAATAAACCAATACAACCAAGATTGCACAACACTTCAAAAAAAGAAACATATAATGTCATCACAACAAACAAAACACCACAAACTGCACATCCTGTCACAAAAACCAAAACCCCAAATAACATCAGCACTGAGTGATGAAATTGTACACTTCAAGAGCACAAAACATAAAAAACAATAAATAACTCAAAATGCTATAATTACAGAGAAGGAATATTACCAGAGTCTCACTATAATGAGCAATTAACCCACACACTCTTTAATAAAACTTCTACCATCAATAGGGACTCAAGTGCGAATATTGTTCCAAAATGTAAATATAAAAATATTACCATTGGACAGCTGAACAGCAAATAAAAAAAAAACAAACACATAAAACACCCTAAAACAGGCGGCTCAATGCAAAAATATCGGAAGGCATCTATAAAAGAACACCCAGGGGAAAACAGTGGCCTGCAGGCCTTGATCCACTGCAAAAAGACAAACTCACATTACCAAAAAAAAAAAACCTTTAATTTAAGCTTCTAAAATAAAACCTCCACAGCTCTTTGAACCTCTATCTCTAACCTTGATTTATGTATGCATTCAGTGGTTACAAACTACTACAAAAGCAGCAGATAGTTTATATACACCCTTATTATTAACATACATACATCCACGTACATTGCATAAAGTGTACATATAGAGGCCAAAATTACACCCGCAGTTGGTAATCTAAATAAAAATTAATCCCCAATTCCCAAAGCAGTACATACCTATTTAACCTGCAATCGTACTCCACCCTTGGATGAGCCGGAGAAGCTGAGATTTGTCACTCAAAACATACAGCGGCACTTCACTGGTAGCATGGACTCTGAAGTCCAGTACTCCTTCAGAAGATTAAGCACCATATAGAGTCTACCGTTGTAGGAAGAAAGGGAAAAACGAGACTAAGAGATTCCTTTCATGTTAACGCATACCAACATTACTGCCGTCGGAACGATCTGCAAATTCTCCCCAATAGCGCCGTTCACCACCGTTTACTTTAATAAAACAATGAATGAGAGTGCTACCCACCGGTACTCAGGCTGGAGACCTGCTTCTAACTCTGAATGGACTTCTATTTGATCCGTCTACCAAACCACAATGACCTAAAATTAAAATAATCGCAAACACTTAAACACAACCCGTATGTATCAAACATGAAGGAGCAAATGGATCTTACAAGCCTACCAGGACTCGTTCTTCCAGAGACAACAGCTCGCGCCAAACAATTCAAGCTCCCCTTTGACCAAAAGCGGAAGTGAGGTGCATTCCAACACCGGAACTTTTATTGTCCCTACCAGGCATGCCACACTATTTACATGCACAACTAAAACTACAGGAAGTGGACAGATTGGAATGGGAAGCAATCAGACCCCTTTAAACCAAGAAAAAAAAAAAAAACTAAATAAGAAAAAAAAAGAGAAAAAACTGTCTTTGTAGAGTTAGTCAATGGCTTGCACCAACCTCCCAGTTCCACCAGATGGCAGCAATGATGCTTTATTTTCCACCAACCCTACTACAACGCGTACAACGTTTACACTGTTGAGCAGAGCAGCATGAAAGATCGACAGATATCCTTCGTCCAAATAGATAAATACTCAAATCAGCCACTTTACTCAATAAAAAATCTTAAAAGAGCAGGTACATTTGTTTATTCTTGACAGTACTCTGACCTGTGATTGAATGATATACACTGATCAGCCGTAACATTACAACCATCTCATTGTTTCTACACTTGTTGTCCATTTTATCAGCTCCACTTACCAAACAGGAGCACTTTGTAGTTCTACAGTTACAGACTGTAGTCCATCTGTTTTTCCACATACTGTTTTAATGTTATGGCAGACCGTGTAGTTTCAGCCTCGTGGGCCAATCAGGAAATCTGTGTGCAGCACATGTTTAACTATTATGTCATTTGATAACAGTTATGAGTGAGAGAATTTGCATTTTTAAAAGTTTTATTTGGTTTTGTTTCATTTTTATTGATTCTTCACTTTAATCTGCTGGATGCTGTGCGCGGCTCATCATCTGCTCTCTAAATACCGCGTGCTTCAGTGCCGCTCTACGCACGCTCTCTGTGTGAAATTGCTGACCTGTTAACACGAGCGACAAAATAAAAACTCTCGCCACACAGAAGTAGTGTTTAACCCCTTAAAGTCAGAGGCTTATTAGACGTAGACTTAGACAGACTTTATTGTCATTCAAATTACACCGTACAGTGCACATTAGAACAGAATTATGTTGCATAGGCTCAGAGTAGATCAGGGACAATTATACATTACTATATTATACATTATTATTATTACATAATAAGGCTTATTATTCAGTAACTACAGGGAGTTCAATGCAGACTGGCTGAGCTATTCTTAGGTTAAAGAAGTGTGTAATAAAACTTTGGGCCCAGGCCATTTAAGGGGTTAAAATAAAAATGTTTTCACTTAATAATGATATAAGTTAACATCATGATGTAACGCTGGCAGATGAAACCAGATGCTTGCAGCAGAGGCTTGAATTAAGAACTTTAATATCAATAGGGACATCCAAACTCACAATCCATAAACCATAGCAGAAGGTCAGTAACCAGTAAACCAAAACAGAACAAAGGGATAAGGCTAGAAACATGGTCATGAACAGAAAACGGGTCATAGGAAACAAATACAGAGGAAACGCTCGGTATGCACATGAGAGTGACGATACTTCGCAAGGATACTAAGCTAAAGCCCGGGCTTGTATACTAAACTAACAAACAGTTGAAACAAGGAACAGGTATGAATGCTCAGTAGTCTGGAGAAGCTGAACGATGGTAGGCGGATTGGTTAGAGTCCTGAGTCACATGACAGAGCGAAGAGCTCTGGGAACTGTAGTCTGAGGCAGCTATGTTGGCTGTAGCCTCAGCTGGGCTGGAGGGAGGCGTGACATATGAGCAGATCACACACCATTTTCCCGGAATGTGATCTGCTTATATATTATGAAAAAACAGCAATGCAAAGTGATTTTTTGACACCCCGTTACTAGAACATACATTCAATTAAGCTGGAGAAAGTGTAGATTTAGAACATATAAATTCCATTAATATGCTAAGCAAGCTATAGTTCAGTTGTGAAATTATACTTTCTTACCTCAACATTGGATTTTGTTATATAAACAGGTCACTGTTTTACACAATATATTCAAACCTTTCCTGTCGGCTCAGAAGGGTGATGGGTGGGCCCAGCAATGACATCATGGTGAACCTGGAGGTGTTACAACTAAAACATAATGTTTTAGATGAAGCAATTTTCACACATTCTGTTGTACAATTTTTCAATTACATCCTTTTTTCTTTAATTGCAGAAGAAAGTAAATGCAAGAATAAACTTATCAGCAGCATCAATGTAACCACTGAGCTGCAGTCTGACATTCTTCTGCCATGTAACTTTGGAGTGACCCTCCTCGGATCAGGCAAGACTGCAGATATAGCAGCAGCGTGGAGTCAGAGGAATATAACAGCAGGTAATCTAGTGGAGATCAGACCGCAGGGTTACGTAAAGTTCTGGGACAACAGTGATGGACGTATTACGGTGTTCCCCGAACTCTCAGAATCTGGAAACTTCTCCATCCTCCTCCGTAACGTACAGCAGTCTGATGTGGGTCTCTACCGCTGTGAGCTGTTCAGGGGGATCAATTGTGTCATTGCTTATCAGGACATTTATTTAAGCACAGGTAAGAAGTAAATGATGAATTCTGGACCACTTAGGCTACTGTACTTTGTTGCTGATTGGAGGCCATACTTCTTACTTGACTGGTCTGGTCCTAAGATCAGACCAGCAGCAAGAAAACACAGAACAAGTATGCATATACAAAGCAGCGTATTTGCAGTCTAGAACCAAAGCTAGCATGCGGTGTAATGTACTTTTCTCTGTCTTTTCAGCCTCTGAATCTGAAGCTTCCACGAAATACTGGCATTACTTGCTTGGAGTGGCAGTTGTGCTGTGCCTGCTGTTGGTGTCTTTAGGCTATATGCAAAGGAAAAGAAGTACGTGAGCTCAATTCATTAAGGCTGGACTTCTTCAATAGATACTGTATACTGTTGTTCTCACATGTGTTTTTGTAGCACGGAAGATTCAATAGAAGCTCTGTGTACGAACACTTACTTTCATCAAAGTTATCTTCTTGCTCAAGTATCCACTTTGACCAATGTTGTGTTATTCCTCTTCTCATTTCAGATAAAAGGGGCACACAGGAAGAGAACATTTATGGTATAACTATTGAACTTCAATTTAAATTTGTGTTCTACACTATATGTCCAAAAGTATTTAGACATCCTTTATAATTAGTGAATTTAGCTACTTTAAGGTGCACCCATTGCTGTCAACAAGTGCTGGCACAAGTGTCAGTTGCACAAACAGCTTGTATAATCTCAATAGAAAGGCATTCTCAATAGATTGGGATGCTCTGGAGCTGCTGCACATGAGGACACCAAACCCAATACCAAACGTCAGCTAGAGGAGTGTATCGGTCCCCAGCCTTGGGTTGTGGAGCAGTAAAACGGTGCTCTCTGGAGTGGTGGAGCTCCATCCAATACCTGTCGGATGAGCTGGAGTGGAGCTTGTGATCCAGAACATCAGTAGCTGACCTCACCAATGCCCTTTGTGGCTGAATCCAGTCAAATCCTCACAGCAATATGAAGCTAGATGAGCAGGTCTCTTCAGACTTTTGGACATATATTGTATTTACAGTGAAATGATAACTGGTTGAAATGATTTGCTCTTATTATCAGAGAGTACTTACAGTTCTGTTTCTTTTGCATAGAGAACACCATGGAGCTTAGAAAAATGTAGAGCACCAGCAGAGGGTGCAGTGAGTATAATAACAGTACCTCTATAATATATGGAACTATAACATGACTATAATAGTTGTCTCTGGTGTCAAAATCAGTTTTTCACAACTCCACTCATTTCAGGTTACCATACATTTCTTTCAGCAAGTCAGTTACTGCATATACATACATTCACATCAGGGGTCATTTTAACGTCGTTTAGAGACAGATTTATTTCAGCTTTAATTAATCTGTCTCAGATTTACAGTGGGTCAAAAATTTAAATACACCAAGATGACTATCTCTTCACGGCTTGGAAGATTCCAGAAATTGATGTATTGACTTAGAAGCTTCTGATTGTCCAATTGTCATAGTTAGGAGTTGATTAGGAGTGTACCCATGGCTGTATTTAAGGGGCTTACCTTTAGACCCAGTGCCTTTTTGCCCGTGATACCATGGGGGAAATCCAATTAACTCAATAAACCCAATTAACTGAATAAAAATTCAGTTCTTAAAATGCCATTTCTGAGTGTTCTTTGGTCAGATGAAACTAAAACTGAACTGGGTCTTTCAGCAGAACAACGATCCTAAGAAGTCTGCCAAAGCTGTGACAAAATGACTTAAAGACAACACATTGAAAGTATTGGAGTGGTCATCACAAAGACCTGACCTGAGTCCCATAGAAAATCTGAACTGAAAAAGCGTGAATGAGCCCACAAACCTGACTGGGTTACACCAGTTCTGTCAGGAGGAATGGGCAAAAATTCCAGTAATGTATTGTGAGATGCTTGCGGAAGGCTACCCCAAGTGTTTGATTGAAGCTAAGCAGTTACAGGGCAATGCCACTATGCAAACTTTTTTCACCCACTAAAAATCTAATATTAAACTTGAAATAAATAACTTATTTTGCTATTAGCTATTATTTTGAAATGTCCTCTTCTGGAAATAAAGTACATACTCTAATTGACAAAACACAGGAAATGGATGTTAACTAAAATGTGTGGAACTGTGAGAAATTGAGTTTGAATGTCTAGGTGAATGTAAACTTTCAGCCTCATAGCCCTCTATTTCAAATCACTTTAACCTTAAAGGAAAATACTGTTGAGCTGCTACTGCACTAACTCTGCTCTCTCCTTACTCTCCCTAGGTCATGATCCAGCACAGGAAAACTAAATGTATGCTAGCTGGGTGAGAAACAAGGGGTAGCTGCCAGCATTTAGGCTTTACAAAGCTGACTAAAATCTTTTTATAGGATGTTTATTTGCTTTACTGTGATATTGATAGTGAATGCTTTATAGTTTAGGCTACAGCAGCAGCTTCTTTTATAAAATTACTTACCTTGAACTAATCGTTCGTATACTGCAATAGCTGTGAGAGGCCATTGTGAATGGAACATGATGACTATTATGCCCACATTATAATCATGGCGATGCAGCATAATTGTGCTTTTGCTTTTATTACATTGCCATTGTCCAGTGCTCTGTCAGCTAATTAAAATGTGCTGGGAAATGTTTGAGACCTGTTGACTCCAATGATCTTGTGTTTTTCTTGAAAACTTGCATCTAAAATTATCACAGTTATTCTTGTACCACCTGTTCTCTTCAAACAGCCACATCAAATGGGAGTTGGTTTCAATTTACCCAAATACTGAACTTCTTTGAACTGAGCTTCTTTTCTTTACGTTGTTCCTGCTACATTTTACAGCATTTTAAATGGCTGTAATCTGCTGTACATTAACTGAAATATTTATTGCGTGTCTACGTACATAACACTTAGATTTTACTGTTTTGATGTGCAAAAACTTTGTACAGAGTCATCTTTCAACATTGACAGTTTTAACAGATCCTTTTAATTCTCATTATTAATGGTTGGCGATATAACTAAAATATAATATCATGATACTTCAAGAAATGTTCACAATACACAACATATCACAATACATCTGCTCAGTTGGAACTGGGAAAAAATAATCAATACTGCTACACTTTAAAAATACTATCAAAAATTTGATTACAGTAATATTTATATTCAAAATTTAGCATACTGTGATACATTAAATCCAGTTAAACGGGACTATTTTTGCTCTCTTTATAATGAGAAATGCAGTTGGTCAGTGTTTACAAGTACTGATGATATGTATGATATGTTCAGGAAAGCATATTGTATCACACTGTGACATAATTTATCACAATAATATACATTGTCATACTGCCCAGCCCTACTCATTATACTCATGTACATTTGTGAAGGGAACAAATCATTTCATTTCTTACTTAATTCTACTGTGATCATTTAGTTGCTACTTTCTGTTTCAAGTTTAATTTAATTCTGTTCTGTTGATTTAGCACCTGAGGTGCTTTGCTGTTGTTCTCTTTTTGAAGCTAAAAAGAATCCCAAAAAGTGCTGAATGTATTAAGAAGTTCCACTGCACTTATAAAGGAAACAAAGTACTAGAATATTTTTTGAAATGATCTAATCACATGCCGATTTTAAACTGCTATATCTACCTAAACCCTCTACCCACTCGACATCGAATTGTGAGTTCCCTAATTGCTGCACTTGCACATTAAAACACTAGATGGCGCTGGGTAGCTTTACCCTACAAAAATCTAAACCACTCTAATATGTTGCAGCATCATTTTCATAGAACAGCATTCACTGTCCTGTTCCTGGAGTATTTGAACTGGGTGTTATAGTACAGAAAACACTGAGCTATGCATGACAGGGGGACTCTGGCCTGGACTTAGAACCTTTTTGTCCTGTTTACAGGATACAGCCTACTATTAAGAATGTAGAATCCAGACAATAACAGGTGATAACATAATTCTATAATTCTATACCATCCTGTACTGCACACCAAACAAACCAAACAGAGCCTACAAAGTAATGCATGGCATTTTTAGTCACCGATTACTGATATATTGAACAGAAGGTTGTTAGTGTCTGCAAATCCTACCAGATTCACCTAACCTTTAAATCACACAGTAAGAATCAACACATCACTAACAAGCAATCAGGTTCATTCCATCTTTGAGTGTTTCAGCTTGAATAATCCAGTAACGAAAACTACTCACCACAGTTTCGCTACAGGAGTTCCCCAGGGTTAGTCTTGGGGCCATTTCACTTCTCCTTGTATACGTGATCACTGAGATCAGCTTGCATTGCTTCTCTATGCAATCTCTTACCACTGCTGTCCAGATGACACCAAACTGTACTTCAGTTTTTCTCCATCAACATCCGAACCCTTCCAGAAGATGTCTCTGTCATTATGGGATCTTTCACCACGTGACCATCACGTGTGGCTAAAACCTTGAAGTGATTCTTGATGACTAAGCTTGATGACTAAGCTAACCACATAACATCCACATCCAGATCCTAACAGCAGAATCCTCAAGGCTAGTAGCCCATCCCACACTTGCAGTTTGTGGTTTTCTGTGGGTCATGTATTCCATCTATGGTCAGTTTAATGCAGTATTAATGCAGTGCTTCTAGCGTATGTTTAGTGTGGTCTTATACACTGTGCTTTTGCATGTTTGAGAAATGGGACACACTTGGACACTCACTGGAAAGCGTGTGAAGGCACACATAAGAACCACAAGTGTGGACTTTGGGACAGGCCACAGGTTCCAGTGCCTATGCAGGCTCAAGCCAGGCCCATCTAAGAGAGGGTATGCAAAATTGTTGTGGCACATGTGGTACTACAGACACCCTGCCATACCCACACACTGACCCAAAAGAAGAACACTCCACCCTGCTAACCGCAGACACAGTAGAGCACTTCAGAGGGACACGATCTGCAGTAACACGATCTCACTTCTAACTAACAGCTCAAAACCTGCAATCAGAATAAAGACTGAAAGCAAAATAATGCTTACATTTATTTGGTTATTGTTTAACTGCAGTTAAGTAATGTCACCCGTCTTTAGGCACCCACAGCACCCACCCAGCTTTAACCAGTGTTCAAACAGCTCCTTGCTTCTTCATTTGGAGTTTAATGTGGTCCACATGGAGACTTGCTTCTGTAAATGGACAATGCATAGTTCTTTTACAGGTAGCTAGGAAAAGGTAATAATAACAGCTAAGCTTGCAGTTCTAAAGATTTTTATTTTATAATTTGAGATGTGCACTGCAGAAGAGCTTGGTCTTTCAGTGTTTTGTGTTTCAGAGTTCTGTGTTTTAGTTAGTCTCAAGCTCAGACCATCTGTTTACAGACTTACAAAACTGTCTGGTGTAAATCGCACAGCTTTCAAAATCTTGCCTCTTGCATTGAACCCCTTAAATGGCCAGGTTCACCAGCAGGCTCGAAGTTTTATGACGCACATTTATAACCTAAGAATACCTCAACCAGTTTGCACTGAAGTCCCTGTAGTTGCTGAATAATAAGCCTTAGTATGTAATAAGACTGGGATTTTAAACAGTTAACCCTTTCTTCCATGCACTTGTTTTTGTCTGATGGAAAACAAACAACTGTTAAAAATGCTAAACACTAGTAGCAAGCAGCTGTAAAATTTGGACTGAAAAAAGTTGAACTGAAAAAAATGATTCACACTATCTCAGTTTTTAATAGAACGTGGCTTTGTTTTAATTGTGCTTACACTGCATTAAACCGTCTGTGGTTGCTTTGCATCAGTCATAAGGCCCATTCCTATGATAGATGGCGGTTCTCAAAACTTAAAGTATACAAAATTGTTGTGGCACATGTGGTACAACAGACACCCTGTATAAGTTGGTGATTCTCAAAACTTAACCAGTCTGGCTTGCATGTTTTAGCATGTTTATACACAGCTTGCAGTGGACTTTCATTTAGTGCAGTATTTAAACTGTAATAAAGTACTTTGGCTTTTGTACTTAGTAGAAAAAAAAAGAAATATTTCTAGGGCCTCACTAGTGTTTTTTCCACCACTGTACTTCATTACTAAATACAGGCCTGTCCTCGGCTAGTCAACTGCTGCTGCACCACACAGCTTCATTTACATCTCAGGAAAATTCTTAATGGACTTTCATTGTAGAAGGAGAACTCATGCTTTTCTCATATATTGAGAGAACTTCTTGTAGTTAAATGCTTATGTAATCTGTTTTTTTTCTTCTGAGGTTGATTCTGTGAAGGGTTCTCTGAGGGATTCTCCACTGACATAGATTCGTGTTGGGAATTATTTTATTTCATTTTATTGTTTTTCCGTTCTTTTTCTTCTTGCTTTAATTGTTATTCATTGTTAAACAGTATTAATCCATTCTGTTCCTGTGGTTTGAGCAGTTACAGCAAATGGCCTTTCTACACCCCCTAAGGAGGCTTTCCTGGGACAGAACACTCAGTTTACGACTAATGTATTTACAACAGGATCTAAGCCTCTGAGAACTCTGACCTTGGTCTTTTAAAATGGTATCAAGGGTCCTGAAGGGGGTGCAGATGGCCAGGTATAAGAGCGGTGTGTCTTAGTTTCTTTTTACAGGGAGAGTCACTCGAAAGAGGCCCCGAATATTCTATTGTAACTCCCGTTAGGATGAAGCAATCTGAACCAAAAAAAATACGCTACATACCTCGACATGTTTTCTGCCAGACACATGAAGGGGTACGGGGGTATGCACCTGGAAGTTGCAAACGGAGGTTAAACTTTGTGATGGCTGTCCGGCGCCTACCACATGGCTCCGACGCAGGGGCATCCCAGCTTGTTCGAAGCTCCGTATACTGAGGAGCACATTGCACATCGTTTCATTCACATTGCTTCTTCCTAGTGAGAGTTATTACAGAATATTCCGGGCCTCTTTTGAGTGAATCTCCCTGAAGACTGGGGTGAAGATCAGCAGATGTACAGAGCTCTGAATAAACCATATTTCCTGCGAACCCTGGTCTCCTGAATCTCTTTCATGGCAAGATTAAAGATTTTCTACACTCATTCAGTTTTATTTTTGTCCATGCCAGCTGTCATTCTTTGCTGATTCTGCCTTGTTTCTTATTTCCTCTTGCATCCATGTTGAATCTTGTTTGCAGCACGCAGTATGTGGTGGCTTTTTACGGGAACATGCCCTGTCCCCACACAGAGTTGATTAACCTTGATTGCTGAAATTCTGGTCAGCTTTTTGGAACCCAAAGGTTTTATTTTTCGTGTGTGAGTTCCTCTGCCCTTCATGTTGGGCATTAGGAGCTATTTAGGAGATGACTCCTGTAAGCTGATGCACCCAGTGAACACACTGAATAAGAGCAGCATTTTAAGTCCACCAAAAATATCACACCTAACATACTGCAAGGGCTTTTGTGGTACAGTTGCACATGAATGCTCTTGTGGTGATGCAGATGCAGGTGGTGTGGTCAGGGTGTGAATGTACTCATGCACCTGGCTAACTGTTTTAGAACACTGTTCAAGATCGTGAGATCATTCTCAGCACTGCAGCGACACAGACAGATTTTGGCAGTTATCTTTTATTTTTGGAGCGGTCATATAAACAGCATACTCCAATTTCTTAGAATGGATTAAGGCTGTTATCAGATTTCAAGAAATCCAATAAAAAGACCTGGATTTTCTAAAACTCAGCAATCAGGTTTTTCAGTGCATATATACGCTTACTCTCATTTCTTTCATTTTTCTTAGTCTGCGCATGTGTGCAAACAGAAGATAGAGCCGCCCTGAAATGAATTGAATGGATTACTGATTTTCTGCAGTTATTAGATTCAGTGCATGTAAACACTCAATGGTAACACTTGAAAGGTCAGTCCAGTGAATTTAGTTGATTTAGGAGCATTAAAACATGTGAAGTTACAGTGCTTACATGGGGGCCCATGTAAATCTTAGTGTTTACACTCAACAGGCTACTGACACTGCACTTATATACACACTCATAGTTTCTCATAACTTTTCATTTCATTTTACAAACCTAAATTCAAAACAGAAAGCAATGATTTATAAATCTACATTGACCTGTATTTGAAAGAAAACAGCACAAATGCAAGATATTTAATAATTTATCTTACTTGTCTTATTTTATCTAACTTCATTATTTTTGGTAAATATATGCTTATTCTGAAATTGATGCCTTCCATCCCAAAAAAGTTGGGACAGAGACATGGAACACTGTAAAATGTTCAAAAACATCTTAAACAGTTGATGGAAAAGCCAAATCCTTTCTGAGCAAAGATGGTAAAGGCTTCCCACTTTGCCTAAAATATATCAGCAAACTAAATTTCCTTACTGAGTGGATGCCAGGTTTTGAGGTATTATACCCCCTATGGTGCATAATAACATAAAAATATTCAGAGAAGCTAGAGAAATCGCTGCACATGAAGGGCAAGGCCGAAAATCACAATTGAATGCCCATCACCTTCGACCCCTCAGAGGCACTGCATTAAAACAGGCAAGTTTCTGTGATGGAGATCACACATAGGTTTGGGAACACTTTGACAAACCATTGTAAATAAACATCATCCCTCGTTGCATCCACAAATGCAAGTTAAGGCTATACTGTGCACAGTGGAAGTCATTTGTCAACAATGTCCTGAAACACAGCAAACCTCTCTGGGGCTAATGAACTGATGGACAGTGGAAACATGTGCTGTGGTCCGACAAGTCAACCTTCCAGAATTTTATGGAACTAATGGACGTTGTGTTCTCCAGGCCAAAGAAGAAAAGGCCCACCCAGGTTGTTACCAGTGTAAAGTATCACATCTACGAAGGCACCATTAATGCTTAACACATGAGCAACATTAGCTGCCCTCTAGACATCTTTTTCGGGAACGCCCATGGTTATTTCAGCATGAAAACAGTCTCAAACTGTCTCCCATTGAAAATGTGGTGCGTTATTAAGCTCGAAATATGACAACGAAGGCCCTGTACAGTTGCACAACTGAAGACTTATGTAACAAAAAATCAGCTTCCAAAACTTGATTATATGGTGTCTCCATTTCTCAAACGATTATTTAGTGTTGTGAACAGGAAAGGCGAAGGGACACTTATTAATGATGGAGTTGTTTAGGCTGTTGGCTATCTTTGAGCCTGTAAGCTAGCTGACAAGCCTAATTCTAGTTAAGAAATAAGTTGCCAGCCCCTCAGTTTAAACAGAAATGGGTTCTTACTTAATCAGTACACTCGTTGGTCCATGCGAGCAGCATGAGAGTCAAACATTATTCCTTTAACAGCGAAGGATTTTTCGTGCCGTGGTGCTGTAATATACAATTCAGTTGTTGTGAGGTGGTCATAGGTGTGCATATATCGTGGATTTTACAATGGCTTTGAATGCGGCTCAGACAATCAGATTTTAGGACTGGAACTATCCTGCCCAAACTTTTTGGAATGGGGTTTGTAATTACTGGAGTCTTAGAGCTTACCATCATATTACCCAAAATACTTAGCTAGTACTTTGGAGTTTGTACCTTACACTTACCTGGTTAATATGTAGAACTTAGGGGACTGTACAAGTAAGTGTTAACTGATGATTAACTATTTTAATCACGGTGATTATGGTGGCATGGTGACCTTAGACATGGTGAACAAACGTCTCAGCTTGTATAACTCTGTGATTGGGCTATAGCTTTCATCAGGTGCCATCATTTTGTTACAAATAATAGTGCAGAAATCCTGCTTACTCTTAAAATGAGCAAGTTTGTTTTAAATACAAAGAGTTCCAACCTGCCCCAATATGCAAGTAGGTTGTTATAGTAGGTAAATACATCTAAGGTAGTACGTTTATAAAGAACATCCACAGCAGGAAACAGAGAAAAGCACTGACATTAAGCCTATTAGTCTATCAAACATTTAAAATACGTAACACTGTGTATAGCTGTGTTAGTTTTCACTGATCGTTAAAGTTGACCTTGCGTTTCTGTAAGAAATTCGCCTGGGCTTTTTGTTCTTTGGTCAGTCTCTCTGCGTTAAGTTATGTGTTACGACCAACTTGTTCTGGTCAGCTATGAGGTTGCAACATTTTTTTAAGCATGTACACTACAGTAAGTCATAGACCCTCCTTAATGTATTGAATTCTTGTCAAAATGGCCATTGAGCACAAGTTCTTCACTTATCCAGAGATATGTCTGATGAGATTAGACAGAAGACAATGCACTTGCATTAGAAAGGTCAAAAGAAAATAAGTGAAAAATAACTTGGTAGACCACTAACCTGTCACCATCAGATAAACAGCTTTCATCTTTGAGAGAGAGGAAAAAAACAGACCCTTTCTGTGAGAAGACAACTCAACGCTATGAATCTGAAAGCATGTGTGGCTGCCAAGAAGCCCTTCTTCAGAAAAGGAAATAAACCAAAAAGAAGAACATTTGCAAATCAAACAAAAAAAGCTGCTGGTGTTCTCAGAACAATGGAATGACCACCTCAGAGTCCAGACGTCAACATCACTGAATGTATTCGGGATTACTTGAATTGTGAGAAGCAGAAAATATAGTCAGCTTCTAAGTTTTCTTTGAGAAACTGAAAGCAAGACTGATTTTTGAAAAGAATGAAATCTGTAATAAAGGTAAAGAGTAGACACACAAATACGGAAAAAAATGTTATTATATTTAGTTGGCTTTTGTGTTATTTTCTGTTAATTATGTGTTTCTGCTTTTTCACTGATGCTGACAATTAGTAACCGGTACTTAATGGCCATTTTGACAGGAAATTAAATTGGGTCGTTCACCCCCAAAAACTAAAGAAGGAGTGGTAGAACAAAGGGCTGATAAAATGTATAATGAGTGTAGAAACAAGGAGGTGGTTTTAATGTTATGGCTGATCGTGTAGCGTCAGCCTGGTGGGCCAACCAGGAGATCTGTGTGCAGCACATGCTTAACTAGTATGTCATTTGATAACAGTTATGAGTGAGAGAATTTGCATTTTAAAAGTTTAGTTATCTGTTTCATTTTTATTGATTCTTCACTTCAATCTGCTGGACAGCGTGCGCGGCCAAATTAAAAATATTTCCACATAATAATGATATGAATTAACATCACGAGCAGATCACACACCATTTTCCCAGAATGTGATCTGCTCATAATATTCCGAGAAGACAGCAGTGCGAAGCGATTTTTTTTTACACCCCCCCCCACCCTATTTACCCCAAGTCGGCACCCCAATTGTATGTTTGAAACTAGAGAAGTTGTAGATTTAGACCACATCAGTTAGAACATATAAGATCAGATAAACTCCAGATGTGAAATTTTACTTTCTTGCCTCAAAATTGGACTTCAAACTTTCAAATATTCAAACTCAGTCAGCTCAGAAGAGTGGTGGGTGTGCACAGCAATGATATCATGGTGAACCTGAAGGTGTTACAACTAAAACATGTTTCAGATGAAGCAATTTTCACACATTCTGCTGTACAACTTTTCATTTGCATCATTTCTTCTTCAATTGCAGAAGAAAGTGATTGCAAGAATAAGCTTATTAGCAGCATCAACGTAACCACTGAGCTGCAGTCTGATGTTCTGCTGCCATGCTACTTTGAAGTCCTCGGATCAGACAAGACTGCAGATATAGCAGCAGTGTGAAGTCAGAGGAACATAACAGCAGATAATCTACTGGAGATCAGACTGCAGGGATGAAGTAATGTTCTGGAATAACAGAGGTGGACGTATTAAGACGTTCCCCAAACTCTCAGAATCTGGAAACTTCTCCATCCTCCTCCGTAATGTACAGCAGTCTGATCTGGGTCTCTACCGCTGTGAGCTGTTTGAGGGACTGAACTGCATGATCGCTTACCAGGAGATAAATCTGAGTAAGTCTGTGAATTACAAATGTAGCCAAGTGTACATGAGCCTATAAAATATAAAACTAGTACTCCCCAATCCCAGATCTACATGCTCAATGTTAAGGTTAAATATCTTTGCTGTGAGAAATACAATCCAATAAAGAACTCTGTAAGTTATACCCAAACTGCTGTACAGTGTGAAATATTAATACAACCTTATTTCAGAAAGTGTTGCTGATAGTTCTCCAGCCTGGCCCATCACACCTGGAGCATTAGGAGGAGGAACCGTGCTGCTTGCTTTACTCATAACCTGTTGCTTTTGTGCAAAATGTGAGTGTCTTTTCTTTACAAGTACTTTCTTTCATTTCAGCATGTGCAACATGTTCATTTCTGATGGGCTACACTGTAAAACCCAGCCAAAGTCACATTATTTTAGATGATTTAGTTTGTTTGTAACACGTACTAATGAGTTTAGCATCATTAAAGCCTTTGTAGCCAAAGTATTACTGACCAGCATACAAACATCTAGTTTATTAACTTATTATGGTAGATAATTATACATGTGAGAAAAAGCTTCCTTAAACTATTAATACTAAATATTATATGTAATATTATAAGAAGAATTATATAATAAAGTTGGCTAAGATTATTCAAGAATATATTCAAGAACAGACAGTGTGAAATATTAATTTGTTTCACAATATACAGCAAAAGTGAGTACACCTCTGTTACTATATCACTAAAATGTTTGGTAAATTACAAATCTTTTCAGTTCAATACCACTTAGTTTTTTTTTTAAAGGAACAAAATAATTAAAACAAATTAATATAAAAATAGAACTCTTTGACCGCTTAAACTGTAATTAAGCGTTCATAGATTAACCTTGTCAGTCGCCAAAAATCAAATCACGTAGCTGATTCAAGACACCACGGTATAAAAACCATGTCACGTTGAATATCTCCATTAACTTTTGTCAAGAGTGCTGGCTTAAAACGCTATGCTAGTTTTGTTTCAAGTTGAAAGCCCAGGTAAAAACAGAGACAGGATAACATAAAACTGGTATGAAAATCATATTTATGCATGTGTAAAAGTATGCCAAATGGGATGGGGCTGTTTTGTGTGTTTTCTGGTTCTAATATGTTGATACAGTGTGTCAAAGTGAAAAAATAACTGTCAGGTGATGTTGTGCTGAAAACAATGATACCAAACATTAGCATGGTAACATTTTTAATGTGGTATATAAAGACAAAATCAAAAGTATTCAAAAACAGCCAAAACAGCTCAAGACTCAAGGGTTAGAAGTAACTGCAGCACATGTCAGTACACTATTTACTAGTGGGGGTTAATTTGTTTGTTTTTCTAATATGATGTCCATTTTTGTTGTTCAAGCCTCCTTGGCATAGATCTACACAAATCTACCCACAAATCTACACAGATATCCTGCCATTCTTCAAAGATTGCACTTTAAGATTGCCCAAATGTGCTCTATAGGATTCGGTCCAGGTGAAATACTTGGCTAGGTGGTGGTTTTTACTTTTCTGCAACCTTTCTTGAAAACAGGAATCATCTTTTCATTCAGTATTTTGGTATACACTCTAGTGTTTGTGATGCTATCTGTAGAATTCACTTCTCCATACCTGCTGAACTCACACACTACACACTACCTACACCATGTTTAACCCTCTAGACCCCAAAAGTGGCCTCTGCCAGCTGCTCTGCATTTCACTATAATGGCTGCGGTGATTTCATGAGGTGAATTCTGAAAACAACAATCACAGCTGTCTTTGACACATATAACAATTTCAATCATTAGATATTTTGATTTTTAATCAAAATATTCCAGTTTTTGATCTGTAACCAAATGCCTTATGAATCACCCAACAAGGACGAGATGTAGCGTTTAAAGTGTTCTGTTTATCAGAGGAGTCTGACAGTATTTTAGCTCCGCTAGACTCCAGCGATGATGTGTAAGTTTAAAAAGAAAAACATATTTTATATAAACACTAGTTATGTCATACTTACTACTTAATCCCTTAACAGGGCCCAAAGTTTTATGACACACTTCTAGGACCTAAGAATAGCTCAACTTTGCTTTTAAATCCCTGTAGTTACAGAAAAATAAGCCTTGATATGTAATAAACCTAGGGCGGCACGGTGGCGCAGTGGGTAGCGCTGTCGCCTCACAGCAAGAATGGCCTGGGTTCGATTCCCGGCCGGGCGACCAGGGTCATTTCTGTGTGGAGTTTGCCTGTTCTCCCCCGTGTCTGCGTGGGTTTCCTCCGGGTTCTCTGGTTTCCTCCCACAGTCCAAAAACATGCAGTCAGGCCAACTGGACATGCTAAAATTGCCCCTAGGTGTGAGTGTGTGACTGTGTATGTCTGTCTGCCCTGCGATGGACTGGCGACCTGTCCAGGGTGTATCCTGCCTTCCGCCCAATGACAGCTGGGATAGGCTCCAGCACCCCACCGCGACCCAGTAGGATAAGTGGTTTAGATGATGTATGTAATAAACCTGGGATTTTAAGGGTTTTAAAATCTCTTACTTTTGTCTTCAGTTCAGTTCAGCTCCAAGAAACAGGACTGCTTTGTGAAATTGTGGCTGGAGAGAATGTTTAGACTAATTACACAGATTTAGCTAAATGGGGATGACACATTGACTTTTATCATATTCATCGCAAAGAAATAATAATGAAGAACTTTATTAGTTGTTGTCAGTTTGTTTCACATCCCTGTTCTTTATTTCCTATATATTCTCATTCTCTGTGAACAGTGGATAGAGTGTGTACAGTGGAAGTGTGTGAATCCACCTAACCTAGTCCTAAACACATGTTACCTCTGTGCCTTTGATAACTGATAGTGTGGCTATTTCAATACTAAAAACTGCTGCATCTGTGTTACAGCTCATGTTAGTTTAGTTTAGTATTAGTTAACCAATGTTTTAGTACCCTTTTCTATCTTTGTATGGTTGTACTATCTACTACTTTTTTCTGTAACTTCCTTGCCATATTGAGCTATGAAGGATTACACCGTCCATAAGACACCAAAATTGAGAAAATTCAGATTTTAGTAGCTGGTTTTCTAGCCATAAATATTTTGGTCAAAGGGGCTAACAGGGCTTAAAAATTTAAATTTTAAATCAATTTAATTTGAAATAGACTGCATCACAGGTGCACTCACTTTTGGTTTAGTTTCTCAGTAATTTCAGTATGGTCTGTCTAACCTGTCTAATCATAAATTAAAATGAATGTTGATTTATTTTAATAAAATCCTAGTTTATGCCATTTGATATATTGACCAGGGGTGTACTTTTTGTGTATACTGTATTTGGCATTTGCTTCACTATCATTTTTTCAGGTAGAAGAAATGCCAGCTATAAGACTGCCTGCAGTAACTTACACCTTTTCAACAAGCACAGTGCAGACCGTAAGTAATTTTTGTTGTTCTGTACTCCAGCATATGTGATCTGAAACACCTGTATTTTTATAGTGTTGAATGAGTTTTCAGTCTGATTTTGTGACTTACTTGCTTTTCTACAGACCTAAAAGACCACATTCACTATTCTCTGGCCTGTGACAAGACATTTTTGGTAGCAACTTTGTGTTTTCTTGAGATACTGAGTTATTTCACAAGATAACCAATGTAAAAATATAATCCTACTGCTGTCACTGCAAAAATTGTGACTTTGGCAAGTGAAATGATCTTAAATCTAGTCAATATACCTAATATTCTTCATTTTGAGATTGGTGTGAGCTTAGCATCATTATTTCTAGATAATACATAACACAGTTTTGATATGCACTATGGCATATTACCTAAATGAAACAAGCATCAGGGAAGATTTCTAAGCTAGTGTCATGCCTCCCGTCGGCTTAGCAGAGACTAACACTCTTCACCCCATTCAGAACTCCAACTCCCAGAATCCTCTGGGGTTTCACCTGACTCTCAACCATAAACCTACCCACACTCCCGTTCACCTGATTGTTGACACCTGTTCTATTGCCTCTATAAACTGTTTGTGTCCGTAGCCTCATTGCGAAGTGTCCTATCAGTCTACTGTGCATTACCAAGACCTCCAGCTCGTGTTCTTTCATTCTGATTTAGCTTAGCCTTCATTGCCCCATTTGCCTGCGTATGGACCATTGCTTGTTTTCTTACTGCAATTCTGGATTGGCCCTTATTTAACATGATAACCGCAGCTTACTCTGTGAGTGTCTGACACTTTCAAAAGCGTCACAGCTAGCTGAGCATTTTTTTTTTTAACTCCATGATAGGTGGAGGTTTTGGGAGGGGAGAGTAAGGCATTGTTAAAGCTGCACTTTTACAAATGTTAAAATCAAAAGAATTATCATTATTGGGTTTCTTTCTAAGTAAAAAACGAAACACTAAAATATGGTGTGTGTGTGTGCTGCTGCGAGTCACCCTGCAAAGCCTGAAATAATAATTTAAAATTCAGAGGTTTCAGGTCAGATTTCAGATTTCTAGAGTTTTTCGGACCACATCAAACGTCTTAACGTATTATTGTCACATGCACAGATACAAAACGAAGTTCCGCCTTGATGTAATATAGTTAAATAGGTATCTAGCACCTGACAGTTATGCTCTCTTGGCTGAAAGCATACTTGCTCCAAGAGAGAATTCCAAAGTGGAACACTGAAAGAGGGCTGGTGGCTAAAACCACAGTGCATAGCTTATTCCCTTTTGGGATGTACCTCATTATCTAAGGCACCATCCTAATGCTTTTCCAATGTTTTGTCTTTTGTTGACATGAATCCGTCTTGAATGTTTACTGGTATGCTGTACATTTTTACTCAATCAGGGAAAGTGTGTGGCACCATGGAAATCTGGAGCAGCACCCTAACTTCTGTAATATGACATTAAAGTGTCTGTGCTCACCACAACAGAAACACACCTGCCTAGGCTTCAACCCAGACCTTGTGGTCTCAGCTCCATGACAGAGAGGAAGCGCTCCTTCTTTCCATTATATAATGCCCATAAAATAACTTTCCCTTTTAACAACGCTTTTTTTAGTTTTTTGAGTGTTTTACCAGCGACAGTAAAAAGAAAGAGACTGAACAGTGGTTGAAATATGAATGGAAAATCTTGTGACATTCAACGTGTCATCTGTTTGCAGAGAAAGTCTCGCCCTTCAAGAAACACAGTCAGTCACATTGCTGGTCAATTTGTGAGGAAAGCCCCCCCAGCTGTGTTCATGAGGTGCTTAGCATCTAAAAAACAACTTTGTAGCCTGCTGTGTGATGACCTGCTGCCTTCTTGAGATCAGAGAATGTGCAGTGAACGCATGAAGTTTTGAATGAAGTTTTTCCTCTTTTTGTTGTGCTTTCTTTTGAGTTTCCTGGTTTCTTTGCTCTGTGGTTTGAAATCATCGTTTTATAAGAAGACGGTCTGTGTCATGTTAGTGCTCGACATCCTTTTTCACACGTGAAACTGCACCTTGTTTTTGCAGCAGGGGATGTGGCCATTTTTCTGGCTTTGCACTTGCCATGTTATTTCTTTTACAAATGTGGGTACAACTGACACCAGTTCCTGGTTGAGACTCTCAGCAATGGAATGCATTTTACCGTTGTTACCTTTGCATATTTATTTATTTAACTCACATGCATTTTGCTGCTGATTTCACTGACATTACCAAGAGCAGGATAATGCAGTGTTGTATCCTTATATTCTATATATAACTTTCATATGTAACTTTTATTTTTTTCCTGTAACAAGATAGGATGCTTGGGTTCCTCTGCAAGAGATTTTGTGCATAATGTATTTCCAAATAATGGAAACCTAAAAATAGCTCAACCAGTTTGAAATAGGATTGAGAACATACAGTTTTTAGTTTAGAAGCGATTTTGAAATGTGTAGTTTCAAAAATGCATACAAATAAAAAAGAACTTCAGCTCTTTTGGGAATATATTAACACAAAGCTGTTTGAATTGAAATGCAACATTATTATTAGTGATTTTTTGCGCCCGGTTAATATTTCAGCTCAGTTCAGTCATTCTGTGAGCAAATAAACTGAATATTTAAGATGCAATTTAAGATACAATTAAGAACCAATTAAGAATTTTAGAAAATGGAATTTTGCATAATAGCAAGAATTTGATGCAATTCTTAAAGCATTTGCTTGAATTCTCTCATGGACACCCATGATAGCTTTATTCAATACTGAAATGCAGGTAAATTGTATTCATAAATGGATCATGGAAAACAGATGGGAAGTATACACTATAAAATGGTAACCTTAAGATGACCAGTTTTCATTTTCAACTCAAATATATGCTTTGAATGAACGAATGTTCAACCCAGTTCAATTCACACTGAAAAAAAGTTGAATTTACATGATTCAAATATGTCCATCAACTTAAATTAAGTAAGTTAATGAAGTTACATAGTAAATATGCTGATGTAACATTTCATTCATGTGGAGCCAGTACATCAAATCATGTCAATTTAAAGCAACCTTTTTCAGCGCACCTTACAGAGAGTAGGGAGCCATTTGAGATTCAGCCCTTGTGTTGTAAAGTTACTTATTTGGAGATTTGGATGAAGGTTTTGTTCTGACTGACAAAACAGCAAGCTGCCGTAGCATAGGCCTATTACAATGCAGGCCACTTCTGAAGGGCCCACTAGGCCTTGTTGCTGCAAAAGCTGAGCAAACTCTTACAGACATGAAAACACTAAGATCACAGGTGGGAGTTAAGTGTCAGATAAACTGTTCTTTTCATTTCAGTTTAGGATCATTCTGCAGTTTTCATAAAGACCCTTTAGCTAATCTAAATGTCTGCCTACACCAGACAATACATACACAACGTTTCGAGGCACATTCACCTCTTTCATAAATGTTGTGAAGTGCAAACATACATTACAACACCGTCAACAGGAGTGAGACGGTGCTATGCAGGAGGTGAGACCAGGGTGTTAGTTTGCTTATAATGCACCTGGCTGGCTCTTTCTTAGCTCTGTTTTGCCTGGTTTAGACTTTTCATTTAGATTAAAATGCAAAAAAACAATAGAAGCTTGTGCTGTGATTGGAAAAGAACATCATTAACTAAGTTCCAACTGATAAAACATGAAAGTAGCTGTTTTCTGATGTTGCGACTTTAAGGTCTTCATTCTAAAAGAAAGTTTTTGTCTGTAAGTAGTTATTTCATTTATTATTTATCTTCGCTGCATAGAATGTACTATGTTATTGAAGCAGATCGCATTTTTCATGCTTTTGTCATTAATTGTTCTCACCTACAGCAGTGAATATATTAGTGTATGTCAAGTGTCTTTGCATTAAAAAGGTATTGCGTAATAGTAGTTGTCACATCTGCTTCAGACAATTTCAGGAAGTGACTGAGAGCAAAAGAACTGCATCACGTGGTTGTCATTACTTTCCAAGAGACACTTGCAGTAGTCTGGAAGTCGCAGATGTAAAATGGCTTTGAACCGTATCATGTTCATTACTGTGTGCATGCTCCCACTTTTACCCTGTTTCACAGGTAAGTGGCTGTCTTATTAAATTTGAGCTGCATTTAAGAACAGTGTGTATTCCTGTAACACATTCTAAACATATTTATGTTAATTGTGGTTCTGTTCTTGAATCTGATTCTAAAGCAGATTGATTTTAGTAAAAGAAGCCATGTTTCACATGTTCTACTGTAATGTTTTTTCTCATTCTCTACCTTCAATCTTCAATTGCAGTTGAAAGTAAATGCAAAAACAAACTTATCAGCAGCATCAATGTAACCACTGAGCTGCAGTCTGATGTTCTTCTGCCGTGTAACTTTGAAGCGACCCTCCTTGGATCAAACCAGACTGCAGATATAGCAGCAGTGTGGAGTCAGAGGACTATACCAGCAGATAATCTAGTGGAGATCAGTCTGCAGGGTGAAGTAATGTTCTGGAATAACAGAGGTGGACGTATTAAGACGTTCCCCAAACTCTCAGAATCTGGAAACTTCTCCATCCTCCTCCGTAATGTACAGCAGTCTGATCTGGATCTCTACCGCTGTGAGCTGCATGAGGGAATCAACTGCATGATCGCTTATCAGGAGATTAATCTGAGTAAGTCTGAACACTACTGTTCAGTTGCCTTAAAAGGAAAGGAGAAAATGTTCCCCTTAAGATTAATGTCTATGTACTGTAAAGATAAATCACATCTGTGCTGAAGTTTAGAATGTATAGGATGATGATGATGATACACACAGTTAGAGTGTGAAACAGCACTGGAACAAAAGTTGACCTTGTAATTACAGCACAAAAATAAAATTGTCATCTTGCCACACAACTGGGTTCCAGATGCCCCCCATCCCAGCAAATCTTGCATCAATCGCATATGAGTTTCACAGAATGTATTATATATCTAATCATTCTTAGCTTATGCATTTTTCAACAACTGTTGTTAATCAACTGTGATATCAGACAATTAAACTAAATATACTAAAGAAAAACAGGTATCTCCAAAAAAGTAACTTTACAGGAGAAAACACTCTTACCTTTCAATGTAAATTTATGTAAAGAGATTTTGTTCCAAGTGATTTTAGAGCATTTCTATTGGTCCATTAATCATGACATTTTCACACAATGTAAAGGACAGCTGGTGTGTTGAAATGATTAGAAAAATAAAAAACAAAAATGGAGATACATGGTTTGCTTTAGACAACAATATATTTAAATGAAAACAAATAACATCTTACACCTTAATGATTCCACGTCCTTTGAAATATGAATTTGATTTATGAATTTTAAAGTCACCGTGGTTACATTAACTGCATATTGATATGAATATTGATTTAATGGTATTATTATGGTTATTATTATTATCATCATTTTTAGGAATAATAGTAGTAGTATGGTATCAATATTAGCATTACCTATTTAAACAAAGCCATAGCATTCAACTTGTTGACTTTGTCATGAAAATTTCTCGAAATAATATTTTTGATGAATCCCAGTAATTTAGTAATCCAGATGAAGTTTTAGAATAAGTTAGAACATAAACATTCAGTATACATTATCTCATGTGTTGAGATTAGATCTGGCATTAGAATTAAAACAGCAAGGAACATTTTAGATGTTAGGTTTCTGTTGTAAAAATCCTGCTTGTACTATACAGCGTGAAATATTATACCCTTATTCCAGAATCTATAGGAGCTGTTTCTGAGGGTTTTCTGAGCTTGCCCATCACAGCCGGAGCATTAGGAGGGGGCATTATTCTTCTTGGTCTACTTATAATCAGTTACTTCTGTGCAAAACGTAAGTCCGTCATTTTTTTACAAGCACGCATGTGCACTCATTTCTTAGAAGCTGTATGGAGAAGTTCATGTTCTCTTTTGAATTGTCCAAAATGGCTTGTGACTAAAAGTGAAAAACACAAGTATCTTAAATTACTTGCATACGTATTAATTACTTAAATACGTATTAAATGCATTTAAGTGCTTTTTTTGAACAACTTAAGTTTAAATGGGATTTAACTATGTAATCAATAGACATAACTGTTATTACACTTAGAACATATTATAAATACACAACAGGATGTACATATAGACTTCAATTTACACGTTATTTATTGAGTTATACTGTAACTAAAATGCATTGAAAGTAAACATAAGTATATACTTAAATATTCTATTAGGACTAACTAAACACAGCTTATATGGACTTAAATTATATTTAAGTAATGGTGAAATCCATCTTCTATGCCTACAAGTGCTTTTCTGTTCTAAACTGGAACAACTTATGTTGTAATGAAGTTAACTTAAGCTCTACTACATTTAAAACATTTTAAAATCTATACTCTGGTGTGTACTGACACCCATATTTGATCGCTAGGTTTAGCTGTATAGCAACAAAAATGCAACAAAAATGTGCTAAAGCAAATTCCCTGCTTTAAAACATATTTCTAAATACTGCACTTAAGTTGATGCTTCAGTATGTAAAGAAATACTTTTATTCAGGTGTATTTCCACTAAACATAATAAAGCATAATTTAAAATACAGTATATTATATAGTAAATACAATGTACTTCACTTATACTGTAGACATACTAAAGTATGCTTCTTATTCACAAGGGTAGTTCTGGGTCCGCCATATAAAAGCGGAGTTTCATAGTTTGAACAACAATTACTTTCTCTCAATTTTGCTAAAAAGTAGTAATATAAAATCTGTTTTCCTATTTTACTGTGGAAAAAGGGTCTTTTACTTTAAAAGGACAAATACTTTATGACATCACACATTATGACCAAAAATTCTTATTACGATGTCATTATTACTATACATTTCAAATTCCAATTGAAATTGTATTAATTTCCAATATTTGTAAACATTAGTTTGTACATTTTACTAAGTATAAGTTGGAATTGTTTGGTCTTGTTTTCAATAAAAGGATGTTTTTAGAGAAAAATTCGATTTTATGGTGCTTTTTTTTTTAGATTTTATGGTGCTGTGCTAAGATTGCACATTGCTGCGATTATACATATATATATATATAATTTTTTTAAACGTTTACATTATTTAAGCAAAAGCTGTCACCATCATAACAGCATGAAATTAAACACAAATAAAGGAATCAGTAGCTAAATTTTTATGACTAAAATGTAACTCAGTGAATGGTAGATTACAATCCTCATGGATATACTTGAGCAGAAGTAAAAGTATCATTTGAAAATATTCACAAAAATACAAATTCATTAGAATTTTACTTGAATGCATATAAATTAGTAAGTGCAACTAAACACTACCCACCTCTGTTCAGGGCAGTAGGTTTCTTAAACCTTAAGCATTCACAATGAAGAGTTATTTAGTAATGTACTGACTAAGCTTGTGGAAAAAAAAACATCTGTCTGTTTTCCCCTAATAAAATAAATATGCTTCTAAATTTAAAAAAAATGCAATGTATTGAATATATACAGTGCAGAAGTTTTCAGCACCTATGAACAATGTTTAAAAGTAGTTATTTTGGGAATAAGTTTGTTTTTGCCAGTAAAAGCACCATTTAACATTAGAATAAATACAAATAAACATAAATGCAGTGAACATTACAAGCTAAAAAAAAAGTTGGCTAAAAAATTATTCAACATTTTAACTTATAAAAGTAAGCAACCTGGTTGCCTAAAAATGTTGACTATTGAACCTCACACAAAAAAATGAACATAATGCAAGACACAGATTATTTTTTTAGTTGAATAAGTTTTTAAGGTTTGGTTCCTGACTTCCACGCTGCACTCCAGTCAGTGCATTTTAATTAAAGTGTAATGAAGAACTGATTAGATAAATGATGATTTACTGTAACGAAGGACTGATTAGATGAAGTAGGTATTAGATGTTAATTGTGAATACTGGCTTCCTCAAGACGATATTTGTAAATAGTTATACTAACACAATGAAAGACATCGAATGACAATAGATTGTTTATGTCTTTATATTAATTTGAGTGTTTTTTGAACAAACACATGCATACTGTCCAGATACACAGAAATGTCCACATAGGACTGTTGAAACTGAGATAGGAACTGTGTGGATTACTATTATTATTGTTATTAATAGTAGTAGTAGCAGTATTTATGATGCTCTTCACTATTTCCTTTTTTTCATTTTTGCAGGTAGCAGAAATTCTAGCGACAAGACAGTCTGCAGTAAGTTGCATCCTTCTGAGCCGTTGCACTCTGCAGAGCGTAAGTGACTGAACAGTAGCAGTTTCTGTGGCTCAGTACTTCAGCACACACAGTTTGAAATGAAACCGTGTCTATAAGTATGAAGCGCAGAATGTAGACTCTGAGTGGATTAATATCTATAGTAATATATTCATGCTGTAAGTACCCATGCTGCATCTCTGTTTCTTATACAGTCATATGCAAAGGTTTGGTCACGCTTTGTTGATTTTCTAAGTGAAAATAAGTGAACACATCCTCTACAGAGAACACACTTCTGCACTTTCAATGCACGGTTACTGTTTATTTATGGAATTAAACATATTGAAGAAAAAATAAAACCTAAAATGCGGCCTGTGCAAAAGTTATGGCAAATTGTAGATTTATCATTTTATTTTTTCAGTATGTTAAATTCAGCAAATAAATACAAATTCATCAGCATTTGACGATACGTCTATTCGAGCCTTTGCATGCAAAAATTTAAAATTTCTAAAACTTGATTGATAAAAGAACAATGCAATGCATTTGCTGAAAGAAATATTAAATAAAAGAACAAAATAAAATAAAATAAAACACATACACAGAAGCAAGGTTGCACTGGTGTTCATTTGGCAGACCATGGCAGTCGATGATAGGAGAAAAACTGTTAAACAGACCTTTAAAACATGCAGAAAAACTGTTAAACAGAATTTCAAAATATGCAGAAAAACTGTTAAACAGAATTTCAAAATATGCAGAAAAACTGTTAAACAGAATTTTAAAATATGCAGAAAAACTGTTAAACAGAATTTCAAAATATGCAGAAAAACTGTTAAACAGAATTTTAAAATATGCAGAAAAACTGTTAAACAGAATTTCAAAATATGCAGAAAAACTGTTAAACAGAATTTTAAAATATGCAGAAAAACTGTTAAACAGAACTTTAAAATATGCAGAAAAACTGTTAAACAGGTTATACGATCTACACACAGGTGTGTTAAAGGTCACATTAAAAGAAGACCAGAAGTAGAACATCACTGGTCAGCCTCAAAGACAGAACAGTCAACCTAAAACAGGGGAGAGTGTAACACAGATTAAACAGATTCAAGTTAAACATGCTTCTGGTCACTCTCTCGTAATCCCACAGCAACGTCATCTGTGAACTTTCACCTGCAATCAGTCCGAAAGCAAACATTCTGCATGTTAATCACAGTCATTGTTTCAAATCCACACTGCCAAAACAGCAAAAACTGTGTTACTGTCCAGTTACAGACCCTGCACTGTATACTTACTCTGTGTACTATGTACTGTAAACAAGTACTTGTACTATTTACTTACACTGTATACTATTAGTGGGCGATATACCAGTTTATCGGTCTTCTTGAAGGGGATTTCTTTCTAAATATCTGCATATTTCAATGGTTGAGATAACAAAGTAAGTCAGAGTGGTTTGATGTGAAATGGTTCACTGTAGAGAAACTTACCAACTCAGATTTCTTTACAGTGGTGGTGACAGGAACCAGGGGTCACAGTGTCTACAACACAAATATAGCCTATATACATTTTAGGCCAAAATCTCCAAACTATCCTAAAACAATTACCTCATATACCTTATATAACTAATCAGTTGTCAGAAGAGAGAGAACAACTGATTAAACAAGTGAAGGGGTGCTTCTGCTTTACTGGAATGAAGACCTTTAACCACACCAGCCCTCTGCAGATAAGATCAACGGCCCTTGTTCTACAGGCAAGAGGCAAAGCAGACACTCCATCCCTAAAACTGACCCTCATGCATGAAAGCTCTGTTGCAGTTTTTGCAGAGATGTGGTTACTGCATCTGGTTTAAGACGTGCTTCAGCTACATGACTGTGTTCTCATGGGAAAAAGAGAAACAGCAAAGACAAAAGACTGAGACACCTAAGACCATTAATTCACCAGACTGAACTCAAACACCACAACAAAATTTAATATTAATATTTAATAGTAAAATAATTAATAGTGAGTGTGTAAGTAAATAGCAGGGGAAAACCCCAAATAAGCCCACCTAAATCTAAGTAAACAGATTTTACTTATGAATTTCAGTTTTTACTGATATACAGTTGTATGCATATGTTTGGGCACCCCTGGCAAAATTATATATTTTGTTGATTATTGAAGTAAAAAGAAGTAAACACAACCTGTTATTTAGAAAATAACAGTTTTCTGCAAATGTTTATGCATAGTTATTTTATATTTGATTTCCTTAACAAATAGAAAGAATATGAATAGTAATTGTGGCATTTACAACTGTACAGTCCACTCACTGTTTCATTACAGAAAAATTATTTATTTTAATCACTGAGATGCTTATGAACAGCAATGCTTTTGAGGAGGACTAATAAAATTTAAACAGGGAATCTTGATTAATCTTGATTGTTCCCAAATCAGCTAATTGACAGGTTGAGTATTTTTAGTAATATTTTCAGTCAACTGTCCATCCACTAATAACAGTTATTTATTTCTTATGCATTCATTTATTTGTTTACATTTACAAATCTGTAGGTATCTCTGAAAGTGGATGTTCTGACCAGGTAGTCTGTGTATAAGTTTAAGTGTAGTTCTGTTTTATTTAATGTGTTACTTACATGCATCAGTCACACACTGAGTACTGAAGAACAAAAACAGATGCATTCCTAGAAATAAAATATCCTCCAGGACATACTTTAACATTTGTAATGTGATTGTACTCAAAAAAGAAACTTTGAGCACTCCTAGTTTTGCTGATTTTGAGTTAATACATCCTCTACAAAGAACACAATTCTGCATATTTAAATGCACAGTTACTATTTATTAGTTGAATTTAACTTACTGTAAAAATTAAAGCATAAAATGTGGCCTGTGTAAAACACATTTTATATTTTTTCCAATGAACAACATATAAACAGAAACTGTGCACTGAAATTTGCAGAAAATGCCATATTTAAGTTTGTTCCCTAAAGAGGATGTGTTAACGTATCACTTAGAAAATCAACAAAACATGTAATTTTGAGTTTGTGGGTGTTCAAACTTTACATTTGACTTTGGAAACTCGCTTACAACTGAACACATTAGGTTTCTATTCAAGCTGTATTGACAAATAACATGGAAATGGATTAGTGCGCGTATTAGGGCTGCAGTGTAAAGTAGGAATTCCAGCATTTTCTGTAAATACACATAAAACAAATGATCAATTAATTGAAAATTCTTACCCTCTGTCTAAATTAGAAATGTAATAATGCCAATTTCATTCTAGTAATTAAAGTTTTTTGTCTGGTTTAGCCATGACAGTGTTCCTTGTGTGTACTTATGTACATGCCTTTAGACTGATGGAGAATGTGTTGTATATGGTTCTATATAGCAAGTAAGAGTTCTTCTGTTGACAACAGCAGAACCCTTTTTGGTGCTATGTAGAACACTTTTCAAAAAAGTATTACATAGAGCCATATACAATACATTCTCCATCATTTAAGCATGCAAATGGCTCTGTGAGTGTTCACGGTTCTATATACACTACTGCTTTTACTAAAGAGCCCTGAAAAAACATCTTTTTTCAACAGGTGTTTTTTTTTACTGTTTCTTTAAAATTTAAATATGTGAATAACCTCTGTACCTCTGTTCCAATTTCAACATAAATGGGCAGAAATAAAATAAAATGCTGTAGCTTCAAGAGGTGGATATATGCAAATGCATTGGACTGGTTTTTGTGATGCCTCTATTTGAAACTTCCATGATGTGGAGACTTTAATGTGTGCCCTTTTTGTTTGCAGCCAGTTGGAGATCAGCAGATTAACTTTTATTAAGCCTGTTTAACGCAGGCTACGTCTTGTGACTCTAAATCTTTTAACACTAACTTCTCTTTGTGTAATTTTTCTTCATTAGAAAATACACTTAATAACTCAATATATAACACTGTCCTTTATCAAGAACAAAGCAGCAGAGCCAGAGAAGAGGAAGGTAAGAATCAGCATGAACTGAATTCTGAAAGTAAGTTACATGTGATGATGCCACTTAAACATGTCTCATTTTTCCTTTCTAAGGGATTTCACCTGATACCGTAGTGTACGCCACCGTCAAGAAAGGAAAGGGAGCACCAAAAGAGAGAAACCAGACAGAAGAGGTTATATACTCACACATAGTTTTTACCACAAAGGATTAAAGGCATCTGTACATAACAGTCCAGTTAATAGTCCTTTCACTTCTGATGTATTTGTAAAGGTACATGCAGGTGTTCCAGATGTGTACAAAATAAATACACCTTTCGTTCACATGCACTCAGCACTTTGTATTTTTATTCTGCTAGTTAGTCACTCTTCTTCTGCAGCCCTGGTGGTCTGCCACCAGGGGGAGATACACGTACTTAAAAGAAGTTCATTTTGTTTCAACCGTCTTAAATAAATTAATAAAATCCAGAAGCAAAATGTTAATTGTGAAAATGTCCAACATGTTGCAAATACAAATAATGACAATAAACTTAAACATAATTTTCTAAAAATAATACTGCTCATTTTCATTCTTTTTGATATAAATACATTCCTCTTTTTGCCATTCTTTCTTTTATTTTTTTTTCTATTTGTAGAGTTTTTACTTATGGAATCGCTCTTTTGCTTCTGACTTTTGGTACATTTTCACCTGGTTGCTTTTCTGCAAACAACAGTAGGGCATTACACATTATCAGTGAAAACACGAACGGAGCACTGAACCGGGAGACAGAGGAGAATTTAATATCATCAGCCAAGAAATGGGTAAAATATGGACATTTCAACAAGACAATGACCCCAAACATACATCCAAAATAACTCAAGACAGGTTTATTTTGAAGGTAAAGGTGCTTGTGGCCTACCAAACCCCCTGACTTGAATCTCACTGACAATTTAATGAATGAATTTAATGAATTTTAAAATTGTAAATCCATTTGGTTTTCCAAGAGAAATGGGCCAAAAATGAACCACAATGCAATAAAAAGCTAATGGCATCATACTGTAGACTTCATGAAGCTGCAGTTGACAACAATGGATTTGCCCATTGCACCTTAAATGATTTAGCAGTTCAGATGCCTGGGTGGGCGGTAGCATGCAAGTGCTGCACTATTTAAGTTGGAATGGAAATTTGAATAGGAAGCTAACATTAGCCTTGAGAGATTAGATTAAATTCACCACGACTGTGTAAATCCGGCCACAATATCATCCAATCTGGTTCTGGCTGACACAACAGACAGTGCTCTATAGAGTTGATCACATTTGCATCAAGTCTTCAGTTTGTTATCAAGTGCCAGTGCTTGAATTTGAAGTTCTAGTTGCATTAAAAGATGTATATTTACTGGGGACATTTAAAAGCATATCTGTCCCTTAAGTATGTCATTTTCTACCCATCCAAAGCCATAAACAAATTTTGTTCTTACAATGCTCTGATACTACAAATGCCGGCATGGGCTCTGTGCAAATATCAAAGAAAACATCTAACGCTGCAGGTAAGACATAAATGGACCACATACTTGTTTTATACCTGCTGCGGCAATGCGCTTTTATCTACGATAATAAATAGTTTTGTCGTCTCCTCTGGGCAGAAGTTGTGTCTGTGTTGAGTGGACACATGCCTTATAGTGAAGAATACTGCAGTGTTGGTTATGTTTAAGTGAATCCAGCTTTCCAGTTGATCGCTGTTGACTTGTATTAGGGTGGAAGTGTTGGAATATGTAGGTTGATGACTGCTCTGCCGTTAGGAATAGCCTATTCTAGCGTTCCGCATGATTCAGTCTTATATTTAACGCTTATGTTTGTCCATTCAAACATCATTTAAATCTCCAGAAACAGAGAAGTTAAGTCATACCAGCTGTTTGCAGTTCTGTTAGGGGGACAGCTGTTTATCTCTCTAAAAATGGCTGTTAACATTAGCAAAAGTTATCTGAAGGCTAGCATTGTTCACATCTGTGTTAATTAGCTGAGTGTTTTCTTCTCTTTATGCAACACCATGGGATCCTTTACCTACTCTGACGTGAAGAGCCGATGGGCTTCTGTGCTTTTAAATGCTTTAAAAGACTCCCCAGAATAGGGAGAGGAGTTGTGTATGAGATAAACAGAAATGTCAGGAAAACACAAATTTGGTGGCTTTCCGCCAGTTTAAGTGGGACCAGGAGTTCAGGGGGAAACTGTAGAAGGATCGCAGCCTATTTTATTGACTTTTCCAAACTTTAACTTTATTTTCTCTTCTAAAGTAAGATGAGTAATTTTAGCCATCTTTCACCTCTAGTTACGTGGGTGTGGAGCAGCAAACCCAGAAATTCGGTCCCAAATATGGCGGCCACAACAGAAAAATCATGTGACTGAAACCCTACTATAGCCTGATGTAATGCCAGTGCTAGACATTTGCCCTTTTTGAAGTTATATCTATGAGAATTGTAGCCTTAGTGTACGTAGAGTTTGGGGTGAGCTGGACTGCATTGTGTAACTCTGGTCTGAAAACATGTCCCACCTCGACCCTGGCAGTGGATGTATATGAAATAACAGAATTACTCTAATACTTGTTCGCCCTCATTGTACTGAACATTGTATAATCATACACATCATATCCTTCTGTAGTTTTCATTAAGTTGAACTGTTTTTTTACTCTTATTTTGCAGGTAGAAAGAACATGTGTGTATCAAACCTTGGCTGCACTTGTGATGTATGATACACTGATATTACATTTGCTTGTTCTTGGTCTTTTGGCTTTTGGTCACAAGAGGGCAGTAACACTATTCTGTTCACTCTGCAGAGAATAACATACAGTATATGAAGGTACAGTGAGTGTACTAGAGGAAGCAGTGAATATTCTGTAGTATTTTTGATGTTGATAAATTCAAGACAAATGACTCCACTCAGTTCAATTTTGCATGTGCTTCTGTAGTCAGACTATGACCTAAATTATGTCACATTACAGTATTGTGGTTATTGTCAGTACTTACCAACTGTATATTTCATTATAAACAGAGCATAATTAGGCCTGTGCACCTGGTTTTAGTGCTGTGCCATGTGTGATACCTTAAATCACTGTATTCAATATATTCATACTCTTTGATGGTGCACTTTAAATATGGCCCTGCTGGTTAATTTCTACTATTCCAGCCTCAAAAAAACTAAACATTGTGATGCATATCGTTTATATGTTTGACATATCACCCACCACTAATATAAAATTTACATAAAAGCTTGTTAAGGCACTGTTATAAAAGAATTATCCCTTCTTTCCTTTACTTTGGACCCTAAGTAACACTTACAATACATCAGCTGCTCTCATTAAGGGCAGCACAAGCAACTGACACTAGTTTGGCATTGGTAGCGTGGGCTTATGCCGCTTCCCACAGCTCTTATCAGTGTGTTGGGCTTGGATGTTTCCCTCATGCTCTCGTGGTATTTTTGTATACTGGACAGTAACAGGGTCAAGCTCATTTGTGATGTACAAAACTACGCTGCTACATAGCCCCCCGCTTTTTCTGGATGTACTGAGAAAGTCTGTGTTTTCACATGAAAAATGTACTCTCTGCACTCTGCACTTAAGAAGAGTTAACCATTATTTTTTTGAGCGCTGGTCAGGGTGATTCACTCTAAGACAGCTGTCAGAAATACAGGGTGTCCCAAAAAAATTGACATCATTTGAGATGTGAATATCTGAGTAACTACACGTCCTGGCAAATGAAATTAAATAGGCTTCATGTTGAACAATACAAGATTTATTTGCCCAAATTTGAACAAAAAATTCAGAGGGATGTAGATTTTATAACCGATTTCACAAAGCTTCACAAATGTAATATCTTCCGATACTGGTGGTTGTCCAGATCCCTTTGCCCTGCACAGACAGCCTTCCTTTTTGAATTTTTTGTGCCGTGTCCAAATCTGCTCTTCAGTTGGTGCATTTTTATTGAATTTTCTGGAAAATGCACGCTGTACACTCTTGTTTGACTGTGTTCGAGCATATTTTAACGCACAAAATGCCTTTTCATTTCTAGTTAACACCATTTTTCAACCTGAAAATAAAACATTAAAAGTTAAACTTGACTACGAAATGATGTCAATTTTTTGGGACACCCTGTATATGATTAGCACAAGTAGGCCATACTTTGTATTGATTTTCTGTCCACTTAAATCCACAATGAGTTGAACCAACACAACAAGCCTTAGAATTATCTTTCCAGAGCAAAGATAAGTAGAAATTATTTAATATCCAGATTGACTTCGATATTTACTTTCAGCTGTTTGCAATACTTGAAATCAACAGCAACTGAAGGATAACGCTGAATGTTAGTTTACTTATTATTATTTTGTCTGTTTATATGAGTTTCCAATCATTTTCACCCTGAGTTTAAAATGTTGAATTGGAATGGACCCATTAGAATGAACCTTCCATTACCCACCCCATAGAGACAAACTCAGCTCAGTCAGTCACTGGTTTTAGCTAAGCAGATTCCCTACCAACAGCTAAACTCACCACAGAACCAAACAAAGTATTCTGTAAGAATGTTAATACAAATACAATAAATAAAAGTGGTGAAAAGGTGATGTGTATTTTTTTTATTGCACATCTTTCATTTTTCATGCATAGATTGCCCCTAGGGGGTGCTTGAGCCCCGCCCTTTTGCTCTCAGACTGTACAAGTGCCCTCTCTGTCGCTGTGGATAGTAATTATTTTACATTTTGTGTGGCCATTCTTCAAGAATCTTTCATCAAGTCTTGACTTGGAAATAGAGACAGTTGTTCAGCTCAGATTCCACAAGCTCCACTGCCATGGGTCATGCCCCTGGGCATTCCAACCAGCTGTGGAGATTATGTCTCTGAAAAACTCTGACCTGTCAACGACACAAGCATCATCACAGCGTCAGAGATGCTCCCAACAAAGCACTGCTAATCTCTTTGGGCATATTGTGTAATATTGTGAAATGTGTCATATTGTGTAAGAAGACACGGGAAACACTGTGCTTTAAAGGCAGATGCTCTTTTGTTGAAAAGGCAGAGGCAGCAAAGAAGAACCGCAGGCGGGTCACTTCTAGTGATACACTTTCTCCTGATGGTACACACTAACACTGCACCACTGACCCAACAGCCCCACACAGAACAACAGTACAGCACAAACAATGTTGTTGTACATCTTAAACCAACAGCAACACATTAATAACACTAAAATTCCTCCTTACCGGGAACACGGCGCCTCCCAAGAGCCTGTGTGCATGGCCACGCCTCACATGCTAGCCTGTAGCTGGATGCTACAATATATACCTCTTTTTCTCTGTCACTCTCTGCACAGCATTACACCTTTCATGAGCTTTCGCTCTGCCGGAATCTGGTACTATGTTTAATGTTTGTTACCTTGCATTCTTTTGTTTACTTTGTTAGCTTTGGCTTTGTTAGCCTAGTTCAGGGATCGGCAACATGCGGCTAGATTTTGGATAAAAATACAATAATCTTCATTTTCAGTAAAATAAAGCTCTGCTGATTACAGTTTTAACAATAAATGGCCTTACACACTGGAGTTAATGTAGCCTATGTCTGCTAAATCACCACCCTTTAACCCTGAAGGCTGGCGCACAGACTGCTGGTTACCATAGCAACGCAGACAACATTCTCGCCTATTTGCGTTTATAAAAACTATAAAAACTAATATGTTTAATCTGCAATGAGAAACTGTCAAACACTAAAAAGTCACAAAGCTGAAGTCGCTTCTCGTTCGCCAACTTCTCATTCAAATCTTCTCGTTCCACCTTAAATGGTGCAGCAGGTACATTCTGGCGTCTCAGGCACCATTTAAGGTGGAACGGGAAAATTAGAACAGGAAGCCGGAGAATGAGAAGAGACATTTTACAAGAAACTATTCTACTTTTCAAGAAGAGTTTCCTGCCGGAGATGTGAGAAAAGCAGCTACAGCTGAACTAACGCTTAAAGCAGAGCAAAGTAAGTCTGCGTTATCATTTATGTTTTATTTTTTTAGCATATGCTAGTATATTAGCCCTTACTGAGACATATTTACAGCCAAGATGGTAAAATGGACAACAGTGTTGTGGCTCCCAAGGTGGTTTTATTTTTTTAACTTTCTTTGATTTCGCTCTTCTTAACATTTGGGATGCCGACCTCTGGCCTAGTTGTTACCTTTAACTGTTGTTATCTTGGCTTTGTTAGCCTAGGTGTCGTCACCGGTAACCCTTGTTTACAAACGAGCAGACATGTTACCGCCACACTATTTAGCCTTAATGTCTCAGTGAATTGTTTTTGCAATGAGATAAAGGGTGATTTTGCTCTGTAGGGATGGTTAATAAGCTAGGTGATAGAATTTCCATGGTCATAGTGACAAACATTATATTTTCTCAGTTAAGTCCAATTAAATTCAGTATTAACTGAAAGCTTAAACAACTCTCCCTCGCTTTCTTCTTCATCACTAACCTCCATCAGATCTGCTCCCTCAGTCTTATCAATATACTTCTGCTTCTTTCTCTCCCTCTCTTCCTGTGCTTAGCAAAACATTATTTTATTAAACTCAGATTTACAAAAACTCAAGGAAATAACGAGTTTTTGGTTTTAAAATCTTCTCACCTGACTGGCCTTTCGAAGGAGCTGCTGCCTCTTAATTTCCATCTACGCTCTGAAGAATCAGATATAAAATTGCATTATGATCAGCATTATATGACTTTTCACTGGCATTAACTTACTGTATATAACAATATATGGCAAATACTGGTGCCACTGTTTCCAAATACTGAAGGTAAATATAAAAACAAGGAATATAAAGAGCAGTCAGTATTGTTATTTCCGTCTCTCTTGTTCATTCACACTTACACTCTCAGTGAAGTTTCTTCAAATTCTTAAACTAGTTGGCTTGTCAGCCAGCTTGCTAATGCTAGTGTGGCGTTTAAATTTGTACATCTGTATTAATATTTATATTGGTTATAATATTTGAAAATGTTTGATTCTTCGATTTTTAATTATTTAGTTATTATTTTTTTTACTTTTTATGACAAAGTTGACATTACTGGCCCAGCACAAACTGCTGCCTCCCCCTGAATACAGGCCCACAGACCACTCGAGGTGCTTCATGGCTTACTGGTTCAGAAACCCTGTGATGTGTTGCGTACTGTGATTACTTCTGCTTGTTGGCTCACTGGCTTTTGATCACAAGAGGGCAGTAACACTGTTCAGTTCACTCTGTAGAGAATGACATTAAGCAGGGGTGTCAAACAAAACTACTAAAAGAGCCTTATTAAAAAATCTCAACAAATCTGTGGGCCAGAGAACGCCAGTGTTTTTATTTCACTTTTAAATAACATGTAAAAGCCATTGTTTATTCAAAATATGCCAACATGTCAGCAGCAAAACATGGGCATTTGTAATACGCCAATATTACCTAAATAGTAGAAATATTAAAATTATTATTATTTTTTTTTAATAAAAAAAAAACCCTGAGCTGCTGAGTGTTTATATTGGCTGAACTGCACACCGGTTATATAAATGTTTGGTTATATAACCGGTGTGGTAGAATTGAGGTGTAACTCACAGGTAGCTGTCCCATAGACTGTTGTCAGGGGAGGGTGGTGTGCACATTACGCTGCAGTGCACGCTGGGGATTGTAGTGCAGGGTCTGTGATATTTCATGATGTTGAGAAATTATTGTCTGTTTCAGGAAAAATAATTCTAAATGATTCTACTAAACAACCCCAGTCAAATGACATGTTCAGTTAATTTTCTGAGTGAAAGTAAGTTAAAACATCCTCTACAGAGAGATTTTAATACACAAGTACTGTTTATTTGCTGAATTTTATATATATATAAAAAACATAAAAGGTGTCCTGTGCCAAAGTGATGGCACATTTTAGATTTTAACTTGTACTTTTTCAGTATGTTTAGCTCAACACATAAATAGAAATTGTGCACTAAAATCTGCAGAAAATTGGCACATTTCAGTGTGTTCACTGTAGAGGATGTGTTCACTTATTTTCACTTAGAGAATCAACAAATGTTCAAATGTTGGCATACAACAGCACTTTCCAAAAAATCACAGTGACAAAGAGCGTTCTTTGGAGCAATGCCATAGTTAAACCAGTTTTGGTTCTCTAAAGAACCCTTCAATAGATGGTTCTTTAAACGCTGCAACATACATGGTGTTTATCTGAACAGTCCAAAAGACAATACCTGCTAATAAATACAGTGCTTTTCAGTTACTCCTCATTAAAACCTCTTCCTGTTTAATGTTCGTGTCAGACACAGAGGTGTGAACTGAAGAGGGGTGTGAAGTGTAGCATGAGTAGCCTTCTACACTCTTAAAAATGCTGGAAGGCACAGTTCTAGTAAAAAGCTTTAATTGGTACAGAACAAGAGTTTCAAATCACCAGCCTGTGGGCCACATCCCACCAGAGGTAGCTGGTTACCCAACATAAGCTATGCAAAATCAGATTATGCTGATAATAACGATGTTAAAAGTAAAAATAGAGTGCTGCATGCAAGAGGAACCATTAAAAAAACTGACTAACTTAGCAGAGTGTGTCCTGTGTGTTATATAGTTAAATTCATACTTGGCAAAAACAGAAGACTGTTTTTCTGTACTTCAGTTTAGGTATACTTTGGATGAAAAGCTTTTGGTAGTTAAAATTTGTACTTGAAATAAACATGGGACACTTTTTTCCCCTGTTAATCAGCTAATTTGAATTTAAGACCCCCAGTATAGAACTTTTACATATTTACATTTACAACATTTAGCAGACACTCTTATCCAGAGCAACTTAATAAAAGTGCTTTGTCTATCTGGAGAAAGTATCTTTGGTATTTACAAATAGGTTAGCGAGAAAGCCGGTCCTGAGCTCAGATACTGCTAGAAACAAAAGCTCATGTTGATACCCGGAGAAAAGGGAACAGAATTAAACACAGTGAATTGTAATATATTTCAATAAGTACAGTTCAATACATTACAATAAATACTCAATGCTCACTTAAGTGCTGTAAAAAGAGACATGTCTTCAGTCTGTACTTAAAGACCGCGAGAGACTCTGCTGTTCGGGACGGCCAGTGGGAGTTCATTCCACCACCTGTGCCAGGATAGAGAAGAGTCTTGATGCTTGTCTTCTATGCGTCTTGAAGGATGGCAGGTCAAGCCAAGCTGTCCTTTAAGCTCGAAGGGCTCGAGGTACAGTTCTAGTTTTGACCACTGCCATCAGGTAGGGAGGGGCTGGTGCGTTTTTGGCTTTGTAGGCAAGCATCAGGGTTTTAAATCTGATGCATGCGGCTACAGGAAGCCAGTGAAGGGAGCGCAGCAGTGGGGTGACGTGACTGAACTTAGGAAGTTAAGCATTAGCACATTGGCGTGTTAGTTCGGGGACAGGGCCTTAGCTCATGGTTAGCATTTTAACTAAGAGATAAGGCATTAGCTTGTGGTTAGCACTTTAGCTTGTGCCTTCACAGATTTGCACAATCACTCTTCTCTATCAATCAGTGGAACTAACATGATAAGAAAAAAAACCATTATTTCACTGGTGTGGTTATTAAGCTGAGACACTCTGTGTGTGTGTGTGTGTGTGTGTGTGTGTGTGTGTGTGTGTGTGTGTGTGTGTGTGTGTGTGTGTGTTTTCACACAACATTTGCATCCTATCTGGATCTGGCCATTCTAAATAAATAAATAAATGAACCAGCCCCGTCTCCCCATCCGCATACCCAAACCACTGAACGAGCCCTGTCTCCCCATCCGCATACCCAAACCACTGAACCAGCCCTGTCTCCCCATCCGCATACCCCAACCACTGAACCAGCCCTGTCTCCCCATCCGCATACCCCAACCACAGAGCCAGCCCTGTCTAGGGCCCCTGAGTGTTGTTAAAAAGAAAGGTGAGGTAACACAGTGGTAAAGATGTTCCTGTCCCAGCTTCTTTAGAACGTGGTGCAGGCATCAGATTAGGAAAAACTGTGTGAACATATAAATGGCAATATACAAAACAACTGTCAACGAGCATGTCCGGTCCCATTGACAGCAATGAGCACTTTACAAGAGATGTATTGACCTTTTTCAGTTGGATTAGACATAAACTTGAGAAATCAAAATTGTAAATTGCCCATACACTTGAACAAATTTAGAGCACTACTTTTTTGTTTGCAGTCTCCTGGGAAACAAGGGACCAAAGCAGAGCAGAAAGGAAAAAAGTGCCATGAGATACATGCAAAGTTGTTGAAGTTCCTCACTGAACTGAGTGACTGTCAAAATCCAGGTAGAATTTAACTGAGCACTGATCAGTAAAGTAAGCAAACCTCATGTGAACAATAACATGTACCTTTGTGAAGGGTGTACTTCTGTTTCCTTTAGAATGACAACTTTGAAACTACAAGAGTGAGCATCCTGAAAGCACTTTGCACATATCTAAATGAAGACTGCAGCAAAAGAACATGGTTGGTACACCTGACCTTCTTAGAAGACTTCATTAATGCTTACCTGTTTTATTTTGCACTGCTTAGAAACAGTGTTAGCATTTAAGTGGAGATTTTCTTCTTTGTTATGGCGCAACACTTCTTTTCACTTTCACCTTCTTTTTCTATGCCAATATATTGTGTATCCCTAAATTGTGTCCACACTCATCTGTTATAAAACATAATTTGTCTGTGAATGGAAAGAGACTATCATAGGACCACCACTGACCAGATATTATGTGTGTGGTGGTCTATTATGAGTGTATAATGAGGTTTTGGCTCTGTTGTCAGAAATTGACCATTGGAGAAGAGCTCTAGGTGGTCCTGGTAATCTACCGCCCTGGAGAGTTGGGTTTCAACACATCTTACTCTAATATTCAGATGTTCCTGGAAACCTTCATTGCCTGGATCAGGTGTGTTAGACTAGGGTTTGAGCTAAACTCTGTAGGAAGTTAGACCATCTGGACCATGGTTGGACAGACTTGCTCTAACTCTTCATCAGTGGTTAGAATAGGTAGACTGACCACAGGACTAGGATGACTAATACACATTTTGCATGGGGAGTACACCAGCAGTATGGTAAATAAAAGTGGTCAAGCTGGTCAAAAAATAGGTGTACATATGCTGGATATATCTCACTAATGTCATCTTCACACTCATGTTGGTTTGTTTTATTTTATTTTCTCTCATTCATTTTTTAGTGAGTTTCATTCACTTTTTAAGGAAACTTGATTTAATAACACAAATTTGCTATCATTCTAGGTTGTTGTTTTGTTAGATTTATTTTTTAAAAAATGAAGGAAAAATGAGCCAATGTAGTTGAATCTCCTTAATTAAAATGTGTCAACCTGTTGACATATATTTCTGAAGTTTGAGTAAATGAATTAAAAAACGAAGTAAAAAAAACAGGCAAGTTAAACTAATTTGAATCTATTGTTTAAAAATGACCCTTTTTGTTTATCTGACAGAATAGAATTCAGAGTTCGAGTTCATTTTATGTGGTAATGCATTAACATGAATAAGTCATGTTGGTAGTACATAAATGAATCAAGTAATCACAATTTATTATTATTAACATAAGTAGAATACTCAATTTAATTATATGGAACCTGTCCAGATGATTAAATTAAGTAAGTACAAAGATTCATTTTTTGAGTGTGTAGGATCTGTATGTGAAGATTCTAAAACCTTTACAAAGTTCTTCACTCACACATCACTTTTACAAGCATGGTTCTTTAGGAAACCAAGTGTTTTTTTATGACATTTCTCAAAGAACGCTTTGAGGCACATTTATTTGTAAGCGTATGCAGAAAGCCACAGGAAGTAAAAAAAACTGCATGTGGTTGCTGAGACTTTTTAAGGGTCACTGGCTTCCGTAGACAGAAACAGATACATGATGGGATTGAAAGACTTCATGTTCTTAACTATGTGGATGCTCCTACTTTTACCCTATTTCAGCAGTAAGTGACTCTTCTCTATTTTCATCTATAAAAACTTTGAGTTCTTAATTCTTTTTAAACTGTAAAGGCCTGTTTGTGGGTTCTCACTTCAGTTTCCCAAATACAGTCCTGTGTAATAGTTTAAACTCCCCTTGTTAAATTACATGTTTTGTTGATTTTCTAAGTGAAAATAAGTTAACACATCCTCTAGATTTCTCTGCAAATTTTAGTGCACAATTTCAATTTACTTGCTAAGTTTAACATACTGGAAAAAATGAAACATAAAATATAAACTGTGCCATAAATATTGCACAGGCCACATTTGTTTTTGTTTTTTTCCCCCACTATGTTGAATTCAACAAATAAGCAATAATTGTTCATTAAAATGTGCAGGATTGTGTTCCCTGTAGAGGACGTGCTCATTTATTTTCACTTACTAAATCAACAAACTTTTTCATACAAACGTATTAGTATGTGCAATTACTAGGCTACCTCTAGTCTGAGATCCACTTCTGAATTATAACTAGCTAAGTATGATTAAGTGATTAGTGGACGCAGTGACCTCTTTAAGCTCAATTATAGTCAATGCTAAAGTTAGTTATTGATTAAATGATAATCCTGCGAGAACAGGTTTAAGACTGTTATGCCTTAATCAGCTACGGCAGAGCGTGATAACACAAGAAAGTGAAGGTGCTTCAGCATTCCCTTCCATCCCAAAAGTCAGCTCTAGTCTAATACAAACCTTTTTTATTGTAAAAAAAAGTTTGTGTCACCAGTCCCAATTTAGTCTGTTAAACCCCAGCCTTATTATTTTATATAGTTATATATTATTATTCATAACCAGGGGTGTAAAGAGTACTGAAAATTCCTACTTAAGTACAAGTACTGTTACTGTAGTGATAATTTACTCAATACAAGTAAAAGTATTAGCAAATAAAATTACTCAAGTAAGAGTAAATAAGTATTTTTTTTTGAAAAACTACTTAAGTTACTTTTTCGTATTTCTGCAGTCACAACCTGAAAATATTTCTGAGCTGACTCAAGGACATTATTAGAAATAATCTGTATAGAAAAACACTAAAGAAAAACATGATATTATATGGGAAAAAAGTTTGATTTACACTATAATGTATTTAACTAAAAATCTTTCTGATCACTTCATACAGAATCAGACATTATTACTGCATTTGACAGTAATAACAGTCAACAGCTACACAGCCTCTCACAGTTAAAGACCAAGGCAGAGAGAGAGAGAGAGACAGAGAGAGGCTAATGCTGCCTCAGGCTGAAGTAGAGTTGTGAAAGCAGATCTCAGCAGGTTTTCTTTAGTTCATGTTAAATGAATACAGATGACCATTTGGACGCGGTCTGTTCCTCGTATGTGCTGGTTCAGTTCTCCTCTATCCTTCTCCACTAAACGGGACTTCTCTGTAGTGTTTTTCCTGCCGGAGCTGCTGTTTTAAAATATAACCGCGCTTTGTTATTATTGGTTTATGAGCTGATAAGCTCATAATTTATTTTTACTCCAATGTTATTAAAAATAAAGTAGTGAAGTGAAAGTATTTCACTAAAAATGAACTCAAGTACTATGATTTAATTCTACTCAAAAAAAGTACCGTTACAGGGAAAACTGTACTCAAGTACAGTAACGAGAGTAAATGTAATTCGTTACTTACACCTCTGTTCATAACTTTTACTCTTCAATTGCAGGGGGACACAAATGCAAGAATAAACTTATCAGCAGCATCAATGTAACCACTGAGCTGCAGTCTGATGTTCTTCTGCCATGCTACTTTAAAGCGACCCTCCTCGGGTCAGACAAGACTGCAGATATAGCAGCAGTGTGGAGTCAGAGGAATATAACAGCAGATAATCTGGTGGAGATCAGTCTGCAGGGTGAAGTAGGGTTCTGGAATAACAGAGGTGGACGTATTAAGACGTTCTCCAAACTCTCAGAATCTGGAAACTTCTCCATCCTCCTCCGTAATGTACAGCAGTCTGATCTGGGTCTCTACCTCTGTGAGCTTCATGAGGGAATCAACTGCATGATTGCCTATCAGGAAATTACCTTACACAGTGAAGTATTGATATTTAATTCACTGAACATCCTGTTCTGGGTATAATGAAATAATTTCTGCATTTCTGAAACATATTCTATAGCTATGTTAAATAATATAAAATGTAATGTCATACAGTTACTGCAGAGCTTATTGCTGATGGTTCTCCAACCTGGCTCATCACAGCTGAAGTATTAGGAGGAGGAATTGTGCTTCTTTCTCTACTCATTGCCAGCGTTTGCTACAAACATGCAAAACGTGAGTCTGTTATTTTTCTCTATAAGCATCTCTCTGCAATCTTTTTTAAGATTTTAAGGAGTGGCCTAAATGATCTAAAAACACGAAGGGCTTTTTCACCAAGCTTAGGTCTCATTGAGTTTTTTGATAGGCTGTAACTCAATTTATTTAAATCATGTATTAATTAGTCATTTGTCCATGGTTCATAGAAACATCTGTCAAAAAAACAATGGTTAAACCAATTGCTAAAGGATAACTCCAGTATATATCACTGTGTTTATTAGAGATATTGAGTTATAATCACAAAATAACCAATGTAAAAAATATAAATTGAGAAAAAACTTTGTATGTATGCAATATTTTTATTCTAGGACATGCACTTGATGACTCAGTGTACACCACTGTCAGCTACACAGCACTGGATGACCATTGCAGAAACAGTAAATATCAGTTTTCTGTTCACTAATGATCAAACAAGATTGTAAATCTCCATTGCCAGCTGTGTATTATGAATGTGAATTATTAACAAAATGTTAATAATCAAAATGTCCATCATATAATGCAAATACAAATAATGACAGTAAAATGAAACTTAATTTTCCAAAAATAGAATGTGGCGTGCGCCCATCCACCTGACCCGAACCGGCAGGATGGCAAGGCCGAGCTCCGAGTGGGCATGAAGCCTAACGAGAACGGCTGGGAGAGGAACGCCGCCAGTCGGGGGGTAGCGGCACGCAAGCCCTGAGCCCCGCCTCCTCGGCTCCACCTCCGGTCCACCTCCGTTAATTGGCCTCACGTTCGATCCGGGTGGACGAGCTGCTGGGTGATGAGGAGGCGGAGCACTGAGCTCTCGTTCCCTCACGGCTCGGATGCTCAGCGTGAGTGCCTTTTAAAAAGAGCAGAGAGGGAACATAGAGAGAGAGAGGGATGAGCAGCAGCAGCAGCCCAAGAGACTGAGTGAAGAGCTGAAAAGCTCTTCTCAGAAAATTACTGAAAAGTCTGTAGCTTAAAGCAACTGAAAAGTGGCCAGCATGTGTTTTGTTTTAGTTTGTTTGCTTTGTGTTATTTGTTGTAAAAATAAACTTGAAATGACTACTGCAACCCTGAACCCTGCCTCCATTGTCCTCCTTGAGCCCTGGCTAGTGCATGGCATGCTACATATAACTACTCATTTTATGAAATCTTATGAAAGATTTGATATTTAAACATCAAAATACGCTTATGAGTACATACTTTTTGTTTATAGCTGTAAGTACAAAATGAAAGTCATTATTTATTTACCTGCAGTGGTCAAAGGCAGAGTGGTTGGGAGAGTAGGGAGAATTCTCTGTGGAGTTTTGCGTCAGTTACTGTTAGCTAATGTATAAACGCATACAGGCACACAAACTCTCACATGAACAATGAATGCTGCATCAAAGTGTACATCAGGGCTTAAACCAACAGCCCCACCTCAACTGAGACGGCCCTGGTTTGCAGATTGAGATTAGACGAAGCTGAAGTTAGCTTCTCGTTCTCATTGACCATTTCACCTTAAATGATTTTGTTTAAATTGTGTCTGTGTTGAGTGGACGCTTGCCTTGCAGTGAGGAATACTCCAGTGTTGGTTGTGTTTAAATTAATTCCACTTTCCGGTCGCTGATTGCTGTTGTCTTGTATTAGGGCAGCAGTGTTGGAAAATGTAGGTTGATGACTGCACTGCTGTCAGGAATAGCCTAGAGCCTGATGTAATGCCAATGCTAGACATTTGAGACATTTTGAAATTGTATCTATGAAGTTTGTGTGTGTGTAGAGTTTGGGGTGAGCTGGACTGCAACCTATATCTCTGGTCTGAAAACATATCCCACATCGGCCCTGGCAGTGGATGTACATTAAATACCAAAGTGTCTTAATACTTGTTCACCCTCATTGTACTGAACATTGTATAATCATTAAGTTTAACTGTTTATTACTCTTATTCTGCAGGTAGAAAGAACATGTGTGTATCAAACCTTGGCTGCACTTTTTTGATATGTGATATTCAATACACTGTTATTACATTTGCTTGTTCAGGTGGAATTCTTGGTCTTTTGGCTTTTGGTCACAAGAGGGCAGTAACACTGTTCTGTTCACTCTGCAGAGAATGACTTACAGTGAGTGTAATAGAAGAAGCAGTGAGTATTCTGTCTTATTTGGTGATGTTGATACATAACAGCTTCAGGACAAATGACTCCACTCAGATTTAATTTGTAGTCTTCTTTAGTTGCACTATGGCTTAAATTATGTCACATTACATTACAGTATTTCTAAGTGTATTGTGGTTATGGTCAGAACTTAAAGAACACTTACCAACTGCATAATTCATTATAAACAGAGCATAATTAGGCCTATTTATCTGGTTTTAGTGCAGTGCAGTGTGTGATAACCTAAATCACTGTATTCAATATATTCATTGTCTTTGATGGTGTACTTTAAATATGGCCCTGCTGGTTAATTTCTACTATTCCAGTTTATGGAGCTTGTTAAGCCACATAAAAACTAAACATTGTGATGCATATTGTGTATATGTTTGACATATCACCCACCACTAATATGAAATTTACATATAAGCTTGTTAAGGCATTGTTATAAAAGAATTACCTTTGGACCCTAAGTAACACTTACAATACATCAGCAGCTCTCAGTAAGGGCAGCACAAGCACCTGATGCTAGTTTGGCATTGTTAGTGTGGGCTTATGTCGCTTCCCACAGCTCTTGTCAGTGTGTTGGGCTCAGATGCTCCCAAGAGCCTGTGTGCATGGCCACGCCTCACACGCAAGCCAGTAGCTGGATGCTACAATATATACCTCTTTTTCTCTGTCATTCTCTGCACAGCATTGCACCTTTAATGTGCTTTCGCTCTGCCAGAATCTGGTTCTGTGTTTAAAGTTTGTTACCTTGCGTTCTTTTGTTTACATGGCTTTGGCTTTGTTAGCCTAGTTCAGGGGTTGGCAACATGCGGACAAATTTTTGGATAAAAATACAATAATCTTCATTTTCAGTAAAATAAAGCTCTGCTGATTACAGTTTTAACAATAAATGGCCTTACACACTGGAGTTAATGTAGCCTATATCTGCTAAATCACCAACCTTTAACCCTGAAGGTTGGCGCACAGACTGCTGGTCACCATAGCAACGCAGACAACATTCTCGCCTAGCTTGCAGATAACAAAAAGCAAAAAGAGAAAGATTTAAGATGAACATCGATAATTTGGAGACTAACAGACTCATTTGCCTTTATAAAACCTGATATGTTTAATCTGCAATGAGAAACTAACACTAAACACTAAAAAGTCACGGGGCTGAAGTCAGCTTCTCGTTTTAATTTTCCTGTCCCACCTTAAATGGGGCAGCAGGTACATTCTGGCACCTCAGGCACCATTTAGGGTGGAACAGGAAAATTAGAACATGAAGCTGGAGAATGAGAAGAGACATTTTACAGGAAACTATTCTACCTTTAAGGAAAAGATGCAAGAAAAGTGACTACAGCTGAACTTACGCTTAAAGCAGAGCAAAGTAAGTCTGCGTTATCATCTATGTTGTAATTTTTAGCCTATACTAGTATATTAGCCCTTACTGAGACATATTTAGAGCCAAGATGGTAAAATGGACATAAAGTGTTATGGCTACCATAACACTTTTTTTTTTTAACTTTCTTTGAATCGCACTTCTTAACATTTGGGTTTCCGACCTCTTAGCCTTAACGTCACAGTGAATTGTTTTTGCAATCAGAAAAGGTTTGATTTTGCTCTGTAGGGATGGTTAATAAGCTAGGTGATAGAATTTCATGGTCTTAGTGACAAACATTATATTTTCTCAGTTAAGTCCAATTAAATTCAGTATTAACTGAAAGCTTAAACAACTCTCCCTCGCTTTCTTCTTCATCACTAACCTCCATCAGATCTGCTCCCTCAGTCTTATCAATATACTTCCGCTTCTTTCTCTCTCTCTCTTCCTGTGTTTAGCAAAACATTATTTTATTAAACTCAGATTTGTAATACGCCAATATTACCTAAATAGTAGAAATATTCACCCTGAGCTGCTGAGTGTTTATATTGGCTGAACTGCAGCTGAATCGCGGCTGTGTTTAGTGATATAACCAGTGTGGTAGAATTAAGGTGTAACTCACAGGTAGCTGTCCCATAGACAGTTGTTAGGGGAGGGTGCTGCAGTGCATGCTGGGGATGGTAGTGCAGGGTCTGTGATATTTGATGATGTTCAGAAATTATACATATGTCTGTTTAATTATATTTTTATGTCTTTAATTAATTTTAATTAATTATATGTCTGTTTCAGGACAAATAATTCTAAATGATTCTACTAAACACCTCCAGTCAAATGACATGTTTAGTTAATTTTCTAAGTGAAAATAAGTTAAAATATCCTCTACAGAGAATTCAGCAAATAAACAGTAATACATACATACATATAAAACATAAAAAGTGGCCTGTGCCAAAGTGATGGCACATTTTATATTTTATGTTTTACTTTTTCAGTATGTTAAACTCCACAAATAAATAGAAATTGTGCACTAAAATTAGCAGAAAATTGTCACATTTCAGTGTGTTCACTGTAGAGGATGTATTCACTTATTTTCACTTAGAGAATCAACAAAACATGTCACTTCACCAGAGGTGTTCAAATGTTGGCATACAACAGCACTTTCCAAAAAATCAGTGACAAAGAGGGTTCTTTTGAGCAATGCCATAGTAAAACCAGTTTTGTTTCTCTAAAGAACCCTTCAATGGATGGTTCTTTAAATGCTGCAACATACATGGTGTGAGTCTGAACAGTCCAAAAGACAATACCTGCTAATAAATACGGTTCTTTTCAGTTACTCCTCATTAAAACCTCTTCCTGTTTAGTGTTCATGTCAGATACAGAGGTGTGAAATGAAGAGGGGTGTGAAGTGTAGCATGAGTAGCCTTCTACACTCTTAAAAATGCTGGAAGGCACAGTTCTAGTAAAAAGCTTTAATTGGTACAGAACAAGGGTTTCAAATCACCAGCCTGTGGGCCACATCCCACCAGAGGTAGCTGGTTACCCAACATAAGATATGCAAAATCAGATTAGGCTGATAATAACAATGTTTAAAGTAAAAATCGAGTGCTGCATGCAAGAGGAACAAAACGAAAACCTGATGCAGCATGAACGCTGCACACTTAGCAGGCATGACTATAGTGTAGCTCTAACTCACTTAGCAGAGTGTGTCCTGTGTGTTATATAGTTAAAATTCATTTTTTACTTTAAAAAACAGATGACCTTTTTTCTGTATTTCAGTTTTGGTGTGCATTAGATGAAACGATCTTGGTAGTTAAAATTTGCACTTAAAATAAATATGGGACACCTTTTTACCCCTGTATTTTCTTTCAACTGGCCCCCCCTTGGTGAAGACCACCTTTCTAGTGTACCTTTCTATCTCTTTTTACAGCACTTAAGTGAGCACTGAGTTAAGTATTTATTGTAATGTAATGTATTGTACTGTACTGCACTCATTAAAATGTATTACAATGTGCTGTGTTTAATTCTGTTCATTTTTGTCTAGGTATCAACATGAGCATTTGCTTCTAGCAGTATCTGAGCACACCCCTACAAATGAACCAGACCTCTTTCCCCATCCCTGTACCCCTACCAATAAACCAGCCCTGTCTCCCCATCCCTATACCCCTACCAATGAGCCAGCCCTGTCTCCCCATCCCTATACCCCTACCAACGGACCAGCCCTGTCTCCCCATACCCACACCAGCCCTGTCTCCCCATCCTCGTGCCCCTACCAATAAACCTGTCTCCCCATACCCACACCAGCCCTGTCTCCCCATCCTCGTGCCCCTACCAATAAACCTGTCTCCCCATACCCACACCAGCCCTGTCTCCCCATCCTCGTGCCCCTACCAATAAACCAGCCCTGTCTCCCCATCCTCATACCCCTACCAATGAACCAGCCCTGTCTCCCCATCCCCACACCCCTACCAATGAACCAGCCCTGTCTCCCCATCCCCACACCCCTACCAATGAACCAGCCCTGTCTCCCCATGCTCATGCCCCTACCAATGAACAAGCCCTGTCTCCCCATCCCCCTACCAATGAACCAGCCGTGTTTCCCCATACCCACACCCCTACCAATGAACCAGCCCTGTCTCCCCATCCCCACACCCCTACCAATGAACCAGCCCTGTCTCCCCATCCCCACACCCCTACCAATGAACCAGCACTGTCTCTTCATTCAGTACCTTGAGGGATTAAGATGCTAACGTTAGCTAATTTTGCAGAATAAGGCTATAGTTTAAAATAGCCAACTGGCTGTCAAGTGCTAAATTTTTAGACTGCTGTTGCCACTGTGGTGGTGGGGCCCAATATTATATATCTTCATGGGGCCCAAAATCCCTGGCAGCACCCCTGAGTGTTGTTAATAGGAAAGGTGATGTAACATAGTGGTAAACGTGCTCCTGTCCCAACTTTTTTGGAACGTGTTGTAGGTATCAAATTTTGAATGAGCGTGTAATCATGGGCGACCAGGCAACCAGGGTCCTTTCTGTGTGGAGTTTGCATGTTCTCCCTGTGTCTGCGTGGGTTTCCTCCGGGTACTCCAGTCTCCTCCCACGGTCCAAAGACATGCAGTCAGGCCAATTGGACATGCTAAATTGCCCCTAGGTGTGAATGTGTGTGTGATTGTGTATGTCTGTCTGTCTGCCCTGCGATGGACTGGCGACCTGTCCAGGGTCTATCCTGCCTTCCGCCCAATGACAGCTGGGATAGGCTCCAGCACCCCACCGCGACCCAGAAGGATTAGGTGATGTATGTATGTATGTGTAAACATGTAGACCAAACGATTGTTGTCGGCCCCATCGACAGCACTGAGCTATTTACATTCCATATCCAAAGGATGCAGCTTTGTCACTAGAGTTCATTAAGAGGTCAGTGTCCTACATAGGCTGTTTAAACAAGAGTTGGATTGACCTTTTTCAGTTGGATTAGACATAAACTTGAGAAATCAAAATTGTAAATTGTCCATAAGCTTGAAAAAAATTAGAGCACTACTTTTTTGTTTGCAGTCTCCTGGGAAACAAGGGACCAAACGGCAGAAGGATGAAAGCATCATGAGATACATGCAAAGTTGCTGAAGTTCCACAATGAACTAACTGTCAAAATCAATAGGCAATTTTGTTGAGCACTGATCAGTAAAGTAAGCAAACCTCATGTGAGCACTAACCTGTAACCTTTGTCTAGGTATTTATTCTGGTGGTATGTTTCTGTTTCCTTTAGAATGACAGCAATGAAACCACAAGAGAGAGCATCCTGAAAGTGCTTTGCACATACATGAATGAAGACCACAGCAAACTCATCAAAAAGAACGTGGTTTGTACACCTGATCTTTTTAGAGGATTTCATCAATGTTTAACTGTTTCATTTTGCACTGCTTACAAATAATGTTTAGCATTTAAGTGGAGATTTTCATTTTTTGCCAGTACACAGTGTACAAATGAAATTGTGTCCACACTCATTATTTTTTATGTTATTAAACATGTCATGTCAAAGTCAGTGACACTGACTTGGTAGTGTGTGTGGTGCTGGTGCAAATGTATGATGGGTTTTTACAAACGTCAGTGTCACTGCTAGGTTGAGAGTGGGCCACCACCCAAAAATATCCAGCTAAGAGCAGCTCTGTGGCCAGAACCTGACCATTGAAGAAAGGCTAGAGGTGGTCCTGGTAATCTACCGCCCTGGAGATTAGGGTTTCAACACACTTTGCTCTAATATTCAGATGTCCCTGGAAGCATTCATTGCCTAGGTCAGGTGTGTTAGACTAGGGTGGGAGCTAAACTTCATAAGAAGTTGGATCACCAGGACAAGGGTTGGGCATCCCTGCTCTAAACCTTTATCAATAGTTAGAATAGGTAGAATGACCACAGGACTAGGATGATGAATACAAATCTTGCATGGGGAAAATAAAGATGAGCAGTAATCTATATGTGCACACCACAGTAGAATACACATAATTTAATTATGCAGAACCTATTGACATGATTAAATTAAGTATGTACAAAGATTCATTTTTTGAGTGTGTAGGACCTTTATGTGAAGGTTCTAAAAACCTTTAGAAGGTTCTTCTCATTCACACATCTCATTTACATACACATGTCCTCAGTTACCAACCTATCTTAAGAAGGAACTTCTTCCACTTAGGCAGTTTTCACAAAGATTGTGACAATGTGTTCTTATTTGAGATTTGTTCTTAGGTAAAAACAGAATCTACACACACTTGGGAGCACAAAGGTCTGAAGAGTTCTGCGGCTTAAGAACACATCATGAATCTGACCTAGACTTTTTCTTAGGATCTCTCTCAAGAACAAATGTAAGAAAAAACATAGGAAGATATTGATGAATGAGGTCCATGGTTCTTTAGGAAACCATAAGTGTTTTTTTTATGACATTGCTCAAAGAACGCTTTCAGGCACATTTATTTGTAAGCGTATGCAGAAAGCCACAGGAAGTACTGCATGTGGTTGCTGTGACTTTTTAGGGTCACTGGCTTCCGTAGACAGAAACAGATACATGATGGGCTTGTTCTTAACTATGTGGATGCTCCTACTTTTACCCTATTTCAGCAGTAAGTGACTCTTCTCTATATTCACCTATAAATGCTTTGTGTTCTTAATTCTTGTAGACGCCTGTTTGTGGGTCCTCACTTCAGTTTCTCACATATGGTCTTAGGCAATAGTTTGAACTCCCCTAGTTAAATTATGTTTTGTTGATTTTCTCGGTGAAAATAAGTTAACACATCCCCTACAGGGAAAAAACTTAAACATGGCATTTATCTGAAAATTTTAGTGCACAATTTTGATTTATTTGCTAAGTTTAATATACTGGAAAATTGAACCAATAAACATTCATTGAAATGTGCAGGATTGTGTTCCCTGTAGAGGATGTGTTAACTTATTTTCACTTAGAAAATCAACAAAAGATACCACTTGGGGTACCAAAACTTTTGTATACAAATCTATTAGTATGTGCAATTGGTAGGCTACCTCTAGACTGAGATGTACTACTTAAACATAACTAGCTAAAAATGATTAAGTGATTAGTGGAGACGGGGCCCTCTTTCTGCCATAATAGAATCATTTACAGTGGTTTCTTAATCAATAGAACATGAGAGGGAACGTGTTATCGGGAGATAACATCACGCAAGCTGATTGATTGACAAGCATTCTACTCGTGCTGTTATTTTGCCATAACATCATGTTTTTTTCACAAACAGTGTATCACTCTGCTGAGACGGCGTTGCTAAGCAACGACTTTGACAGCTGTAGGAGACGCTAAAGCCATTTGAATGTTTTTACTTCTTACTTTGCCACAAACAGAAAAAGGATACTTGTAAGATCACATTTGACCGACAACCGATTTGGTCAGACTCTGAAGATGAGACTACACTAAATCCCCAAACTGTCGGTTGGTCTGTGTGGAGCTGGAGAACGAACTGCCGGCTGAGCGGTGTTCGTTACTCTGACGTAGCAACAAGCTGCTTGTTAAGGAACTATAACTTGGCAGAAGGAACTGCTAACATTAAAACATATTAAATGCCACATTCATTGCCCAATTTATTAATTTCTTAATGTATTTATTTAACTGTTGTATAAAAGCAATAGAACACTCGAGGTTGTGTGTTATCGCGAATAACATCACGGCTGTGATGATCTACAGAACTCGCCTTCGGCTCGACCGATCACAGCCGTGAAGTTAACAGTGACACCAGTCACTGTTAAATAATGACTGTGAAATTACATTTTATTACAAGCTACAATTTCATTACTTTCACCATAATTTACTGAACCATATTACAGTAAATAACAGTAAAATAGAAACTGTATACTGTGGAGTCACTGCAGGAGTACTGTGATGTAACTGTATTTTGTTGTACACTTACAGTTATAAGCTGCAATTCAAATACAGTAATCTCCTTCGTTTTAAGATGAGTTTATTTCACAATAAAATGATGACTACAGTATTTTACTGTTAAAAATTTGTGTTAAGTATTGTGAAGTCCTGGCAATAATTGAATGTGACATGTTATTCTACACACAGTACTGTGTAAAAGCTGTAGGCACCTAAAAATATATTTTAAAATATATTTATAATCGAAAAGCTACTTATGAGATTTGTTTGTTTCACTATTTTCAAACTTCCTTCCACAGCAGCCCAATATTATTTGTAGTTATCATCTAATACTAGGTTTATATAATCAGTCCTTTATTAAATTAAATCAGGCATGCTGGATTTGAACAAATCTGTGATTTTTTCAAGGAGAACTACCAGAGCAGCATTAATATTGGCTGATCCTGTAAGTTTCAGTATCGGTATTCGCATCAGAAAAGAAAAAGTGATATTGTGAAAAATGAAACCATTAAAGTGCCACCAGTCTCAATTTAATCTGTTAAACCCCAGGCTTATTATTCTATTATTGTTCATAACTTTTACTCTTCAATTGCAGTGGGAAGTAAATGCAAGAATGAACTTATCAGCAGCATCAACATAACCACTGAGCTGCAGTCTGATGTTCTGCTGCCATGTAACTTTGAAGCGACCCTCCTTGGATCAAACAAGACTGCAGATATAGCAGCAGTGTGGAGTCAGAGGACTATAACAACAGATAATCTAGTGGAGATCAGTCTGCAGGGTGAAGTAGGGTTCTGGAATAACAGAGGTGGACGTATTAAGCCGTTCCCCAAACTCTCAGAATCTGGAAACTTCTCCATCCTCCTCCGTAATGTACAGCAGTCTGATCTGGGTCTCTACCTCTGTGAGCTTCATGAGGGAATCAACTGCAGGATCGCCTATCAGGAAATTACCTTACGCAGTGAAGTATTTGATATTTTATTAACTGAACATCATGTTCTGGGTATAATGACTATGCAGTTCTGCAATTTTGAAACATATTCTACAGCTATGTTAAATAATCTAAAATGTAATGTCATACAGTTACTGCAGAGCTTATTGCTGATGGTTCTCCAACCTGGCTCATCACAGCTGGAGCAATAGGAGGAGGAATTGTGCTTCTTTCTCTACTCATTGCCAGCGTTTGCTACGTACATGCAAAGCGTGAGTCTGTTTTTTTTCTCTACAAGCATATCCATGCAATTTTTGTTAAGATTTTAAGGAGTGGCCTTCACCAGATATAAAACACCAAGCACTTTGTCACCAAGCTTAGTTCACATTGAGTTATTTCATAAGCTGTAACTTATTTAATTTATATTGTGTACCAATAAGTACTTCGTCCATGATTCATAAATGCATTTGTCAAAAACCGTGGTTAAACCAATTGCTGAAAGATTAGTTCAACATTTAACACTCTGGTTTTATTAGTTTGTTGGGGTTGTTAAAATAAGCCTAACTCAAGCCAATCAGAAACATTTGTAAAGGAAATGTGATAGAAAGTTATTATATACTGGCATATCAAAATTGGCTACACTGGCAGTCATAATAAGTTGCTCAAAAACACATAATGTCCGGTAACAGAGGTTTTTCAGTTTTTGACATAATTTGAAAATGTCTGTTGGCCTTTACACTGTGTGAATGTCATGATGAATGGACCAAAAGAAACTGCCCAAAATTACTTGAAAAAAAGTCTGGTCCCATTGACTTACATTATAGAAGAGGTAGTACAATACAGGTGAACACAGATGAGCAATCAAATATCTGCCACAGTTCTAAGAAAATAATGTCATACATTAAACCACTATGTACTGTATCATGTCTTGTAAATTTAACAATTCTTAAAGCGTACCTGTGTTCACTGGTATGTGGGCATGGACTGATTACACCAGAAAGCATTTTGACGCAATTGCTTTAACTGTCTAAACAACATACACAGAACTTCCAATTGCAGACAGAATGAGTAGAATAACAATTACCTGAGTAAAGAAACAGTTAGACAGGTGTTTACCAAAAAAGTCATACTCGATTATATGTATACACTCATTGGTCACTTCATTATGTACAGCTACCCTGTATCAATGCTCATTTTTCATTTAATCAGGTCCATTTATTGTACTTTACAGTTCTGCAAATGCACTCTCTGTTGCTGTGTTGAGGACCCCCCGCCCACCCTTAAAAAACTCATCAAATCAGCACGATTCGTGTGAATGGCCTTTCATATTCAAAGTGGTGAATTTTGCCGAAAGTTGACAAATTTTCATGTATGATATAAATATACACACCCAGGAGAAAACATTTAAAAAAGTTACAAAACTGTTCTTTCCCGTTGGTTACTACAGTCAGTCAATAATCAATCACGAGGGAGGGAAACAAATACATACTCCTGGTGACGTTTTGTTAAAGTTTGAAATGCTGACGTCAATCAAAGACAGACATATTCATTTCAGGCAATTACGATCACACTGGTAGAAAAAAAAAAATTACAAAAACAAACTAACATGCTGCAGAAAGAAATGTAAATAAAGCTGTTTCCATACCTGAGAAATGCTGGTGATAGATGTGGGACACGTGGAGATCATTACAAGAAGAGTAGACATTTGGTTAAGCCTTAAAGCGGCGACATGAACAGAAGAGAGAACAAAGATTTCACAAATATTAGTCTGATACAGGATTTTAAGTCACTCATTATCTAGCTACCAAATCATAGCTCAGATAAAATAATAACTTACTGTAATTCCAGCACCAGTCAATCCCTCCTTTTTGTTTTTATTCTCTAAACTCATGTGAGCGAAGCATCAAACCTGCTATGTGGTGTGTGAAGCCATTATCCTGCTAGCCTGCAAGCTAACAACCCCACACATCAGTCTCTTCCTCAGATTTGAGCCTTTACTCGTCGCTGGTCTTCCAGCAGAGCTATTAACCTAGCCTGCTAACGTTAGCTAAGCTCGCACAAACAGACCAGTTAGCCAGTTAGCTGGCTAGCTAGTTAGCTACCAACTCTAATAAGTGTACATGCCAGCTTATTAGAAATGGTATATAAATTCGACCTCGTTCCAAATTCAAAATGGTACGAAAAAATTATTATTTCGTGAAAGCAAACATTCACCTAAAAAAGGTAACGTAAGAGCACTGTATTCCGTACAGTATTTCGGCACTTTTCGCGTTTTAGTAGTTATTGCGGAAATACCCGAAGTCATACACGATTTAATGATTGGTTGGACTCTGCAAAATCTGCCTAGCAACTAATATGCATTTTGATTGGTCACATTTGGACCAATACTTTTAAAGAAATAAGAAAAAAACGTCATCTGTGTCAACGGTTTGTACCGTCAGTATTCCGTACACCAGCTTCCACAGAGGGAGCGGTTTTCCGTTCAGTGTTTTCCCTGCATTTTATTTGAAGTTTTATGAAATCTAATTGCATAAAAATAGACATTAACTGATTATACTGATTATAAAAGTGAATTATTATGAACAATATGTGCAGTGAATGAGGCTACCATGGAAAAAAGCCCAGTAAAATGAGTCAGTGCTGTGAAGCTGCGCAGCTGAAAGGAGTCTGCTATGGTAAATTAGCTGACGGTGTAAACTTAGATTAACAGCTCAGTACTAAACATTCTGTGTTTCATGGTGAATATCCATGGTTTAATGTTCGTTTTAGTGTTAAATACGATGTTTAAACGTGCTAAAAATGCATTTTAACTGGCCGTGAAAGTTTCCCCACCCCACTCATATTCGCATCCCTGGGTTTCCCCACCCGCCATGTTCGTGTGGCGCTGGGGGGTCGGTCACTATTTGCATAGATTTGATGTCCAAACCCAGCTTAGATGGTCTTGCCAACCGATTTGATGGAAAAAAGGATATATGATAATGTCTCAGATGTATCTTTCACAAATGTCAAGAAAGTATTTCTTATTACACAGACAGAAATATTTGCAAGTGTACGGAACACTTTAGTGTACGGAATACCGTGCTCTTACGTTAACCTAGCTGACTCGCTAGCCTAGCTTGCTACCACAGCAGATAATGGAGAGCTGACTGACTGTTAGCAAGTGATGCTCTTTTTATTTTAACATATGAAGAGTTTAACTCTAAAAATCATAGGATTAGGTTTGAGTAAATGTCTGACTGAATAACTGTTGGTACGTCAAATAAACCACGCATTTACTTACCAGACGCGTTTTGAAGCCTTTGGAAGTTTCCAGAAGCTGCTCTAAGCACGCGCTTCCCGCCTCTGCGGTAGAGCGTTGGTGACCTCAATACGGGTAGAATCTGCCTTAGTAAGAGCGGAATCTGCCTCAAAACGGATGGAATCTTCCTCAGTACAGGTGGAATCTAGAGGTGGCACGACTAGTCATTTTTACTAGTGGGAAACTAATGACAGAAAAACAAAAGTAAACGAAAAAATGTCCAGTGTATCTATCTTATTTCCAACCAAAACCACCTGAACACAAATCAAGTCGTGCTTAATACTTACTAAGTCGTAAGTAGAAACTTCCGTGGAGGACTTGAAGGCAGCATTAGCCGAGTCTGCCGCACAGCAGCCGAGCTCGGGCCGACTCTTCATGTTAGCTGGGTTATTAGCCCGTTAGCATGTTAGCTAACACCCAGTCTAGTATAGGAAAATATACTAAGTTCAGCTACAGAGAGTGTACAATATAAACCCAACAGAGTCTGCTAATGGCTGTTTTTGTTAATTTTTGCAGCAAAGAATATTTCTATGTAATTTTGCACGCTGGGTTTGAAATACTCAGTTACGTAGCTCCGTGTTTATAGAGAATTAGCTGGACGCTACTGGGTCAGTTCAGACCCGCCCAGGTACTAGAACTCATATAAAGACGTTACATCAACTTAAAATTGTCAGTTGTTGCAGCCTGTCTGCTATGAGACAGCCATGAACTCAGCACAAGTTGCTGAGCCAGTTAAATCATCCAAAAATACAGTGAGCTGGATTTTTTACGCTGATAAACACACGTGTATATATATATATATATATATATATATATATATATATATATATATATATATATATATATAGTTTTTTTATGTGTATGTTATTGTACATGAATTGTTTGTAGCAGGAGGGAACTTAATAACTTAATTTCTACATTCCCAGTGGATTTGTTCGATAACTCCATTCCTTCCTTAGTTCTGTATCTACAGGCATGAATGAATCCACACTGGCAGATTTAACTAACCAAATTCGAATAAATTACAGTCATGTCCACTCAGTGTGCTGCGTTCATGCTGCACCAGGTTTTTACTGGAATGGTTACTCTTGCATGCAGTGTTCTGTATTTGCCTTTAACACTGCAAGTATCAGCCTTATCTGATTTCGTGTTGGTTTTGTTGGTTAACCTAGTGTCGAACTGTGAGTCAACATGACACTTAAGTCCTTATCTCTGGTGTAAATAAGCCTCTTTCCTCTGTGAAAAAAATGATTAAAATGTAATTATTAAGAAAGCACAAATGATTAACATTATTGAAAACTCTCCATATAATTTCACAGGGATTCATGTCAGTAGATTGGTTAGGCCATGGGGTCATCTTACGTTGAATTGTAAATGAATCTTGTCCCCTTTCTAGGCCCATAAGATAAAATGTGCTAGTGCATCAATCCATTCTTGTTTCTTATATCAAATTTCTGACTTATTATCTCATAATTATGAAACTTTCCCATAATTCTGACTTAGTATCTCATAATAATTACTTGCTATCTCATAATAATGAGAAAACATTCTCATAACTATGTGAAATGATTTACTAAACCATAATTATGAGAAACTTCTCTTTATTGTGAGACACTAAGTCATCATTATGAGATACTATGAGATAGTAAGTTGTAGTTATGACTAAGTAAGTTATTGTTATGAGATAGTAGACTATTATTATGAGATATTAAGTCAAAATTATAGGAAACACTGTTTGAAGCTTTTCAGAGGTGTTAAACAGCACACAGTCAATATTCAGGATCAGCTTTGGTAAATCAGAATAAGTGCTTCATTATAATAAACTCCTTACAGTCTTATATGCTTTGAGATGGAGACTCCTACAAAAGGGACTGTGGGTAATGGTGGGCCTGACTATCCAGGGCTGTGCCTGGATGGGGGCCCCTCGCAAATAAATTGATTTTGGTTTTTAATTTTGCTACTTTGATACTTTCTGGTATTATTGAAATAAATACTAACTCCCATCACATGTTCTGCTTATCTACGTGTTGTGTTTCTTATCTGCTTATCCACCTGCTTCCTGCCACTTTTCACTACCTCAAAAGCAAACACACTGTTAGTTCCAGACTCAGTTTATTACACACTGTTATTACACACTGTTAGTTCCAGAAGTCACTGAGGGAGAAAAAGGTGGCACCTTTTTCTGGTGCAAATGGTTGATTGGATGTCGGAACACCTAAGAGCTAAATGCTTTGGTGAGCTCACCTTGTCTGATTCATAAAGCATGAAGCAAAGTGTTTAGCTATTAGATGTTCCAATCAACCATTGTTGGGCAGTTTCAGTGAAAATGACAGTAAATACACTTAAATATTTTTTGTTTTGTTTTTCTCTTTTGAATTTCCCTGTAATTGAACAGAGACCATGTTGAAGTGTAATAATTTTTGAAGTACAGCGAGACTGATGATTCAACACTGCATAAAAATGGTAACTTGGCAAGTTAAATTAAATCTACATCTAGTTAACATATACAATATTTCTCATTTTGAGATTGTAATCTTATTTTAAGATCATTTTTACATTTTAGTAAATTATCTCACTATGCTGGCATTTTATTTTACTCGACAAAATTATGTAAAGCAAGTAAAAATGCCTACAAATAAGTGAAAATCTTAAAATAAGCTTGCAACAATCTGAACTATTAGATATATTAGATATAACTATAATTTCACTTGCCTAGATACCATTTTTTGCAGGGAAAGCACAACTTAACTTATTGATTATTAGTTATTTACCCTTAAATGCATCCCATCCAGACTCATAAAGATATACAACATAATAAACACATTTTTCTTCTTTTCTTGATTTTTTTGGGAGGAGGCCTGGGCACACTGCTGTGCCAGAGGCCCAAAATTTGGTGCTACAGTCCTGCCTATAAATGCATATACAATGACACAAAAGCAGAAAAGAGCAGTGACAACCACTTTCATCTTATTATAAGTGCTAAAGTGCCATTGCACCTGTTTAATAAATCACAACAGACTTTTTTTTACATGAAAATGGAGTTTGCAATTGTGCAAAATGTTAGTAAATCTGCCTATATGTATGTACATTTGAAGTGGATTTATGCTCTGGAAGTGTATTCAATAACAAAAACGAACATGTCTGAATACTCGTGTTCCCTCAGTGTATTTAGTGAGTTTAAATGTAAGTTTAAAATGTAAACATTTACACCATAATAAAGTCTGCAAGTCTGAACATGCAGGTTCTTTTTAATGCAGATTAATCAGTAGGCAGATGACCTTAGTCTAGGCCACTAAGTAATGCTGACTCTCCTTTCTCCTCCATCCAGGATATAAAGTTGATAACCCAGCAGATGACGCTATCAGTCAACCAAAACCAAGCGACTGTGTGAGAGAAGAGGAAACTCAGAGTAAGTATGAAATGAACTGAAGATGATAAGCATGCTGTATGAGCTTGTGGAAGTATCGGTTAGAATGACAGTGTTTGTCCTGATATTCCAGTATACGCTACTGTCAAGAAAGGAAGGAGAGTTTAACACCGAGGGACTTGACATGTTCTACATTGTGGGGATGGTATTTTTGCTTGCATATGCTCCAAAATGAAAGATTTTGAAGTCTGCTGTACTTTGCTAACTGTTAACTGCTAACATTGTGCTAGCTTTAAAACATTTGTAACATATTTAATGTGTTCTAAATTTTTAGTAGACATAAATGAACTTTATTCACACCTTTGCTCCTTCATTCGTGTACACTTTGGCTGAGATTGTAATGTTTTCACTGATTATTAGCCACTTATAACTCTATTCCTACTTTGCAGATGGCAAAACTCAACTCTACAATAGTGAATTACACAACAAACCACTCTTGATAACTTTGTTGACAGTGTCATGGACAGAGGCAAAGGTAGAATAATGTTTACATAAAGAATTTCACAGATTTTTCAAAAAACAAAATTAGTTGTTGAAATGTATACAAAGTCATTCAGAGTGGTTCGATGTGAAATAGTTAATTTTAGACAAACTTACTGACCTTTACAGTGATGGTCATAGGAACGAGGAGTCACAATGTCCTCAACACAAATATAGCCATTTTATTTACTATCCAAAATGACCAGTGAAATCAGGGCAAATCAGAAAGATTTCTTGAAAGTCACTTGAAAGACACTACTGTAGAGCTGTGTTGGTGTGAGAGCTTCGCTACCGGTGTATGGTTTATTGGTGTTTTGCTGTTTGTCATTGAGATTTTTGTAAATCTAGCTCAAGCCGTTACTCTTTCATTGAAGTATACTGTAAACACTCAGCTACCGTGGCTGCCCAGACAATAGCTCTTGTACATAAACTCTCATTGGGGAAGAGGGGGTTATTTTTTTTCTTGTGTTTTTCTCTTGGTTTGCTTTAGTTAGGAAGTTAGGTTAGAAATTGTATTTGATTTTCTTTTCTTTGTTTGGTAAGTTATATTTTTCTAAACTTAAGTTAGCTGTGTTTTTGTTTGTTATTTTACCCTTCTCTCCCCTACCATTTCATAAATGTCTAAAGCCTTGAACTCTTGAAAATAAAGCCAAATTGTTATTGTCGCAAACATTGGTTGTCTGTGTGACTTGGGGAACCGGGAGGTCTCTTTATTTTAATGTTGCGGCCCGACCTAGACCGGGTCGTAACATAAACTGGGGGCTCGTCCTGCTCGTCCTTTCGTTTTGGCTGCTCCTGTGGCCGGTTTTCTTTTGTGTGTGGGGGTATGTTGTGGTGATGGCTTTTGAACTTGAAAAGTTTGTTTTGGCTCCTTCTGTGCGCGCTTTTGACCTGTGCCGTAAGGATGACTTACTGCAATTGGCTGGATTTTATAATGTTACTGTACCACGTTCGGCCCGTAAAGGTGTGATAAGGGAAGCGGTGTATCAGAAGCTGGTTGATGAGGGGGTTCTGCCTGCGTTACCGGAGTCAGTTGAACCAGGTGTTGCCTCTGTAGAGGAGGATGTGTTGGTGGAAGTGAGAACGACTTCTCCAACATCTCCATCTGCTTCTGGCATAGATCCTAGCGGTATGGCTCGTACTGCTTTACGGTCTACTTCTACTGCTTTTACTCCCGCTCGCGACGTTGATCCTAACTCGGATCCTGTCGAGAAGCTTCGGCTGACTATACGTCTGGAGGAGTTGAAGTTAGCTGTTAAGCGTCAAGAGCATGAGACGGAATTGCTCCGTTGCCTTCAACCACGCCTGCTTCTGCCCCTAGTATTGCTCCCGGTGTGGAGGACACCTCTGTTCCCGCCCCCGCTGTCACCCCTGGGTTCGACGTGAGTAAGTACATTAGTCTTGTTCCTCCATTTAGAGAAACGGAAGTTGACTCGTACTTCGCAGCCTTTGAGTGGCCGAAAGAGGTCTGGGCTTTACTTTTACAGTGTAAGCTGGTAGGTCGGGAAACGGATCATTTAATTGCTACATGCCCCGCGTTAGAAGCAAAGCCTCCCCACTCTCAGTCGAAGTCCTCTGTAAAAGCGCCTAAAACTGTTGGTTTTATTGGTGCTTCAAAGTCAAATGTCCTGTCGACCGACGAGAGTGCACCAGACTCAGTTTACGAACCTTTTATTCTAGATGGTTTGGTCTCGCTTATGGGTGAGGAAAAAGATCAGATTCCACTTAAAATACTAAGGGATACGGGAGCTGCCCAGTCTTTTATTTTAGAATCTGTTTTACCATTTTCTGTCGCAACTGCATGTGGATCTGATGTGCTAATTCAAGGGATTGAGTTAGGCGTGTGTAGAGTTCCGCTGCACTCAGTTCATCCTCAGTCTAGTTTGGTGTCAGGTATTGTGAGAGTTGGAATTCGGTCCCAGTTTCCAATGACAGGGATTCACTTCATCTTAGGGAATGATTTAGCCGGTGGAAAAGTTGTTCCTTTACCTGAGGTTGTAGATGAACCTGAAGTTTCTCCTTTAACTGATGAGGTTAAAATCTTTCATTTTTGAGTTCTTTTAAAGCTGAATCAGGGGTGCCAACTGCATGTGAGATTCTACCGTCTGAGGTTTTGTCTGAAGGTGATAGTGAGTCAGTGTCCACATTAAAATTTGGAAAGGACATTTTAATAGAGACGCAGAGTAACGATTCTTCTCTCTCTAACTGTAGAGCTACAGCAGTGACTGAACAGGAAATGTCTGAGCATGAAGTAACATACTTTTACCGGAATGGTGTACTGATGCGAAAATGGACTCCTAAGCATTTAAAGCAACTTGAGTGGAGTGCGACCTATCAACTCGTTGTTCCTACCCCCTATAGAAAACAAATCCTTAGTCTTGCCCATGATCACGTATCTTCTGGCCATTTGGGTGTGCGGAAAACGTATAATCGGATTATGCGTCATTTCTTTTGGCCAGGCCTAAAAGCTGATGTGGTTCAGTACTGTCGTTCTTGTCACGTGTGTCAGGTAACTGGTAAACCTAACCAGGTTATTCCATCTGCCCCACTCCACCCAATTCCAGTATTAGGAGCTCCCTTTGAACATCTCATCATTGACTGCGTAGGACCATTGCCCAAGACCAAGTCAGGAAACATGTATCTGCTCACATTAATGTGTACCGCTACTCGCTATCCTGAAGCCATTCCGCTGCGCAATTTAAAGGCTAAAGGCATAGTGAAAGCACTGATTAAATTCTTCTCTACTTTTGGGTTACCCAAACACATTCAGACAGATCAGGGATCAAATTTTACATCATGTTTGTTTACTCAAGTCATGAAATCGCTAGCAGTAAAACACCATATGTCCAGTGCTTATCACCCCGAATCTCAGGGTGCACTAGAAAGGTTCCATCAAACACTTAAATCTATGCTTCGTACCTACTGTCTGGATTCAGGAAAAGAATGGGATGAGGGAATTCCTTTCTTGTTATTTGCGATTAGAGAAACAGTGCAAGAATCTCTTGGTTTCAGTCCTTCACAGTTAATATTTGGTCATACTGTGCGTGGCCCATTAAAATTGCTTCAAGAGAAATTGATTTCAGATGACAGTGGGAGCACCAACGTGTTAGATTATGTTAGTAATTTCCGTGAACGCTTGTTCCAAGCATGTGAAGTGGCAAAAGCCACACTAGCCTCTGCTCAGTCCCAAATGAAAAAACGCTATGACAAAAAGTCAGTGCAGCGCGAATTCAAAAGCGGTGATCAGGTATTGGTGCTGTTGCCTATTCCTGGTTCAGCTCTGTGTGCTAAATTCTCAGGTCCATATTTCGTGGAACACAAGTTGAGTGAAACTGATTATGTAATTCGTACTCCAGATCGCCAGAGAAAAAGTCGTTACCCCTCTTTGTTTTCTGATGTCCCTACTCAGACTGATGTACTGTCATGACCTTGACGTTCAGGGGCATTCCCCTATTAAACAACATGCATATCGGGTTAACCCTATGAAACGTCAACTCATGAAAAAGGAGAATGGTTTGGCGACACCGAGTGGCAGCCCTTGGAGTTCTCCTTGCTTACTGGTACCCAAACCTGATGGTACCAGTAGGTTTTGTACAGACTATAGGAAAGTTAATTCCATTACTAAACCTGACTCGTTTCCCTTGCCTAGAATGGAGGACTGTATTGATAGAGTTGGTGCTGCCAAGTTTGTAACAAAATTAGATTTACTCAAGGGATATTGGCAAGTTCCTTTAACCCCTTCTGCTGCTGAAATCTCTGCTTTTGTTACCCCAGATCACTTTCCACAATACTCAGTAATGCCATTCGGGTTACGAAACGCACCGGCCACCTTCCAGAGACTTATGTGGAAAGTCTTAGCTAACGTGAACAATTGTGAAGCCTATCTGGATGATGTAGTAGTCTATTCACAGACCTGGGATGAGCACATGACTACTCAGAAACGTCTTTGATCGTTTTAAGAATGCCTCACTTACCCTCAACCTTGCTAAGTGTGAGTTTGGAAAAGCTCAAGTGTCTTATTTAGGGAAACACGTTGGCCAAGGGGAAGTGCACCCTCTAGAGGCTAAGATTCAAACCATAATGGATTTTCCTGTGCCTGCCACCAAACGTGAGCTCAGACGTTTTTTAGGAATGGCTGGTTATTATCGTGGGTTTTGTAAAAACTTTGCTAGTGTTGTTGCACCCTTGACAAATCTGCTTAAAAAGGACAGGATGATGAGGTGGACTGAGGAATATAACCATGGTTTTAACTCTGTAAAAGCTCTTTTGTGTAGCACTCCTGTTTTAGTGGCTCCTGACTTCTCCAAGCCTTTCAAGCTGAAAGTTGATGCCAGTTCTTCTGGAGCTGGGGCTGTACTCCTACAAGAAGACTCTGGAGGGGTGGAGCATCCTGTTTGTTATTTTTCCATGAAGTTCAACAAACATCAGGTTGCATACAGTACCATAGAGAAAGAAGCATTAGCTCTCCTGTTGGCCTGGCAGCATTTTGAAGTGTATTTGGGGTCTAGCAATTTGCCTGTGGTGGTCTATACTGACCATAACCCTTTGGTTTTTTTTATATCGAATGCGTAATGCCAACCAGAGGTTAATGAGATGGTTTTTAATGATTCAAGATTTTAATCTTGAGATCCAGCATAAGAAAGGCGGGGGGGGGTGGGGTGTTTTTGCTTCTGGCGTGGCTTCTGTTGCGTTCCCGGTTCCCTGCAGTCACTTGAACAACACTACTGTAGAGCTGTGTTGGTGTGAGAGCTTCGCTACCGGTGTATGGTTTATTGGTGTTTTGCTGTTTGTCGTTGAGATTTTTGTAAATCTAGCTCAAGCCGTTACTCTTTCATTGAAGTATACTGTAAACACTCAGCTACCGTGGCTGCCCAGACAATAGCTCTTGTACATAAACTCTCATTGGGGAAGAGGGGGTTATTTTTTTTCTTGTGTTTTTCTCTTGGTTTGCTTTAGTTAGGAAGTTAGGTTAGAAATTGTATTTGATTTTCTTTTGTTTGTTAGGTAGGTTATATTTTTACTTAAGTTAGCTGTGTTTTTGTTTGTTATTTTACCCTTCTCTCCCCTACCATTTCATAAATGTCTAAAGCCTTGAACTCTTGAAAATAAAGCCAAATTGTTATTGTCGCAAACACTGGTTGTCTGTGTGACTTGGGGAACCGGGAGGGCACGGAGGTCTCTTTATTTTTATGTTGCGGCCCGACCTCGACCGGGTCGTAACATGGAGACTAATTTGCTTTCTTGTATCTCTCTGGCATGAATTTTAGGCCAACACTATCATAAAACATTGCATCAAAAACAATGTATTGTAGTGACCCGCTACTGGCTAGTGTTGGCTTCAAGAGGCTCGGGAGGCATGGCCATGCAAGCGTCCACACACAGAGGCTCATTGTAGGCCTGCACCGTCCTAAAAAGAGACTTTAATATTGTTTACATGTTGTTGTTTGCTAGTGTAAAGATGTGTTATCTGTGGTTATGATTGTGTTGGGGGGTGCGGGTTTGTTTTGGGGGTTGGTCACTGTGAGGGTGAAGCCTGTGGCTGGTGGTGTCCTCCCTGTGGGTTTGTACTTCTGTATGTGCCTTTCTGCCCTGGTGCTTAACTCTTACAGGTCAACAATGTTGTATACAACATCAAAGGATGTCATACATAAAAGTATAAATCTTGGGAAAGCTGCATGCTGGAGACTCTTTTTGTATCCCTTTTAGAAGCTTTGTAATCCAGCCTTGAACTGCGCTGTCTTTTTGGAGACTTTGTAAAATAAATCCATAAAGATAAATCCAACACTGAATGTCTTCTGTGATTATATATCCATTTCTTCAGGTTGAAAAGAGTTATTATTGTTATTAGCATGGCTGTTAGTTGTCTACTGATGCCTTGGGTGGAGTCTGCTGACCAATCAGAGGCTGTGTTGCTGACTTGTCGACCAATCAGAGTTAGTATCCCTGACGTCTATTGATGTTGCATATGACATTGTTGACCTGTAAACATTAATAAAGAGCACTTCTCATGATGGAATCATTGCCTCCTCCATGTCTTACTCTACACTGGCGCCACCATACTCATAACCATTTAGTGTACTAACATTCTGTGATGTAGGCATTAAACTCTTCAGACGCCTGGTTCCTATCACCACCACTGTGAACAATTCTGACTTGGTAAGTTTAACTCTAAAACTGTGAATTGCATATTAAATCACTCTGAATGACTTTGTTTACTTCTTAACCATTTAATTCTGCAGAAATGTTGAAAAATCAGTGGAATTCCCCTTTAAGTGAAAGCTTATGAGCACTGTTTTAGTTTTATTTTGCAGGTGGACAGAAAGTCACCCGTGGGCATACCTGTGGTTTGTAGCACTTTTATGATTTGTGATGTGTGGGACACTTATTACGTTTGCTTGTTGAGACTTTTTCTTGGTTCTTTGTCTTTTGGTCACAAGAGGGCAGTAACACTGTTCTGTTCACTCTGCAGAGACGGATGTAAATAAAAGTACAGTGAGTGTGATTGAGGAAGCAGAGAGTAGCCTGGTGTGTCTTTTGATGTTGACACATTACAGTTTAAGGACAAATGATTAAATTCCTGTATGATTCTGTAATTATCTACCATTAATCATAGTATTAAACAGACATAATTACTGCTAAACAGTGTATATCTGTTACATTGCACGTATACTTTATGGAACTTTACTGTACAGTGCTGTGTGGAAGCAGTTGATTTCCTCTATGTTTGCAGGTTTGTCACACTAAATGGTTTCAGATCCCCATACAAAATGTTCCATAAGAGAAGGAGAACATAGGTAAACACAAAACACAGTTTTTTAATGATCATGTCATTTATTGAAGGAAAAAATCCTATATCACCCATTTGAAAAAGTAAGTGCCCCCCACTTCGACTTAATAACTGGTTGTACCACTTTTAGCAACAGCAACTGCAACCCAACACTTTCACTGGTGATCAGTCTTACACATTGCTGTGGAGGAATTGTGGCCGAGCTTTCTTTGCACATTTGCTTTAGGTCAGTTACTTTTAAGGGGCTTTTATATATGTGTGTGTGTGTGTATATATATATATATATATGTATATATATATATACACAACCCCATTTCCAAAAAAGTTGGGACAGGGGCAGCAAAAGGCTGAGAAATGTTATAACATTTCTCAATGTATAACAGCAAAGAACTTTTGCTTTTCATCATCTACAGTACATAATAACATTAAAAGATTCAGAGAATCTGGAGAAATCTCTGTATGCAAGGGACAAGGCCAAAACCAGTTTTTACTGGTAATGATCTTTGGGCCCTCAGGCAGCAGTGCATTAAAAATAGACATGATTCTGTAGAGGAAATCACTGCATGGGCTCAGAAACACTTCTGAAAAACACTGTCTGTAAACACAGTTCGTAGCTGCATCCACAAATGCAAGTTAAAACTCTAAAACGCAAAAAAGAAACCAAATATAAACAGGATCCAGAAATGTTGCTGCCTTCTCTGGGCCTGGGCTCATTTACAATGGACTGAGGTGAAGTGGAAAAGTGTACAGTGCAGTGCAGGAGGTAGTGGAAGTGGAGACAGGAATATGAGTGATATGATAACGACATTAGATCTCACCAAACCTTGTTATACAGTATCACATTACAAATCCAAAGTTATGTAGCAGTGTACGATCATTGTGGTCTGCAACTACATATCCAAAGGAACATTTCAGAGCCACATTTCAGAGCACGGAAACACACTTTCCAGGCATCCTGAATAACACGCCTTGTAATAATACAGAATGACTCAGCAGTGACGGCCACTGCCGGAAAAGAAAATCATCTAGGCAAACTTGTCAAAAACTTTTCTCTCAAAGTCCACCAATCCATGAATGAATCCAAGTGATAGCATAACAAGAGCAGGCATGGAAAGCAGAAGAGTGTTTTTTAGCTACACTCACAGTTAGCCATGTTTTCTCTTCAACCTCTCTGGATTGAAGGAGCAGTTTTTGTCCTTTTCAGACTGAATGATGTTGAAATCCTCTGGCTGGTGTGTCCCAAATGTTTAATCTCTAATTTCTGCTCTAATGGCTGGTACCAAATCTAACCTTTATTACATTTTCGACTTGACCCATTATATTGCCTTGCTATTATGAGTGGCTACAACAACTGATGAGGAACAATGGCTAACTGCGTAGCAACGTCCATAACATAAACAACATTTACTAAATGCCTGGACGTATGTACATTTATTATGTTTTATTGGCTGCTCTCAGCATGGGGCCAGCGTGATCGGGCCCCACAGCTGGTTATTGAAAGCGTGTTGAACATGCGAAGAGTGTTTTTATCTGCTCACTTGGTTAGACGAACGCTGACAGCCGGCCCCACGCTCACCAAACAAGGACTGATAGGAGAAGTTGGCTACTGGTATTTCCACAACAGATACAGGAAGATCATTGGAATGTATCGGACAGCCCTACCACTGTCATATGTAATAAACGCGCAACAATGTTTGTCACGAAGAATATATATATATGTCGTGCACTGCTCCACAGCGACATCTGTTCCAACAGGAATATCTTTCTCATCTCTTCTGGAATTTCTTTTGATGTCAGCATAGATCAAAGCACTTCACCTTGCTATTAAGGTTTTATTTAAGTGATGTTTAGATTTAACAGAGCTGGGAGTAATCAAGCCTCTGTGTGTCTATTATAATTGATCCAAGTTATCAACTAAATTTGGTTAATTGGTTGGGGGGAAATTACTTTTTGACAGATGGTGGTAGAAAACCTTTTCCTTCTGTAAATGAATTGAATATTTGAAAACTATGTTTATGCCTCATGTTAAATTTTGTTTAAAGTCGTAAAGTGTTATAAACATGTGGAAACAATAAAAAAATCACTGAACCCAACAAATAAATAAAAATTGTGCTTTAAAATTTGTAGATAAATGCCATAGTTTGTTCCCAGTAGAAGATGTGTTACTTATTTTCACCTTGATAATCAACAAAATGTGTAATTTGTCCTGGGGTGCTCAAGCTTTTGCATACGACTGTACAGGCTAGCAGTTGCATAGGCATTAGCATGTCAAAATTAACCAAAACAAGTTCAAAATGTACTGATGTGTGTAGAGGTGCACAATATATTGTCAACATTATTTGCCAATAAATAGAAAACCTTTTATTATCAATCTGATACTAGAATTACAGCCCATAAATACAATCAGTATATTATGTTAATTCTTGCTCGCTCACATTGAAGCATGTTTAGTCATTAGTGCTGGGCATTTGCGTTTACAAGCATTTTGCTTGTAAACTCATACAAATGTACAGCATAGTGGATAACATTACAGCATTAAACATGGGGTAAGTTTTCAAACCCCGCCTTGAGCACGACTATACTATAATGAGAACAACACAACAAGAGTCTTTGGGCAAGACTCCCAATGTTCCATTCACCCACTCTTTTGAATGGCTCTAGATAATTCATTTTTGGTTAATGTATCAGCCGTTATAAGCAATCAAGAAATGGGCCTCTTAAATACTTCTCTTAAACGCCCTTGCAGTACATGTCCATTTTAAATTGTGTACCTAAAAACACACACAAATGGTCCAAACAATGAGCAATTTCCAAGTATGACCATAGCATAAATATAAACCTTATGCATAAACACAGGAAAAGATTTTGATTCCCAACTAATGACTGTAGCGCTATCATTCCTGTTGAAACAATACATAGTATCTCCACAATGGTAACTTGCATTACTTTCATAACTTTAAATGGAAGCTAATGTAACAAGATTTTATTGCAAGCAATTTGGGACCATTTCTGTTGGTCTGTCCATCATGAAATTTTGATATTAGGTGAAGAACAGCTGGCATTCTCAAATCCATCAAAAATGGAGATACATGGTTTTGTTCCAACATATTTATTTTACTGCATTCATTACTAAGTGGAAACTGGTTTCCAACCTCCACTTGGGAAAAATCATTTAGAAGATACTGAAATGTGGAAAGTCAGAGTTTCTTTAGAGTTCCAGCTTCTCAGAGTTGATGTTCTGAGATGTCATTTCAACATGGCGGCACCCAGAGAACAAGAGATAACAGCATGTTTTAAGTTGTTTAAACTGACTTTTAAGTGTCTATTTGTGTATAAGATGATATTTGTTTATGATATCGCTAAACATTGCTTGGATACATGGATAATTGTAATGTTAAGCCGTTCTGTGCAACAACTACATGCTTTCATGAGTTTTTTTTTGGAGCTATTTTAGTGATGAATGCAGTTGTGTGCAAAGGTTTGGGCACCCCTTACCAAATTACATATTCTGTTCATTTTAAAGGGAAAAAAGGTAAACACAACTTCTGCAGCAAACTATTTCAAAAAATAACATTTTTCTACAAATATTAATGAAGAGTAACTTTATATTTGATGAGCATAAAAACAGAAAAAAATATATTTTATTGTGGTATGTGCAAAAGTTTGGTTACCCTCACTTAACTCATTAGGCCTTAATTGACTCATTAGGACCAGTTAGGCAGGTCAAGATTTGTTATTAAGTATGGTCAGCTGATGACAATGCCAGAGCATATTCTCAGAGAGTACTCCTCATATGCTGGCCAGAAAACCAGATCAAAGCCCTCAAAATCCCAGGAAGGTTTGGAGAACGAAAGGAGCAGCATTTGATGAAAAGAACACCTTGCCAAGTGTTAAGCATGGAGGTGGATATATTATGCTTTGGTGTTGTGTGGCAGCCACTGGCACAGGAAACATTGCATAGGAGGATGATAGAATGGATTCCACTAAATATCAGCAAATTCTGGAAGCAAAAGTCAGTCAAGAAACTGAAACTGAAAAGAGTCTGGCTTCTACAACAGGACAATGATCCAAAACATACCTCAAAATCCACCATTACTTCAAGAAATTCAAGAAGCGAGAATACAAGGCAGACTGAAAATTCATACGTCCATCCATCCATCCATCCATCCATCCATCATCTAAACCACTTATCCTTCTGGGTCGCGGTGGGGTGCTGGAGCCTATCCCAGCTGTCATTGGGCGGAAAGCAGGATACATCCTGGACAGGTCGCCAGTCCATCACAGGGCAGACAGACAGACATACACATTCACACCTAGGGGCAATTTAGCGAGTCCAGTTAGCTTAACTGCATGTTTTTGGACTGTGGGAGGAAACCCACACAGACACGGGGAGAACATGCAAACTCCACACAGAAATGACCCTGGTCGTCTGTCCAGGAATCGAACCCAGGCCGTTTTCGCTGTGAGGCAACAGCGCTACCCACTGCGCTACCGTGATGCCCACTGAAGATTCCTAAAACAATAATAAAATAGACTCCTAGCTGGCTACCAAAACCATTTACAAGCTGTGATATCTGCCCAAAGGGGTGTCACTAAGTAGTGTTTCCAAGCATTTTCATATGCCACATTACTATTTAATTTTTTTCTTTTTTTAATAGTTAAGTTAATTGAAGACAAAGAAAATGTATGAACATTTGCAGAAAATCTTGTTTTTTCAAAATAGCGTGCTGCAGAGATTGTGTTTACTTCTTTTCATTTTAAAAATCAACAAAATATTGTAGCATTCACCACTATTAGAAGTGAAACAGCTTTCAAACAAGTTGTGGTGCTTTATTCTCCAGCTGATGTTGGCCACAGCCATGCTGTACATAAGCATTTTCTTTTTATTAACAGTTCACTTTTCTGCTCACACACACAAATCTCCCTGGGGCAGACCTAGCCCCCCCCTCCAGAATAAGAGTCCTTGGCAGAATAACCTTGTGAATATATGCTGAAGAACAAAAAACCAAAACCCATCATGCAACAGCATTTCTTGAACACGTTACACTATGTAATTTGGTCAGGGGTGCCAAAACGTTTGCATACGGTATGCCACAGCCTACATCCACTTTTAAAATAAATGAAGCACTAACTAAACAACTCTTTAATTCTATTGTAAATGCTTTTCAAGAGGTTTTATTCACACACAGCAGCAAAATAAGTGCTAGATTACTATTTTTTTCCAAACTTGAACAGCTGAAGTTGTGAGATTCCGAGTTGAAAAAATTTCCAGTTCCTAGTTAACATGAATGCATTATGCATTGGATTTTTTTTTTTGGTCAAATTTACAAAGACTGCATTCAAGGGCCCATATTACAGAAAACCGAATTTTCCTTTTTTCCTTTCTTAAATAAATGTCTTTGATGTACTACGTAAACACTGTTAAAGTTTGTTCACTGCTTAGTCCATACATTCTATAATTCATGGAAACTAGGCTGCATAACTAGCCCGTTTCAACTGCACTGTTTCTGTGATGTCACAAATACCAATACCTTTAACATATATGTGCATATTCAGCCGACAGCAATTTAGCTCCACCCATTTGCCCTGAAGTTATAAGGAGTGTGAAGCTCTGAATGCTTTTTAAATGAGACACAATACAGGGCAGCCAATCAGAACAGAGCTCATTCACATAAATCAGTTCCGAAGACACAATTCTAGAATTCTGTTTAACTCTAGAGGAAAAGCAGAGGTTGGACAATGGTCATGAAAAAAGAATTATGAACCACATAAAAACACTTAAGCATGATAAATGGACCCTGAGGGTCAACACTAGAATAATAAAAGCAGGCTCTAGGCCCTTTAAATATTACCTTGCCATGTAAGAAGATTACAGAACAACATTAAAAGTTCTGAACTGAAATGAAAGTAAGAAGTAAATATTTGTAATGAGTTTCTAAATGAACCCCTTATATACTTTCCTGTGGGGGCATCGCTAGGCCAGTTTTGGGGGGCTTTAGTTAGCCATAAGCCACATCAGACCTGGGGGAGGGGCTCTGGTTTTACTCGCTCTGCAAAGTAACATCAGTCAGCAACCACTGAAGCTGAACACAGGATTTTGGCTAAAAGCTCACTAAAATGACTTCCTTGTTTCTATATTTCTCTTCAGTATTTGGAAACAATTAGTTTTTGTCATATATAGTTGTTTACAGTAAGTTAGTGTCAGTGAAAAGGTAATATTATGCTGATCATAATTCCATTTTACAACCCCATTTCCCAAAAAGTTGGGACGCTGTGAAAAATGTAAATAAAAACAAAATGCAATAATGTGCAAATCATTTAAACCCTGTATTTCATTGAAAATGCTTCAAAGACAATATAGCAATTGTTGAAACTGAGAAATTTTATTGTTTTTTAAAAATATATGCCCATTTTGAATTTGATGGCAATAACACGTTCCAAAAAAGTTGGAAAAACCACCTGGTGGTCTCAGAGAGGCTTTCAGAAGTAAAGAAGGTTCATCACTCTGTGAAAGACTGTTCAATCAAATAGTGCAGCAATTCAAGAATAATGTTTCTCAACATAAAATAGCTTTTCATCATCTACAGTACATAATATCATTAAAAGATTCAGAGAATCTGGAGAAATCTCTGTATGCAAGGGACAAGGCCAAAAAACAGTATTTGCTGGCTGTGATCTTCGGGCCCTCAGATGGCACTGCATTAAAAACAGACATGATTCTGTAGTGGAAATAACTGCATGGACTTCTGAAAAACACTGTCTGTGAAAACAGTTTGTCGCTGCATCCACAAATGCAAGTTAATACTCTTAAATGCAAAGAAGAAAAGATATATAAGCAGGATCCAGAAATGCTGCCACCTTCTCTGGGCCTGAGCTCATTTAAAATAGACTGCAGGGAAGTGGAGATGTGTCCTGTGGTCCGATGAATCAAAATTTTAATTTGTTTTTGGAATTCATGGACACTGTGTCTTCTGGACTAAAGACCACTCAGCTTGTTATCAGTACATGTGTCACAGTTTCCTCCTTGCTCCAGAGTGTGTCTGTTTTTTTCCCCTCTGTTGTAGCCATGTACCTTTTTTCTTGTGCCATGTGTCTTTTTCTTGTGCCATGTACTTTTGTTGTTTTGTTCTGTATCTCCTCCCTGGTCCTGCCCCCTTGGTATCTGCTCCACCTGCCTGTAGCTCCACCCCCTCATTAGCCCCAGCTGTTTCTTGTTTCCCCTCAGAGTATTTATACCCCTTTGTTTGTTCAGTCTCTTTGTCTTGCATTGTGGATGTTACTCTGTTGTTTGTTTTCTTTTATCTTGTTGGCAGGTTTTGTTTCATTATGGACTTGTCTTTTCCTGCACCCTAGCACGTCTGTGTGGCCCAGCCTGCACCCAAGGACGTTGCCACTGGGTTCTCTGACCTACCTGTAGCCTCCATATTTCCAGACCTGCCTGTGGCCTCTGTGCCTCCTGATCTGTGTACCCATGTGTGTCAGGTTCCTGCTCCATGCCATGTTTCAGTGTCAGCTTCCAGAGTTCCTGTGCTCCGGGCGCCCCCTGTTGCTGCTCCTGTGCTCTGGGTGCCTTCTGTTTTTGTTTCTGTACCCTGGCCGCTCTTTCAGTTCCCTGCCTGGCCACCCTTGCAGTTTCCTGCCCAGCCTGAGAACTTGCAGTCTGTTTTCCCCTGTGTCTGTCCAGTTATTTACCCCAGGTTTTGTTTCAGTTCCTGTTTCTGTTAGAGTACCTGTGTCTGTTGGTGTTTGTTTTTGTGCCCATTTCTGTATTTGTGCCTGTCCCTGTTCCTGTTAATATCCTTGTCCCAGTCCCTGTTACTGTTGTGGTCTCTGTCCCTGTTTGTAGTTCAATCTCTTGTCCAGTCCCCTGCACAGTTTATATGGTCCCGGACTGTCCTGTCCCTTGTCTAGTTTCCTGTTTATGTTCCTACATGTTTTCCCGGTCCGTCCTCCTACCTGGCTCCCACATTGGATGGCTTTTGTTATTTATGCTTCGAGAGCTGCGCGTTAGGAGGGGGGGTTCTGTAACAGTTTTATTCTGTATCTCCTCCCTGGTCCTGCTCCACCTGCCTGTAGCTCCACCCCCTCATTAGTCCCAGGTGTTTCTTGTTTCCTCTCAGAATATTTATACCCCTGTGTTTGTTCAGTCTCCTTGTCTTGCATTGTGGATGTTACTGTTTTCTTTTATCTTGTTGGTCAGTTTTGTTTCATTATGGACTTTCTGGATTCTGGAATAAAAGCAACCCACACTTGCATCCCACCTCCTCACCTCCATCATTACAGCACAGTTCAAAAGCCAGTATTCATGATGGTATGGTATTAATGCACATGGTATGGGTGACTGGCACATCTGTGAAGGCATTACTTAATGCTAAATGATATACATGTTTTGGAAACATATGCTGCCATGCAGACAACGTCTTTTTCAGGGAAGGCCTTGATTATTTCAGCAAGACAATGTCAAACCACATTCTGCACGTATTACAGCAGCATTGCTCCGTATTAAAAGAGTGCGGATGCTAAACTGGCCTGCCTGCAGTCCAGACCTGTCACCCACTGAAACATTTGGAGGATTATAAAATGAAAAATACGATAAAGGAGACCCCAAATTGTTTAGCAGATGAAATCGTCTATCAAACACACACAGTCATCTAAACCGAAATTAAGAGGTGGCAGCTACCTCAAAGGCCAGTCCGATGATTTAAACCAGTTAAAAAATTAAAATGATTGATCTCTCATTATTTTCATGAGTTCTTATAAATCTGAATTTAATAAATTGTGTAATAAATGATAAAGAAGAAAGCGTGGAAGAGCTTTCAGTTACAATTAATACTGAATAATATATTTTGGACTTTGCAGCTTATCTAGAGAGAGGAGAGAGCATTGCTTGACTTCAGTACAGTGCTTGATCTGTGCTGGCTGTAAGTGTATGAATGTAGTGTTTAAGCCATATTAGCTCTGTGATTAATGTAAGCTACAAAAAGACATCTACTGTGTGCTAATTGGACCAAATAGCACTACATTTTCTGGCTGTTACTACTCTAAACGTTCATAATGAACAGACATTTTGAGGCCATTAAAAAATTCTCCTGGGGGACCATGCCCCCAGACCCCCCTAGTATATACCTGGCCCCCCTATCCATAAGACTGTAGTGACACCCCTGCTTTCCTTTACTGCATCTTCTTTCTTTTCTTCTTTGTAAGCACATGACCACATTATGCCAACTTTCCACTTGGTGTTAGTCATATATTCCCCACCCACAACAAATCTAAATATGATGAGGGCGTCCAGCTCTCGCTCCGCACAGACAATAAATAAAATGCATTTTAAACAGCAAAGGTTCATTCATGTACTTTATTATTGTGCAGTTCAGTAAACTCGAAAGACACAAGACTCTGCAAAGTTGAGTGTGCAAAACGAGAAAAACACACGTTCACATGCACATCATTAGAAAAGCACACATGCAGATAAAACTTTCAGGAAGTGGTTCGTGTAGTTGTGGTTTCATTTGGTGGTGGTAAAGACCTGCGCTCAGGTCCACCTGAGCGTTCTGTGAACTGCACAGTGAACGATCTTTAATTTCACAGTCTGAAACATGAAGAAAATGATATTTTACAGCATTGAGTGTTGGACTTTGTGGCTCTCTGTGTGGCAAGTTTTATGCATAAGTGGTAAGTTGTTGTTTTAATTTCGATTGATGTGTTTTGGAAGTGTTATTTTTTAATTCATTGATAAATTACAGTTGATAATGTAACAAATGTAAGTTATTTTATTCTACACACTTCAAAAAGATGGTTCCAAAAGCAATGGTTGTATTTAAAACCAACAGTTCTATATTGAACTGTTTGCATGCCTAAAAGATTCTTTGCGAAGTGAAATCGTTCGTCAGACTGATGGAGAATGTGTTTTATATGGTTCTATATGGAACCTTTTTTTTTTTTTAACAAATGGTTCTGTATAGCACCAAAAAGCATTGACAAGCTTGACATCATAACAATAGCAAAACCCTTTTTGCTGCTATATAGACCTATTTTCAAAAAGGTTCTATATAGAACCATATACAACACATTCTTCATCAGTCTGAAGAACCATTTTACCATGCCAAGAACCATTTAAGCATGCAAATGATTCTATAGAACGCAAGGTTCACATTGCCTTTACTAAAGAACCTGAGAACCATCTTTTTTTTTAAGTGTATAGAAGCTAGAAATTCTATCTAAATTCATTTCTTGGTAGTTATTGTAGCATTTTGATCTCAGATCTGAGTAAAAACTCCAGATTGTACATTTGCCATCCTCACATGGTCGCATAACTGTTAGAATAATGTTTGTTTAACTTTAGCTGACCAAACTCAATCTCGCTAACTTTGGGTTTATATGAAGCAAAAAAAAGGGGTTAGGCTAAAACTAGCATTAGCTTGCTAGGTGAAGAGCCAAATAGTTCAAGAATTTGAAGAAGCTTCATTTTATAGTGAGAGTGTGACAGTGTGAACAAGCAAGAGTGATAGAAATAACATTACTGACAACTCTTTATATTCTTTGTTTTTTTATTTCCCTTTTTGCAGTAGTTTTACTGCAGTGAAAATAAAAGGTCTTGGTTTGGTTTCAGTACAGATAAAGTTAAAAGCTTAATAATACTAATTATAATAACTTTTTTACTGAGCACGGTTCATACAAGTAGCAGCTCAACAAGCTTTACAGTGAAATAGTAAGTTTAAAAGTTAGTCAGATAACCAAAGATTGAAATGAGTGAAACTTTTTTTGTTAGGATCAGTGCTGCTGTATTCTGTAGTCGTAGGTGATGTATTGTTCCCTTTGGCCCACTAAAGGAGGCAGAACAGCACAGCTTTACAGTAACTACATGTGCATGAAGCACACAGCATACTCATGAACAGTACTGTATCACTGCAAGTGCATAATCATAATTCATAATTCATTAATAAGTAAAGAGTGTGTAATGTAATGAACTGATGCTTCATATATACTCATATATATACATGCATACATTTCATATATATATATATATATATATATATATATATATATATGTACATACATATACATGTTTACTTTCAATTTGTAGTTTTTTGTATGTGATGATAGCAGATTCTGGAACTAACAGGGTTTTTCATGAGCTCGATATGTGAGTCATTAAGAAACTAAAATGTTTAACAAATGTATTCTGAACTATACAATGCTCTGACTTCATATTGACTATTTTCAAATTTGACAATTCAACAGATTTATTTTCATGATTTTACAAAGAAATAAGCGAATAATAAAGAAATAATACATGATCACTTTATGCAATATTTAAATGTTTATTTTATTATGACAAAACTGAAAACTGACATAATGATTCTTGGTACTGAATGGCAGCAATTTTAAAACATATATATATATATATATATATATATATATATATATATATATATATATATATATATATATATATATATATTATACATGGCTAATTTAAACATATACATTTTTTTATTAGCCTTGTCTTGACATTCAGAGGAAATGGAAATGTATAACTGTGTATCATCAGCTAAAAAAATAGTGGTGCTAAAGTGGAACCTTGTCAATATAGTGGTTCGTTTCATTTATGTTATTGTTCAGCATGTTCTGAATCTTGTGCCCAGGTTCATGTGATGTGTAGGAATATATGACGTGATTACTCTTGTTTTGAATGCCTTTTGAACAAAGCTTTAATGAACACATTGTATTTTTTCCCTAAAAAGAACGAATGATAATTTTTGTTTACACTAAGCATCACTGGGTTTTTAATCCATTACATCATAAACTCATTACTCATTAATCAGTGCATGTATTCAGTGTTTGAAAATGAATAGGTAACTGTAATGCAGTGTTACTGTATTGTTCATAAATATGCAACGAATATGTGACACTTCATCTACATATGATTCCTGTAAAGCATTACTCATTGCTCTGGGATGCAAAAAGGCCTAGCCATATTTCTCAGTAGAATGATAGAATGTAGCCTTAGCAACATTATTTAAATGAAGGCTAAAATAGAGATCACAGTCTAAAATTACACAAGTAATTTTGTGTTTTAAAAAGGCCTGATTTCTCACAAATCAGTTTTGCTAGCATTTAGTACCAAGTATCAGTATCTTGGATTTGTGTCATAATTTATTAGCTTTGACTTATCTTGGGTTTCAGAGGGAATTGAAATGTATGATGATTGTAGAAAAGTAGTGGCCCTAAAATGGCACCATGTGGAACTCCAAAGGAAACGCTAGCATTTTTAGATGAATAGTTCCCCAATGCATGAAAAACTGCTTGTTTTTCAAATATGATAAATATGTGCCAGAGAGATCTACCCAGTTTTAAGTAAATTGATCAGTATAGTGTGATTTACTGTATTGAATGCTGCACTTAAATCCAGTTGTCTATCACATTCCATTGACTGAAAACACTTCTTTGATTACTGTTCCACCACAGGCGAAAGTAAATGCAAAAACAAAATTTTAAGCAGCATCAGCGTAACCACTGAGCTGCAGTCTGATGTTCTGCTGCCGTGTAACTTTGAAGCGACCCTACTCGGATCAAACAAGACTGCAGATATAGCAGCAGTGTGGAGTCAGAGGAATATAACAGCAGATAATCTAGTGGAGATCAGTCTGCAGGGTGAAGTACAGTTCTGGAATAACAGAGGTGGACGTATTAAACCGTTCCCCAAACTCTCAGAATCTGGAAACTTCTCCATCCTCCTCCGTAATGTACAGCAGTCTGATCTGGGTCTCTACCGCTGTGAGCTGCATGAGGGAATCAACTGCATGATCGCTTATCAGGAAATTGTCTTGCACACAGGTGAATGAAATATTTGTGCATATTTCATCAGTTTTCTAGGAACATTATGTTCTGCATATAGTGAGTGTAACTTGATGTATAAAGTGTGTATACATTTCTGCATGATTTGCATTCCTTTTCTTCTAACTGTCATTTGTCCATTATTTGTCACGGTTTTTTTCAGTACAAGAGTCACATGACAACAGCGCTTGGCCGCAGAACTGGCCCTTCATAGCAGGAGGAGGAGGAGCTGTCATTCTCATTCTGCTTGTGGTTTCTCTGTATTGCACACAGCGGACATGCAAAAGTGAGTGATACCTTAGGTGTGAGACAACAGTATGTGATTCATTTTAAAATGAAGAAGCTTGCTTTACCATATGCCACGTTTTTCTCTTTTACAGACAGATCAAATGAGTCAATATATGCAAACACCGGGTATAAACAGAGTAAGAGTTTTATTTAATATTTTTTTATCCATTCTCACCAGCAGCAAAACATTTTAATCATTTGACCATTTAGATAAAAGCAGCAATAAAAATCAAACAATTAATAGTAGCTGTCGATCTGTATCTGTTGATCTGTTGTGAAAAACCTGAAAGTGAATTTTTAGGCCTAAATTTTCCACATCAACACTGAAGTCAACTTCAACATCAAAAATGTTTGCTTTCCTGTAATCTTCCATCAAAATAGCATTACTTTTCCTTACTTCTAAAACATCTTCTGAGTTTTGATTGCATCGCAGTGTACCAGCAGGCCTTATGATTTCTGATTGGCATTGACTCTAACAGCCATAACAGAAAACAATATTCAAAATATTCAGCATTTAAGGTTTTCACTGTTTATGGCTGCCACATTCTTGTGCTTGGTTACAGAAGTAATGACCTATTTTCCTTGCACAGGGAAAGCCATAGAGCTCAATGAAGGCCAAAGCAGCAGAAAGCGTGAGTATCGTTACTAGAAAGGTTTTATTATTCATTATTATTCATTAATAAGTAATGAGTGTGTAATTGCTCCATGTGTACTTTAAATGTATGAAATAATATTTATTCAAAAAATAAACAATATTTGTTTACAATACTAAACACAAAGCACACTCATTTAAGAAAGTAACGTATGTTAATGCTTAATATACACGAATCAGCCCTAACATTAACACTCCGTCCGTTTTTTTCAGCTCCACTTACTATATAGGTGCACTTTGTAGTTCTACAGTTACAGACTGTAGTCCATCTGTTTCTCTGCATACTTTATTAGCCCCCTTTTACCCTGTTCTTCAATGGTCAGGACCCCCATGGACCCTCACAGAGCAGGTACTATTTGGGTGGTGGATCACTGACGTGGTGGTGGTGTGTTATTGTGTGTTGCACTGGTCTGAGTGGATCAGACACAGCAGTGCTGCTGGAGTTTCTAAACAACTCAGTGTCACAGCTGGACTGAGAATAGTCCACCAACCAAAACTATCCAGCCAAGAGTATCCTGTGGGCAGTGTTCTGTCACCACTGATGAAGGACTAGAGGATGACCAACACAAACTGTGCAGCAACAGATGAGCTACGGTCTCTTTTACGGACTCTTTTTCTAGTTTACAGCTATAAGGTGAACCAACAAGGAGTGGACAGTGAGTGGACACAGTGTTTTAAAAATTCAGCACCACCACCACGTCACTGTCATTGCTGTGCTGAGAATGATCCACCACCCAAATAAAACCTGCTCTGTGGTAGTCCTGTGAAGGTCCTGACCACTGAAGAACAGGGTAAAAGGGGGCTAACAAAGTATGCAGAGAAACAGATGGACTACAGTCTGTAATTGTAGAACTACATAGTGCTCCTATAGAGTAAGTGGAGCTGATAAAATGGACAATGAGCGTAGAAACAAGGAGGCGGTTTTAATGTTATGGCTGATCAGCATGTTGTTAGCAGACATTGCTATAGCATAGAGTCTGCTTGTGCTTAAAATGTAACATTAAAATGGCTGTGATTTCCATATGACAAATTATTTTTTTGTATGTGATATGAAATTCTGGAGGTAACAGGGTTTTTTAAGCTCCTGTTTAGTTTAGTTAGCGCAATGTATTAAGACAGCTTAAACTAAACAGAATGTTTAACGATCGTATTGTGAACTATGGCCATGATGTCACATTGCCTACATTAGTTCATGACAATTTGATGGATTTATTTTGATGATTTTACCAAAAAGAAGACCTAATAAGTGTATTTTTTTATTATTAATAGTGATGATCTTATATGAGCTACATACACCAAATCTGTACATAAAGCTTTATCATTTTAAAAACCTTTTTCGGCAAATAGTGTCCCTGTAAGAGCTCGATGAATGTTCTCTTATAGTATTATAAGAGAACTAGGACTGTTTGAATAGCGAATATAATTGTTTCTATTTCTCATATGCATAATGCACCTTACATATCCAAAATGATCATCTCATGCAATATTGATTAACATTTTATGACACTTATACACAGCTTCATGTGATACTAGTATGAAATGTTATTAATTTGCACTGTTTTTGTATCATGAATGCATCATATTTTTTCCCTGAAAAGGAGGAAAGCACATTTTAATGAATTTATGATCATTAAATTAATTTAGTCATAAACATATAAAGTTTAACTTATGCTCCACTGAGTGAGGTTTTAATTAATGGGAGGTTGTCAGGTTAAAGCCTGAAACTGAAATGTTAGGCCTGAATCTTTTATGAAATCAACATTTTTGTCCTTTAAGAAATTTATGACAAAATGCTTATTTTCCCATAATCTTGCATCAGAATGGAATGATTTGTCTTCACCTATAAAACATCTTCTATGATTTTTAATTCACATTGGCTTTCAAAGCCACAATGGAAAACAATTAAAAAAAATATTCAATATTTAAAGTTTTCATTGTTTATGGCTGCCACATGCTCATGTTTTGTACCAACAGAGGAATAATGTTCTGTTTTCCTTGCACAGGGAATGTCATAGAGCTCAATGAAAGGAAAAGCAGCAGAAAACATGAGTACCATTACTGACAAGGTTCAATTATTCTTAATAATAACATTAATAAGAGAAATCTTTATTGATAACATTTTTCATATTAGTTACACAATCTCAAAGTCCTTTACACTGGACTATAAGTAAACATTGGAACGATAAAATACCATAGTCTGAATGAAATAATACTACAATTGTAAACAAAGAAGAAAATGTACCCAGATTTACCCCCAGTGTAGACGAACAGCCAACACATATTTGTAGTCCTTTGCTTCTTTAGTTTAGAACTGGAGCTATGAGGCTCACATTACTAACAAATACTAGAAGTCAATAGTCACCCAAATAGACCCAAGAGTTTTTTGTAAAAATGCATGACTGAAACACCACTTTCAATCTGCTCAAACCACATGTAGGTCTTCATTAAGGTCACACAGACTTGCTGATGTGGTTTAGAGCACATCATGATGATCAAAACTTCGGCAGTACAAGCAGCCATTTCAGACAACACTAGTGCTGGTTTTCTAGCTCACAGCAAAACATACTGTGTCCTAAACAACATTGATAAGTATGCATGACCTTAATGAAGACCTGGATGTGGTTTGAGCGGATTGAGAGTCATGTTTTGGTGATGTCTGTTTACAGAAATTATTTGGGCTATTTGGGTGACTACTGAGTTCCAGTGTCTGTTAGCCTTTCTGCGACCAGGTCTTAACTAAAAAAGCAAAATTTAGCCTCCAAACAAATTTCAACCAATCAACTATGTCTAAGAGGAAAATTGTGCTAAATTGATTTTTTTGCCAAAGCATTTCTTTAATCTGGATTTAAAAACACCTATTGAGCTTACGTTCCTAATGGTCTCTGGAAACCTGTTCCAAAGATTAGGAACAAGATGTAAGAGAAATGATCTTCCACCAACTGAGCTGTAAGTGATCCCAGGAATTTGCAGCAAGCCTGCCTGAGCTGAGTGAAATTGTCTGGATGGGCTAGAATACTTCTACAGATTAATAAGATATGCTGGAGCTAGGCTATCATATTAAAGGCTATAAATATTGTAAAGAAGAGCTTGTAGTCAGTGCAGTACTTAAAAGAAAGTCAATTATAGACTAAATTAGACTGGAATAATGTAGTCAAACATTCTTTTACTGGTGAACACTTTGGCTGCTGCATTCTGAACTAGTTGGAGCCTGTTTAGAAAGACAGCAATGGCAACCAGTCAGTGACATGTTACAGTAAACCAATCTAGAGGTTTAATTTCTCAGCATCTTACAGTGTTAGCATGTGTCTAGTTGTGAATATGTTTCTCAAGTGATAAAAAGTGATCTACAGTTGTAGAGATGTTACCTATATGAGTAATACCAAGGTCTTTGACTTTGGTTACACTGAAAAAAGTGATCACAAATGATGTGTCCTAGGGCACTAAAACAGAGCCTTGTGGGACACCATATGTTCGTAACTGCTGTCTTCTATGTTCAGAAACTCTGTATTTTCACTATGAAATTGGAAGCAGTCTGCCAAAGAAGACCTAAAGTAGGCGAGACCTGTCAAAACCAAACATGTTTGTGTATATGCGTTAAAAATATTAGGGATGATTGTATGTAAAATTGCATTCAAATCCAGCAGAGCTAGAAAAGACATATTTCCGCAATCATATAGCATGCTCAGGAAATTGCACAGCTGTTGGTTGTAAGCACTGGGCTATGGAGCAGTGACTCTACAGGCATAGAGAACCATGGAATACCTTTTGGATGAGTTGAAAATGTAGCTCCCCTTAAATTGAACTGGAGAAAAAAACATGAAATCTTACTAGTGAGAACAGAAGTCTTGCCTGGTAAAATATACTTTCTACTAGTCAAAGCTAGATGTTGGAATTACATTTTTCACATGTCACATTTCAGGTTTTGCTCTTATTTATGCTATTTGTACGTGTTAAAATTGAATTTATTATATAAAAATATAATATATATTAAATATATTAATATATTAAAAGATAAAATGGCTTTCCACAATTAATCGCTGATGAAAATTATACCATGGTGTGCCTGTTTATATAACATGACAGTGCTATCCTCTAGTGGCCATCCAAAACTCCTTGATATGCTGTTACATTAGTTCTCTCAACAAATAACTCTCAACCATTTTATTTTAAAATGTTATGTGTATTTTCTTTCTCTTCATCGCAGCACCTGCATCTAAAACCAAGGCTAATGTGAAGAATCCTGAGAATCGCAGTAACCTCTATGCCAACCGTTGTATGGGAGCTGGTGATATTTACGTTAATGAACTGTGCTGACTGCTGACTTGTAGATTGTTCATAGTTGTAGATATATTCACAGTTTAATATATAGTACTCTGAATTTCCTTGCACTGATCCTGATGCATTAGATGCCACTATGTAGGTTATTTTGTCATTTGTAGATGAGAATATTTTTGTACTTTTTCAATAAAAAAAAAATGTGTTCTGTTTTTCAGTCTACATAAATGCTCCAGTCTCATTCAATCACCAGCCATTATTACAAAGTTATTAAGGGTATTTATAAAGAAGGATTTTCAAACCAGATAATGTCTCTAAACTGCCAGTCTCAATGGTAATGGTTTTATCTTTAAAGTACTCCCTCACTCACTCAATCATGTTTAGCAGGCTGAAACTTTCCTACAGGGGGCGCAATTAGCAGTCAAATAACTTCTGAAGTAATTTATTATCACCTCTTCTAGGTTTCTTAAGCAATAGAGCTCAAGAAGGAGTGTGTTATCGCAAATAACATCACGGTTGTGATTTGGTTGCAGGCATGAGCTGAAGGTAAGTACCATCACAGCCATGATGGTTTTATACCACAGTTTTGAAAATAAATAAAAAAGGTAAAGCAATAAATCTCTGAACACTGTACCAAATATACTTTAACACTTGCAGTTCCTTTCACCAAAAAAAGTAATACCCCCTTGCATTACAGATAGAGCCAAAATCTGTCACACTATCAGGTTCAGCTCAGCTTTTTCAATATTTATCAGATTAATCTGAATCCTGTTTTATTCCAGTCTCTGTAAAGTATTTCATAGCCCATCTTGTTTGCTGAATTGTATTCTGTTAGTTTCTTGTTTATTCCAGTGTGTTTAGTTTTTCCACCATCACAGGTACTGACCAAAAAGTAATTACAGGTAAAAATTGCTTTTAGAAATTCTAAATTAAAAATATCCTCCAACATGTGTGGTGGTATTTACACCTTTACAGAACACATGTAATCTTTGAACTCACCTGGAACGTTTTACTGCTGTACACTTGTTTAAATGTTATGGTAGCATTTCTTTATATGCTTTCCACATTCCAGCTAGTACAACAAAAATACTGTCTATTAAGCAAAGAGTTAATTTGAATAAAAAGATAACCCCATTACTAATCCAGGTTTATTTCATACAAAGTCTTATTATTTAGTAACTACAGCTACTTCAATGCAAACTAATGGAGATATTCTTAGGTAATAGAAGTGTGTAATAAAACTTGGCTTGTTAACAGGTTAACCTAATCCCAATTTTATCCATCCATCCATCCATCATCTAAACCGCTTATCCTTCTGGGTCGCGGTGGGGTGCTGGAGCCTATCCCAGCTGTCGTTGGGCGGAAGGCAGGATACACCCTGGACAGGTCGCCAGTCCATCGCAGGGCAGACAGACATACACATTCACACCTAGGGGCAAATTTAGCATGTCCAATTGGCCTGACTGCATGTTTTTGGACTGTGGGAGGAAACCGGAGTACCCGGAGGAAACCCACGCAGACACGGGGAGAACATGCAAACTCCACACAGAAATGACCCTGGTCACCCGGCCGGGAATCGAACCCAGGCCCTTCTTGCTGTGAGGCGACAGCGCTACCCACTGCGCCACCGTGCCGCCCATCCCAATTTCATGCTAAAATAAATTAGTGAATGGAGTAAAAGGCTCGTTCTCATTTGAGACTTTAACCCAACCATTTAGGGTGTACCAGATCTTTAGCTAATGCTTAATGCTGGCTAAAACTTAAAATGAAGTCCTATTAAGCACAGTTGGGGATTTTCTGATTTAAGCACACCTGATTCAACTTTTCATTTTATCCCCAGATTTGATTGGTGTGCTAGAGCAGGAAATCACCAAATTGTGCTGTCCCCACCCCGATCTTAGCGTAGGCTCTTCAAATCAAGTCAAGAGGCTTTTATTGTCATTCCATCTATGTACAAGTAGACAGTGGAGTGAAATTACGCTCCTCCAAGGAACAACGTGCAACATGAAACAAAATAGACAGTACAAAGTGCAACGTGCAGACGTAAGTGTGCAAAAAAAAATAGACTAGAAATACAATAAATGTAAAAATAAAACAGACATTAGACACAGTAAACAGACAGGACAGTACAGCACCGACACAGCACTCATTTCTGAGCAAGAGGTAGGGTTGTGGAATAGGATGCAAAGATTATTTAACATGCTGTGATCTGTGAGTAAACGCAGTCAGATAACATACGTGAGCACAGCAGTTACTGAGGTAGGATATACCTCGCACACTCAGTGCGTAGGATGGCCCTTTATCACTCAGTGCAATGAAAGATGGATTTCTGTTAACTGATGTAACAGAATGGACCAGCTAAACCAACATCTGACCAGTACTAAACCAGCATAAACCAGTTTTTCAGCAGGGCAGTGTTTTGAGCTGTACAATGACGCTGCATTCGCAGAACTATTAAAAGATGCAATGGTGGTCAACATGTCTCAGAGGAAGCATGTGCTGGCCTTTGAACATGATGAAATTGAGGAGAAAATTGGGCAAAAAAGCACCAGTCTTATGGCCACCTAGCTGTAGAGTAAGAGACTTCATTCTTCTGGTATGTACAGTATGTTAGCCATCCTCTAGCCCTGCAGAAACCCCAGCAATGCCAGTGAGCATGATACGCTTGTACCAGCACCAAACACATTACCCGGCCACTACCTTGTCAGTGTCACTGCTGTGCTGAGAAGCAGTCCTGTGATCAGAAACTGACCAATGACAACAAATGAGCTACTCTAAGGTAGGTGGAGCTCATAAAATGGCCAGTGAGTGGAAGACAGGTGCATCTAATAAAGTGGAAAGTTAGAGTTTAATACTATGTTTAGTTGATGTTGTCTGACAGCGTAGTTGCATAAGAGCTTTGATTTCCCTTTCTGTCTCTCTTCCTCATACTAGTAAGTCTCATGCATGCTTACAAAAAATTTAAGATATGTATATTGATATATTGACGATATATATATATATTCTGTTTTTAAAATATATATATATCACTGTTGTTGGAACAAAACCTCTCCAAATTGGTAACTTTACAGGAGAAGGAAAAAACCTTCTTTACTTTCAATGTAAGTCAATGGAACCAGACTTTTTTCGAAGTCATTTTGGGTCATTTCTTTTGGTCCATTCATCATGAAATACACAAACAATGTAAAGGGCAACAGGCATTTTCAAATTATGTCAAAAACTGAAAAACGACAAAAATGGAAACAAGAGGTTTTCGCCCGACAGCAGAGATATTTACATATACATAAGTAGATACCTTAATATTATTCTTGCATAAGGAAGGTCAAAAGGAAATAAATGAAAGACTTTCCAAGACTGGAGTTCATGAAAACTATCACAAGATTCAAAGAAAATGGGACTCTTTACAGCGGTGCTAGACCAGGTAGACCACTAAAACTGTCCCCATCAGATAAACAGCACCTAAAGCTTTCGTAGAGGAGAAAATCAAGCTCCACTCTTCCTTCAGATGTGGAGTAAAGTTTTGGAATAATGAGTCCAAATTCCTATTTGGGATTACGTAAAATGGAAAGCAACTTCTAAGAAGAAAAAACATCCCTGCAGATTCTTTGAAAAACTGAAAGCAAATCTCCTGAAAAGAAGCTGTAATAAAGGCAAAGAGTGGACATAGCAAATAAACACAGTGACCCAGTGGAAAATTTACATTGTAGTTAGCTGTTGAGGAGTATTGTGTAATTTTCTGTTGATGCTTTTTCTCTCCGATGCTGAAAAATGTCTTGTAGTTAACGGCTGTTTCTCCTGAAAATGGAAAATTAAAGGGTGGTTGTGGAAGGGTGGTCTTTGACTTTTTCCCTTCATAGTAATCACTGATAGGTCTGAATTTCATGTGCACCTGTTCTGAGTTGTCCATCATAAACGGTGTCTGGAACGTTCAGTCCATTGAAAAGAACATCCCTAACGCTTGACCTATTCACTCTGATCTCACACTGTGCTTAGTTTCTTGACATAATGAGATTTTAATCTGTCTCTCAGTGCCCTTCTAATGTCTATCCCCCCAAAGGAGCGTTAAGACTAGCAGCAGCCTGCCAGACAGCACATACACTCTAAAATTAGCCCACTTGCAGGGAACCAAGTCATCTTCTCCCTGTTTACCCTTCCATCTCTCACACTCTCCCTCTTCCCCCTCCTTCCCCTGTCACCTGACATGGTCACATTGCCCTGTGGGTCTGGAGGGGGTCGAGGAGGCAAAGGAAGAGCCTGGTCTGAGTATTCAGAGCTCATTTACCCGCTGGCGGGACAACAAACAACACAACAAGCCCCACACCTACACTTCCCACCTGGGCTTGGGCGTGATGGAGCTGGGCCCAGCAACAGCAGCAGGAGGATCGGGTGAGGATGGCCACGCCCTCCTGGCTCGCTTCGAGCGAGCGCTGCGGCTGGTCGTACGTGATCTCCACGTTGATGTTGCTGCTTTCAAGCGGGTCGTTGAGCAGCGTCTGGACGAAGCCTGCAAAGATGCGGAACCCCTGGCCAACACGGTTGCCAAGCTCCAGGAAGAGAACCAGCAGCTGAAGGAGAGGCTAGAGGCTCTTGCACGACTGGTGGAAACCCTGCCTGGCACACAGATCCCAGCAAGTTTCCAAAAGAGCCTTGATGATCTCCAGCCTCTCCAAACCAGCCAAGTCCAAGCCCAAGCCCAAGGCCAAACCCAGAGCCAGGGGGGTCAAAGCTGCTTCCCAGGAACAGCATCCCCCATAGAAGAAGGTGCGATGGATGACCAGAACAGCACCTACTCGGCCTCTGGATCTGTGTGTGTGGATTCGGTATCTACCTCCTCCAGGAGCTCCACTTCTGCATCCACTGTTATCATGGATACCAGTTATCAGGCCAGTGTAAGTTGTTCTTCGTTCGTGCAGTATGTGCTATAATAGATCAGTGTTGATCAGTCAGGCCCATTTGCAGTACAGAACTTTGAAATGATGTTTGAAATGATATGGAAAAAATTTTCTGTTCTGAAAAATGTTACGGAGAACATCCTTAAAGTCACCAACAGCACAACCGTGATCATTTATCAGGCTTCATTCAGAGCTGTGTTACCATTATAGGTGGCATATAGATCTATAGATCTACCACTGTCCTCTGCATGCAAACATCATGCGGTCAGGAGTGTGGCCACGGATAGGCCTGGGCCTTCCCAGATTGTTCCCAGGCATACCTAATCAAATGGGGAAATAATATTGATTCGGCTGCGTTTTTTAAAACAATGAAATTTGCTTTCAGTGAGTGCTTAGCTACCCACCATTGCCTCAAGTCTTTTTATCAGCACAGCAGTGTTTGTATTTGATTTGTCAGTTATGGTCAAAAGATGTACCTGGACATCTATAGAAGTGAGGTCCCATCTCCGATAGAGTCAAGCACGACATTTTCTATGCATTTTTAAGCCTAGAACAAAATTAAAAGCATCTTTGTCGTAAATGGTCAGCGGCTTTGGTACTTTAATGCTCTTTTACTACAAAAGCTAAAACGGGCTGTCAAAATGTTAATATTAATATCTATATACATATATGCATTGAGTCATAAAAAGATAAAGGTTTTAAGTTTGTGTGTTGTTTTTTCTTGACATGTCCACTGTCTGATCTTAATGCTGTTATGTTTACATCAAGCGTATATGTGCTTTATAGTCAAGGGTGCTGCACTGTTCCTTGTGAATCCAGTATTTTGGTAGATGGATACACAGTCTTGCTATTTTTTTGTATCTGCATAGTGTGTAAGCATTGAAAGAGGTAGGTAGGATGATGACTGCACTGCTGTTTACAATACGCTGTAGCCTGATGTTGACATTATGGGACATGGCGCACTTGGAAGCATCTACCAAGTTGGCCTTCATACTTTTCCACAGGCCTACCTAAAAATGTATTCCTGCATTCGCCACTGCATATTCTGAGTAGTTTCACAGGCCTGCTATCTACAGCTTGCAAACACACAGGGATAATATATATCTTGCACAAATCTCAGTATATAACTGTATCTACAGTGTCAGTGTATTCTGCTGTGGAGAAGTTCCTCATTTGCTTTATGACAGGTAACTGTGCAGATGATCCTATTGGTCCTTGTGGTGTTTTATTCTGGACTAACAGAGCATTTACATCATCATTTACCAGGTCCTGAGCTTTTTAATCCCACTGTCTGCTCACTCGTAAATGTTTGGAACCCTGGTCAAATTACATATAATAGAAGTCCTCTACAGAGTGCACTTCTGCACAGTTACTGTTCATTTACTGAATTTAACATATTGGGAAAAATAAAGAATAACATGTGGCCTGTGCAAAAGCTATGGCACATATTTAAATTTGCTCCATGTAGAGGATGTGTTAACTTATTTTTACATGACAATGCCCTCGTTCACAAGGTATGAGGGGTAACTGAGTGGTTTGATGAGTATGAAAATGAGGTAAATCATATGTAATGAGCTTTGCAGTAAGCAGATCTCAACCCAGTTGAACGCCTATAGGAGAATTAGGACTGATGCGCTCTCCACCCCCATCATCAAAACAATCAAGGGAATATCTTATAATAATAATGGTCTTCCATCCCTGCAGTACAGTTCTGAGTTCTATAAAATCAAAATCTAATCATTCCTATATGACCATTTTCAAACCTCTCTTTACCACTTACAATTAAACTGGCTATTTTTGTTGCTGTGACTTTAAGACTGATATATATATATAAATGAGCTCTGTTCTGATTGGCTGATCTGTGTTGTGCATCACCAAAATCAGTCCAGGCTGAAACACTTTTCATAACTTCAGCATTAATGGGCGGTGCTTTTTATAGAGACCTCTAGGGGGCACTAGAAGCTTCGTTCTTCCCTCTGCTGCTGAACCACAAGACTTCGTTAGCTTGTGCTTTAAATGCTAAACTAATGAAAATGTATGTGATTTCAATGGGCCTATGTAGCTTAGGTTTACTTAGAAAACTAAAAGTTAAAAGAGCAGAATGAACCAGCATAAACCGTCATGTAATTCATGCTAATCTGTGCTGTTTTTCCACTTTTGGCATTAATTTAAATAAAATGTGCCCAACTTGGTTCCCAGCATCCTGACAGGGTTTTAAGGGTTAACTCATCTTTAACATGGTGTGGCTTCACAGTGGAATGTGCTGTGAAACATACACTCGTGCTCCTCTCACTCGCCAGATGTCATGTAGTGATCAGTCTTACAGATCTTGCTCTCTCTTTCTTTAGCTGCCCCTAAAATGCCTCATGTATTTTTAGAAGGGCTGATTGATGTCCTGTTCCTCCAAGATTTAGCTCTGGATGGTGTCCTTCTCCTTTCATGCTCCTAAGAGTGGGCGACATGGTAAAAATATCACACAGTACTATCACAGACGGAAATTATGGAAAGTCTGTTATACTCTATATGGCCAAAAGTATGAGAACACCTGACCATCACACATAATGAGATTGTTGGACATCCCTTTCCAAAACCATGGAGTTGGTTCCCTTCTGCACTACAACGGTCTCTGCTCTTCTGTGATGACTTTCCGAAAGATTATGAAGTGTTTCTGTGGGAATTTGTGCCAATTCAGTTAATTGTGAGGTCACGCTCCGATGCTGGATGAAAAGGCCTGGCTCCCAATCGATATTCCAGTTCATCTTAAAGGTGTTCAGTGGGGTTGGGGTCAGAGCTCTGTGCAGGCCACTGGAGTTCCTCCACACCAAACTCATCAAACCATGTCGTGATTGACCTCACTTTGTGCAGGGGCCAGAGTAATGCTAGAACAGGAAAGGACCTTCTCCGAACTGTTGCAACAAAGTTGGAAGCGAAATTACCTAAAATGTCTTTGTGTGCTGTAGCATTAACATTACCCTTTCCTGGAAGTAAGGTGCCCAAATCCTGAAAAATGGCCCCAGCCCATTTTCCCCCCTCCACCAAACTCTACTGTCGGCACTACGCATTCTGGCAGGCAGCATTCTCCTGAGATTCACCAAGCCCAGGTCCATCAGTCAGACTGCTAGGTAGTAAAGGGTGATTCATCACTCCAGAGAACACATTTCCACTGCTCCAGAGTCCAGTAGAGGCATAAGTTACACCACTCTAGCCAACAGTAATCTTGACTTGTGTGCAGCTGTTCAGCCATGGAAACCCATTTTATTAAGCTCCTTAAGAACAGTTCTTGTGCTGATGTTGCTTCCAAAGGCAGTTTATAAGTCTGTGCTTCAGCACTGGATGGCCCCACTCCATGAATTTGTGTGGTCTACCATTTCATGGCTGGGTTGTTGCGGCTGGGTGCTTCCATTTATTAGCACTTACAGTTGACTGGGGCAGATCTAGCAGGGCAGAAATTTCAGGAACTGACTTGTGGCAGAGGTGGCATCCTATTACAGTACGATGTTTAGTCACTAAGCTCTTCAGTATGGCTCATTCTACTGCCACTGTTTGTCTATAGAGATTGCACGACTAAGTGCTTGATTTTATACATCTGTTAGCAAAAGGTGTGGCTGAAACACCTGAACTCAATAATTAAGAGGGCTGTCCACATACTTTTGGCCATATAGTGTATACCAACACCACCTACTCAAACTCAGACTAGTACTGCCAAGGCAACTTTTTTTTTTACAAAGCTTGCTAGTAGGTTGCCAGTCTTTTTATGTTAATTCATTGAACAGCGGTGTCAGCTGTTTAGCAATAGGCATATTTTGGCTTCTTAAAAGCCTCATAATTCAGACGATCTGGTGTAATTTGGTGAAAGAATATCCATAGAGCGAAATGTACTATTTTTTAGTTTACCACAGGAAGCAGAGTTTTCTAATATGGGCATGACAACAACTGCAGAACTACACAATAACACTTAAAATAGATTTAAGTATGCTTTTTCCAAAAAGGATATACATAATTTTTGGAAATACATATATATAATGTTTACACTAAACATACCTTCATGCATATTAAATGACAACATGAGTGTATTTAAATGGTAATCAAGCTATGGATGAATATATATTCAATGCATTTTGTTGTCACTTTGTGTATTTTCTTTAGTTTAAGTATGTAATTTGTAGACGTAACTGTTATTATACTTGGAATATATTGTAAATATACTGCTGGATGTACTGATAAACTTCAGTGATACTTATTGAGTTATACTATGACAAAAAATGCACTTAAATGCATTTTAAATTATATTTTAATATCAATAAACAAATAAGTTCAACAAATAAAACATGTACTTGAGTGTATTTAAGTATAGACTTAAATATGTTATGTTGGAATAACTAAAAATAAACTTATATGTACTTTAATTATAGGTAGGTAACTTTTAAATACAATCTACAAGTGCTCTTCTGTTCTAAATCAGAACAACTTATGTTGCAATAAAGTTAACTTAAGAAATAGTTAAGACTCAAATTGAATTGAACTACACTTGAAAAATATTTGAAAGTTATATTCATAATTGAATGCTGGTTATTTTGGGTAATCTTGCAACTAAAATGCAACCAAAATGTACTTAAGCATAATTTAAATGTCAGCACCTTGTAATACAGTTCATAAATACACTTAAGCTGAAGATTAAAATAAATATGCTGATATTTAATTATGATTTATGAATAGTTGTATTTCCTTACAGCATACTAAAGTACAATTTGAAGTGTATAATTTATTTATTTGTTTTTAATTTTAAAAATTACTTTTGAAAAATACAGGACATATACATATTTCCATAAAAAACATTAAATAAAAATGTACTAGTATTCTCTATGTACTTCAAGTATAATTTTGATTTATTGAAGTTTGCTGCTTTTGGGTAAAGGGGAAAACTGAGCAGTTAGCAATCAACCTACAGACACCAGCACACACACTTAGTGTCACTCCAGGCTGGGACTTAAGACGACGTAGAGGGGTTTCAGTGGCTTTCTTTAGAACTTATGAGGGGGAGTTCCTTTGAGCGTCTCACACTCACACAAGTTTCCGTTTGGGTTGCTGTATTCTATCTCTCTTTCCTCATCGGGGGCGCCACCAGCTGTTCCCGGCTCTACACACCCACACACACATGCACACACACACACACACACACACACACACACACACACACACAGAACAAGACTCAAGAGTTCTGATATGAGCCCACAAGTTTCCAGAAGAATGTATGTATATAAAAAAATAACATAATGGGTACAAATAATATTTCTAAAACAGCCTTGGTCGTTATAGGTCAAAATATAACAGAGCCAGAAAACATCTCATGATTCTATAAATATCAAGAATATAAAATTACATGACATTCATATAAATAGGCATGTACATATATTTACACTTGACAGCAAAATCCTATTAAGAGAATGTTACCGAAATGTACATGGTCGAAAATAGACCTACTCCAATGGAGCCAATGGAAATCTGATGTTTAAAACGCCCATTTCATGGAAACTGAATGTTGCTTATTTGATTGAACTAAAAGAATTTGATGTAGCATTTAAACAATACTAGTTTCAAAAATGTGTCATTCAATCTTTGGTCCTTAGAGTCCATATATGGAAACTAAGCAGCCAGTTTTTAATTCATTGTTTCTGTGATGTTACAAAAAACAGCATATTTCTATATATACACCTGTTCAGCCTACAGCCAGGCCTGGATCACCCAAGGGGCCCGAGCCACTAGGGGGCCCCCCAAGCAATTATGAGAAAATCCAAATAGCTGTTTTGACTTGCGGTGGGTACTTTACTAGCGGCACAATGTAAAAAAAAGGAACTAATGTGTCATTGTGATATGGCCAGTCATGATCCTGACACTCTCCACGCTTGCCTCAATGTTCATTTCATTTTCTCCTCCAATCACTGCTTAGCAACCGTTCAGCTATCCACCAAAACTTCAGTCAAATTTTCAGGTTTTTTTTAGCAGTGAGCTAGCATTAGTTGAATGTATTTTGAATCTGAAGCTCCATAAATTTCATAAAATGTGCCTGGGGGGATCTGTGAAAGTGAGACCTGATACTTTGGCAGAGTAGAGGATGACCATTTCCACAGACAACTATAAAATGTCAACCTCATAAGCTAAAGAGAAAAGTTGCATCATCTTTGTCACCAGTGAACTGTGATTAGAGGTAAGATATAAGAGGAAAAAGGAATTTCCTGCTCACTTTTGGCAGTATGCTTTAGCCAGGATGCTGGTTTTGTTTTTTTAAGTTTACTGGTTGATTTCAATTTGTCATCTTCTTTGGAGTAAATGCCGTGCTTGTCAAGAGCAGATTCTTTTTAGTAAAGTATTGCATTGGTTGTTAGGTTTATGTTGAGCTGTGCTCTCGTTATGTGTGCACAACCTGTTGTTATTGCTATTGTTTTGTCTCTTTACTTTATTGTGGTCACATGCTCAACACCATGCTTAGTGTGTTGCCATCATGGTGTTGCATAGGCCTTGTGTATCCTGCTGTGATCATAAAAATATCACTGATCACCCAAAAAAGTAGCCAAGTAGGGGCCCAACAAATTTTAGTGCCCAGGGGCCTTTAACTTGATGATCCGGGTCTGCCTACAGCAGTTTAGCTCTGTCCATTCACACTGATGTTATGAGATAGATCACGCCACTGACAGTAATGCTTTCTGTTTAGCTCATTCTCTCTTCTCTTTTCTCTTGTGTAGCGTGGTCAGATATTTGAATTTGGGTGTAGCATAGAGAAAATGTGTGCAAAAACCATAACCAAATGTTATGCGAAAACTGTTGTTTAAGTTTAAGCTAGTGACCTGCTGCCATCAAGACTGTTTCTGTTCCATGGCTGGAATAGCCACTAGGGGGAGAAAGAGGAGAAAGAGGAGTGAAATGATATGCCCAGGTATGACCTTTTACAAGTTTAAAGAGCTTCAAATATAATATTAAATATTATAAAATATAAAAAATTTTTTTCCTGGAACCATACGTCCAAGCTAAGAACCATTTAGCTACCAATCTGGGAGGGTGAACTGCCAATAATGCAACAAAATTGGAGCTGAACCTGGAGAAAAATGCCAACTCTCAGTTCTGTTCTTAGTATGCTGCCATCGTGGTGTTGCATTGGTCTTGTTTAACCTGATATCATAAAACAGCCACTGACCACCCAAAAAAGGTAGCCAGGTAGGGGCCACCAAGCATTCGTGCCCAGTGGCCTTTAATTTGATCATCCCACCCACGTACACTCCTGGCCATGGATGGCTGTAGCATCACTGGGGACTAAATTTATGACAAGGCCAACACTTAGATGGTCGCGCCACTTAGGATCCCAAGAACCATTTCATTTTAAGTGTAGTTATGTTATAACTTAAGTTTGGGGGGCGGAGCATGCCTGAAACCCCTCCTTGTTCCAGTCTTACATCCTACGAATTCACATCCTCACCTTACGTTCCACTGACAAAGGGTTCGCAATCCCCACCACCACCCCATCTCCTCCTAGTTCCTCAGTCTGTATTAGTCCTACTTTAGCTATGAGGGGGGTCTGGCCTTCTAGCTACAGACAGAAGCTGCCCAGAACTCCAGCCTAAGTTCTCAGAGTTCTCTCTCCTCCCTCAGTCAGTCTTCCCTCATGCTACCACCATGTGTGCATCCAGACCTGCAGTCTCTCCTTAGAGCAGATGCATGAAAGCCAACATAATCTCTTTCTGTTTCCTATAGCTGATAAGCAGAAAGGAAGAGGAGCAGGAGGAGGTGGAGGTGGAAGAAGAAGAGAAGCAAGACCCTTTAACTTCAGCTGGGCTGGAGAATAAACCTGAAAAAGAGCAAGGTGACTGTGTGTGTTTGTGCAGTTTGAGTCAGAGTTAGCTCCACTTCATAAAGCATAGCTTAAAATGACTGTAATGTTCTTTTGTCCAATTAAATTCCTTTCAAGAATCAGAGGAAGTGGTGCCACTGGTCAGGAGCGAGCTTGCAGACTCTCTAACCATGACACCCCCTCAACAACTACCTCTTAACACAGTGCCTAGACCTGAGTCACCTGTAGGAAGCGGTGGGCGAAACTCTCTCTTTCAATTTAACCTCATTCTCTCTCTTAGCCTTTTACACTATTCAGCTGCTGACTCTGTATTTTCCTGACCTCTCTGAAGAATATTCAGGATACTCTGGATATTCTGGATACTCTTCAGTGTCAACATCGGTAGGCATGACTCCCAGACAGCGCCCTGTGACTGCAATGAGCAGAGCGAGAGATCTAGCTGTTCATATGAGATCCAAATCACACACGACTACCAGTGATAATCGTGCCCAGACTACTCTGACCAGCCAAAGCCTTGCACAGTCTTCCACAACGCTGATGTTCAACCAGTCAGCTTCAGATATGCCTACAAGGAATACAGTCATAGAATCTGCCCTGGCAACTGGTGAGTTACCTTCAGATGTCCATTGCTGCCATGTAAGTACTGGACAGTGATATATACTATGTGTCCAGAAGGTTGTAGATATCTGTTTATCCAACATTTCTCCTGAAATCAGGGGTATTAATAGAAAGTTTGTCCTCCTTTGCTGCAGTACCGCCCTCTACTTTTCTGGGAAAGCTTTGCATTAGATGTTAAAGCATTGCTGTGAGGATTTGATTGCATTCGGCCACAATAGCATTAGTGAGGTCAGGTACTGATGTTGGATGGTTAGTTGTGGATCACTCCAACTCATTCCAGAGGTACTGAACGGAGCTCCATCACTCCAGAGTTTTACTGCCCAATGCTTTGGGAGCTTTATACTGCTTAAGGTCACGCTTGGCATTGAGCATGGTGACCTCAGGCTTCTTTTGGCAACTCCTTTATATGAAGATTGTACAAGATGTTTTTGCAACTGAACACATGTCTCAGCAAAGGGGGCATCTGATTATGTTTGGAGATGTAGGGTTGGTTTAAACCTAGTCCTGGACTGCACATCATTCTGAACGGAGATTCTGCAAGAAACAAACCAAATGGAAAATCTAGTCCAGGACTAAGTTTAATCTCTGTCCAGGAAACAGACTCAAAGTGTACAGGCTAATTCCTGAATGTCGAACAACAGGCATAACATACTGCTGAAGTGCCTCAGCTCTAAAAACCTGTTATCTGCTTCTCCTTCATCTTTAGAGAGCCAGGAAATGAAGTCATCAACCAGCAGCCAAACTATGTCCACTGTTTCAGTAGCAGGGCCCCAAACATCTCAAGGTCCATTAAGCCCCAGGTCTCTGAAGACTTGGAGGACACAAACCAACCTGAGCTCTACTCTTAACAAGACCATACCACCACCAGTTCAGTTTAGCCAATCAGCTACAGGTATCTCTTCACCAGAGCTAACCACCAAATCCCATCTTGTAACTGAGTGAAGTGAATTTGGAGATTCTGGAGATTCTGTAGATCTTATGTTGTTTCTCTCTTTTAAACCAGAGAAGTCTTTGGAAGGGCTGGAAGTAAAGTCAGAGAAAAACAGCCAGCAGACACCAGATGCTACCTTGGCAACAACAGTGCAACCGTTTGGTGATATGACTGATCCCATAGGCCAAAGGTACTCAAGAACATCAATGAACCTGAGCTCTACAACGAACATGATGCAACAGCAAACAGAGATTGATCAATCAACATCTGAGAACCTCACACCAAAGGCAGTTACAGGAATGTCTACCTTTGTTAATGGTAAGTGTAGCAGGTACCCCCCCCCCCTTCTCCTTTTTCTACACATCCAATCATATTGACATTCACAACTTAAATATCCAGTTCCCACACTTTACTAAGTTGTGGCCACAAGTTAATTATCTCTTTTCCAAACTTTATCAAATTGTGGCCATGACTTAATTATCGTGTTCCCACAACTTGCTGGGTTGTAGCCACACATTAATTATCTTTTTTTCCTTTGTACTACTATGTCACATACATAACTTAAAGAAAGGAAAGAAGACAATTAAGTTGTTTCCACAACTTATCAAGGTGTGGGAAAGAGATAATTAAGTTGTGGTAACAACTTAATTAGCTTGTTTCCACAACTTACTAAGTTGTAGCTGCACATTATCTCATTCCCTTGCCCTGCTAAGTTATGATCATGACATAATATGCCATTATTGGTAAGAAACAAGAAAATACGTTGTGGCCACAAATTAATTATCTCATTTCTTTATTTCTTCTTTCAACTTTATTAAGTTGTGGCCATGACTTAATTATCTTGTTCCCACACTTTACTAATTTTTGGCCACAAATTAATTGTCTTGTTCCCATGCCTTTCTAAGATGTGGCTATGGCTTAACTATCTTGTTCCCACACCTACTAAGTTGTGGCCACAACTTAATTATTTCCTTCCCATGTCTTACTAAGTTGTGGCCAGGCATTGGGATCATTTTCTCACACCAAGTAAGTAAATGCCACACATTTTTTTATATGTCCTCTTCATCTTTCATCTCTTCTTTTTCCCAAATGCTATCCTTTCATCTCATCCTGCTAACCTTGCTTCAAATCAGAAAACACCCTGGAGTCCCACGAAAAAAAGTCTAAGGTCAGCTTTCTGGAAAATGGCCCTGCAATGAGTCTTAAATCTGCACAAGCAACCAATCAAAGCGCTCTGAAACAGTCAGTATCATTCAGCGAGGCACCATCAGATACATCTGCAAGTGATCATCATGTCACCCCTTTCACTATTAAACAGCCTGACAGTGCCACAACCAAATTATCAGATTCTTCCTTTAAAACCGGTGAGTGCTTTTCCTTTTTTCCCTTTTCTCTTTCTGGTGAAGATTAAAGTTCTCTGTCTGTTAATGTTCAAGAGATTCTGAAACCTCTGCTACATTTGTCCCTCCTCTGTTTCTCCCAGAACGCGTACTGTCATCACAAGTAATCAGGCCGACAGTCAACGTTCAGTCAGACTTGATAACCATGACAATACCACAGCAACCGGTCAGCACTATGACTGTACCAATGAGCCCCAAATCTCTGAGATCCACCAACCAAAGCCCTACTCCATTTAAATCAACATCTAGAGTCTCACCTGTGGTTATGAGACAGCCAACAACTTTTGGCCAAACAGCTTCTGAATCCAGTGGATCTGTAAGCAGCCACCATGTTGCTCCCTTCTCTGTGACTTCTCAGGTGGCTGCCTCTTCTACAAGAACTTTTGGGCCCTCCTTTAGAGATGGTGAATAAAAAACCTTTCTTTGTTTTTCCTTTATCAACACTCATTTGTCATTTGTTGCTGAAATATTTCTGTATCTTCTAGATCATTCTCGAGCAGCCAGATCAATCGCTCAACAGGAAGATTCAGTTGCTGTAACTCCACCACAACAACAACCTCTAAGCACTATGACTGTTCCTATGAGCCCCAATTCGCTGAGATCAACCAACCAAAGCCCGACTCCATTCAAATCAGCATCAACACCAAGACCAGCTGTCGGGTCACAACTTAGATCTGGTAAGTGATGTAAAAGAGTTACTCCTGGCTTGGTTGTTTAAATGTATTTCATACTAATGCAGCTGTATCTCTTCAGTCCAAATGGTGGACGCCCACCATTATGAACTGGCAGGTTCTCAAGTTAATGACTCATCTTCAAATCTGCCTCCATCAAATTTAAATGTTAACATGAGCGCAAATTCTCAGACTAAACCAACCAGTGTCATCCCAGCTTAGCTTCTGTCCACCAACCTGAAGCCCACACTATCTATTACTTCTAATTTCAACCCCGCTCAGCCTGGTTCCACCTGCCTGAATCCTACCAAATCCCCTACAACCACAAAGAAAGTACTGTTTAGCCAATTAGCTGCACCTTCACCAACGCCTGTCACTCCTAAGCCTGGTGAGTTGACATAACATGTTCTCCCTAGGAACTAATCCTACAATGCTCATCATCATCATCTTAGCCGCTGTGTCGGTGCTGGAGCCTATCCCAGCGCTCACTGGGTGAAAGGCAGGAAACCCTGGACAGGTCATCAGTCCGTTACAAATTCACACTTACACCCAGGGACCGTTCAGCATCTCTAATTAGCCTGACTGCATGTCTTTGGACACAGACACAAGGAGAACATACAAACTCCACACAGAAAGGACCCTGGTCACCCAGCCGGGGAATCGAACCCAGGCCCTTCTTGCTGTGAGGCGACCACACCGCCCAACTTTAAAACTGCATTATACAAATACTATCAGTAACTGATTACATATCTTACTTATAACCAGTTATTTGTTCTTGCATGGGGTAACACCTTTGAAACCATGAGAAAACAATGTCTTCTATAGGCTAACAGATGCATAAATCAGATGATGATTATGCATATTCAATAGATTTTACATTAGCTGTAACTGAGAAATAACTGTTTTATTTACCTTTTTATCCTGAATCCAATATGCAGCCTAACTCACATACTAGTGTACGACATAGTAGGTTTAAAATAGTAAAGGCACTACTGGTGGTTTGCTAATTTCACATGCTAGTTAGTAAAGTATATGAGACGCAGCCAGAGAATGACATGCCCCCACAAGCCCCCCAATCAACCCAACACGCTGCCTACGCATGTGCGAGTAGGGTGACCATATATTGGTTTTCAGAATGAGGACACTGAGGGCAGGAGATGTATGTTAGACATTTTAGGTTATTTAACATTCCCAGCCAGTTGCTTTTTTGCCAAAGAGAGTGAGAGAGAGAAGGAGGTGTCTACAAATTCCCACCCCTAATGTAATGTCTTTCTTGTATGTTGTTCCACCAGATAACTCTTCAGGTTCTGATAAATCCACCTTCAGTAACGTGTATCAAGAGTCTCCCACCACGGCTACTCCTCAGTCTCCTGTGTCCTCCATGACGCGAATAAGCCCTCAGATACCCAGAAGACTGATGACTTACCACCCTACCCAGAACTCAGCTACCACTTTCAGTCGTGCCCAATCTGTTATTCAGCTCTCAGCAGCCGAACTAAACAGTGCACAGTCTTCGAATATAACCTCACAGCTCAGCCGAGCTCAGTACTCAGCTTTACCACCAACCACAACCCAATGTGAGCATATGTTTTTTTTTTTTTTTACCTTCCTTTGCTCTTGACTGTGCATTAAACAGAAATCGGTTTTTGTGTTCAACCAGATGCTTCTCCAGCTCAACAGGAAGCGAAGTCAAGTGTGGGCAACCCACCTGCAGTCTCTCGTACTTTCTCACAGCCTCAGCTGTCCATTGGTTCCCTAAGCAGACGTGCAGAGTCTCCATCTGGAAGTGGTAAATCAAATGCATGACTTTTACTCTGATGGGAATTTCAGACATTTTTCAACATTTCTGTATAATTAAAGCTGCGCTATGTAAGTTTTTGGGGATTTGGAGACCTCTCTGGTTGAAATGTGTAATTGCACGCAACATGTGGAAGAACATTTTGTAAAGTGGGTTGTGCTTCGGGTCCCTTTCCTGAGTGGATGAATCAGATGATTGCGAGTGTGTTGAAAGAGGACGGATGTGAGAGAATTATCTACTATTGTCATTATATCTTCATCGGTATAATGTTGATTTTGTTTTAGAGATTTAAACATCAATTTGGACCTTCTTTTTGAACCTGTCTGAGTGGCGTTAATGCGTAATGACATCCCAGCTAGAACCTTTTAGTCCTAAAAATGTTCTGAGAATATTACACGCATGTTCTATTAATGTTTTCAGTGTGTTTTTTTTTTTATTCCCTGACAATGTTTTCAAAACATCCTCTGAATGTTGCGGTTAAAACATTACGTCTTAGTTAACATGTAATCTCATAGGAATATAAATGTTAAACATCTTTGAAACGTTCTTTGAACATTAGATGAAAAGGTTTTCTTTAAACATTATTGGAACTTGTAGGTAATGTTAGCTTAAGTTTTGGGAATGTTTCCTGCTAGCTGGGTTATGATGTGGTCTAGAAAACTACCAAGCCAACATCTCTGACTTTTGAACCATTATTTCAGGCCTTACAGGGCACTCACAGCAGTGCACATATACCATATTTTAACCTCGTGACTCAGTGCTGCTACTTTTTTCCATTTTAACTAAAAGTGTTACCTAATGCATCTTTAAATAATGAAGATGTAAACAGTCATGTAGATTGGTTTCATATAAAAATCATCCTAAGAAAACTTTATCAGAATTGTCAGAATACTCAGAATTGACTCAGAGTCAGAATCGTTCACAGTGGTGGTGATAGGAACCAGACGTCGGAGGAGTTTAGTGCATCTAAAAGCTACCTCGCAGAAAATGGTTACATGAAACTGTAACAAATACGTTGCGCATTGGCTGAGACGGCTTTGGCCTACAACGTATTTTTAAAATCCATTAAGGATGAAGTACATGCAGTGTGTTGTAAGTTAAATTAGTACCCAAAGAAAACATTTTGTAGAGTTTACTGCTAAGACACACTGCTTATGGACAAATTGTTGTGCTATATTAAAGGCTTTAGTTAGCCATATGCCATACAGTAAGTAAGGCTGTAGGCTAACAGCTCGCTCTACACTAAGCTCATGTCTGCACTCGCTTCAGGCTCCGACTGACCAGTTCTTCCTGTTGTAATGCATAAACAAAGCGAAGGATGGCTAGCCCCTCCTTCATAATAAGAGTCTTTGTCACAAATATGAAGAAAAATATGCCAGAACTAACATGCAGAACCTTTCTCAAAGGCGTAACAACATTTACCACTATTTTACCATCTTCACAACTTGTGTAGACACATGTAGGCTCACTGGTCATTTTGCTTATCAAATAAAATGGCTATATTTACTTCGTAGACATCTTGACCTTTGGTTCCTATCACCACCACTATGAAGAAATCAGCACATTTCTCTACAGCAAACACTGGACAAAGAAAGTTTGAATAATTGGTGGAATTCCCTTTTCAGTTACACCCTTTATTTACAGTACACATTGCTTTGGATTTCACTGGAATAATATATATTTTTTCTTCACTCAGAATACTCTGGCTACTCTTCAGTGTATTCCTCCATGTCTCAGGAAGTGAGGCCATCAGTAAACAGTCAGCATGTGACTTCTGGCCAGCCTTCTGCAGCTGCTATAACTCGCATGAGCCCCAGAACTCACAGGAGGCCAGCCAAACCTGACAAAGCACTGTCTTCTTCATCATCACAGATGGGTACTGCTCAGCTAGACATCAACACCTACTGCATCACAATGTGGGCTTGTAATGTATACGTGTACATGACTGGTACTTTCCTTACATGTTAATTCATTATAGCCTCTTTCTGCAGCCCTTCTGGCCATTGTGCCAGCAGAGTAGCGACACTTATCCTGTTAATAAATGCAGTCAAAAAATTGTTTTACCCTGAGTCTGTTATGAGATTAACTACGACACTGTTGGCTCTCTGTGTATGAATTGTTGGGACTCAGTGTTGAGCTGCTAGAAAGCAATGAGGAGTGAAAGAGGAGGTGTACAACTGCCATGTTGACACACAACACACAGTTGTTGACTTACTCGCTCCCCTTCAAAGACAAAAATACAATATGCTACGGGTTTTGTACATCATACACATTTCCATTGACATATTTTCGACCAACATTGAAGGGCGTTGGGTTCTACCGAGGGGCCTCCAAAACCTGGGGAAAATGTATTTTATGGGTTCTGTGATGGCTGTCAATAAGCAGGACTCATCATATCCCTCCCTTTTATCCAATCAGATGTCTCTCCAGCATCACAGGACGTGGGGTCACTGGGGATGCCTCGCGTCTTCTCACAGCCTCAGCTGAATTCTCGTGCTAGACGCGCAGAATCGCCTTCTGGAAGTGGTGAGTTTTATCGCATTACTTCTACTTGTACAGAATGAAACATCTCCGTTAGTTATAACTGACCTTCCATGTGTCTCCTCTCGTCTGGGTAGAATACTCGGGATACTCCTCGGTTTACTCCACACTGTCACAGGAAGTGGGTTCAGTTGTAGATGGTCAACGTAACTGTGTGTCCGTAACCACAGCAACACCCCAAGCTCCTGTCACTTCTATGACCCGCATGAGCCCTAAGCCTTTCAGGAGACCAGCCGTTCCCAGCCCCGCTCTGCCTAACCCCTCCCCTCCACTAAAGTCGAAGGTTTTTGGCCAATCAACACCAAGCACTAACTCACATCCACCGATCACTGAACTTCCAACTAAGTCTGGTGAGTCTCTCCATCTGCATATGCATAATTATCTAATGTTAGCAAAGCTCTTCCACACTGCAATGTAAAAGCATGGTTTCCTAAGCATTTACTAATGAAGATTCACTACTCAGATGAGGAAGTTTTAGTATTTGCCTTTTAAATGATATAGAATATCATCGGGAGATTGCAAAACCACAGCCATCCATGGCCAAGAGTCCAGGAGCACATTATTGGCCTCTCGCTCTCTCTGGAGGCATGGAGTGCAGGTGCTATCCAACCCAGACGTCTGTTAGCTGACATAACAGATTTGACAGTGAATATTCTCCTCCAAGTGTGTGAAGCTGTCCAATGACTTAGTGGAGCTACAAAGATCTCAAGGAAGGAACAAGCTAGCTTTACCCTCCCAGCCTGGTAGCATCATGGGTTAGGGGGCTATCTAGCCATCTGTGAGCACAGAGTACTTGGTTCTTGTTACCAAAGCAACATCGCAGCCTCAATCTTCTACCACCAGCTTCAGCTCTAACCAACAATTGTAAACCTCAGACCTCACCAGCTTGCACCTTAGCTTTCCTACTGCTGTGCTACTGACACTTTGCATAAACCAGATAATCACCAATTATTTTCACATATATGGACACACACATATATGGCTGATATTTTATTTAATATTTAATTTTTGATTGTGCATTGTAAAGCAATGACAAACAGATGAAAGCAATGCACAACACTATTGGTGTTTGATTTATATTCTTCTGCTGTTTTTTCTTATTATTATTATTTTTCTGACAGATTTTTGTCCACCAACTCATACCTCAATTTTCAAGATATCAACACCATTCAAAACTAGAATGTTCGGTCTGATTGGGAACGGTGTGCTTGTGTATAGCTTTTTGATAAAATGTATGGTTTTCATACAATGTCTATATGATTTTTTTCCCATAGGAATGAAGGGGGTGAAAAATTGCATGCCCATCTACTGTACTTCTGCTTGACCAAAAGACACTGTTTCGCATACTATCTCAGCGCAGACCCCGATCAGTTCTTGTTCCTCCCATAGACTCCTATTCATTTTGAACAATACCTAGGGAGCACCTCACAACCCCTTAAAAAACACTCAGTAAACACTGTACATCATAGCAACTGCCAAGCAACTCCTTAGCAACTGCCGGGGATACCACAGCAAGCACTTAGCAAGACCTTAGCAATCACCTGAGATACCAAAGAAATCGGCCAGCAACACCTTAGCACCCATCTGGGATGCCATAGCAACCACCTAGCAACACCCAAGCAACCACCTCAGATACCATGGCAAGCGCCTAGCAACACCTTAGCAACCACCTGTGATACCATAGTAACCACCTAGTAACACCTTAGGAACCATCTGTGATACCATAGGAACCACTTAGCAACACTAAACAACCACCTGCGATACTGTACTACCCACTTAGCAACAACTTAGCAACCACCTCTGATACCATAGCAACCACCTAGCAACTTCTTAGCAACCATCTGTGATACCATAGCAACCACCTAGCAATACCTTAGCAACCACCTACCAACACCTTAGCAACCACTTAGCAACACATTAGCAAACACCTGAGATACCATAGCAACCTCCTTGGAACATGCTAGCAACTACGCGGAATATCATAGCAACCACCTAGCCAACCCCTTCAATACCATCGCAACTTCCTTGCAACACCCTAGCAACTACCTGGAATACCACAGTAACCAGCTAGCAACAACCATGCTACCATGTAAAATATCATAGTAACTGTCTGGCAGCACCCTTTCCTCGAAATATTTAAGCTGCACAATCACTGCATTTTTTTCAGGAAATGAACTATTCTGGTTACAGTGTGTTATTGCATTTTGCTATAAATTCAGTCTACTTCAGTGGTTATCAGCCTGTGGGCTATGCATCCCCCCCAGTGGGCTGTGCTGGTACTGCTAGGGGGCATTTGTTTTTTAGTTTTTTTAACTGTAAAATAGACAATGAAAACATTAAACCAAATGCAATTTTAAATATGACAAATACACCGACGGGCCACTTTATTAAGTACACCTTCTTGGAACTACACTCATTGTCCATTTTATCAGCTCGACTGACCGTATAGGAGCACTTTCTAGTTCTACAATTACAGACTGTAGTCCATCTGTTTCTCTGCATACTTTGTTAGCCCCTTTCACCCTGTTCTTAAATGGTCAGGATCCCCACAGGACCACCACAGAGCAGGTACTATTTGGGTGGTGGATCATTCTCAGCACTGCAGAGACACTGACGTGGTGGTGGCGTGTTAGTGTGTGTTGCGCTGGTACGAGTGGATCAGACACAGCAGTGCTACTCTTCTAGTGTTCACTTGTTTTTGTGTCCCTGTCCGAGCAGGCAGCTCCATTATGTCACGGGAAGTGAAGTCATTAATCAACAGCCAGTATACATCCATGTCAACACCTCAGCTGACCGGCACACATATCTCCCAAGACAACCAAGTCCCACGAGGCCCCAAGTCCTTCAGTAGGCCAACCAACCTTACTCAAGCTCAACTTGGTTCCACACCTCATTTCAACCCTTTGCTTTTCAGTCAGTTGGCGTCAGACGCAGCTCCTAAACCAAGCACAGAGTCTCCCAGCAGACCTGGTGAGTTCAATACATCTCCACCCCAATATCTTATACCCCTTTCCTTCTGCTGACCTGCTCTGACTTTGTTTCTCAATTCTAGTGTCTGCGGTGAAGCCATGGACCTCTAGCCAGAAGATAAATACAAGTTTATCCCGCCCTTCTGGTAGGATCCAACTCACTGATGCTACATAGCTTCCTCTCAGACACCTAAATGTATTTTAATGCTTTTTTATTCTCTTTTATTTTTTCAGACAAGACTTTAACCTTTTCCAAGTCAGCTTCTTTCTCTGATTCAAAAGAAGTCAGTGAAAAGTAAGGACTATTACTGGACTTTATGCATTATTTTTAAAATAAGTAGCATACATTATACGGCCAAAAGTAAGTGAATACCTGTCCATCACAGCTAAATGTGCTTGCTGGACATCTCATTTCAAAACCATGGGCATTAATATAGAGTTGCAGCTCTAACAGCCTTCTGGGAAGACTTTCTACAAGAGGCTATATGTGGGGATTTGTGCCCATTTAGTCAAAAGAGCATTGGTGAGGTCAGGAACTAATGTGGGATGAGAAGGCCTGGCTCACTGATGACGTACCTATTCACATGCACTACGCACAAAGGCTCTGTGAGTTTGCGTGGCCTAGTGCTTTGTGGATGAGCTGTTGTTGATCACAGTTACTTCCATTTTGCAATAATAGCACTTACAGTTGTCCAGGGCAGATCTAGCAGGACAGAAATTTCACTAACTGACTTGTGGCAGAGGTGGCATCCTATGACAGTGCCTGAGCTCTTCAGTGTGACCAATACTAATGTCAGTGTTTGTCTATGGAGATTGCATGGTTATGTGCTTGATTTTGTACACCTGTTAGCAATGGGCATGGCTGAAACACCTGAACTCAATAATTAGGAGAAGCACAATAATTGTCTACATACTTTTGGCCACATAGTGTATCTCCAAATGGAAGAAAAAACAGAATATGTAAAGATATGTAAACCTTCACATCACCTGTTTTGGTTTTGTTGTAGCTTCATGAAGAAGACCATCAGTGTGACTGCAGGGAGGAGTTTGGCGAAGTCACAGACGCTGCCAAGGAACATGGGTGTCCTGGGAAAGCAGGCCTTGTTTGAAAGAATGGATTCTGAGCTTAGCAGGTGTCTAGATCTGGCGATATTGTTTTTAGAATTGTGCAGCTTGTAAAGTAATACTTCGACTGTCTGAGGTTTGCTTTTTTATGGAGTTAATTTTCTGCCAAAAGTTTAAATAAAATAATAAAAAGCACAAGCAAATGTGCTGCTCCAAATCACTGACTTCACATTAATACAGTGAACTAACCTTAGAAATTTCAGCAGTTTAGTTCCATTGCCAGTGTGCCTAGCCTAGTTATCCCTAGAGGACACTGCACTGTAAAAAGTGGCTCATCAGATCTACTTAAAAATGACTTCATGCTGTAACAAGTAAGTTAACTAGTTTTATTCAACCTAAATAAATACTTTGAATGAACGATTCTTTTAATCAAAGTAATTTTTTGAGTTGAATAAAACTAGTTCAATTTCTTGTTACAACATGAAGTCATTTTTTAAAGTAGATCTGATGAGCCACTTTTTACAGTGTGCTAGGCAAGCTAGCGCTAGCATCTACAAACTCGAAAGGTGGTACAGCTTCGTTCACTCGTAAGTTTATGGTCATCAATGCCCAAAATAACAATTCTATTCTTTTATACATGTTGACACAGGAGCCATAAACGTGTTACATTTACAATTTTAAAAGAATATGACACAAATTGCTCATAACATCAGATATTCCAGCACAACACTGACTGACAAGGCAGCAGTCAGAACGACGGGTTCCACCATACTGGGGGCAGTTTATGCTGAGCGGCTCTGTGTTTTAAAGACCTGTCACTCCAAATCAGGTGACCCCCCTCTTCCAAGACCCGCCCTCTGTTAAAAAGTGCCAAAAATCAGAAGCAAAAGAAAAAGTTCAGAAGCAAAAGGGTGATTTTGAAAGCAAAAAACAGATCAGCAACATCAGCAAATAGAAAAACTGAAGCAAAAACGGGTAAAATGAGTAATAAATTTGAATCGGAATGAGTGGAAATGAGTAATAATCTTTTTAAAAAAAAATAAGTTTAACTCTCATTATTTGTATTTGCAACATACCTTGGACATTTTGATACTTAATATTTTGCTTGTGGATTTTAGTATTTTATTTGAAACTTTTGGCACAAAATGAACTCCATACTTTTCTAGTGTCATAGAATCAAACTTCAGACAATAAAGACAATAAACATATCTTGGCCAGTCAGCTACAAATGGGGAAAATTGTACATTTAATACACACTGTAAAAAGTGGCTCATCAGATCTACTTCATGTGGTAACAAGCAATTGAACTAGTTTTATTCCGCTTAAAATGAATGAAAGAAACGTTCATTCAAGGTATTTATTTAGCTTGAATAAAACTAGTTAATTTACTTGTTACCACATGAAGTAATTTTTTTAGGTAGATCTGACGAGCCTGTTTTTTACAGTGCAGACACAAGGCATATGGTCATAATGAAGGACTGTATTTGAAATGGACTCTCTTTCAGGACTAAGACTGCTGAATCAAAGCCTAAACTGAAACGATCTCAAAGCTGTGACACATCCAGCGCCAACAGCATCAAGCAGCTTCTGTTGGAGTGGTGCCGTTCCAAAACCATTGGCTACCAGGTAACACCTGCCACATTTGTATACAGTGATGAATGTCTTTGATTTAGAAATAGTGTGCTGAGTACTGACAGAAAAGGGCTGGGTATGGGGCACTTTTGTGTTTGAATGCATAGAAACTCTGGCAATCCATGTATTTTTCTCTCCTCCCTCTCTCTCAGCACATAAACATTAATAACTTCTCCTCCAGCTGGATTGATGGAATGGCCTTCTGTGCTCTGGTCCACTCTTTCTTCCCCAATGAGTTTGACTACAGTGAACTGAACCCTGCTCACCATAAACACAACCTCGATCTAGCCTTCACCACTGCTGAGTAAGTGTGTGTATGACTGCATGTTTGTTTCTGTACATTTTCAGGATATAGAAATGTCCTGATTATGTACAACCCCATTTCCAAAAAAGTTGAGATGCTATGCAGAATGTAAAAAAAAATAGAATGCAATGATGTGCAAATCATGTAAACCATATTTTTAAAGGAAAATACTATAATGACAACATTTCAAATGTTGAAAGTGAGAAATTTTATTGTTTTTTAAAAAAAAATATATGCCCATTTTGAATTTGATGGCAACAATATGTTCCAACGAGGGCATGTTTACCACTGTGTTTCATCACCTCTTCTTTTAACAACACTCTGTAAGCATTTGGGAACTGAGGAGACACTGCTGTAGTGTTGAAAGTGAAATATTTTCCCTTTGTCCCTTTGTCTCCTTTGTCGTCTTTTTCATTTCATAATGCACCAAATATTTTTCAGTGGTGACAGGTCTGGACTGCAGGCAGGCAGGACTCTTTTAATACAGATCCATGCTGCTGTAATGTAACAGGACACTTTTCCACTTCCCCTCAGTCCATTTTAAATGAGCTCAGGCCCAGAGAAGGTGGCGGTGTTTCTGGATCCTGTTTACATATGGTTTCTTCTTTGCGTTTTAGAGTTTTAACTTGCATTTGTGGATGCAGCGACAAACTGTTTTCACAGACAATGGTTTTCAGACGTGTTTCTGAGCCCATGCAGTGATTTCCACCACAGAATCATGTCTGTTTTTAATGCAGTGCTGCCTGTATTTTATGTAGAGAAATGTTATTCTTGAATTGTTGCACTCTGTGCCCACACAGTCTTTCACAAAGTGGTGAACCCCTCCCCATCTTTACTTCTGAAAGACTCAGGGATACATTTTTTAATACCCAATCATGTTACTGACCTGTTGCCAATCAACCACCAGGCATTTTTTTAGCATTAATAATTTGCACAGCATTGCATTTTGTTTTTAATTTGCATTTTGCACAGTGTCCCAACTTTTTTGGAAATGGGGTTGTGTTAAAAGCAGCAGCAGCATCAAAATAGTCCTAGCAAAGAAAGTGTTTTTTACAGAAGCTGCATGTTTTATTTTCTAAAGTCAACCTGAAATCAACCTGTCACTGGTCATATTAAATAACCACTGCTATGGAATCCCAGGGAGCTGCTAACATGTTGCTAGGTTGTTGCTATGACATCCCAAATGGTTGCTAAGATGTTGCTATGTTATCCCAGGTGGTTCCTAAGGTGTTGCTTGATCATGGTATGTTATCCCTACACAATATATGTATGGGCTGTGTGAGAGATGTCATTTCTGACATATGTGGCAGTTAGATTGAATTTTTTTCAATATTCTGTCATTCATTTTCTATGGGAGAAAAGTGTTTGAACAAACGCTGTACACAAATCATACTTGTGTACAAAAACTGTAACCCATGAAACTGGTACAAGAAACATAGAATAGGGCTTTGTGAAACCAGCTTCATGGCAAGTGGTTCTGAATTTTTGAACACTAGTGTATTTAATATGAAATATATATTTCAAATACACATTTACATACATCACTGTAGGAACAAAAACTCATATCTCCAAAATGGTAACTTTACAGAAGAAGGAAAGAACATTCTTGAGATGTAATGAAATGAAATTGTAATGAAATTTAATGTTTTCAAGCCATTTTTGTCCACTTCTGTTGGGCCGTTCATCATGAAATTTCAACACAATACAAAGAGTAACTGGAGTCGTTAAACTATGCAAAAAGAATAAATAAATAAAAATGGAGATTCACGGTTTTTGCACAGCAGTGACAATATATAAAAAAAAGTCTCTTACATTTCTCTCTCCCACTCTCTCTCTCACTCTCTCTCTCACTCTCTCTCTCTCACTCTCTCTCTCTCACTCTCTCTCGCTCTCTGTCTCTCTATCTCTCTCAGGGAGAAGGCAGATTGCATTCGCCTGATTGAAGTGGACGACATGATGGCCATGGGACAGAACCCTGACCCCATGTGTGTGTTTACGTATGTGCAGTCCCTGTACAACCACCTCAAGAGATTTGAGTGACCGTCGACAGGACTGGGGCTTTTAGACTGAAAACCAGCATTTTTATATGATTTCTTTTATTTGATCTCTTCTTTCTGCCTTTTTTGTGAACTGCTCAGTTGAAAATGAAGTTGTTGCAGTTGCTGAATTAGCTTTAGGTCACTGTCCATCAACTTGAGTATGGAAACTGAATTAATATTATATGTCATGTTATTTGCACATCGACTGTAGCTCTACTGCTCAGCCTCTTGTAATCTTTTGTATTGTTGCAGCATGAAACCGAGTGGTGCAGCATAGATGATGTTAAAGATTAGTGTAGTAAAGGGGAAGCCCTCTGATTTTTCAAAATTTCTGCATAGTTTACTGGTTGAAATGTGAACAAAGGCATTCAAAGTGGTTTGACATGAAGTGGTTTGTTTGTCGAGAAACGTACCAACTCTGATTTCTTTACAGTGGTGCTGATAGGAACCAGAGGTCACAGTGTCTACTGCACAAATTATTTACTATCCAAAACTGACCAGTGAACCCACACATGCTTTCCAGTTTTTATATGTAACATTTATAATTGTAAAATGGTGGTAAATCGTCAAAAAATATATTTTCTAAAATATTTCTTTCGGGGGTATTTTGCCTTACCCCTCCACCATGATTTTTTAAAAGTTTTAAGCCAAAACATTATCTCAAAACTGTATAAGAATAATATCTAATGGATCAGACAGTGTAACCATTTCATGTAATAGCTTTCTATGAGGTAGTTTTGAGAGGCATAAAAGGCTTCGGACGTCTGGTTCCTATCACCACCACTGTGAACAATTCTGACTCTGCAAGTTTCTCCAGACTTTCACACTAACATTTCACATCAAACCATTCTGAATGCCTTTGTTGACATCTTAACCATTTATTTGTGCTTTCTGAAAAATTGGCAGAATTCCCCTTTAACCTATTAAAATCCCAGGTTTATTACATACTAAGGCTCATTATGCAATAACTACAGGGACTTCAGTGCAAACTGGCTGAGCTATTCTTAGGTTATAGAAGTGTGTAATGAAACTTTGGTGGCCATTTAAGGGGTTGATGCCCAAAGCAGGAGAAATACATACATGTTTTCACATGATTCTCACATTAGTGTGTGCTGTCAGATGCATATTAGGGAAGAACAGACTCTTGAGCAACACAAAAGGCCTATAAGCCATGGGAGAGGCATATACTGTAGCCATGGCAACAGCTGTGTTTGGAATAAAACATTAGTTTAACCCAAAAGATGCTCTGTAAAAATGTCCACTGATCCCAGTGCATAGCATTACAATAGCAGAGCTGACTGAGAGACAGGTAGATACGTGCGCTGCTTGGTTTTACAGGTCTTTCACATTAAGGCTTATAAGGTTTTACACTGAGTACTACAGTACAGTATAATGAGATTGTGAGCAGGACTGTTTATCAGAAAGGTGAAGAAAAGGTCAGCGTGTGTCCCTCAGATGAAAAAGGGACGTGTGTGTGTATTGAAAGGGAGTTGTTGTCGGGAAGGGGGGGGATTATCAGCAGCTTCATGGGGTTTTGGAAGAAATTGTGTGGGGCAGGTTGTGTATTAAGTGTGGACCTGAAGATGTAGCTGCAAATTCCTTTTGTCTCCGTTGTGAAGGGCGACGCTGGGGCAGACTGGATGATTGCTCATGGCTAATCGTTTTAGTAGAATTCAGCAGTGAAAATGAGACAGTTATAGCTGAGCTTAACTTAAAGGTAGTAACCTGGCTGCTTTAAAGTTTTGAGGATGTATTTAAGGGCTGGGAGAGTGAGCAGTCTTAGTAAATGCACGAAACTGAGAAATATTGGGATGGTCATTGTCCTACAAGAGTTAAAACATTGTTATTTTACTGCAACGAAAGTGCACAAGGCTGAATATTGGTGGAGAACAAAGCTGATCATTTCTGTTTCTGAACATTCTTTGAAATGTTGATAAAATAATCGCATAAATAAAGTGAATAAATGAATGAATGAATGTGGTATGAGTTGTTTGCTTTGTCTGTTAATAAGAGTACGGCTCAAACGTGATCACATGGTTTCAGAGCTTTTCACATACGCGCTTATTTAACCCTCATTTGACAACTATACATGATTTAGATCTATTTATTCAGTCAATGTTTATTTAATAGAAGACGATTGAAAGGTTGGAACATTTATAATGATACACTAATTTATGGAAAGAAAATGTGTTATGATTTCTTATTTATTTTGACTTTAGCGAAACTATTTATTTTCAGTTACTAAGGTTAAGATTAGGAATAGATGTAGTATTAGGCTTAGAAAATTCTTATTAGATGTAGGTACTATTACATATAAGTACTTACATACATATAATACATATGGCAAATAGTATATATACTCAAACATTTATATATATATATAGATATATGGAACACATTTGTTAACATTACATATAACATATAAATACTACATAAGGGACATATTGTTATTACATATAAATAATTACATGATACATCTCAGGTACTTTTATTACATAAAATTTACATAAAAGTACTTGAATACCTGCAATACATATGGCAAATATTATATATACTTACACATTTGTAATGCACATGGGCAATGTTGTTTTAAGATGTAGGTACATATGTATATATATATATATATATATATATATATATATATATATATATATAAATATATATATATATATATATATATATTTGGGAAACAATACATATGACATTCATTTATTCACTTTATTTATTCGATTATTTTAGCAACATTTCAAAGAATGATCAGAATAATACATATGAGAGATGTTATTATTACATATAGATACTTATATATATTATACAATGTTTGATCATCACATGTGGGTCATTGCGTATATATAATACATATGGAACACATTATTATTACATATATTTAATTACATATACTCCATACGGTGCATGTTGTTATTACATATAGTAATTACTTATATGACATGAGTATATACTTATATAACACATATGGGAAAATCATTATTACACGTGACACTTACGGGACATGCAAATTTCGCACACAGTAAGTCGTGTTTATTAGGCTGTGCTGTAGTTGGTCAGTTGAGCTCTGATCTCTTTTGAGGTCAGATGTTTGTGTGATGGTCTCTAATGACTCCACTAATGGGCCGTTCATATCAAACACTGAGGACTCGCCGCCTGTGTGTATTCCAGCCGCAGGTTTGAGGCCGAATTATGCTAATGAGGCAGAAGAGAGAGGAACACGAAGATCCGCCACCTCCAGCACTCCAGCCACCTTCGCCACTCCAGCCACCTCCAGCACTCCGGCCACCTTCAGCACTCCAGCCTTTAAGTTTTAAGTTGAGAGGATGTTAAATGTGGCGCTTCTGCTTTTCCTTTCAACAAAACAGGCATCAGACGGGATTTCACTGAGATCGCTATGCAGAAAGCACGCTTCTATATAGAACCATCCCCTTTACTAAAGAACCCTTGAAGAACCATCTTTTTTTAATTGTTTTGTGGTAAAAGTGGGCTGCAGGTCTCGCTCTGCTCAGTGAAGTTCTGAACAGCAGATTATGGCGGTAATCTGTGGCTCAGATTACTGCTGTGCTGTGAGCGCCGGTGTTCGCTGCTCCTAATCCGCCTCACATCATCATTCAGCCCCGCAGAGGACGGTCACATATCCGCTGAGGAGGAGGAGGAGGAGGAGGAGGAGCGGATCTGACCAGCAGGTCCAAAGACATCGATTCACCTCATAATGGCGTGTGTGGGTTATGTTTTACATATTTACTGTAAACAACCGATTAAACTGGTCATTATAATTTCCCCACTCTGTCAACATTAAACCTGCCTGCATTACATTCAGAACACACACTGAAAACATCACACTTCACATTTACACGACTCAAACTCCAACAGCCAGAACACAACCAGGTTATTATTATTATTATTATTATTATTATTATTAATTCTACAGAAGCCTTTAAGGTTTTTTTACTCCATTTTTCCGTGATAACGAGTTTTGTTCCCTTGTTTTCTCGAGTTCTCACCACATAACGGACATTGCTTTATCAAAATAGAATTCGTTATGTCGTGATAATGACATACATAACTGGAAATCTCAATAAAGCAACATTCGTTGTGTCCTGGTAATGATATAAATAGTTGGAAATCTCGAGAAGACAAACGAAAATAACTCGTTATCGCCGAGATACAAATAAAACGCGAATTCACGGCCATTTAGGGCTTCTGAACGGATCAGATGGTTGCACGTCAATACATCACAGATAATATCCTCCGGTTTATTTATTTATGTATTATTTGTTTGTTTATTTGTTAAATTTGGCAGGAATTGCGTTGGTGTACTATATTTTGTGCTCGTGCAGCCGACTGACTTAGTATATAAGTATGTAATCATAAAGTCACCATTTTTGACCTACATAGAATCCTCGGTTTGAAATTTGACCGCCGCAGCGCGCGAGGCTTTGATAAGCTCGGGGTGAAAAGCGGCGGTGATTTGCGTGAGAAAAGGCGCGTGTCCGTCAGACACATCCGCGACCCATCGCTGCTTTCCTGTGCGGAGCGGCGCTCCGAGCTGCTAGACGCGCTGGTGTTGGGGTGGCTGGGGCTTCAAAGGCAAGACCCCACCAACCTGTGCGCGTGGGGGGGTCATTTCCCGCCTATATTCCGGCAAATCCCGCCTCCTGCCCCACACCGCAAACAAAGAAAAATAACTAAATATATAAATAAATACAGAATCGACAAACACGGCAAATAAATGAACAACATAAGAAAGTAAAAAATAAATAAAACTGTACTATATATATATATATATATATATATATATATATATATATATGTGTGTGTATGTATATATATATATATATATATATATATATATATATATACATATATATAAAATACAATTTTATTTATATTTTACTAGCATTAAATAAAAAAATGCACTTTTATATAAATTTACTAAAATTGTAAATTATTGTGCTTAAATTCATACAAATAACTGTAAAAAGGGAAATTTTCACAGTGCTTCTTCAAAATTTGATTTCTATGAATTTTCCCCCTTTTACAGTTATTTGTATGAATTTAAACACAGTCATTTACAATTTTAGTAAATTTTTATAAAAATGCATTTTTTTTTATTTAATGTTAGTAACCAGATTTTAAACTTGAGTTCATTGAACTTCTTATAGTAAAGTTAACGGAGTAAAAAATGATCTTCTTATTTGAAGATCACTTAAAAACTTGGCATAATTTACATAATATTTGACAGATTTGACATGACAGTAAATCTAAGCAGCAGCTAAATAATGTTGTTTCTTCTTCTTCTTTATTTACACTTGTAGTTTATTACTGATATTATGTGATTAGTTTACTGCACGTTCTTACTGTCCTTTGTTGTAGTTTAATTTCGTACTAATAATAAAGACGAATACACCAATTTTATTTTGTGTGTTTGTGACACTGCAGGTCTGGCTGTGGGTCAGTGGATTGTGGACTGCAGTGGACTGTGAGTGTGAACCCCCGGCCAATCCCAGCTCTATACGGAATACGGGTGGGGGAAGAAAAGCCCATCCAGCGCCCCCAGGGACAGATAGCCCGACACCTCTGCGGGCGGGTGTGAAGGGTGGGGGTGGGGGGTATAAAGCGGGTGGGTGTGGGACGCTGAGCTGCACTTGAGGAGAGTCCGGGTCTGGAGGGATGGCTCTGTTTGTGGATCCGGGCTTTGATTTCGGACAGAGGAGCAGCGAGGATGGAGAAACGGAGCTGCTCCTCAACATGAGGGACTTCACAGGTGAGCGGAGAGCAGAGCTGCATCACATTGCACACCTCACTGCACACCCCACTGCACACCTCACTGCACTCTCTCTAAACCAGCTCACTCCACTGAACACTGAATTTACACATTTGATAACTAAATTATTTCACGGGTTCTGTATTGAAGGCAGTGGAACCACGAACACGCACAGAACCATCTGAAAGCATCTTTGTCTGGTCAAATCGTTCTTCTCTATGATAGAAAACCAGATATATGTCTTTAAAGAACCACTACGGAGAACTCTTTATTTCAGTAGAACTTCATTCAGTGTTTCAGTTCCATCATTAATCTCATTCTTAACCGCTGCAGATTTTATTGAACTGTAACTGTAAAAAGAACAGAGCTTTAAAATCGATTTCTTTAATATTTTCATACTGAATCAAATTCACAGTTTTTTCCAGCTGAACTGCGTCACTCTGAGGGAGAAAACATAAATGATTATTATAACAAAAAACATGTCTCTTTTAAAGTTTTCTGTAAAATGTTCAAATTCGTTTATTTAATTTTTTCATATTTCGTACAGCGCTTTCAGTGCACGAGTTTACATGTGAGGGAAATGCAGCACAATCATTGCCAAAATACAAGCGATCGTGTTGCTGTTACATTTTTTATTTATTGTAACTGACTGACCTGACAAATCTATAATTATGTCGTCTGTGTGTGTGTGTGTGTGTGTGTTGTGATGTAGACCCCGTGGCAGAGCGCGCTCTCTCCTCTCCTGAGACGGACAGGACTGCCCACCCGGAGGGTCAGCGCAAGAGGAAGAGGACCATCTTCAGCCGCGCGCAACTGTCCGAGCTGGAGCGCGCCTTCGTTCTGACCCCGTACCCGGACATCACGCTGCGCGAGCGTTTGGCTGCCGTCACCCTGCTGCCCGAGAGCAAGATCCAGGTAAGAAAGACAATAAATAAATAAATAAATAAATAAATAATGGATATATATATATATATTTGTGTGTGTGTGTGTGTGTTTGTGTGTGTGTGTGTATATATATATATATATGTGTATATATATATATATATATACACACACACAGGCAAAATACAGACCTTAGATATTGACCCAAAAGACAGTGATTGAATTTATTTTATTCTAAAATGAACATGAACAAATATGTATAAGTTCTATATCAATTAAATGTATATCAACACAATTTTGTCTTTCTCTTTGCTCACTTTTGGCAATAGTTGTGTTGATGTAATACAATTTATTTACATGTAAATTCTGTGAATCTTTGAATAAAACAATAGATTTTAGACAATAGATAAAAAAATAATTAGAAATATTATATGAATTATGTGTAGTATATTAATGGCCATTAAGTGCAAGTTCTTCATTTTTCAGGAGATATTTCTGAGGACATTAGGTATGGATAATCCGCTTGGATGAGGAGGAAAAAGTCAAAGGGAAATACTTGAAAAATGATGAAAATATATAGAGGAAATGGGACTCCTACACTCTCAGAAACAAAGGCACTAAACTGTCACTGGGGCAGTACCCATCTTGTCACTGGGGTGGGACCCTCAAGGGTACATCTTACTACCTTTAGTGAGGGAACATAATTGTACCATAATCCATTGCAGTTATATTTTCTAAGCTGTACTGACTCCACACAGCCTGTCTCGTCTCCAGGCTTTTTATTTTATGGTTCTGTTTTAAAACATTTGGTTATGAAGAGGTACAAATCTGTACTTTTCACCTGGAAAAATCTTATTTAAGGTTCACAATCGGACCTTAAAACTACCGTAGTACCGTTGAGGGAATATTTACATTGTTTGTACCTGGATGGATGAAAAATGTACCTGAACAGAGCCTTTATAATAACAGTGTAATAACCACCTGGAATAACTAGTAGAAAACCAAAACTGTCCCCATCTGATAAACAACACTTAAAGCTTTAATCTTTGAGAGAGAGGAGAAAATCAAGCTGCTTCAGATCTGAAAACATCCAGAGGTGTTTCTGTCTATCCTTCCACTGTGAGAAGACAACTCAGCGCTGTGGGTCTGAATGGATGTGTAGCTGTAAAGAAGCCTCACTGAGAAAAGAAAGAAAAAGAAGCCCAGAGCAGTGAACTGACCACCATGTCTTCATTATTTGTCATCAGTTGTTTTCTTGAGATAACTTAACAGCTTGATAATCTTGAGATCACAAGACAATTAAGTCATGATCTCAAGATAACAGTCCAGAAAATGATAACTACCTCGTGGCCTCTCCGGACGATCTCTGGGGTGGTCAGTCCACTGTTCTGAGCTGCTTTTTCTTCCATTTCTCAGTGAGGCTTCTTTACAGCTACACGTCCTTATAGAACCATAGCGCTGAGTCGTCTTCTCACAGTGGAAGGATGGACTGAAACACTTGTGGATGTTTTCAGATCTGAAGCAAGAGTGGAGCTTGATTTTCTCATGGCCTCTCTGGACTCCCGTAGAGTTCAGTCCTCAGCGTCACTGAATGTGTTTGGGATTCTTTGGATCATGAGAAGCGGGAAATGTTAAACCAACTTCTAAGACTGAACTTTGTGGAAAAACATTAAAGATTGGAAGCTGTAAAAAAGCAAATGGTGGACACAATAAATACTGACGTATTAGGTATTATATTTGATTGTTGAGGCTTCTGTGCAGGTTTTCTGATAAATATATGTTTTAAGTTTTTTTCTTGATGCTGAAATATGAATATCTTTTACTTAATGGCTGTTTTGACTGGAAAGTGAAATAAATGAAGACTCAGACTTTTGGACAGTACTGTATTGTGCTATTTATGTACTGTCAGTGAAGGTTTTCATTCTAGTTAGGGTGACTAACTACAAGTCCAGTTGCCAGATTACTAAGAGAATGATTGACAAACAGCCCTTAAAAGAATGGTTTACCAAAAATAAACACCTACCCACAAATGTAGTTGCTCGGCCAAGACATGTTTGAAGTTTCAGGTCTGCTTTTTTAGTTTGTACTGGGGCTATAAGGCTAAAAAAGCAAACCTCAGATGTATATAGCTACCTAACAAGCACACTATGTCACCCAACCTCTTCCTATGACATTAGCCTCGTAGCTTCAGTGCGAAACTGAAAAAAGAAATGTGTCTTGGCTGATGGACTACAAGGGACAAGGGGAAAGCATTCAAAGCTGTGTAGTTAACTAGTCTTTGCTCTTTGGCAGGTGTGGTTTCAGAACAGACGTGCTCGCAGCATCAAAAGTGGCAGACTGACCAGACCTGTGAAGAGAAGCCCAGGTCCAGCGGTCAGCTCTAGCTCTAACCCGGTGGTCAGTTTCCCTCAGCCTGGACCTGCTGTTCCACCCTCGAGCAGGCCCGAAAGGTACCAGGCATCTAACAGGAGCAGCCAGCAGCCACAGCAGCAGAGGTCAAGCCTGGACTGGGTCAAACAAGCCTTGGGCCCCTGGCCTCAGAATCTGCCTCATCCTACACCTCCTGCGCCACCCATCTCTCCTGACCTCCCGGGGGCTCTGCCTTGGGGGGCGGGGCCTGCGAATCAGCCAGGAACCCACTCTTTTTCCATCGGTCAGACCACAAGGCCCGTCCTGTCTGCATGCCAGCAGCAGTGGAGTGAGTTTGGGCAGGTCAGCACTGGTACAGCCCTGTCCGGAGGGCTTTCAGGGCATCTTGGAAAACCTCCGTGCAGCCTCAACCCCAGACATCAGTGTGTGTCAGTTGAGCAGGCGGTCACTTCTGGTCAAGGTTACTGGGAAGGAGCCATGCACAGACAGGGGCAGTGCACTCCTCTCATGCATTACCCCCAGACTTCCCTAGGAGACATCTCTGACCTCATATACAGCGCCGCTGTCGTCACCAACCTGGCCGATTTCTGACCAGCAGCGGAGGACAGTCATATGAATTAAAAAACGCTGGTCGACCTCTTGTGCTGCTTTCTGTGGAAGCCTGTGTTCAACACTGAAAAAAACGAATAGCTGCTTAGTAAGTCGTAATAATGAGAAAAAGTTTCCCATAATTATGACTTAGTATCTCATAATTATGACATAGCATCTCATAATTATGACTTTCAAAACAGGATACTACTATCTCTTATGTATGACAGTATCCTATAATTATGACTTAGTATCTCATAAATATGGCTTACTATGTCATAAATATGACTTACTTCGTCATAAATATGATTTACTATCTCTTATTTATAACTTAGTATCCTATAATTGTAACTTAGTATCTCATAAATATGACTTGCTATGTCATAAATATGACTTACTTTGTCATAAATGTGACTTACTATCTCTTATTTATAACTTGGTATCCTATAATTATGACTTAGTATCTCATAAATATGACTGCCATAAACATGACTTACTTTGTCATAAATGTAACTTGCTATGTCATAAATATGACTTAATATCTCTCATTCATGACCTAGTATCCTATAATTATGACGTAGTATCCTCTAATTATGACTTAGTATCTCATAAATATAACTTAATATATCATAAATATGAATTATTATCTCTTATTTATAACTTGGTATCCAATAATTATGGCTTAGCATCGCATACTTAGGATTTACATTTTCATAATTATGACTTACTTTTTCATGAATATGACATAGCATCCCAGAATAATGATTTATCTCTTAATCTTATCATTATTAGAAGATAGTAAGTTAATTTTATGAGATCTTAGGTAATAATTGTAAGGTCATAGGTCATAATTATGAGACATTTTCTTATTATTGTGAGATAGTAAGTTGCCTTTATGTGACATTAAGTCATTATGGGATTCTAAGATAATAAGTCATAATTATGAGATACAAAGTCGGGGTTATGAAAAAGTAAGTTACTGTGAGATAATAAGGCACTATATAGCCTACTATATTTTTAATTATTTTGTGTCACAAACAGACTTCCATAGCTTTCAAGCGCAAATCAAACGTGTAGAAACACGTTCACCTGACTTGGTCACCTTCACGTGGTGGAGAAATCTCTGAAAGAACACTGAGGTTGTGAAACTGTTATTGTACTATATTAGCTCTTGACCAGCTAGCATCTCTTGTTTTAGGCCTCTTTTATTAAAATGTGGATTCATTGTGAATTTTAAAGACGTTTTTATTATGTATTTACTATTTGTACAGTTATTTCTGTTGATTCATTGATGTAAATAGCTTTGAAGTCACCAATTAAAGAATGTCGATGTACCTGACTTCATCATACGACTTTGGAGGGGGGTCAAGTGTCTTCAGCTGGGAAATGTATTTCCCAGAAGTCCTGATGTAGCTCCGCCCACAAATCTCTTCCTTTGTACTAGAGATTGTTGCAACAGTTGGCAAAAATCCATCCATTCCATTCAACCTAATGAATGTAGAGTAGCTACATAAGAGTTTTCTGTTTAAAATCCAAACATTTGTACATTTGTCATCATGCTAACGTTAGCAACACAAATATGTTAGCAACACCAATTTCAAATTAATAGCGTACTGAATAGTGTAACAGAATTTTTCATTACGTTGAATGGAATTTTTAGTGTTCTATAAAACTTGTCCAACTTAGCAACGGTTGCTATGAGAGAATACATTTGTGTCAGTCGGATGCACATAAATAAAAAATGGCCAAAGAAATAAATTAAAAGACAGCAGGTGTGTTAATATGTTTTTATCCATGTGCAACTCCTTTTCAGTGCGGTGCCCTTCTGCAGAGATCTGTCTTTCATGTCATTCCAGTAGTGTTAAATCTAAATTTTGGAGCTGAATCCACATCATTTGGAAGCATTTCAGGCAGTAATATCATTAAGAAGGCTTCGGAAGTATCTGCTTGGTTGGTTGTGTATATAAGTTTCTCATTCTGTTATCGCTTTCATACAGACCCATTTGCAGTGTGCTATAGTCCAGTATCCCATCTTCTGTTAAACTGTGTATACAGCATCTTTTGTGCTTTGAATATGTGTGATTTAATATTTATGTCAAATGTTATGTGAGAATTTCTATATTATTAAGCAATAAAAACATACTAAACAGGTTCACGTATCATTCTGTTTTTATAGATTCCTGCATATTCCTTACTTTCTATGAAATATTACATGAAAGCACTTCAATAAATAAGTATGAAAGGAATGCAATTAAAAAATACATTCTTTTCAGCCCAATGTAGCTGATCATGAAGACATATGTAATGTCTAAACTTTTATTTTTTAGTTTTGCACTGGAGCTACGAGCTAATGTAACAAGAAATGGAGGCCTACATGAAAATCATGTGCTTAGTGGCAACACCTTTGGCAGATATCACAACTTGCAAACACTTTTGTAGCAGCTACAAGTCTTTCTATTCTTGTTTTAGAAATTTTACCCACTCTTGCAGAACACTTCTAGATCTGATTCTATTTGTGGGTTGTCTTGCATGCACAGCATGTTTTGGATCTATTCACAGTTTCTTGACTGACTGTGACACGTTTGCTATCAGAATTTGCTGATATTTAAAAGAATCCATTCTTCCATCTACCTGTGCAATGTTTCCTGTGCCTCTAGCTGTCACACAACCCCAAAGCATAATAGATCCGCTCCCATGCCCCCATGCCCCCATGCCCAACACCTGGCAAGGTGTTCTTTTCATTAAATGCTGCTCCTTTTTTTCTCCAAATATACTTCTGGTGAATGCAGCCAAAGAGTTGAATTTTTACACCATCAGTCCACACACTTGTTTCCAGAATACCTCTGGCTTATCTAGATGTTGTTTTCATACTTCAAACATTGACATTTGTGGTGATGTCACAGTTAAGGCCTCTTCCATGCAGATTGTGTGTAAGCAATGCTGTACAGTAGAACAGACACCTCCTGTGTCAGCGAAACATTCCTAAACTACTAAACATATAATTTTCATTTTTTCTATTTTCTCAGTTAACCAAATATGAAGTGACTGTGCATAAACATTTGCAGAACAATGTCATTGTTTAAAACAGTTTGCTGCAGAGATTGTGTCGAATAAAATGCAACTTGGCCAGGGGTGCCCAAACTTCTGCACACAACTGTAGGTCTCCTGTGAACACTGTCTAGTGTAGTTTGCTAAAGGTGCTGAAGGTATTGATTTAATAACTAATGTCATGGGTTCTATCAATCAGCATGTGAGCAGCTGGACTTCAGGCTGGAACTATAGATGCATTTGAGATTTGATTCATGACATTTCTGCCCTGCTAGATCTGCCCCAGTCAACAGTGAGTGCTACTACTGTGAAATGGAGGTGTCCTGGAGCAACAACAGCTCAGCCACAAAGTGGTAGACCACGCAAACTCATAGAGCGAGGCCTGCTCTCTGTTGCATCACTCACTACTGAGTTACAAACTGCCTCTCGAAGTGGAATTGAATGGGATTCCATGGCTGAGCAGCTGCACACAAGCCTAAGATTATGCGCAATGCCAGGCGTCAGCTGGAGTGGTGTAAAGCACGCTGGACTCTGCCGTGGAAATATATTCTCTGGAGTGATGAATCACACACTGTCTGGCATTTTGATGGATGAATCTGGGTTTGGCAGCTGCCAGGAGAACGCTACCTCGGAGTGTGTTGTGCTAGCAGTAAAGTTTGGTGGAGGAGGGATAATGGTCTGGGGCTATTTGTCAGGGTTTCGGCTACAGCATTAAAATTTTAGACAATCACATGCTTCTCTGGATTGATGAATCATGCCTCACTCTCTGGCAGTCCAGGCCTTCTCATCCAATATCAGTGCCTGACCTCAGCCCCACTGAGCACCTCTGGGATGAATAGGAATGTCATCTGTGAGCCTGGCCTTTTTGTCCAACATCAGTGCCTGACCTCAGAAATGCTCTTTTGACTGAATGGGCACAAATCCCCACAAACACACTTCAAAATCAGAAGAGTGGAGGCTGTTATATCTGCAAAGGGGGGCCCAGCTCCACCTTCAAGCTCATGGAAACTGGAGACAACAAAGAAAATGAAATATGGCCATAAATTAGACCTTGCATGCTTGCTGTTAAAATAAAGTCACCGGCTGTGTCACAAACTTTGTGTTTGCCTTGATTTTACCCTCTTTATTAAATGCCACTATTCAGACTAGTTATTTTTGACTTGCATTTTCTGTCAGCACATCTCTGGATTCAGCGCCGTTTACATTCTTCTAAAAGCAAAAGTATTTGTCCCCAGTATTGTTGGTCTCAAACCATGATAACAGCCACGGGTTATTGAATAGCGAAAATATTTTCCACCTTGAAAACGCAGTAAACAGATAGGTTGCAAATACACAATAAGTAAACAAGGAATAAGTAAAATACATAAAAAATAAATACATTTCTGAGCTGAAGTCATATCAGCTTACGGGCGGCTTAAATTGCATGTGGATTTGAGGATCTGGACGGTGTATTACAGTTGTGGTTATTATTACAAGAGGGAACATGACTACAGACCTCACAGTTCGCCCGACCTCCTGGACACTGATCTCCGCATATCATAATAATCTCCACGGCGAATAATCTTCAAATAAAATAAAATAAAATCCCCGTAATCCGGGGTGTCAAATCTACAGTCTTATTCAGATATACTTTGTGTGAGTTGGACCACGCAAGCATGTGTGTGTGTGTGTGTGTGTGTGTGTGTGTGTTCCAGATGAAACTACATCCTTTAATCTTTGGGCAGATATTGAAGGGATATGTGCTTATTTAGTTACATGCAGAGCAGAACAATAATACTCACGGCCAGGTTGACCAGCACACGGTGTTAGCTGATATTGAGTGACCCCCCACAAATCCATCGTCTACTTCATAATATTCTGTTTATTTATTTATTTATCTATCTATCTATCTGTCTGTCTGTCTGTCTATCTATCTATCTATCTATCTATCTTCCTTCCTTCCAAGGACTGTATTTAGGAATCAGTGTGAATGCATTGTTTCATTTTTTTATGCGTTTATTCACTTAACTTTTAATTTTTTTAACCTTTTAGCCCCTAAAATCACATCTTAAGTTATTACTAACTAGTTACTAATCATTCTTTAATCACATTGAATTCAATTCAGTTTAAAGGGACAGTCTGACCAAGGTGAAAAATGTAGCCATCTCCACATCTGCTGTAAACATGCCTACTCTCCTCTTACAGTGGGGCTGCAATAGTCTCCAGAGTGAGATTTTCCTGTTTAAAGTCTAGCAAAACTCCCTTCTGATGATGTATCTTGAAGGTAGGAAGAACTTTTGAAAAACTACATGCACTTTCGGGCAGATTTATGAGTGCAGACTGTTTGTGATCATTATTATTATTTATTTTTACCGGCTGGCTAATGTAGAAGGAAACTAGACAACTAACAGCTCTGCCACAAAGTCAAATAACACATCTGTATTTATGAGCCTTTGCATTTCTTCATCGCTGTGAGGTGGATGCCCAGCTGTTGTTTGATGTATTTGCTCAGTGCATGCTGGGTATTGTAGTGATAGAACACTGATGAATAAAACACAAAAAGAATACAAAACTGGAAATGTATACGTAATCAACAAAGCTGTGAGATGCAATGTTGTACAACAGAATACAGCACAACTCAATAAATAACATAACAAATGCTAGTTTTAAGTTATTGAAGTGGGTAATAAATGTTTGGACCTGTCTGTCCACTTTTAATTGAACCTATTCATTTATATATTAATGAATAAAGCAAAAAAGCAACACAAGACAAACAAAAGGCAGACAAACAAAGACCCCCAAATGTTCTGAATACAGGTGAGTTTGGCTGAAGGGGTGAAAAAGGAGCAGTTTCTGTATAGAATAGTTTGCCTTGACTAACTGCAGCTTAGCACTGTGTTTTTTGGAAAAGATGTGGGCTGTCTAACCACATAAGTAAGCATTTTGTAAGTATTTTGTTAACAGTCATCTGCTTCAGGGCATCCCCCTCACTAGTACTGATAATGGTTTTATGGACTTGGAGGAACTATAATAGGTATAATAACAACAATAATAGACATCACATGCTGTTTTTGTTATAACTTTGAAGAATCTTTCATCCACTTATTTTGGAAACGCAGGAGCTGTTGGATTTTGGATCAACTTTAATAATTAAAATAAATAAATTAACAAATATGACATTGCTAGTAGCCTAAAAGTTGAACAAAAACTCTTTAGAAGAGTCTATAAGTGTAAGTTAGCTCTAATAAAACTTCAACCTGTCAACCTTATCTCTCCTTCCTTCTGGTGACATCCTGTAAAAGTAAAAATAATGCATATTAACGCATGGTAACGAGGTCCTAATGCATGGCCACGACTTTGTAAAGTGTGGGAACAAGATAATTAAATCATGCTACGACTTAGTAAGGCATGGGAACGAGATCATGCCTTATTAACAGGTGGTCAAGGCTTAATCATCTCATTCCTATGCCTTACTAACATGTGGTCAAGGCTTAATCATCTCATTCCTATGTCCTGGCCAAGCATTAGGATCTTGTTCCTACGCCTTGTTAAGTCATGGCCACGGATTAATTATCTTGTTCCCGCGCATTATTTTTATTTATATGGAATGTCAACAACATTCCTATATCTCGATATTTCATGTCCCCCTACGGAGCCCCGCTGGTGACATCCTGTATAAATAAAAATAATGCGTGGCCACGACTTAGTAAGGCGTGTAAATGAGATAATTAAGTCGTGGCCACGACTTAACAAAGCATGGGAACGAGATCCTAATGCGTGGCCACCGCGTAGTAAGGCGTGGGAACGAGATCCTAAAGCATGGCCACGACTTAGTAAGCCGTGATCTCGTTCCCACGCATTACTAAGTCATGGCCACGACTTAATCATCTCATTCCCATGCCTTACTAAGTCGTGGGCACGCATTAGGATCTTATTCCCACGCGTTAATAAGGCGTGGCCACGCATTATTTTTATTTCTACATGATGTTATCATCAGGGCTCCGCACATATCTATTCAAGCAAGTTAGAGAGTAATCTTTACTGTATTTACGGAACATCGGCACTAGGTGGCGGTATAGACTACTAGCGCGCTTCTGAAGAGGAGCCCGGGGCCCTTTCGGGCTGATCTGAAGTCAGTTTTCCACTTTCTTTCACAGAACAAGAGGCGTTGATGTGCGCAGTACCATCTGTTCTCTGATCAGCTTTGGTCCTGTATTCAGCTGCGGCCCCTTAAAGCTGACCCGAGATCAGTTTATCCGCTGCTCTTACCGCGCTGGCGGCTTTAATCACTGCAGTGAGACCTGATTCGGGATCAGCGCGCACCACCGCCAGGCCTCTTCGCCACGTGAACGCGCAGCCGTAACCCAACCGACCTAAACAAAGATGGCGGCCTGTGTTATACGCAGGGGGCTCCTGTCTGCCGTTAGTAAGTATAGTAAAAGCCACACGCTGCGGGCGCTCAGTGTGGACCTGAACAGCAGACACGAAGTAAGCAGGCGCTGTTTACAGTGCTCCTCGTGTGGCCTTCTGAATGTACAGCAGAAACGGTTCATGTCTTCACGGTAAGAAGCGGTGCTCTTCCAGCTCATCTGTGTCGCGCTAACACGGCTAAAGCTAACTGGCTAACCGGTCTGCGGTGGCCGGAGGCGCCGTTAATGCGCAGTGAATACTTTGTTGACACACGGAGCGTTGATTTCGCTCTGTATCCGTCTAAACTGACTGCAGACTATCATGTTATTATTATTTAGCTAGGCTAGCGCAGAGTAAGTTAAAGCCATTAGCTGACAGGCTAACTGACTGCCGGCCAAGGCTCTTGCATGGCAGGCAGACAGGCTGTTGTGTAACAGCTGAAGTTGCGCAGCTCTCTGGATGCTTCAGCTATGCAAGGTCAGCTTCTCTTTCTTTAGCCGCTTTTAGGCTTCTGGCACGTTATTTGGCTGCACTCTTAAAAAAATCTGGTTCTTCTGGTTTTCTTTGCTAAAGACAGTTATTCTGTATAGAACCACAAACACTCGGAGGATGTGTGGGAATAAGGAGGCCAATCATACACATATTTTTTGGAAATGCAATATACTGTACTCTTTTTGGGAAAATGTATACAATGTGGTTAAAGACATATTGGGTTATTCAGTCCCTAAAGAATTCAGAGTTATGTATCTTGGATATATAGATAATCATGTTATGGATAATGATAAATATTTTACAAGAATACTTCTGACAGCCAGCAAAAAAGCAATAACACGAAATTGGTATAAAATTGAACCCCCCCCAACAGAACAGTGGGTGGTAATTGTAAGACAAATCTATATACTAGAAAAAATCACTTACTAATTTCGATTGAGGGAAAACGTATTTGCAAACAAGTGGCGTAAATAGACAACATATGACACCATAAGGGATAAATAGACGTGAATGCAAGAATATAGTATTTTTAAACATGATTGATAAGAGTTTTGTAACCATAGACAGCCCCTTTCTCTCACCCCTTTGTTCCCCTTCTTTTTTCCTGGTGTTGTTCTGTCTGTAATGTTTCTTCATTGTATACATCTTACATCTATGTCCACTTGTGTAAAAAAAAATAAAAACTCAATAAACACTTAAGTGTAAAAAAAAAAAAAGAACCACACACACTCCATGCTTACATGGCTCTGTGCATGGTGAAATGGTTATTCAGAGTTCGTAGAGAATGTGTTATATATGGTTCTATATAGAACCTTTTTGAAAATGGTTCTGCTGTTGTCACGATGTGAAGATTGTAGCTTTTGAAGAACTGCCATCTTTGTTTTTGGCGCTATAACTTATAGAACCATTTTCAAAGACGTTCTATGTGGACCCATATGCAGCACACTCTACAACAATCTGAAGAACCAGTTCTCCATGCAAAGAAGCGTTCATTGTTCTGTATAGAACCATTGTCTTTACTGAACAACCCTTGACGAGCCAACTTCTTTAAGTGTGTAACAAAAGAAGAATCCTTTTTGGTGCTATATAGTTAGAACCATTTTCAGAAAGGTTCTATATAAAACAATATCAATTACAACACATTCTCCATCAATTGGAAGAACCATTTCATCATGTGAAGAGCCATTTAAGCATGCACATGTTTTTTTGACTGGGCATGGTTCTATGTACAACCATTGTCTTTACTAAACAACCCTTGGAGAATCACCTTTTAGGTGAGGAACAGCAGAAGATCCTTTTTGGTGCTATTTAGAATAATTTTCAAAAAGGTTCCAGGTAGAACCGTATACAGCTCATTCTCCATCAGTCTGAAGAACCATTTCAATATGCAAAGAACCAAGCATGAAATGGTTCTAAATAGAACTCTTGGTCATAAATAGAACCATTCTCTTTACTGAAGAACCCTTGAAGAACCACCTTTTTAAAAAGTGTGTTTCTAAGCGTTCTTTGTCGTGATTGGTCAGTCTTGCACTATTTGAGTTCTTGTCTGGCTTGTAACTTGTTTGCAGGAGAACCAGCTTTTGTTCATCGACACATTTTATTTTATAAAATAAATTCAGTTTCACCAAGTAAAGATGTTACTGGGTCAGTAATGTGACACGTAAATTTTTTTTCCAGTTTATAAAAGGTTTAAAAGATGCCATATAGATGTCGTACCTCTCCACATATCTACTCACTTTAACTTTACAAAAACATTAGTTAATTAAGTTAATTGTAATTTTTTCTTTTACTTAAAGGGTCAAAATATCATCTGGTGCGACCATCTGGCAATGTCTGCTGGTTTGAAAACGTCTTTGAAATTCCTCTAAATCTATTCATTTTTATTTTTTGTCCCATTTGGCATGATTTCCAAAGTGTTTTGTAGTCCTGGACAAAATTGCTGCTTAAAATACGCATTTTGACAAAAATTGAATTCTCACATGACAAAATTTGCCTTATTAGAAGTAGTGATATGGCACAAGTATCACATCACGATGCTTAGACGTTTTCATGATACACAATATGATTCATGATATTTTAATATCACAGTCCACTTGTAGGTCCACATTTAAAAACTACCATCACCAACTTATCAGGTACAGTGATTTATATTCAGCATTTTGCATACTGTGCTGCACTAAATCCTATTAAACTTGACTATTTATGCTCTCTTTGTAGTGAAACATGAGGTTATGAGTGTTTTTCAAGTACCAGAAATATTAATAAAATGCTTAGTTTATCACAATAACAGAAAACAATGATAAAGATTTGTCGTATTGCTCATCTCTAACTAGAAGGAATAATAATGTAGCACGAAAGTTTTAGTAGGAAATTCATGGCTATCGAAGGGAAAATTTGTAGCATGAATTAACTTTGAACATGTGCTAATTCAGTTTTCAATGTAAAAAAGTGGTTTTTGTGTGTAAAAGTGAAATCTTTATGTTGAAGCCTTAAATGGCAATTTTACCCAGTCAAAATTTCTCTAATATCAAGAAAGTGAAAGTTAAAACTGATTGCCATATGACACCGTTTCAGTGGCAGCAGGCAGTAAGCTGGGTACTCATTGCGAAATATGTTGCATTATCAGAGACTGGTATGGAATGGGACACACATTTATGTTAAAACAAACAGTGGTCTTAGTTGCATAGGCTGTTTAACAGGTTCCTAAGTTCTGAAAAGAGTTCAGATAGGGTGTTTCTATCTGGCATGGCACTAAGCAAAAGTGGACCCCCCCCCCCAACATCACACATGGTCTGTATGCAGCTTAGCCAGCATTACCGGTGAGAACAAATGTCTGGCTGGTAACTTGAATGTTTATGTAACCAGACAGTAGCAGATCACTAAGATCAGGTTTTATGTTTTGACTGATATATGATTGTTAGAGAGGGTTACTGTCCCACTTGTGGCTGGCAACGAACTAAATTCATGTTAACTAAACATGAATTTAGTTAACAGTAAAAGCAGTTAAACAGCCAAAATCATTTACTCTTCCATTTGTGGTCAGCCATCCCATAGAGTTTCTAATGTACTCATCATGTACTGTCTGTTTAAGCGCGTGTATGTGAATAAGCAGTAGTTAGTGTAGACAGTGTTCTGCAGATGTGGAAAACATGGACATTTGAAAAACGCACATGTCCAAACCCAGAAGTATTCAGAACATGCTGGCATGAAGTCAGGATGTAGAGATTTTAAATATTTTAAGACAAAGAAAAAAAAAAGCTGTAAATGCTCTCGTATTCACTGCTTTGCCTTTATGCAATTAGTAATAGCAAAAATGTAGAACTGTGATTGTAGAATTTCTCTATGAGAAAAGAGCAGTAACCCTAAAGAAGTGGCCTCAGGGAAGAGAAAACACAAGTGTCTTAATCTGGACCCTTCCCCCTTCACTCATCGCCCACAAGACCATATTTAGGACAAAACATTGAGAATATGGACTAAACCAGCCCAACTGATGTTTGTAAAATTCTTGGAAAATGATATTAGAATTTGATCGTCACGTGACGAATGTGAATCCTTCGGATTAGGAGCTTAAACATCATAATAAATCATGATCAGAGTTCTTAGAAACCAAAACAGGGTCCAGTTTAAGCTCATAAGACATGATAACGGTAAATAACGTGTCTGAAGATTAAACATATACTTATCTTTAATCTGCAGACATGTTTAATAAAAGGTATTGACTTAATGTTTGACTTGTAAGAAACAAGTTTAGCGTTTTGTTTTGTTGATGTTGCCACTGGGATGTTATGGTTATGATTATTATGATTATGCGGACAGTTCAACATGTTTTCTAATAATCCCGGGGTTTGTTTTGTTTTCATGTTGTCTTCTTGTCCTCGTGTTTTGTTTGTATGTCTGTTCTTTCTTCTGCGTGTGTCCGTCCAATCGGCTGTGTGTGCAAATTATTTTTTATGTCTGCCTGTGTGTTTAACGCTCTTGTATATTAATTTATATGCTTGTCACTCTTTGTGCTCTCTGTGTGGGTCTGGGTCTCTGCCTGTATGTGTGTTTGTCCTGTGTGTGTCCTGTTTTGGTCAGTAACAGGCCAGAAGGAAAGGTGCTGGAGACGGTGGGAGTATTTGAAGCCCCCAAGCAACATGGCAAATATGAGACAGGACAGGTAAGGATTTACCAGTATTGGGCAAGTTAAACTAATAGTTATCTCAGCCACATGAAAGCCACCCTTCAGAGAAATGCAGCTAGCTACACTATTAGGTGCATAACAAAATTAGCCACACTGAAGCTGCTGATGTTGATGTTGTCTCTGAGGCTAATTAATATTCAGGGTGTCTAGTAATTACATTTTATATTCACATTCTAATGCATTTTTTATAATTTGTTTTAAGGCCTTAATTAGTATTAAATTGCCTTAAGTTAGTAAAATTGCCTGAATAATTTCAGTACTTAAGTATGCGCTTATAATGTTGGTATTTGTTTATCTGTTTAGTATTTAGTGTTTGCATCCTTTTTAAGCCACGAAATTTGTAGCCTAAATTACAATATAGTTCATAAGCAAAGGCCTTTAGATAGAATAGCTACATGCCTTACACTGTCGCTGATTTCAGTTAATTTGATACACAATTAATACTGTGTAAACTTTGTAACAAACATACACAGAATTATGCTTAATTATGAAATGGAAATATCATCATTTTGAGAATAAATCTTCAGGGATTTGCTTGCAAATACCAACAAGTATTTGTAAAATACTAGTCGGGCCAGTGTTATACGTTTGAAATAAGTTATTTTAAGGTACAGACAGGTGTTGTTTGACTAGTATCTATCTAGCTATCTATCTAGCTATTTATTCGTTGTGTTATATTATCACTGCACCTTTTTTTAGGCCTGTCACAATTATTATAATTGCCTGAGTGCAGGTCTTTGAGATGGTCACATGTTTTTAAGCTGACCGCAAATCAAGCTCAAGCTGTTTTTGTTGTCAGTTGGGAGCAAGATAGAAAAATGCTAGAAAGCAACGTGGCTAATCAGATAGTTCGACAACTTGGCTTGTACTTTGATAGAATACATGCAAAAAGATTAAATTATTAGTTGTAATTATTTATTTATCAATTAATTGTCAGCTAAAATTTATGATTGTGACAGGCCTACAGTTTTAAAATTAGCTTTGAAGTGGCATTAAAAAAGTTTTGAAAGACATTTTGAAAAGTTCTGAATCTGTAGTAAACGTGCCTACGTCTGTCAAACTGGTGAGACTGAGGGATATAATGCTGCACTACACAGTACCACATAACAAATAGCATATCAAATGCTAGTTTTAGACCAGAATGCCCCTTAGAGCATCAACAAAATCTTAATATAATGTGGAAAGTAGCTTATGATAGTTGTAAATCATTTGAAACCCAACTTGTACAAAAACATGTAAGGAGAGAGAGGCTTTTTCAGTACATGGTGAGATGACATCATTTGTATGTGTTTGTCAAAGTTGTTCCTGCATAGCGTGTTTGGCTACAGAGGCATCGTGCTGTTCCCCTGGCATGCCCGCCTCTACGACCGTGACGTCACTCCTCCAACAACCGACAGGTGAATGAACACCGTCTGCATGTCTGTTCCCACTAAAGCATATCACTCAGTTTCTTTATTTGTGCTGTCTTTGTCCCAGAAGCCAAACATGCAAAATTTAAGTTTTTAAAAATGTGTTTGTAGAGAACTAAGGCTTATTTGTGAAACACGTTTGGGTTTTATACATTATTGAAGGGATTTTTCAATGTAGGAAAGGTTATGTAGGGCCAGAAAGCTGTGGAAAACCTGACCAACAACCTTATGTGACAGGACAGATGAATTGGGAGGCCATTGTGAGCTTGTTTCTGTTTCTGTCTTGGTTAAGTTCTGTAGCAACTAGCAATATGTCAACAGTAGGGACTCGTTCACTAAGCCAAAGTCTTAATTTGGTAGAATCACCTTTATGATCAGTCTTGGTTTAAAAACAAATATTGAAGCTTTTCAAATGTTCATTATCAATCACAGGTACCAGTCCTGTGATTTATATATGCACTTTAGTATTTTAAACTGGGTGTATAGAATCCTTTGAAAGTAGCTTATTGCCAAAATACCTATAAGGTATTTTATAAGGGATTTAGTATTGCAACTGTGATGTCTGATATCTTGAACAGTTTTTTGAGTGTCCCCAGACCTTCCTTTTAAATTACTGTGATTACATGCACACCAGTTGGTTGATATTAATGAGTCTCAAGTCTGATGAAGACTTAAGAGTGATCAAATTGGGGAAATATCTTACTGTGAATTTTCTTACCAGTGTTGCGGTTGAGTTAAAAAGGGCAGTTATAAATTAAGTTCCAGGCCTTTTTTGAGGCTTGAATGCTGAGTACAGTGTACCAGACTACTAGTTTATGAGCTCTGCATCAAAAGGTTAAGTTTAAATATGTGTAAAATTACAGCTATTTTGATTTTAAAATTGCACTCTTTCAAATAGGAATTGCGATATAAATACAATTAATTAGCTGCATCTAAATTCAGGGGCTGCGTCCTTTGGAAGCTGCATTTGAAGGCCGATTGCGTCTCAGCGGCGCGACTAGGCTGTCCCTTTTCAAAGGCTCCTTCATATGTGGCCGAGAAATGTGTCGTCCTTTTACATGGCAGCGATCCTTCGCCAGCCAGCATATCCCGAGGTTCATTGGGTGCCAGCGAGGAATTGAGAACATGGCGTAATCAGCAGAGGAGCGAACGGCGACTGAAGAGTGCACTTTTAAATATAAGTATTGGGTTTAAACAGAGACGAGTAGCTAACGGTAGTAATGCTTTAAAAAGAAATATCCAATCTCATCAGCAGCCGGCGGTGAAGCATCTCCAGCTCCAAAAAAACGAAAAATTAAAACAAAAATCAAAATTTCTGGTTCCATCTTTAAAGAACTTTAAAAGAACTTGACAGGAGTGCCGCTTCGCAACGCAGCGGTAAGGGCAGGAACAGCGGTGCTGTGATGCAAACAGAAAATCCACCGTAGGGCAGACCTTCTCATTTCGGTTCAGCCTTCACAGCTCTAAGAAAGCCTTCGAAGGACATGCCTTCACAGACCGCGTCCTTTGAAGGATGCAGCCCCTGAATTAGGACACACTGATTGTTTTGCCTTTCTGAGACTGCTAGTCTAACTAAGACGGGTGCCCAATCCTGGTCCTGTAGATCTACCACCTTGGAGTGAACACCTGCAGCTAGTTTTCTGATGTTCTTAAAGGCCTTCCTTACATAAATCAGGTGTGTCAGATTAAAGTTGGAAAAATCTGGGGGTGGTAGATCTCCAGGACCAGGATTTGGCACCCTAGACATAAGCCTGATTTGCCTGATTAAAACATGCAGAAATGGCAGAAATCATTGAGGTTTGGACATGTGAAAGCTTAGATCTCTCCACTGACCCACAGACAGAGCTTTGTAACGTTTCGAAGCACTTTTTTTCGCTTACGACAGCATCACATGGTTTTAACAACAAAATGAACATGAGTCACAAAAGGGCTGCACTTTTGCAGAGACTCATTCCTCTTGTTAGACGTTTTGTAAAATAGACATTGTTTGATATGTAAATTGAGGGAGTACTGATGTGTGTCCAGTACATTTTAGATTTTTTACCAGATTTTGACACTGACATGGTCTTGGCATGTTAGAGTGTGTTGTGCTGGCATGAGTGGTTCAGACACAGCAGTGTTCCTGCTATGTTTAAATATTTGATTTATGCCTTTTATTGTTATACCCAATCTGACCATTGTTTATCACTATGTTGTTCACTCCTACAGTAAGCCTGAGCCTCCAGGAGCACATGGGTCAAAGGAGGTGAAGGGCAAAACACACACATATTACCAAGTCCTCATCGACACCAGAGACTGCCCTCACATAGTGAGTACACACATGCATGCGCAGAATATACTGCACTAGTGTTAGCTGTTGTTAATTGCTAACTTGGTCTGTTGGTTGTTTTATTGTAGATATTCAGTGAAGCATTTAGATTAGTGTTATTCTGTTCATATATATATATATATATATATATATATATATATATATATATATATATATACACATATATGGTCTGACATCACAAAAATGAATTTAACTTTCAATTTTATTATAGTATTCTACCCCAGCCTATGTAAATCAGCTCAACAACACTTTGGGCCCTTGATAATCACTTAAGATCCTCAGTTTACTTCATCTTTAAGCTTATCAGTTATCTTTAACTACACTGACTGTAATGCAGACTTGTGTAGTTATTCCTAAGCTATTATAGTGTAATTAAGGTTTGGACCTGCCAGAAGATCCTGGCCTACATTAGCCCCATAACTCCAGTACAAAATTAAAGAAGCCAGCTTTGAACACCAAACATGTCTTGGCTGTGAAAAAAATGTATACATTTGATTTTAAGTTTATTGCCAGTTATTGAAATGTGCTCCTTTTCAACTGACAGTCTCAGAGATCACAAACAGAGGCTGTCACATTTCTGGCCAATCACGACGACAGCAGGGCCCTGTATGCCATTCCAGGTGAGCCCAAGTGCACATAACTTACTGTAATCTTTCTTAGGACAGCATGTCAGCATGTTCCTGCCAGAGTCTAATAAAGTAAAGGTTGTCCTTGATAATGAGTAGCTTTTGGTGAAAACATGTATCGCTAATTGAATACTACACGCTAATGTGTAACGTGCAGGAAATAACTATCTTTTGTTTACTGCCTGGTCTCAGTGTTTTTCACCCTGTTTTTCTTAGGGCTAGATTATGTGAGTCATGAGGATATTCTGCCATATAATTCTACGGATCAGGTGCCCATTCAGCATGAGCTGTTTGAGAGATTCCTCATGTTTAACCCTTCTAAAGGTATTCCAAGTCTCTTATAATTTCCAGCCTCTTTAAGATTGTTTGAACCCAGCTCTTTGTCTCACAAGATATCACATATATGTTGTCTAATAACCCTCCCTCTTTGTGTGTGCGGCTCCTCCCAGTGCCCCCTTTTGTACCAAGAGATACATTGCGCGCATGGCAGGAGAAAAACCATCCCTGGCTAGAGTTGTCTGATGTCCACCGTGAGACTACAGAGAATATTCGAGTGACTGTCATCCCTTTTTACATGGGCATGAGGGTAAGCCTGCAGTAGAGATGGGAAATATATGGTATAACCCTCCATTCACACAGGCAGTGACACAACGCTGATTCATTCATTTTCAAAGTTGAGCGAGGTTTAGCTTTATGCAAATCAGGAGTCAGGTGATGTTGCAGTTACCAATAGAAGTTTATCAGGGTGGTGCATGCTTTATCTCTGCCACGGTGACACGGTATTCCCCTTTTTCGGTTCCTATTTTTTGGTCCTGCTAGAGATGGAGGAATAGTGGTGCTGCTTTTGCTACAAATAGATGGTCGCGTTCACAAAGACCAAACACTGTTTTCTTCACATACTGACTGCACAGACAGTGATGTACTACGTGGGGACTGAATTTAGAGACAGTCGATTTCTTTCCAGGGTTTTTTATTTTTAGTGGATATACCAATCCCTATTCTTCCTTCAGTGTGAGTTTTGTCATAACCGTTATACAGGCGTGCCACAAATATGCATAGATAAAGCCACGCTAACGTTAACCATTTTAGCTGGGTGGTTGAGTCATTGTTGTTTTGGTCACACGTCAAACGAATATGAAAAAGCAACAGCCCCTCAGTCACCTCCCACTGTGTAGTCTGTTGCGTCTGAGGTAGTCGACATAGCTTTTGAGGTAGTGGACTTTTGATCAGTCTTTTGGGGTGAGCCTTAGCCTCACATTGCCACACTCGGTCAGCTGCATCAGATGGCGCTGCGGTCTCTGGGCCTTGTGTGCAATAAAAGCTGTGAAGCAGCTGGTAGTTTTAGTTGTATAATTGTAATAGTTCCAGCACTGTCTGACAGTTGGAGGCATGAGACAATAGGACTGTATACTTATCAGCTATAAGGTAAAGAAGAAACTCGTCATTTATTTAGAATATACAGTGTGAGGGGTACACAGGAGTGAGATTGAGAAGGCTGGTTTTAGTTCATCATAGAAGAAAAGCTTTCAGTGCCTGTTTACCTTGAGCCTCAAATCACACATTAAATACATATGTTCTGCTACTACATCTGTCTTTTTCTGGATTTATTGTAAAAAATTTATAGTGAAGAGTTGAAAAAATGACAAATGTCTAATTGTATCTTAATTTTTGAAATCCCACAGGAAGCACAGAATTCCCATGTTTACTGGGTAAGTAAAAAGCAGAAAAGCTATACATTTAAAGATGTGGTCATCATTTTTTTTTGTAGTATTTGGTGAAATTTTTATCACATTCCAGTAGCTGTCGATAAAATGTACTCAGAGGTGAAAATGTAGTCTTTCTGGCTGCCCCAGGCTCTGCAAACAAGAAAAAACTAATTAAGCATTCAGGCATTCCAGCACATGTGTGTTTTGGAGCAGGACTATAGAGAGACCATTGAAGAGGCTACATCTGTTTGGCTGTTAAGTTTCTAAACAGCTAGCTTCAGCTAACGTCTGTGAAAATCGATGACCCCACCATTAAATGGGAGCCCGTTCATCACATTATGAAAGTTTTCACAGACTCCATATTAAGAATTCTTTCTGGTCCCAGCCTAATATTTATGCATATGTGTTTGTGTGCCTCAGTGGCGCTACTGCATCCGTTTGGAGAACATGGGGAACGAGGTTGTGCAGCTGAGAGAGAGACACTGGAGGATCTTCAGCTTATCAGGAACCTTGGAGACTGTCAGAGGCCGAGGGGTGGTAGGCAGGGTGAGTAACCAGGACCATTAGCAGAACGTCCTTCCTTACGATTCTGAAAAACGCTGAAACACCTACAGTTTGCTTTGGAACAAAGTGTAAAATATAAAAATTATTTGTTTGAAACTAAACTTGAAAACCCATCTCTGTGATAATGCTAATTACTGTTAACACATGTATGAGGTTTCTGGTAGTATGTTGCCATTAAGCTGAAGCTCATGAAAACATGAAAACATTTTGACCGTCCCAGATTTAACATTGACATTTGAAGCTTGTAACAGACATGAACATGTATTTTACCTTGTAGTAGTTTTACAGTGACCTCAAACATAGAGCTGCTGCTGTTTTCCAATCCTACACAAAACTGAGAACTGTCTGGGCATGGTCTAATATTCTTACAAATGGTAGCAAGCCATAAATATTAGTTTGCCCACTTTTACAATAGTGTTAATGCAGCATAATGCAGCATAGAGCTGCTGTTGCTGTTTCAGTGGACAGAGACCAGTTAGAGTACCATCTCATCTGTAACCAGTGGTGTAAGTTAAGTTACCCTTATCAGTCCCACAACGGGGAAATTTCACCTCTGCATTTTAACCCATCCATGCAGTGAAACATCCACACACACTCTAGTGAATGCACACACACTAGGGGGCAGTGAGCACACTTGCCTGGAGCGGTGGGCAGCACATCCACAGCACCTGGGCAGCAGTTGGGGGTTAGGTGCCCTGCTCAAGGGCACTTCAGTCACGTACTATCGGCTCAGGGGATCGAACTGGCTCAGGCGCTCAGGGGATCGAATTGGACACAGTCCAGGCTGGTTCCCTAACCTCCAGCCCATGACTGCCCCCAATTTCTAGAACTTCCAAAAGGCTTAGAGCAGAGATCATCAAATCTGGGCACTGAGTCCAGTTTCTAGTCCTAGATTTTGTAATCACAGATATTTAAGTGAACTGTTGATGCAAATGATTGGCCACCTGGTGTCACGCCTACCAATGATTACAAAATCCTATATTTAGAAACTGGATCCAAGGTCCAGATTTGAAGACCTCTGGCCTAGAGTGACATTTTTCCCACAAAATTGGCCCCACTCATGATTGGTTCATTCCACTGTCAGTTCATAATTATATTGGCAGTTAATCTAATATGTAAGGCCTTCTGTCCAGCACCTGAAGCTTTAACAAATAGGAGAGCTGGCTTGGCTGTATCTATCTAGACACCACAGAGAAAAACATCCTGATTGGATAATTTTGTTTCCAACCGAAACTTAACAAAATAAGAGTCTTGTTACAATACTTGCAGAGTTCATGATGATTATACTGAATAAACATAAATTTAAAAAGTACAGATGATCCTAGAAATCATTAAGCCTTTCCTGAGCTTTACTCAAGCTTTGTACTGACCACTTTGCACCCAGACAGGAGAAACTCACAAATTTTGAAAAAAAAATCACAAATTTTGATTTCTTGGGGCTTCAAAGCGAAAACTATACTTCTGTCATGAATTAAAGATTTTTGACATTTGAAATTAAACTAAGTGAGAGAATAAATTAATTAGGATTATCAAATAGGATTAACAAGAACATTTGAGGCTGGTCAGCATGCCAGCATCCCTTCAGTGGTTCATTAACTCGCATATTTGCTTGTTGAGACACCGTAGTGCTGCATGGCATGGAATTAATTTTGCTGTGTGAGTATTGTTCTTGTTACCTTTTACCCAGTAACTTTTTCCCTAGAGCACAAGCATGTAGAGCACAGCTATGCTCTCTCAGAGCTACCTTTCCCCGTCATCATATAACACACACACACAGAACTGTGCTCTCAGTGTGCCCCACCTTAAGAAATAAACAGTGTAATGTTAAGAAAGCAAAAGTATTTAACGAGATAATTAAAACATGCATGCATTTGTTTCTCTAATACACTGAATTCTTCATGAAAACTTTGAATTCAGATTGCACATACATTTTGATTTGCTGCAAGTAATGTAAATAAGTCTAAGTCATAAATTCTTCTGTGTGTCGGACAGGAGCCAGTTTTGTCCAAAGAGCAGCCAGCGTTCCAGTACAGCAGTCACGTATCCCTGCAGGCCCCCAGCGGACACATGTGGTGAGTGTCACATGCAAGCGTTCACACACCTGTTAGTGTTGATACCTGTGTCTCAGGTTGAACAAACATAGGCTGTAAAGAATGTGATGATAAAACACAAAATAACTGTCCTTATGGTACTATTTTCATTTGTATTTCAGTCATCTATACAGTCGTGTGCAAAGTTTAAAACCTCAGTCAAATTACATGTTTTGTTGATTTTCTGAAGCTGAAGTTACAATATAAGACTTACCTGGATTTTAGCCCCATTCTCAGTCTGGCTAAGTCTACGCTGGTTGGTTCTAGTCTGCAGGTTTGGGTCGGTTGAAGTCGGTAGATCGGAGCGTGATCCAGTTGTGTATACTGGTCAGCAACTCAGTCTGAACGAATTCCTCCGACAGCCAGTGAAAACTGAAAGTGTGAAAGAAAACATACAGCGAGTGAAAAAACTGGTTGAAAAGACGTGTGTAGTGCTTTTTAATGACCCAAGTTCAAGGCTGGTGCACAATTGAGTACTTGTACATCTAAAACCCTGAAAACCGCACTACGCCACACTAATCACATCTATGCATCATTGAGCCTTACTTAAATATCTTTACTTGTTGTTTCTTTACTGTGTCAACAAAAACAGAAGCAGCAGCAGCTTCACTTTTGTTTACTTGCATCTAATAGTAATGGTGGAACACGCGTGTTCATGCAAGTTAAGTGAGTTCGGTTTGGTTCAGCAAGAACTTAAAAGTTGTGTAATCTTGGTGATCTTGGGATCACACATTTCAGTCGTCCCAAAACCCTGCAGAAACCAGTCGGATAGTGTGAGATACCCAGTCTTTTTTTATAATCCACTAGGAGGAGTCGTGTACTGTATCCAAGGCTTGTGAAAAGTTAAAACATCACTTAAACAAACTTAAAAATGGCATTTTTCTGCAAATATTTGTGCACCCTTTCCATTAGTTTATGCAGGTGAACATATAGGACAGAAAATGAAACATAAAATGAGCCATAACTTTTGCCAAGACCGCATTTTATGTTTTTTTCCTTTTCCCTTATTCCAGTATGTTAAATTTAGTAAATGAACAGTAACTGTGCATTAAAATGTGCAGAGATGTGTTCTCTGTAGAGGATGTGTTCACTCAGACAATCAACAAAAACATGTCATTTGACCAGGGGCGCCAAAACATTTGCATGCTACTGTATATGTGTTAATTCTCAAGTCTCGGGTCGGTCAAAGAAAGTTTAAAACTGTCGCACACAGTAGATATGCAGCGTGTCTTTACTCATAAAAACTCTATATAACTCTAGAATAAATACACATAAACATTAATCAATCAATAATCCAGTTGGTTATGTACATCATCACTGTCAGAACAAAACATCTAATCTCCAAAAGCTTAGCTTTACAGTTGAAGGGGAAAAAATTACAAAATTTTACATCATTTTGACCCATTTCTGTTGGTCTTTTTGTCATGAAATTATGACACAGTTTGTACAGCAGCTGGTATTTTTAAAATATGTATAAAAAGAGAACCATAAAAATGGAAATACGAGGTTTTCTTCAGGGAGAAGATGCTGTAAAAAATGTCAGCAGTATGCTGCGTGTTTGTTGCGGCAGTATGGTGGCGATGACGGACATAACATCCATCAAGAGTGTCAATTTTGACTGTATATCATTCATTTGAGGTGACTGCCTGCCGTTGTCTGTTGCTAAACTGGGTCGTCAACATGGTTGCCATGGCAAAGTCATGCCTCTGACACTGTACTCAGTTTATCATAGCCTTTTCTTAAAGTGGCACTGCTGTTTTGCTGGTGCATGTTCCAAATACCGTGATACAAACTTTGTATTGTGAAAATGTCTTGAGGTATTTAGGTCAGGCATGTCAAACTGGGCACTTTCTGGGCCAAAGTGCTGCAAAGATTAGCGTTTACCCTCATCTAACACTATGAATTCAGTTCTCGAAGGCCTCAGCTAATTAGCTGATGAGCTGAATCAGGCGTGTGTAATGAGGCACCATGCTGAAGGCTGCAGAGTTTTGGCAAGGATTTGAGTTTGACACGTGATCTTAGTGAGTCTGCGTTACTTTCAATGTGAAAAGGTGTTCAAAGCTTTCTTTGCTCTTTATGAAAGGTAAAGTAAACATCAGCACATGTTCAAGCACCATTTTTTCCATGCTGAAAATACCCCATCTGCTTTTATCAGTAGATGACGTTTGAAATTTACATTTGAAAACTTGACTGCTGAGCTATTCAGTAATCTTGCTCTGGGTAGTGATGAGCTGGAATACTAATAGGGTGAGAAGCATTCTATGGATCGGTTTCCCAGACAGGGATTGCGGTTCGTTCTGGGCTGCATTTTTCTTTCAGTGGAGGATCACCGTTCAGAACAGTGTGTCCAGGAGAACAACCCCATATGTTTAGGTTCTTTGGCATTGAGTACTGACTCTAGCTAGAATATAATCCACCTGTCATTTTCACACAATCGCAGAATATGTGGATTGAGCAAAGGGCAGTTTTGTGCCTGGCTTTTGGAGTCACTGAGTGGCTTAGGGGTCACCAGGCCATCCAGGAATTCTTTGTGCATTACATAGTGTGCATCTCTGTGTGTAGCATTCATGAGATTACTGCACACAATACATGTATGGTTCTGTTGTCAGTAGCTGTGTCTTTGTTGCGTACATGCAACATTTGCAGTAGTATATAATGGTTGGTAGGGGTCTTTGTTGTTATACTGTGTGTGTTTTGGCAGTTTTAAATCTGATGTGTGTATTTTTTGAATGAATACATTTCTGCATTTCTATATGGGGGGTGAGGTGGTTAATGACTGTGTGATTCCATATTACATTTCATTGTTCAGAAGTTTGGTACCACGTTACATTAATTTTTTTTAGATTGATAGTTCCACAAATATATAATTAACACAAATATATGAAATATATTATATATAGTAATAGATAAAGACATGTTTAGATGTTTTATTCAGTATATTTGATATATAAATATATATTATTCAGTTTCCTAGTTATTAAATAATATTTAATATAGTATTTTTATAATAATTAAGTTATCCGCCTCAAAAATTGATCACCATTTTTTAAATATGAGACATTCTGGATATTACTTTTATTATAACTTCATTCTCAGTGGTATTAAGCTTTCTCAGTTAATTTAGAAGCATCTCTGTTCATCATTCTGGACACATCTCAAATTTGTTGCGCAGCTTCGTAGTTATTATGTGAAACCTGTGAAGTTGCACAGGACTAACTATATACAGTAGTATTATACAATAGTATAACATATTACAATAGTAGTATTTATGTATCGTCAAGGTCTTTAATTTTATTATCAACATTGATTTCAAACTTTTTAACAGTGATTCCAAACTTTTGAACTGTTGTGTGAGTAGCGGGGGGCTGGTGGGGGCCGGGACGCTGGGTCTCTGACGGTGCGTCTCCTTGTGTCTCTGACCCCATGCAGGGGCTCCTACAGGCTCGAGAGGCCCAGCGGCACATTCTTCGACGTGCGCATCCCTCCCTTCTCTCTCGAGAGCAAGAAGGACGATACTCCCAACGGCTTCCTGCCTGGCCCCTTCACCTCACTGGCCTAAGAGCCCTGAGCCCAGAGCCCTGAGCCCCAGTCTGCCCCCTGCCATGCCATGCCATCCCCAGCCTTGCCCCAGCATGCATCTACTCTCAAGCTACCTCAGAGTCATTGATCTTTCTCACTTTTCCTGCAACTAAGTTCTAGGGCTGCACAGTATGGACAAGAACCCAGTCCTCAGGGCCCATCAGACAGTTCCACATTTTTGCTCTTATCGTCTATGTTGGGCTCTGGAATAGAGCAAAAGTGTGGAACCGTCAGGTGGGCCCTAAGGACTTGGTCGAAACACTGCAAAAAAGCTTTTAGTGACTAGTTAGAGACTCATTTGCATTTAGCAAGCTTTGGCAATATCAACATTGCGAAAGCTCATATCATGATAAAATATTGTGATAAAATTTAGTGGTAAATGTGATGTATTGTGCAGCCCTGTCAAGTACTTTTGTGTCTCTATTGTCACTGCTGTCCCAAAACCCCCACTCTCTCTACTATCACCTTTACCTTGCTTAGCACTTATTTTTCTCTGTTTATCCTACATTTCATTCTGTTTGTTTTAACCTACAAGCCCTAAAGCAACCTTGAGGCACCACCCAGATCAGTTTTATTTCTTTCTACCAGTGATGCAACGAAATTCTTGACTAAAATTGAAATTCGGGACGCACTCGGCCAAAAAAACGAAAACTGAAAGAAATAATTATTTTGTGTATAATTGTTAAATAGAATATTTATGTTTTTGAATTAACATAATGCTTCAAATGCAAGAATGGCGCTGTCGATAAAGAGAACTGGAAGAATGAGAGTAGTTAAGTTTTCAACAGCTTGCTAAGTAATATTAGATATAAAAAATTGTAAAATGATGAATGTAATACTTGACTGAGTACCAGAGCACTTCCGCTATGATGACAGAAACACCTCGTTTTTAATATGTAAAGAATTCCTGCCTGGCATTCTAACGTTTCTCCAGCAGGAGGTGCTATAAATACACACAATTCACATGTGTGTGTAGTAGTTTATAGAAGAAACAGCCATAAACCTCAGCAGAATCTGACAAACACTTGTGCTTGCAGTAACAACTGTAAAAACAAGGTAAGAAGTAAATTACCAAAATCATCATTAATTTTTTTTTATCAAATTAGCTAATGCTAAAAAGCATGTAAGCTGAAGTCTATATTTTGAATGTGTTAAGTGTTTGATTTTGACACTTTATTGTAGACCTATTTAATTTTTTTGGTTTTTCTTTCTTTTGACCGTTTTTGGCCGAGAATTGTCAGTGACTGAAATGTCTGTGCGTCCCTAAGTTCTACACCTTTCTTTCCTCCAAATCCAGGCAGCTAATACATTTCATTCTGAGCCCTCATTTCATAATATTATCCAAAGCAAACTAGCCAAGCACTTACATGTCCTGTTATTCTCTCTGTTGTGTATAAATACTTTTCTGACCCGCTGACTCACCAAATAATGCTGTCTTTTATTACCCCCAACCTACCTCACTTGTCAAACCTTAAACTACCCAGATAGACCAGGGGTTACAGACTTGGGTGAAGTTTAGTTCTGAACAAGTCATATATTTTCAATACAAAAGCTACATTAGCTGCATAAGCTGTATACATCAGACCTCTTAAAGCAGTGAGTGCTGCTCTATGGTCAGTTTTCTCAGCCTAATTTTTAATGTAATTATTTATGAAGATCTTATAGATGTTAGAAATGCACCATTACTCTAATGCCGTTTATCTACCGGGAAGTATAGTCAGGCACAGTACGGGCACGCATTTGAACTCAGAACTGTCTGTACCCTTCTGTTTCCCATTGCATAACAAACCTGAAAACTGTCTTTTTAGCTTATGTGGTCACACGATTTCTCACGAAATCAAATGTTAGCAGTAAATGTAGACAAGTTCTGATTTAGCATTTGAGCAGCATTTTTTTTTTGGGAGTCACAGACAGCTATTCTGGCAAGCTAGGTTTTTGTTGTTGTTGTTGTGGTTGTTGTTGTTTTCCACCTAATGGGGTCATCTGACTGAAGTGACACCTTGTGACGATTAACTGACAATTGCATTTGACTAATCAGTGGTTTGCACCATTACTAACTCCACCTGTACAGTCCTGCTTGGCACTTTTGGTACCCTTGCTAGAAGGGTAACCCATATCAGCACAGGTGCTCAGACACGATACGGCTCACTTGGCAGTAGACATGGCAGTAAAATGCGTGATTGTGGATTTGTAACCATGTCATACCCCACTGCCCGGCGGCAAAACATTATAAGAAATCATAAGCTTGAAGTACATGGAGGTGCAGCTTCACTAACGTCCATTGATTGTTAACCATGTTAGCATTTTTGGGGTAATGCATTTATAATAGTCCTAAATGTGAATAACAATGTCTGCCTACTCTTACCTGTTTGTCACTGGACTCTGAACACTTACCCGCACTTTGAGTCTAGATCAGGGCACCATAACCTGGACCTGGAGATCTACCACCTGCAGGGTTCAGTTCCAGTGATAATCTAACACACCTGATCACACCTGGTAACGAAGGCCTTCAGAGACATCTGAGTATTAAAGCCAGGTGTGCTGGACCTCAGCTCTTCAGGGTGGTATTTCTCCAGGACCACGATTAGGCACCCCTCTTCTAGATGACCTACCCCAAATTGACACAGTATAAATGAGCTCTTTAGCTAGAGCACACGAGGAATGTAGAACGCCAAGTAAAACAATGTCCAGGAACAATTCAGATACATAAAACTCAAAGAAGAACCTGGAGGAACCTCTTCGGATTAAGAGCTCGAGTCCAGTTTCCGGTCCTGAGTTTTGTAATCAGTAGTAGGCGTGTCGCTGGGTCACCAGTGGTTCATCAACAGTTCAGTTCATCCCTGTGATTATAAAATTCAGTGCCAAAAACTGGGTTTAGGATCCACAATTGTAGACTGCTGTGCTAGATGAAGGTTCTAGCACTTGTGCCCTGTGAGGTTTTGCTAGTGAAACAGAAATTGGAGAATTATGGAATGCAGGATTGTGCTTCTCTCCAGTTTTGACTGGATGACCTGTTTAATGCGAGTTAATGTTTGTAAGCACTTGCCTTGAGGTCTCATACATTAACGGGGGGTAGTTTTTGACAACTGTAACCCCCCTGTTTAATGGCATGGGAGAATGCAAGTCCTTGTTGGCAAGAATATAGTGTGTTTGTGTATATGTGCATGGTTGGAAGTGCTAATTTAGGATTTACTTCCAAATATCGGTGTATGTTTTAGCACCCTCAGAAGTGTATCAGGTTTCATGTGTAAGTCTGTTAGAGCTTCTCTGTGAAAGTAAGAAGATTTAAGCACTAATTACTTGAGTGACTGAAGCCAGGATGGGCAAAATGTGTGCCACGATAGTTCAAGGCTATCACAATATGTGTTCTGAACAGCATAACACTGTGAAACACTGTATGCAGACACTAAATTATTGCTGTGAGTAGATTTGTTGTGAACGCTGATTATGGCTTGCAAAATGAAGTATTTCGCTCATCTGTTATTGTGCAGCAGGGCTGAGTAATACAGTCTTGGCAGTGAACAGTTCTCAGGGCTCAGAATTTAACACAATGTTCTCAATACAAGATAAAATGAATTATTTATTGTGGTAATAATAATTTCTGTACCACAATGTTGTGCTGTTTGCCCCAGCACTACACATTTTTTAATAAATCACTGGGAATTTAAACGCTGTTGTGAACATTAAATGTAATGTAAAGTAGGAATGTGACGATACAGAACTTCTGATAACTGACAGTTGTGGCTGATTACGATATCAGTAAATTTACATTTTGAAATAAGTTCATACTATAGTTCACAACACAACATGGCTAAATCAGACCGTTTTTCAGAATTATTATGAACTTTTACACTATTTAATGTCAATATTTTCCATAATTTACCTAAAGCCATTCACAGCAGTAAGTGAATGTGCCACCAGGAATTATGTTCAAGGACATATTATTACAGTGCCTGCCAGTTACATTTGTTTAACTTACGTTGGCCCACCAGCATGTCATGATGACAGGCCATTCTAATCTTGCTGTCCACAGACTGTGAGATGGATTGATAACGACAGAACTTTGTCCTCATTGGACTAATAGTTGCCCGCTGACAGCCATGACATTTGTTCTTGTTCATTCTAAAATCTTCACCTCATAATCATGTTTAGCTTTTATTCCATGTGTGATGATAATGTCATGCGCCATAATGGCACCATCTCTGCTCATTCGTCTTGTCATGTTTATCAAAATGAAAATGCATGGGAAAATGCAGTTTGTTGGGAATGAATTCATACAGTCATATGCAAAAGGTTGGGCCCCCTCGTCACATTACATCCTCTACAGAGAGCACACTTGTGTACAAGTAATGCTTATTTGTTCAGTTTAACGTGTGTGTTTGGGGGGGAAAAAATGAAAAATGTATCCTGTGCAAAATCATATTTTATATGTTTAATTTTTCCCCTAATATGTTAAACTCAGCAAATACATAGAAATTGTGCGGAAAATGCCAAAGTTAAGGGTCCGTAGAGGATGTGTTAACTTATCACATACGTGAAATTTGACCAGCAGGATTCAAACTTTTGCATTTGACTGTAAGTAGGCCCATCATTACTCAGAGGATGTATTGAAAACAGAACTTAGATTCTTAAATTGTGCAGTGTTTCTGGCAATTATCCTCATATATGTACTTTATAAAAGCCTGGAGAAACATTTTGTCTGTGAATGTTGTAAGATCCACCTTGGATGGGTTGCAACTGGTAACACTGCCCAGCTTGGCAGTTGACTTTTCAACTCCTCACTTCTATACAACTGGCTACTTGCGCCATCCGTTGAAAAAGCCTGCTGTTGTACTTGCCAGGATGGGGAACTGAACCCTAGTGTCACGTATGTGTCTGAAGCTTTATCCACTATGCTGTCCATTTGTCTGACTAAAAAAGAAGGAAAATTCCCACCACTAGTGACCACACATGCATCACGGTGTGTGAAAGTTAGAAATAAGGTGCTAAATTATGGGTTGTAATTATCAGCCCGGTATTATTGTTATTATTATATTATTTCAATATCAGACAATATCAGAATATAAAGAGAAGCAACGAATATAGAAGAAAGGAAGCCAGGTCTGCTTGTTCTCAGAGATTCAGGCTCTTTGAGTTTGTAGGTTGATTATTTGATGTTTCAGTATGTCTTCAAGTCGTGTAACTCAAGTACAGGTACTATACATCACATGCTCCTGTATACCACAGTACTTGTTATAGAATCTGCTGCATATACAACCAGAAACTGTAGTGATTCTGTACTGTTCACTTATTCCATCTAAATTTCTTTGTCACATCACTTTACAGGCAATCAAGATTGTTTAACTATATCAGCCCTTCTCTGGGTTTTTGTCTATAGATTTTGTAATTTATGCCTCTTGCTCTCACATTTCTGCTTGTTCTGTTGGTTTGTGGAAGTTCTTTAGAGCTGTTTAATGGTGTTGAAGTGCTGACTGTAACCGTTTGAGTTATGAAGGGTTTGTATCAGTACAATCATCTGGCAGTTTGGAAATAATAAAATTGGGTATTTTTTTTGAAAAATGTGAGAAGTCTGTTGTATAAATATGCATTCCATTGTACACTTAGACACAAACCTATGCAATTTTACAGATTTGCACAGTACAGTAAAAGTCAGAGACCACCCATCATTTATTTTTCAATTCAAACTTGTCCAAACCATTAAGTACAAATTAGATCATTTTTGAGAAATTAGATATAAAACAATCCACTTGCACAAAGTCAAAGCAAAGCAGATGATAAATGGGATTTAAATGATGGTAGCTATTATAAAATAAAAGTTCATAATTTCATGTTTCCAGTTAGGAAAAGAGCTTTACAGGAGCTAAATACTAAATACTGTCCTAACTTCAGCAACCCCAGTGGTGTCTTGACTTCTGTTTTAAGCTTCTGTATCTGCAGTTAGCTTTTCGAATGATAAGGGAAGGTTAACAAGTTCACTAGTATTAACTACAGATAATAATAATAATAATAATAATAATGTCTATTTATAGCACTTTTTATGCCAGTGGCAGCTCAAAGAGCTTTATAGAAAGGTGATAAAGCTTAACAGTTAATACAGGAACTTAGGAGTACTCATTTAAAGTCATATAGGAAAATGACAGATCAAATTAAAAGATAAATACCGAGAGACAGAGTTTTAATTAAATACTAAGTTTGAGAGAGATGTTTTTAAATGTTTCCTAAAAGTGAGCACTGAGCTTGACCATCTAATAAAAAGGTGAATTGAGTTCCACAGTTTAGAAGCAGAACAACTGAAAGAGTCTCTCCACATTTTCTGTATTTTATGGAAGGTATTTGCAGAAGGTCAGTATCTGCAGATTTAAGATCATGTACTGAGGTTACTAAACCTTGTAGTTCATCTCACAGTTTTAGTCTTTCCTACGTTACTGTGTTCATATGTTAGTTGCTGTAACTATAACTTCCATTTTTGTTTGTTACTTCAATGCATTCACATCTAAGCAATTGTTTAGTAGCAAACCTAATTGATAACTGAACATATAATTCCTAAATTAAGACAAAATGTGCTTCTTAAATACAAACCTGAGAAAAATGTTATCTTGAATTTGTCTTACTGAATATTGGACATTTCTGTAATGTAGCACCAGAATTATTTATACAAACATGACTAGATGAATTATTTATACAGTAAAAACAATGAATTTTATTTTTAAAAATAGCCCAAGGATTTTATTTGGGTCGAAAAATATGCAAATATACTTCTACACTGTTACAATCTATTTTCCTTCCTTGTATCAGTTTATTTTTACATTCCTAATATACACTCTTGACTGCCTCGTGACTGAGGCAGGAGGCAGAGTATGAGCGCTTGCTGGCAATGATCTGCCTTTGTCCCATTTCCCACTGCCTTTGTGGCTGCTGATTGGTTGTTTCCACCTTCCCTAGGGGGACGTTTACCTGCCAGAGGGCCAATGGTGACATGTTCGATGTGGCTATCCCCTCCTTCTCCCTGGACAGCCATGGGCACAGGGACAGCCCTTTCTCCTTCCTCTTCTGAAGCAGCCTAGACCACCTTACACCCTAATGCACACAGCTAAAGTCCATACTCCCTACCCTCTACCCCTACACCCTTCAGTTCTCCCCTGACCACCAACTGTTTTCCTGTTTTAAAGGAGTACTCCAGCTTTTTCCAAACTAATGTCCACCTGCCGCATCTGTACCATAAGCTTCATTACTCGCTTACTCATTCATCATGTAAGCCGCTTCTCCTCCTGGATCACTGGAGCCTGTGTCAGCGCTATAAGCTCCAATGGACAATAATGAATGTTTCCCTGTGTTTAGTAAAAGAATAGAAAACCTGTTGATTTGAAACATACCCATCACAGAAGCCAGTGCAGCCCAATAGAGATAATGTTGAAAAACACAGCATCATTCCTTTCAGCTTCCCAAACGTTCATTTGTTTGCTTACCCCTTAACTACTGCCTTCACTGCCCTTCTTCTGGCTCTTTTCTTAAACTCTACTTGCTGTGTGTCTTTCCCATCACAGCCCACATAAGATCTCCTTCAGTCTTTGTTCCCAGCACATACTCTTGCTCCTTTAGTCTTACACACTTACATGGGATCAGAATATTTTGGTTTGGACTGGGAATAGGAACTTTTACATTTTGAGAGCCTACTAGTAAAACCTACATATAAATAAAGCCAATAACCTATAGAAGTCTACTGGTAGAACTTTTGCTGGTATTTTTTAGGAGCTCATTAGTAGAATGTTCACATTTTGGAAGTCTAAGTCTAACTTTTCATGGTAAAATGTTCTATTTTAGAAGTCTACTAGTGGAACTTTTACTGGTTGAACTTTTCTGTTTTAGAAGTCTACTAGTGGAACTTTTACTGGTTGAACTTTTCTGTTTTAGAAGTCTACTAGTGGAACTTTTACTGGTTGAACTTTTCTGTTTTAGAAGTCTACTAGTGGAACTTTTTAATGGTAGAACTTTTCTATTTTAGAAGTTTACTAGTGGAACTTACTGGTAGAACTTCAGAAATAGAGAAGTCTACCTTTATACTAGTAGAACATTTACACTGCAGATGTCTACTAGTGGAACTTTTACTGCTTGAGCTCCAATATATTAGAAGTGTGCTTGTAGATCTTTTACTGGTTGAGATCTAATATTTTAAGAGTATGGGTAGAACTTCTACTGGTAGAACTTTTACATTTTAGAATTCTACTGGTAGAACTTGTACTTTTTAGTACACTAATTTTAGTTTTCATTGTGAAATATTTGGTGTTCGTTTTAGGGTTTTATGTGCTCAAACTCTGTTAAAAGCAGCACATGCTGTGCCCAGTTTCATTTCTCAATCTGAACTAATTCACATGGTCAGAGCCTTTTTAGTAACATGTTTGGAAGCTGTTTACATTGACTTGGCCTAGAACCTGAGGGCGAACAGTATGTTGTTGAGTTACTTACCAGGACAACGCTGCATTCCTTATCACCATCTCCTGAATTAAGTTCACATTAACTACGTTCTCCTGAACTGACTTAACTGACACTGCTTCTGACCTCTTTATGCAGTATAAATTGTAAATATATTTTGTAATTTTTGCTCTTTTGCTTCATTATAATGTTTTTAGATTTTAGAATTATTCGATTTTTTTCTTCTGTGGTCTAGATGTTCTTATTAAAGGCCACCTCTCTCCAGTATAGCTTTCATTTGCTTTTGGTAGACATCTAACTTTAGAGTCACATGTTTTTGTTTGCTATATTACATTCGACAATCAAGGAGCAGACAGTATTTGCAAAATCTCTGAATATTTTACATAGAAGGGACACAATTCTGACATGTTTACTTGTTTAATTGGTCTTGAGTGTGACTATCATGGAGTATATGTGTAGGAATCAAGGCTAATATTTATATCAAGCACATATTGCAGTATTGTGATTTTGTAATGCAGTGTTGCATTGTTTACAATTTTGCATTTAAACTCACTGGCTATTTTTTTAGAAACACATTTCTAATGCTGGGAATTCTTCATGTCATGGATTCATTAAGGAGCTAAAAACATTCCTTAGATGTTCTGGTCTGTTTTGACCTTATTGCATCAGATCATTGCTGCAGTTTTATCAGGTGCACATTTATGCTGTGAATCTCCTGTTCCAGCACATCTCTAAGGTGCTCTGAACACATCTAAAAGTGCTCCCCAGGTGACTGGGGAGGCCATTTAAGTTTACTGAAATCATTCAGTTTCATGCAACCAGTTTGATTTGACAAAGCACATCATTGTGCCAGAAGTGGCCATTAGAAGAGGGGTCAGCTGTGGCCATAAAAGGATGCATGTAAATTCCTGTTCTTGGCTGACTGTAGTGGAGGCTGATGTGATTTTGCTGCTGTAGCCCATCCACCTCAAGCTTCAACATGTTGAGCTTTTCTGATCACCACTTGTAAAGAGTGGTTATTTGAGTTACTAAATCCTTTCTGTCAGCTGAAACAAGTCAACCCATCCTCCTCTGACCTCTCTCACCAATAAGGTGTTTCTGCCTGCAGAACTGCTGCTCACTGGGTGTGTTTTGTTTTTGCACCATTCTTTGTAAATTTTAGACACTGTTGTGTGTGAAAATGCCAGGAGATCAGCAGTTTCTGAAAAAGTCAAACCTCTCTATCTGGCACATTGTGGTCAACGTCACTTAGACTGCATTTTTCCCATTTAATGTGAACATTAACTGAAGCTCTTGACCCAAATCTGTGTGATTTTATGCATTGCAATGCTGCCACATGACTGGCTGATTGGATAATTGCGTGACAGTGCAGGGGTGCACATGTACCTAATGAAGCAGCCGTGTTGTTGCATGTAGTAATAATATTTATGCATATATTCATCACATCACCTACGCCCATTAAGTTCGAATGGGGAGTTAGAAACTATCATTCTTTTATGATCATAATATTTAGCACGTCCAGTCGGAAGTGTTAGCTGTTACATTGTTTTTTTTTTCTCATTGCATTGTTAATACAGTGAAATAAGGCTTTAATGATGTTTCCTTAAGTTGTGCGAGAATGCACTTGGTGGTGATATTTTCATATAAAAAAATGGAAGCCATACTAATGGCAGATTTATTTCTGAAACTAATAAACATGGATGATTTTAACTTTGAGTGTCTTATTTTTTGTTGTGCAAGGTCATTTTAGCGTCACCTCGTTTTTATATTTCAACACAAACAAAAACAATTTTTACAGAAATCTACTTCACTGATAGAAATAGCAGTCATATGTTTCAGTATTAGAGGCCATGAAACCCTTCAAGTCATGTATGGGAAATTACATTTCCAGTAACACTTTATTTGAACTCTGCTACGTAACATTGATATAAACGTACTATAAACATGTCATGGCAGATGTCATATGCTGAATGGGACTTTTCAGACCTGGAGTTACATGATGCAAGCCAGCCTACCCCAACTTTTTTATTTCTCCTGCTACACAACATTGCCTTTGTGCAAATTAACTCTTTATAAAAAAATGCACATTTTTGTTGTCTTCATTTCATACTCTAATTTACTATGCGTGTAACACTGAGATAACCAAGTTGGCTAGCTAGTGATAAAAAGACTGGTGGCAGCTTTTATCTTCAATGTAAGTCATGAGAGTCAGTATTCTATAATCTAATGCTAGCCAAGTAAGTTAAGGTCAGCATTTCTCCCTGCCTGCTTGCTCGGATATGTCCTCATACTCCTTAAATAGCTTTCTTATTCTTGTCTTCTCGGTGCCTCCTTGTATTTTTTGCAGCTCTTGCCGCTTCTGTCAGTCTTCACATGACTTGCATATGAAAACTGCTACCTCAGCAATAAAAAAGTGATGAACTCTGTAGAGCACTGCCTGTTGTCAATACCAACTATATCTTGACATGTTTATGGCATAGCTACGTCACTGTTATATAGCAGGGTTCAGTTATAGTGTTTATAAATAGGAGTTTAACCTATTTTCTTCCGCTTATCCTATTTACCTTCTATTTCTGAGTCAGACACAGTATTAGGGAGGGGCTTTGAGCAAGCTGAGCATTATTGTTTGATAGTGGGTGGGCAGAGTTAGGAGGGCTGCTTTAAAACTGTATTATGGTATTGATTACTGGTTAAATGTGATCTGTAACCCAATCCAAAGCATTACTGTATTTAAGTATCATAATTGCACCCAACATTCAGAAGAACACTGTAATGTCACCTTTCCTGACTGGATGAATCTGATGATTGCGAGTGCATTGAAAGAGTTGCTGGAGTTTTTAAACACTGTGTCAACTCACTGTCCACTCTATTAGACACTCCTACCTTGTCGGTCCACCTCGTAGATGTAAAGTCAGAGACGATAGCTCATCTGCTGCTGCACAGTTTGTGTTGGTCATCCTCTAGTCCTTCATCAGTGGTCACAGGACACTGTTGGCTGGATATTTTTGGTTAATGGACTATTCTTAGTCCAGTAGTGACACTGAGGTGTTTAAAAACTCCACTCGTACCAGCACAACACACACTAACACACCACCACCACGTCAGTGTTCCTGCAGTGCTGAGAATGATCCACCACCCAAATAGTACCTGCTCTGTGAGGGTCCATGGGGGTCCTGACCACTGAAGAACAGGGTAAAAGGGGGCTAACAAAGTATGCAGAGAAACAGATGGACTACAGTCTGTAATTGTAGAACTACAAAGTGCACCTATACAGTAAGTGGAGCTGATAAAATGGAGAGTGTAGAAACAAGGAGGTAAATGTTGTGCCTGATCGGTGTAAGTGAATTATCTACCGTTGCCGTCTTGTGTGATGTCGTCCAAAAACATCTTGCAAAATCTTACCCAACGTAATCAGCTCCTGCCCATTTAAGGGTTTTATATGTTCATGTGCTTAAGTGTTTAAGTGAAAATGGTGGATGAAGCTCACTGTTTTTAACCTGTTTTTGCGCAGGGGGACGTTCCGGATTGAGAGGACGGATGGGTCACACTTTGACGTGCGCATTCCGCCTTTCTCTCTGGAGAGCAACAAAGATGACAAGTCTCCTCCTGCTGGATACAACTGGTAGAGCAGACCTCCTCAGCAAACTCCAACAGGTGGAAGTTGTCCTGCGTTGAAAACAGACAACCTTCCCCCAGTTCAAATCCCATCCTGAACTGTTATGAAAGAAACACAAACCTGGTCTCAGGTCTTCAAGCAAGGGCTTCATCTTCCAGTAAGAAGCCCCACAAAGAGCCACATCTGACTGAATGCCACATAGGAACCTGTACTTCTCAAGCTGCCCTTCTATACTGTATTGATCAGTCTAATATAGAGGTTTTACTTTGAAGGCAACTGCATCACTGTGTGGGGCAAAAATAATAAATGAAGCACCAACAGCTTTAGAGCAAATACAGCTCTAACCATAGTAAATACAAGATAAATCCTGATTCTAGGTGCTGTTGCCGGCTTTCATATTGACAAATTTAAGGTACTTTATACCTTGCATATGTTTGGCTTGTGTCTATCACATGGCTGGCCATAGGACTAGACAGTGTAATACAATGAAGCTGAGATATGATGAAGCTGCCACTCTCATGGTGCCACAGAAGAGACATTTTTCCAGTTCGCAAACCATTGTCACTGTAATATCCATCATTTTTTCTTAATATTTCAAGCTTGTTATAGAAAAGTGGTCTTCTTTTCCAGCTCACTCTTCAAAGCAGTGGTCAGCAGCCTCTTCTAGCCGATCTACCTTCCTGCAGACTTCAGTTTTTACCCAAACCCATCATAGACACTAGAGGCCTGCACCAATAGGATGCACCAATATTGAATTTCAGACCTGATAACCTATAATTAACACCTTGTTGCAGTTGATATTAATAACAATAATGAATTTTCAATATAGATTTTACATTTTTAAACAATATATGAAGTGCGAGCGTAATGTAAGGTGAAATGCTTAACCTGGATTCCTTTAATTTTATTAAATATGAAATATTTAATTGTTACCTAGTAACAATCAAACATGACAGTTTTTGTAAACATTTAAAGGGCCCAAATCATGAAAAAAAAAAAAACATTTTTTTTAAAACCAAGGAGTTTGAAGTAATATGTAAACATTGTCAAAGTATCAAAACATATTGTTCACTCCTCACTCCATACAACCCATATATAAAACCTAAACTGCAAAACCAGCCTGTTTTGAATTCATTGCTTCTGTGATGTCCCAAAAACTCATTTCCACAAATCCACCTATTCACCCCGCAGCAGTTTTGCTCCGCTCATTCATACTGAAGTTCTATTTTAACATTTTTAACGTTTTCTATTTTAACATATTGCAAAGATAAACAGAATACACTGTATTACATGGTAACACTTAAACCCTGCTACATAACACTGACATAACAATGATATAAACATGTCATGGCAGATGTCATGTACTGTCATGGTAGATTGTTTCCACTAATATAAGAGTGTCATGTTATCATTACTGGTAATGTCACATGCTAGTTTTTGTTGTGTGCTCTAGTTAACAGTCATGACATCACACATTTACTGGTGATAATTACTAGTAACAGTAATATGACACTGTTCTATTACTGAACGACGTCTGTTATTACAGCTCATGACAGGATATGACATCTGCCGTGACATGTTCATGGTGTGGTTATGTCAGTGTGACAAGGCTCAAGTGAAGTGTTCCTATAAAATACACTGTATTCTGTTTACATCTTGAAATGTTGCGTTATGTTCAAGTTTCAGATGGGAGGTTGGTTTGTGTTCATGTCTTTAATCTTATTGAACGAAGACTGCTTTGATTATAGACTCATGAGTTGCTAAAATCTTTTTATACAGTCATATGCAAAAGTTTGCACACCCCAGTCAGACTGTGTTTTTGTTGATTTTCTGAGTGAAAAATAAGTGAACACAGCCTCTATAGAGAACACACTCCTGCACATTTTAATGTACAATTGCTGTTTATTTGCTGAATGTAGCATATTAGGGGTGTGGCCTGTGCAAAAGTTATGGCACATTTTATGTTTTTTTGTTTTTTTTTTACAATATGTTAAAGCAAATAAAAAAACACAAAAATCATATATATATATATATATATATATATATATATATATATATATATATATCAGAAAATCAACGATTTGACTGTCCAGACTTTTGCATACAAAAGTAAAAAGGTCCTTTACGTTTGCTACAGTTTCAAACCTGTGGTGTGAGGCATGAGAACTGATCCTAGTTACCACACAATGTAGTGCAAGGTGTTCTTGATTATTTTAAAGGTGTGCTAAATGTGACAAAAGCCAAATTGTTTACATTGTCTATCCCACATGATAACTTAACATCAGGAACAATGTCCAGCAGTTTTTAAGTGCAAGAATCAGCTGTGAGCACTTTTTCTATCTGCTGTATCTTCAGTGCACAGTCCTTACAGGAGACAGTAATTTTGACATGTTTCCATGTTAGTGAAAGGAAAGAAAACCTGTTGGCTCAAAACGCACTTAGAATAGAAGCCATTGTGCAGATGCTAAAGCACCACTCCACTGACTTCTGCTGTGAGTGTAAATTGTTTTTTGTTCTTTTCTAAGCAAAATTATTGACTGTTGTAACTGATTGTACACCAGAGATGAGTCAGTGACAAGTATGGTATTCAAAATGATCTCTTAAAACTCTTATTAAAAATTATATGATGTGCAGTTTTGTATCTGCAAGAATCTATTCAGTGTGTTGATATTTGTTTCTTTTATATTTATATATATATATTATAATATTATATTCTTTTGTTATGCTTTTGTAATGGATCATCAATTTTACCCAGAAAAGTGGTTGGTATAACTGTACATTTAAAAAATGTATATTTAAAAGTCGACTGCTGAAAACGTGTATAAACTATTCTAGTCTACTTGGACACCTGCATAAACCTTTGTCCTTGAACTCAGCTTTATATGCACATTTCAGATAAATACATTATATATATATATATATATATATATATATATATATATATATATATATATATATATATATATATATATGTAAAATCATAAAAAATATAAAAAATAATTGTGAAAAGGGGCTACTGACCTGAGCACTGTACCGTAAAGTTCACTTGGGGTCATCCATGGTGCAATAGCTTTCTCAAAAGCATGTCAAAAATAAAAGTTTTTAATGTTGGTTATGCCGCATGATGTTTGAGGAAGTCGAAATTTATCGACAAAAATTTAGAGTTGAATAGTTTTAAATTTTTCAACATGTTATTTTAAAATTTGGAGCACAAAATCATGCTACCCTATTTTTCCTTTAGAATTGTACATGACAAATTTATCTTTTTAAGAGTTTCCTTCATCTGTATATACGGTGAACGAGGCGATGCATTTTGATGCACTAGAAATGTATTCACATAAAGGAGGTATTGAATAGTGTGATTATGTATTTATTGAATTATTTAATAGGAAGATAAAGGACTTGGACATGCACCTCATGTCATTGACCCAGACGCTCCAAATAAAGATTAGGTTGAAAAAATGCATTAATATTTCTTAAAGCGTAGCCACTACTCCATCACAGGAAAACAACAGTGATGTTTTCCTCTGTCTCTCTGTGAAGATGCTTCACTTTTATCATAAACAGTCTGTCATTGCTCTAAAAGTCTGTTTTCCTCTGAATGTGAACGAAAGTCTCGAGATTGCATTTTTGTGTGAGACGTAATGTGTAAAAGTGCGAGTATGTAAGAAAGAGAGCAACTGTGTGCATGTGAGGAAATATTCACACCTATGCTATTTTTAAGACTGCTTCTCACGATGATGAAAGCCAAATTTGACGCTCATTTCAGTCAAAAAGAGTAATAACATTTCTTTGCAAAGGCACAAATAAAGACCAGGTGAATGACAGTAATAAAGTTAGTAAGGTTCAGTTATTTGCTTCATGCTTTCAGTGACTGTCTGACTTGACTGAGCGCCTATCTGACTGAATGACTGACTTGAGTGACTGTCTGACTGAATTACTGACTGACTGACTTGAGTGACTGAATTACTGACTGAATTACTGACTGACTGACGTGTGACTGTCTGAATGACGAGTGACTGTCTGAATGATTAACTGACTGAATGACTGACTTGAGTCACTATCTGACTGAATTACTGACTGACTTGACTGAGTGACTGAATGAATGACTGACAATGTCTGATTTGACTGAGTGACTATCTGACTGAATGACTGACTGAATTACTGACTGACTGACTTAAGTGACTTTCTGAATGATTAACTGACTGAATGACTAACTTGAGTGACTGTCTGAATTACTGACTGACTGACTTGACTGAGTGACTATCTAACTGAATGAATGACTGACAATGTCTGATTTGACTGAGTGACTATCTGACTGAATGACTCTTGAAAGAGTGACTATCTGACTGAATGACTGACTTGAGTGACTGACTGAATTACTGACTGACTGACTTGAGTGACTATCTGACAATGATTGACTAGAATGACTGACAATATCTGACTTGACTGAGTGACTATCTGACTGAATGAATGACTGACAATGTCTGATTTGACTGAGTGACCATCTGACTGAATGACTCTCTTGAAAGAGTGACTCTCTTGAAAGAGTGACTATCTGACTGAATGACTGACTTGAGTGACTGACTGAATTACTGACTGACTGACTTGAATGACTATCTGACAATGATTGACTAGAATGACTGACAATGTCTGACTTGATTGAGTGACTATCTGACTGATTGACTAAGTGAGTGTTGCTGCGTTCACATGTTTGCGGCAGATGGATGACGGCAAACCGGATTATTCATTGTTTTCAATATAGCAGCAACAGAAAATTCTGCCACCCTAAGCATCAACTCTGCAGACTGCAGCGGTGAGCAGAACGCTCCATCAAGAGTTCAATTTTTCCAACTTTTGCCGTCGACTGCAGAGGTGGATTAAACCGGATGTTGTTCTTTTGGGGGAGCCATAGATATTGACTGAGGAGATTAAAAACTTGGATAAGAGACAATAATCTGGGTGGACTGAGGTTGGATCAGCAGCATGAGTGTAAGGTCACCATGTCTGATGCCAAGCATTGGCCAGAGAGGTATAAAGCCCCCCAGCGTTGGGCTGTGGAACAGTGAAACTGAGTTTTCTGGATTGATGGAGCGCCATCAAATAACTAAGATAAGCTATAGTGATCCAGAACTGATCCTCCAACATCATTACCTGACCTCACTAATGCTACTGTTGCTGAAAGCAACCAAATCCTCACAGCAATGTTCCAACATCTAGCGTAAAGCCTTCCCAGAAGAGTAGGGACTGCAGCAAAGTGTGCTGGAGTACAGAGCCAAACAAACACTGTCCAGTTCCTATTGAACTGTACTTCATATCAAACCATGTATCATGAAGATTTCAGAGATTTTATGATGAAGTTCATCCACCAGGTGTCACTGGAGATCTTTTGGATAAAACAAGTCTAAACTGGTCAACAGGTGGCGACAAATCAAAAATGAATGAATGAATGAATGAATAAATAAAATCCTTGCATGCAAGTTGAAGTAACAGACGCCATCTGAGCGTTTTTGCCGTTGTAAAATCTCCACTGGACAAAACAGGACAGGGATTATAGCTCGACATAGACTTTGGCCTTTATGGTGCTGCAGAATGAGTCTCCCCTCATAATAAGAGCGTCTGTGAAGCTGCTCCCAGATCAGTTTGAAATCCCCCCACTGACAGCGGGATTACTGCTCTGATTGCATGTTCTATCCAGGCAGATGAACACTGGGGATGATCCTGTGTGGTTTTGTTAGTAGTTGGAGTTTAATACAGTGTATTTTTGATTTGATTTTACTCCTCGATACAGCATAGAAGTTTACAGTATAACTGCATCATAAACCCGAGGACCGAGGTCAAGATTTACCTGAAGAGAGAATTACTTAAGTTTGACTCGTGAACGATTCGTTCTGGTGAACCGACTCACAAGTCTAAAAGAATCGGACTTTTTAAAATAACATTTACGTGGGCTAAAATATAATAAAATTCCACCATCGTTGCCTACAAGTCGTGAAATGATAAAATAACACATTACCGTGCGTTATCAGTTTACACTGGTTGGACGTTCAAGTTCGAAAGAATCGATTCGATAAAGTGAATCAAACGAGTGAATAGACACAGTTTACAGTTGGCAAGCTGAGCCAATGTTGTGCCGCGCTATCACCACCCCTCTCTCTTTCTCTCTCTCTCTCGCTCTCTCTCTCCCGTCTCCCTCTTTCTTTCTCTCCGCTCCTTTCTCTTTCTTCTTCAGCCGGTTAATCACTTTTCCTCTCGTTTCCAGCGTCCGCGGGGGAAAAAACGAGCTGATTTCTCACGCTGACAGGGCGACGGTTACTGAGAAATCTGGACGGATAAAGACCACCATCGCCAACTCGCTCGTTCGCAAGATTTGATTGGCTGATCCAGTGTAAACACGGCCGCTGATTGGTCCAGAGTTTAGCGCCTAACGGCCAGGCAGCGGCTTCCTCACTTTCTCCTGACTGCGGGCGCTCGTCGAGGAGACGCGGGCAGAGGCGAGGAGTTGAAGTCGATCTTCTGTCATGGGAGGTAAACAAATACTCGCTTTCTCTTTCGAACTAGCTCGGAAAAGTTATTCTACCTCAGACTGGCTTCGTTTTGTTTACCTCGTAGTTCGGTTTAAGGCTCTCGTCGAGTGAAAACCAGGGTCTCTCCTCAGCCCCACTTCATGACTGGATTCTCTAACCTAGCTTGTGTTGACTAGCTTGCTAACCAAGAAATGACGTTTTAACGGACCACTTTTGGATCAGTTCGTGGACTGGCTTCTCCAGAAAAGGGGCTAATTTTCCACTTACAGCTGCAAACAATGCTTTGCTGCCCTGAGAGAAGCTCGCCTTGAGCAAGAGACCCGGCTGTGTGCTTTTACTAGAGCATCCTGGGCTGAAACATCTCCTATGAATACTGCATGAGCTTGTATGTGGTGAGGGCTTTTCTTGGGAAGCTCTCACAAAAATGGTTCTCACAAACCTTTTCACGCCGCGGTGTTATGGACTTGAGGTCAGGAAGTAAAGAGCGTCTTTCTGTCCAACACATGCTCAAATGAACCTTCTCCTAGTGCCACTGCCGGCGACCTCTGTCCTACAAGCTGTGGACGCCTGACTGGTCAATGTGGCGAGGATGGGGACCAGGCAGTCCAAGGACTCAGAGGCAGGCTCCAGCCCGCTGCAAGGGGTGTGGAAACGGGCTCAGGGCTCCCTTCTGCTCCGCTCATCCTCCGTTGACCGCTCGGAAAGCTCCGGGGTGCCACCACCCTACAAGCGCCGAGTTAGCATGATACAGGACATGTTGCTGATGGCGAAGGAGGGCAGGCAGGAAGAGGCCACGGAGCTGCTGAAACACCTGAGACAGGTGAGTCGCTTTGGCGCAGACTTGACCGTGAGGTGAGAAGCAGAGATACAAGATGGTGGTGCACTCGTTCCTAGAACAAGAGAGGAAAAACAAGAAAGAAAGTGCCTAAACACTCACTGGCCAATTTATTGGAAACTGGTGTACAGAGACTGTCACCCATCTGTTGATGCACTATTTGTGTTAGCCATCCTCTAAACCCAGGGGTGCCCAATCCTGGGCCTGGAGATCTACCACCCTGCAGCGTTCGCTAAATCTGACACACCTGATCCAGGTAATGAAGGGCTTCAGGAGCATCTGAATATTAGGGCCAAGTGTGTTGGATTGGAAATCTTTAGTGTGGTAGATCTCTAGGACAAGCATTGGGCACCACAGCTCCTCATCAGTTCCTGACCACTTATGAACAGAGTTCCTATCCAGTTTTCGTTCGTTACTCCAAGGCCCGAAACATATGCAAGGGACGCCAATGCAGATGCTTTGAGCTACGCAGACGGGGTTTAATACGTAGTTGTGTTCCACAGTGTGTCACGACACATTTAATAACGCAACGCAAGCGCGAGCTGCAATCTGAGCATAACAGCAAGGGGCGCTATAACTACAGCCAAACCTGTCTAAGCGGTCTTGTTCCACTAACATGCTTTCTCAACCGCCATAGCAGCCGAGCAGACTCTCACGCAAAGATGACATAAACATAAAAAATATAATACATTATCCTCTTTCTATTCCAACAGAAGAGGTAATGCAGCTCGCTGTCCTCTACTTGTTCACGTTTAGCTGTTGGAATAGCAGTAGAACCCTCTGTGATTTGTCCTCTGTCGCCCCCTTCAGTACTGAGTGTTTTAACCGCTACAGTAACATAAGAATGCACAGTAAAGGCCTCAGCATACTTCTTGCGGAGACGACCTTCGCCTGGCTCCAGCGAATAATCTGACTTAATTGTGGAGAAAACGAACAACTGCAGATGTCGTGCAGAGGCTTCGTTTGCCATGTCACGCACATGGCAGCTGGGCGAACTCTGCGGACAAGATGGTACGTGACAAAGCCTGTGATTGGTCAGTAAAAAGGAGGCGTGCCATGAAACAAAGATGGACGACTTTGAGGAGCTTCGTTTCTCAAGAACTATGCTAAGCGCTTTGGCAGACACACCACAGTTTCACTGTAAAGCGCACATTTGTGAAATTAAAAAATGAATACCTCCTAAATGGAAGATGTTTAAGTCTATTGTTCAGTAGTACTAATTAGTAGTGAGCACCAAAACATATAGGTTATCTTATATTTAGGTTCACAGGCTAAAGGTGGCTTTGTATTTGCCAGCTTCTTGCTCGAATTTTCCCGTTCCACCTTAAATGGACTCGCATGTGTAATAGAATTGTTTTCCATTAGTCATGGAACTTATCATATAATGTCAGGACCAAGCGTTTGCAATGCGTCACTTGCATTGAGTATGTTTCTGGCCTAAGAGTCCAGCTGTTTCTTCCCTGTACCTCTCTAATGTTTGCTCATTCGATAAAAACCTGGACTAACATTAACTCAGACTGTAACTGACTAACTGGAGACGAGTGATTACTGAAAGAACTCTAGTCTCAGCCACTCAGGTAAAGAGCTCCTGTTAGCACTGTTTGTACATAGTGTTATCTGCACTTATCTGTGGCATATCAATGAAACTAATACCTTATTCCAACTGGTATATCACACACTACTTCAGCCTCCCTTCAATACTGCCATTACTGGTTTCATTACTACTATTTGTCAGTCAGCACCACAAGTATGTTGCTTGCTTTGGTTAAGTTCTATCTACAGGTGCGCACTGAGTAGCACATCAGGAAATGCGTCATGGTATCATTAATCAGTTCGCCAATATCAGTGCAACCTGTATTTGTACCAGTGCCTCCACCTAAATAATATTAAAATTTCACAATATTGTGGAAAATACAGAATAATATACAAAACAATAATGACATAAACATCAAATAACCTAAATATCGGCATAACGCATAAAACAAAAACATGCAAATGTGTAAGCGTATTGCTGTTGTTGGAAGAAAACCTTCTATCTCCAAAATTTACAGGTGAAGGAAAAAACACACTCTACTTTTAATGTAAGTCAATGTAACCAGACCTTTCGTCCAAGTAATTTTGGGGCACTTTTTTGGTCCATTCATCATGAACTTTAATGAACGGCAACAGGTACTTTCAAATTATGTCAAAAAACTGAAAAAGTCGTCCATAAATACGCCATAAAAAACCTATTCCATATTTTAGTGCCCCTAAATCTTATTGAAAATTGACCTCTACAAGTGAGAAATTTAGGAAAATGAACGTCTAAAGATTGACTTCAATGTGGACATCAATTCACAATATAGTTTTTATTTGTTTAGATCTGTTTGTATTTTTTTTAAATGTTGGTTTATTGTAACTGCTTTACTGCCTCGACAAATTACTTTACAAATCATTTGCTCTCATTTTCTCAGATGCCTTTAGACCACATGTGTCAGGCTCCAGTCCTCACGGACCAAAACACTGCAGACTTCAGCACACTGCATCATTCAACACACCTGATTCAGCTCAGCAGCTAATTAGCAAGGCCTTCATGAGCTGAATTCAGAGCGATAGATGAGGGTAAATGCTGATCTCTGCAGCCCTTTGGCCCAGAAGGTCCCCAGTTTGACATGCCTGCCTTAGACTTAGTTTATGTGTATGTTTATAGAGATGGGCGATAATAAGAAATAAGTTTTTACGATACACGGTATGATGTGATATTTAGTTTTTTTGAGGTTTGACAAGTTGGAGCCAGATTTAAACAATACTCTCAAAGTTTATGAGTATAAATTAGTTTTATTCAACATTTTATCTACAGCACTGCACTAAACTAAGTTACACAGGACTAATAATGCTTTCTTTTAAGGAAACATGCAGTTGGTCGGTGTCCATAAAGTACTGCCGATTTCCATGACATGCTCATAAAAGCATATTGCGTGTAATTCATCACAATAAATATCATCGTATTGCCCCCCCTACATGTTCATTTACAGCCTGTGTAAAAGGCTGATTATGATGTTTTGTGCATCAGTGCAGAATCTTCCATGAGAGAACGGAGGGAAATGCTGATAAAGGCCTGCAGCCATGCAGAATGTCAATGAAGCCTTTTAAACTAACTAACTCCCCTCACACACATAGAACACGTACACTCTCACACTTTCATCCATCTGCCCCGCCTCTCCTCGCCCTCCGTTTCTGAGTGTGTGTGTATGTGTGCCTCGGTGGTGTTTAGAGCGAACAGTAAATCAGCCTCGATCGCCCGAATCACTCAGCCAGCATCACACACTCAATCACTCACTCACAATGAATAAACTCTCTCTCACTTCTCTCTTCCCCTCCTCCTTCTCCCCCCTAGAGAGAGAGAGAGAGAGATAGAGAGATAGATAGATAGATATTTTGGCACAGTTGCAAAAAAAATCGAAATCTCCAAAATAGTAACTTATAAAACATTCTTAAGTTTGACTGGAAGTAAATAGAACAGTCTCTCTTTCTATCTCTTCTCTCTCACTTTCTTTCCTTCTGTTTCTCTGACTTTTTCTTTTTCTCATCGTCTCTCTCTCTGTCTGTCCTCCATCTTTTTTCTCCTCGCTCTGTCTTTCTCGCATCATTCTCTCTCTCTCTCTCTCTCTCTCTCTCTCTCTGTCTCTCTCTCTCTCTCCCGCATCTCTTCTGTCTCTCTTTCTTTCCTTCTGTTTTTCTGACTTTTTCTTTCTCTCATCGTCTCTCTGTCTCTTCTCTACCTTTTTTGCCTCCTCACTCTGTCTTTCTCACATCTCTCTCTCTCTCTCTCTCTCTCTCTCTCTCACTCACTCTCTCCCTCTAGGTGTTTAATGCCAGTGCTTCGACTTGTAAAGTATGGATTTAAAGGGAAGTGAAGGGGGTCTGTGGCCTTCTTTGCTCCATCTGACCCCCCTGTCTCACCGCACCAACCCACACCCCCACACACACACACACACATATAACTGTGCTGTTTATCAGAAACTGAGCACCCGAGAGGACGGAGAAAAGGACTCCACGATGCATGAATATTTCATGCAGTCATACATTCATTAGTGTGTGTGGAGAAATGCAGAAGACCCTCCTCTATATGCATAATTGTCCTCATTCTTATAAGATTCTGCTTTTCACTTTCAATTTTTCAGCAGCAAAGCCAATCTCCAAATATCCATCAACCCATCAACGCCACAAAATAGACTCGGAACAGAAAACTAGGGATGACCGATTCAGCCTTGGTCTCTCCTGATGCCAGTACCTGACCGATAAAGAGTACTGATCTGATACCAGCAGGGCTGTGATGATATATGTATTTTCAGGTTTCATACACTTTTTCGGTTCTGAGGTAAACATTCAATTACATTTACTCTGATGTCACAGAGCTCTAATTACATACTACACAGATTGGTTTGGCCACATCACTCTCTCACATTAAAAACACTAAAAATCAGAATAAAGCTCTGTCATTTCTTGGGTGTGTGCATAGCTTAAGCCTTATGCCTCTCATTCCCAACAAACTTAACTGATTGGATGCACCAGATACCAGTTGTGATCGCTGTGTGTGGTTTCCACCAAAGTTTCTCTATTATGACTGTTACCCCCTACATACATGCTGTTTTTTCTTCTGTGGAATAGCTTGGGATCACTCTTCTATGCATAAGGCAACATTAGGCTATAACTAGGCATCACAATTCAACTGTAAAAGAAAAAACTAATAAATCCAACCAGAAACAAATGTGTATAATAAAATAGGCGACTTGATAATGGCTAGCATGTGATTCCTCTGAAGCCGGGGTTACACTACACGACTTTACCCAGATTTTAGCCCAGATTCTCAGTCTGGCCGAGTCTGTTCTAGTTGGCTCCAGTCTGCAGATTTTTGGGTCAGTCAGAGTCAACAGTTAGAGAGTCAAGTCGTGTGTGAGGGACGCAGACTCAGATTTTTGGCCTCCCTATCGTGTTTCAGACCAGTCAGAGTTTATCAAACGTTTGATTTTTTCGACCCAACTCTGAGCAAAATCTAGTGTGAACCGGTCAACGACTCCTGCAGCAGCCAATTAAAACTGAGAGCGTGAAAAAAGAAAATACAGCAAGTAAACAAAGAAAAATAGTGAAAAGTCTCTCACGTGTGGAACGAAGCTTTTTAATGAGCTATGTTTAAGGCATGAGCACAATCGAGTTTATGTATGTTTAAAACTTTAAAAAAATACCGAACTGATCACATTTTTAAATCAATGAGCCTCACTTAAACATGTTTACCTGCTGCTTCTTTACTGCGTTAGTGCAAACGGCAGAGAAAACAGCAGCAGCTGCTCCACGTTTGTTTATTTGGGTCTTCTAGTAACGCGAGAGTTTGCGAGAGTTTGCGAGAGTTTGCGTGAGTTTGCGGGATTTCAGTGAGTTCTGTTCGGTTCAGCAGCAGCAGTTGAGTAGTGTGTGATCACTACTTGTTTAGTATGTGATCCCTGATATTTCAGTCGCCCAAAAAAATCTGCAAAAACCAGTCTGAGAGTGTGAGATGCCCAGTCTTTTATAATCTGTTCAGACTTTAAAAGTCATGTAGTGAACCCAAGGCTTGAGACACTGAGCTGTTGTTTTAGTTTTTATTTTGCACCTATTAGGTGGTGAATCATAAAGAAGTAGGTCTAAAGATGTAACTGAAGCCTATTTGATGCGTCTGTTTGAGTCAAATTCAATGCGAATGCTACTTGAAAAGATTGGCTAAAGCAGGGGTGTCCAGTCTTGTCCACAAAAGGCTGGTGTGGCTGCAGGTTTTCATTCCAACAAAGTAGGAGCTCACCTGATTCTACTTATTAATCAGTTGGTGTCAGTCTTCAAACAGTTATTCAGGTTAATTATTGAATATCAATCAAGACTGAGACCAACTGATTAAATGAGGAATGATCTGTGCTCCGGCTTGTTGGGAACGAAAACCTGCTGCTACTTCATTCTGCTGCAGATAAGACTGGACACCTATAGATCACACATAGGCAATAGACATAAAATCAAGATGCAGAAAACAGGTTAATAATCGAAATTGATTCAAATCGTATGAAGCCTAAAGATTCCCATCCTGGTATATCAGATCGGTGCATTACTAAAACACTGAATGGAGGATTATAACAGATGGGCCTTTAATTGGATCACACGCAGGTAGAAGAGTGATTATTATGTATTTGGGTCTTTGTGAGCGCACACTTCATTCACATGCATTGCTCCCTCCCTGACCCTCACTTCCCTTCTTCCCTAGAGCGCTAACACACACACACACACACACACAGCGGTTCGGGCGCTCCTCTCGTTTCTCTGATATGCCTTCCTTCGGCTTTGATTGGTGGACGTGTGTTTCATGTTTCTCTTTGGCCGCTGAGTGTGTTTCCAGCCTGACTGCCATTTTAATGCTAATACTGATGCTAATGCTCTCTCTTTCACTGTTTCTCTTCATCCTTCTCTCTCCCTCTCTCTCTCTCTCTTTCTACATGTGTTTATATATGTGTGTACATATATGTGTTTATACAAAATCCCTCTCTCTTTTTCATCTTGCTCTTTCCTTCTCTCTTTCTTTCTCTCTCTCTCTCTCTCTCCCTTCTCTTTCTCTCTTTACCTCTCTCCAACTTAGTCTTGAGGTCTCTCATTCTCTCACTCTCTCTCTCTCTTTTTACTGAGACCCTTATGTTTTGACTGTGTAACACTTATGCACCTGTGCTCTAATTCAGTATCTCTCTCTCTCTCTCTCTCTCTTTCTCTTTCTCTCTCCAACTCAATCTCAAACTCTCCCTCTCTCTCTTTCTCTCCCTCTCTCTCTCTTTTCACTGAGGCCCTTACGTTTTGGCTGTGTAACACTTATGCACCTGTGCTCTAATTCAGTATCTCTCTCTCTCTCTCTCTCTCTCTCTTTCTCTTTCTCTCTCCAACTCAATCTCAAACTCTCCCTCTCTCTCTTTCTCTCCCTCTATCTCTCTTTTCACTGAGGCCCTTACGTTTTGGCTGTGTAACACTTATGCACCTGTGCTCTAATTCGGTATCTCTTTTTCTCTCCCTCTCTCTCTCTCTCTCTCTCAAACACAAACACAATCAAGCGAAAGAGGAGCATTGTGACCCAGGCCACATTTCAAATTGCTGCCATAAAGGCTCCTTCATTTCCACGATGCACATCAGCACAGAACCCAACTACTCCTCTGACCAGTCCTGACCATTTCAGATAGCTGTCAATGCGAAGGTGATTCACATGTAAAGCAGAATCTAGGGGACGGTATTTTCGGGACGGTATTTTCGGTATTTCTGTATTCATGGACAAAGCGGCATCAGTGTACACAGCTGTACATCACCATATGTGTCACAGGAAAACATGTTTCTAAGACACATACAGAACCAGTTTGGATACAGCGACTGACTTCAGCGAGTTAACGGGAACATGATTCAAGCTGAGATGCTCAGTCGAGTAGGGTTAATGAAACTCATTTGTATGTTTCATTACAAAGAGGGCACAGTTAATTGTTAATAGGCTTGTTTAATTGGATTTAGTGCCACACAGTATCTAGAACGTTGAATAAAAAACAATGTGGTGATAGTTTTTGGTTTCTTCATATATTATGATACCACCCCTAATCCTTATGTGTCTGTTTATAGGATTTAGGAATGGAGTCGACGTCTCTGGACGATGTGCTGTACCGATACGCCAGCTTCCGTAACATGGTGGACCCCATCACTCACGACCTCATCATCAGCCTTGCTCGCTATGTGCACTGCCCCAAAACAGTGAGAACACACTCACACACTCATGCTCTGACTGCTGGTCTGCCTGTCTGTAGCTGCGTTCCAAGCCCGTTGCATTCTGTTTGTTGCTTTTTCATTTCTTCACGGAAATGGAGAAAATGCTCTTATGTAGTATGATAAACTAGATATATACAAATACTACTAAATAAAATACGATATATGGACGATATACGATATGTGGACGATGCTTTAATTAATCAGTGATTTTACACTTTATAAGGTAACGAAGACAAATTCAAGGACGTGAAGAACTTAAATTTTAAATTAAACTCCAACAGCTTTGTTTTCTGCCATTTCCGTGGTGCTTTTTTTTTTTCCTTTGCGTCGTTCGTGTGCAGAGAACTGTGGGTAACTGAAGGCCTGGGACGATACCTCTGAACGTAGGCTGCATTTCTAGGCTGTATACAAAAGATCCTTCACTTTGAAATGGCCTGCTAGGCTTTGGAACGCAGCTTGTCTGTCTTTCTCTCTGCTAGCTGACTGTCTTTTTTCCATTTCTCCCTTTTTTTCTCTCCTTCTCTTTTTTTTAGGGCCACTGTTAAAAAAAAACAATAATAGACTTAGAGAATTAAGTCATATTTTTGAGAATAAAACCGTAATATTTCAAGAATAAATTCGTAATATTTTGAGAATAAAGTCGCAGAATTACGACATGAAAGTGGGATATTACCAGGAGAAGTAACAATGTTGTACAATGAGGGACGTAGAGGAGTTGGTAAAATTATAAGAAGAGGGTGTGTAGTTTCACAGAAAACAATGAGAACGATAATCAAAACGATCGATCCTGAAGCAGCCGAGGCCCCAGGGCGTTATGCCGTTGGCCTCCTTTGTCCTCAAAATATTGCAAGTTTATTCTTGGAACTTTACAATTTATTATTGAAATAGTACGACTTTAATCTCTAAATATTAAAAAAAAAATCTGATACTGATGTTTTGTTACTTGATTCAGAATCTTTCGAGAGAATCGCAGTCGCATCTAAGAGTAAATTATTTATTCAATTTGAATCGAAAACACGGTAGCACACAGAAAGCTCCTATCCCACATGCTGATCCATGTGACTATGACCAATTTGAACACTCATCAACTATTCTGGGTGCAGATTTTAATAAGATAAAGGGGTTAAAAACAAGGACTCTGTATGTAAACCTGCTGAGATGTGGGGTTTGATAGTACCTATTGATAGGGCTGACTATTCAGCACAGTTAAAGGCAAGTTTGTCTTGATTTAGACCTGCATTTGGATGATACTAATTGGTGTGAATTAGCTTCCAGTACATATTACATTAGCCTGATAACACCTGTGCCAAATGAAGAGACTGGCATTAATACTAATGGTGTTTGTGTCAGCTACCTATCTTATGTAAATTAATACTCTTTACAAAGTATTAATTCTAAAAATTAACACATACTGTCTTAGTTCACATTCCAGTGCTCTTATTGGTGATGTAGAGTGCTTAGTGACTTTATCTTCACCTAGAGCAGTAAATGATTTGCTAAGTTGTTGTTGGCTTCAGCTATGAGTGTAACCAAAGACTCACTGGGATTAATATCACTTTTAGCAGACCTATCTGAAATTGGAAAAACGTAAAAGATTTTTCCAATTTTTTCAAGTTTTTCTTGTATTTCACTTGAGGTCCTTTCATGATATTTGTGTGGTTTTGTGTACCAAAACGGTCATAATTAATTTTCATATGACCATTTTCCAACCCTTCTGTAACGCGGCTGTGACAAACCAGACGCTTATATAGACGTGGATATAAAATAGAGAAGGGGCTTTAATGTTTGAAGGGCAGTTCTAAGTTGATTAACCAAAGCCAAGTCAAAAGCATGAGAAGAATAAGCAAATGGACGAGGCAAAAATCGAACTCGAGATACAGGCTAAGGTCAAAATCCAAAAACCGAATCAGGCAAGCTGTACAGAAGGGCAGAGCAAAAAGAGCAAATCGAGAATCAGAAAAATAGGTCAAAGCACAATAAAGATGAAAACGCTCGGTTTGCACACGGGAATAATGGCAATACTTCTCAGCAAGTATGACAACCAAAGGAGTATTTATACAGATAAAGACAATCAAACACAGGTGAATGAAATTAGAATTCAGCTGAGGTACCTCTTACCAACTGTCCGTGACTTGGTAACAGAGGGCATGTGTTCATGACATGTTGGTCTGTGGAATTATGGGAAGTGGAGTCCAAAGATTTATTAGAAACGACGGACAAATCCAAAAGCGTGACACATTTCTTATTCATTAGAATGTTTTTGTCACTGTACCTGCAGTAACACTGACGTGGTGGTGGTGTGTTAGTGTGTGTTGCGCTGGTACGAGTGGATCAGACACAGCAGTGCTGCTGGAGTTTTTAAACACCTCAGTGTCACTGCTGGACTGAGAATAGTCCACCAACCAAAAATATCCAGCCAACAGCGTCTTGTGGGCAGCGTCCTGTGACCACTGATGAAGGACTAGAGGATGACCAACACAAACTGTGCAGCAGCAGATGAGCCATCGTCTCTGACTTTACATCTACAAGGTGGACCAACAAGGTAGGAGTGTCTAATAGAATGGACAGTGAGTGGACACAGTGTTTAAAAACTCCAGCATCACTGCTGTGTCTGATCCACTCGTACCAGCACAACACACACTAACACACCACCACCACATCAGTGTTACTGCAGTGCTGAGAATGATCCATCACCCAAATAGTACCTGCTCTGTGAGGGTCAGTGGGGGTCCTGACCACTGAAGAACAGGGTAAAAGGGGCTAACAAAGTATGCAGAGAAACAGATGGACTACAGTCTGTAATTGTAGAACTACAAAGTGTACCTATATAGTAAGTGGAGCTGATAAAATGGACAATGAGCGTAGAAACAAGGAGGTGGTCATAATGTTATGCCTGATCGGTGTATGTAAGTGTTGCCTGTTCCAATTGGCTGCTGCCCTCGAAAGCATTATAGGTTAAAACACTCCTTACATCTTCAGTGTCAGTGGGCGGGGCTAAAATGCTTTAGGCTGAATAGATTGACAGGTGTAAATGCACTGATTTTTTTCACGATAACCCAAAACCAGTGAATTTAAAACAGGCTAATTTCAGCATATTTCCCATATGAACTCCATGTACAGGGAAGTCAACAGTACATTTTGAAACTAACTGTGTTTACATGCTACATCAAGCTCTGTATGTTAAATAAGTGAGGACACTTCAGTTCCCCCTGATATGGGCCCTTTAAATGAAACCTGGTGCTTCAACGGTTCTTTAGCAAAGAAAATGGTTCTACACAGAACCATGAACACTCAAAGAACCCTTTCCACGATTAAAGGGTTCTTTGCATCATGAAAGGGTTCTTCAGATTTAAAATGTGCATGAATGTGCTGAAGATGGTTCTATATAGAACCCAAAAGGGTTCCTTCGTTGTTACAAGCTTGACATCGTAACAATAGAAGAACCCTTTTGGGTGCTATATAGAACTTTTTTCATAAAGGTTCTATATAGAACCTTCTACAGCACATCCTCCATCAATCTGAAGAACTCTTTCATGATGCAGAGAACCCTTTAATCCTGCTAAGTTCTTTGAGTGTTCCTGGTTCTATATAGAACCATTTTCTATACTAAAAAACCATTGAAGCACCATCTTTTTTAAGAGTGTACATGACATTACAGCCTCAAACACAGTAAGTTGTTACCATTATTTCCAGTGTTTTGTCTGTTACTTAAGTTAAGCTGCTTCCATGCTGACTGGATGCGAGTTAAGTACCCAGAAACACAGCCAGCCTTTCTGTTTCCACACACTCTGATTTGCTCTATAGGTTCCTCATCGTTCCTCCAGACTCTGTTAATTGTGAAGAGCATGAAGTCCACAGCCTCAGTGGCAGCAGACATGCAGTAATATAAAGCAGCAATCATAACCAGCCGTGCAGACATAAGCTGACTCTCTCACTGAACTATATATAGATCTTCAGCATCAGCCTCAGGATCATACCCACACACACACACACACACACAAACACAGAGGCCAGGCAGTATTACAAAAATAAAAAATAAAGGGTCAGTCAAAGGAACAGCAAGCAAATTTAAACGCACTCATAGTTTTAATGTGTGCTCCTCCCCTCAGGCACATACGCACATATGCACATACACAAAAGATCCTTTATACTGCGTGGGGTCTGAAGTTAATAAGCAAGCTGCAAGTAATGAAGTCGCTGCATATTTATATTCTCTCTATGAGCATTATTCATTATTTGCATGTGTGGGCGTGCATTTGTGTGTGTGTGTGTGTGCGCATTCTTAATCAGTGTTTTTGATGTGGCACAGTGCCCTCTTCTGCGAGCTCTGTTGTGTCCCATCACTGTGTTTGGCCGCGGCGTTGGCAGAGCTTTCAGTGGCTCATTGATTCTTAGAACAGAGCCCTTCATGAATGGAAATGCAGGAAGGGAAGAGAGGATGAAAGAGAGAGAGAGACACTCTGGTGAGGCATTAGTAGAAAACAGCCAGCTGAGCCGCAGTACATGACTAGCAAATGCTTTGAACAGTTATACACACATAAAGTCATAATGAGTTTTATTAAAACAAAAAACAAATCCCTAATTGCAGAGATTATGTTTCAGTAGTGATAATTATTAATGTTCCACACTGATTTTCAGACTTTGGAACACATTTACTTCAAAACAGTGGGATCTAACTGCTCACCATGTGGCCATGAGGGGCAGGGATGCAGTCTCACTTCCTGTTTTGAAATGCAGGGGTGTGGCTAATAAAAGGCTCTGCCCATAGACTAAAACTCTGGAGTCTTGGTAGCATTGTTTGAATAAAGTGCTTTTATTTAAAACTAACTTTTTTTATTTTATTTATTTAACTTCACTTAAAAACAACTTTGCAAAAAAATGATATTATTAATATTATTAATATATATTATGAATATATAAATTATTAATGTAGTATTATTTTCACAAGTTGAAATATAGGGGTTAGGGGGGTTTGGGCCAGACACCCCCCCATTGAAAGTACCCTATAAATTATAGTTTTTCATCTTTTTTAGCTTATTAATATCTTTATTAAAAAGATAGGGTTTGGGTTTAAATAGATTATAACATAATCCTTGTAAGTATCTAAAATATGTAAAAAAATTTTTAAATAATTTTTTGCTGTTGCCATGGGACTGCAGATTGAACTAATACAGTAGAATATATATATATATATATATATATATATGTATAAACCACATAATAAACAGTAAATAGTACATGTTATTAATTAATAATCTGTAAGTATCTATTTGTAGTCATTTTTCGTCATGAAATTACTAAAAAAGCTCTTTGATCAGCAAGATTTGGTCACTGCATTTTCAATTTGAGGCATTCTGGATAGTATTTTTATTATGACTTCACTCTTGATGCTGTACAGCTTTCTCAGTTATGGAATCATGCACAGCTCTGTTCATTCACAATTTCTTAATTTTACAGATTCCTACAAAATGTTTGAAACCTATAGGATATTAGAATCGTATTTTATACCTATGAAACGTTTTATACCGAGGCCTGAAACAAAATATTTTTTATAATATTCAGAAATGTGGTTGCAAATGTTCGAACGGAGTGTGTCAGCAAATGTCTATTTTTAATAAGAATTTTAGAAGCATAACTTTATAACTAACCTTATTCTTAAACTCAATAACCAAAAAAAAGTTTTAAACAAATGAAACATGAGTTTTTCTCTGGTTTTCCTATGAAGCCGAGACTTTTTGTTCTGAAAATGTCTGAAAACACACACAGACACACACACACACACACACACACACACACACACACATACACACATACAAAGTGTAAAAGACCCTCATCTATGCACAATGAGTCACTTTTTCTAGTTTTACTTGGCTAGACCACTACTGTTTTTGTTGGGGTTAATGAACCAGACACACACACACACACACAGACACACACACACACACACAGACACACACACACACACATATGCAGGGGGAAACATTTTGGAAGAGCAGACGGAGTGATTGGAGAGATGAGCAGGTTGTTTGTGTCTGATAATTTGTCACATTGTGTGGGTGTGTGTTTGAGTGTGTGTTTGTGTGTGTGTTTGTGTGTATGTGCCCACGTAGAGTGAATGTGTTTGTGTGTGTGTGCGAGGGCGCATTCTCCACAGGAAGGAAAAACAGAGAACGAATAATAGACAGAAAGAGAGAGAGGTGGTGAAGGAAAAACGAAAGCAGATTAAGGTGAAGAGAGAATCCCACAAAGCCGTAATCCAGAAAATACTCATGCAGACAAGCAACAAGACTCGTACAGTGTCTCTGTTTAGCATTAGTTTTAGCCTCCTCTGTGCTAATGAACACATTCATGCAGACAGGAAGAAGCTGATCATACATAAGGAGGCACATCTGAAGCTCTAAATTACGTATGATACAGTATTTACTTCCTATAGATCTGCCAGAAGTGATGAAAATCCTGCTAATAATGCTCCAATATTGATAAGATGCTTATTATAAAACTAGTTCCAGTTCTAAAATCTGAGCCATGTTTAAAGCCATTGTAAAGTAATCCATACATGTACACGTTTGACCATTCACATCAACTGAACTGAATTCTGTAACAATGGAACAAGATATGCTCCCCAGACAAAAAAATAGTCACCTTGCATGTTTAAGTTGGTAGTAACTTCAGGCTCCTGCAGATGGCGTTGCACAAGGATGACCGGGCTATAAATACCTGCAGGGTGTGCGACAGGATTCATAGATTGAGAAGAGGTGGTACAGCGCAGTGATTGTCTCGTTCGATGCACGGACAATACAGGAAATTCTCGTTGAATTGTGGCCGAAAGACGAAATTGACGAACAGGGACCGCCGGCGTGTTTCACGGCTTATGAATAAAAATCGCTTCGCTTTCAGGCAAGAATTGCTTGTAGAAGTCAACACAGGTCCTTCACAACCAATTTCTGAAAGAACACTCCGCAGGGAACTCCATACCCTGAACATATGGAGTGGAGTGGCACACAAGAAGCCTTTGCTCACTTCTGCTCATAAAGTTGCAAAGTGGGCAAAGAGACTCAAAAATTGGACTCTTCATGACTGGAAACGTGTTATCTGGTCAGATAAAGCTCGTTTCTGCGTGTATGTGAATGATGCTAGGCGTCATGTTCATCGTAGACCTCAGGAAGCCTTCGGTGAGGACGGCGTGCAAGGTGTGGTTCAAGCTGGAGGAGCTCTGTGATGTTCTGGTTGTGTTTTAATTACAGTGAAATGGGTCCTTAGGTTAGTCCTTTGGTTGAAATGGGTGCTTTGGTTTATTATCTTATGGAGGAACATAACATTCCTATCCCTGTATTCCAAGATGACAATTCTCGCGTTCACAGGGCTGCAAATGTGTTTGATTGGCATGATGAACATTCAGGAGCATTCACACATCTGGACTGGACCGCAAAATACCAGATTTGAATCCTCTTGAAAATCTGTGGGACTGCCTGGAACAACGAGTAAGACGCCGGGAAAGGTGTCCACGAAATCTGGCCGAACTGCGCAGTTCTTTGATGCAAGAGTGACTGAACATGGATGTTGCCTACGTCCAGAAACATGTCCAGTCCATGCCAATTCGAATCACTCATTTAAATCATGGAGGTATTACATGCTATAAGGTACGTTTCAGTCACAGGTGACTAATTTTTGTCAGGTGAACGTATTTTGCAGTCTTGAAATAATCTGTGACAATTATCATCTTTACATGGACTACAGAATATAGTATTGATACATAGGAAGGAAGAGGCTTCTTAATGTGTATGAAATAAAATGCCCAAAACTGCACTAAACATAAGGACTTTGCTTTGTTTAACACCACCCCCTCCCTAAAATCCCAAGCTTATTACATACCAAGGCCTATTATTCAGTAACTATAGGGACCTCAGTGCAAACTGGTTGAGCTATTCTGGTTATAGAAGTTTGTAATGAAACTTTGGGCCCATCGATTGGCCCTGGGGTTAAACTGAGATGCTGTCAGGCTCCTCCGTTAATAATAGTAAAAGTTAACGTTGTAACACACCAAACACGATATGAATAAACGACATGAAAACGTGAAATATTTAGACAGTTTTTTTCACATTAAAACATGCACAGCTGCGCAACACAATTTTTTTTTTTTTAATTGTGCTGTGTTGTTCGCTTTATATCCTTTGCGCCTCACAAAATGAGCACCTGGTGACACTGGATCAGCTACTTTCAGTTTTGGAAAAGCAAAAAGAATGGAAAATTTTACCACCTATTTCAGGAGTTAGTGCTTTCACACTTCAGATTGCTGTAGCTCCATTTGAGCTGCTTTCGGTGTTTAAAAAGCTCCAGTTGCTTGGACACATCATCTCAGTTGTTACTATTCCAATGCCATACACACCAGTGGTTGGTCGAGCGAGTTTGTGTGGCCTGTAAAAGTTCTCAAAAATCCAATTCAATCAAATAACATGGCGTTTTTGTCTATGCAAGATATTATCATTTATATCTGTGAATTCAATTATTGATACCTGAATAAATCACATGAATAAATCGGTGTGAAAAGGCCTTTAGGCTGCATTTAAAGTTTACTAAAGTTTACATATATTTATGTTTATTGGAGGATTTAGTGTAATATATTTCTGTGTTTAACTGCCAGTGTAATCTTAGTTTTGAAAACAATGTGGAAAGAAAAGTACATGTACACCACTGTTAGCTTGACGCTAACATAACTCTACAAAATAGACATTAATGGAAATTAGCATTGCAATGACTATTTATAAAGTGAAACACTATTAAACACTTCTAAAGTATTGTGTCTGGCTCGTGTACAGTCAGGTTCTTAGCTCCACATGAAATTAATAGTTCCCCATTGAAGATTTGGTTAATGTGATTTCATTGGCTTCAGTTCCTCACATTAGTCTGTATAGAGACCAAAAAAGGGTTAATTGTTCTGTTTTATTACAGACATACAGACGGACGTAAGGTTGAACACAAAACACTGTCATGGTTAAAATGGTGAAAATGCATCCCCACCTTGCCTTTAGCACGATTATGTTAAAATACAAAAGAAGTCATGATGAAGTCTAAACTGTGTTCATGACTCACTAAAAACATTGTCCAGCTTTTATATGCTGTGTATCAAAGGAGGTTCTTATTCACTTTACTGTTGGATGTGCATGCAGAGAATGCTGACGTGGCTGGGTGACCGAAGAAATGGATGAATGGATGTTCTTGCTAGCCAAGCTATGTTCACTATGTTCACTGGAGTTTCTCCAACAGAGGGAAGGAAGCCGTTGTACCCAGTACCCAAGATTAGGACTGCCCAGTTTACATCGAAAGAGGAGAGTGTTGGCAAAATATGTCAGCCATTTATTGGACATTGGAAAGTTATTAACAAGACATACTTTATACATGTATACACTTGTGCCCATAAGAGCAAGACCAGCCAACATAGACTGAAAACATGCATTTCGGGTCCCTGGGGTGCTAAGAATGCTGAGAAGCTGTTTCAGCTGTTAGTTTAAGTTTAAGAAAGATGACAATCATATTTTACACCAGACAGCTATACGAGCCAGTAAAGCACTGTTTAACTAAACCTGTTGTAATCTGTTTGATCTTTGACCATATTAAATTGCATCGGCCACTATAATTCAGAATATTTCACTCCTCAAAATCAGTCTTGGACATAGTTACAAAAGAATACCAACCATATCGGTTGAGCCCTGCTCTGAAAGCATGGGGCTGTTAGACTCTATTCGTTTCAGACTCCCTACAGGGAGAGACAGGTGAGGCAATTGGTAATCAATAAACCTCCTGATCAGCAGACAGACACCCCACGGCTCCTTGGACCTACAGAGCTCATGCAGGGAGGCTTTATGTGTGTGTCTGTGGGGGTTGTTACGTGAGGGAGGCCAGGGTGACAGCAGAAGAACCAGAGCTAAAGTGATTAGAGTCTCCTTGGATGAGCTTATGTACGGAGAGAGAGTGACTGCAGGCAGGCTAAGGAGGCTCAGGTTGAGTGAATCAATACTTGACCACAAACAGACTGCACGGGGTGAAGCAGTGGATAAATCTAACGGATTACTTTTGGCCCACTGCACTAGTGATACACCGAAATTAAAATTCCTCGCTGAAACCAAAACTGAAATTCAAGACAAAACTGAGCTGAATAAAATCAGTTTACATTTGATAGACTTACTGCAGTTGTTGCAACAGGGCATGATGTGCTACGTCCTCAAAAGGTCAGTTGGTCATCCAAGACAATGAATTTCATTATTTTTTTAGCTGTACTTTGCAGTTTTGCTCTGTTCTTTGTACATTTTTTAGTCATTTCAAAACCTGTGGCTGGCAGGATTTTTCCTTTGTTTCTGCTGTTTTGCTGTTTTCTGCGTATTGAACAGGATGTCGTGCTTTCAAGTGGTATCAAACCTGTAACACAGACGTTCTTGAGCGTCTTGCACTCTTCTGATAGTTGGGATGAACAGAGTTTATAAATCACTTGTCAAATGTCCCTTTATAAACTTTGACATGGCTCCACATAACTGAGTTTTTTTTCCACTGTTGATCTGCTGTTGCACAAACTGTTTGATCACATCAGTGCTGACCAGTGCAGAAGAGTGAAGGAAACTAAACAGCATTTTTATCCCTGTTTCTCTTTTTCATTGTCATTCAAATTATTTAAATGTAAGATTGTAACACATAATTGAAGTCCTGTGTGATCGTTTGGATTTTTTTGGGTTATTTGTGGCCTTCTTTATTCTCTTGGACAGAAACCAAAAGCGCCACTTTTGACCATTTTCAGCCAAGTGTTTCGGTGACCGAAAAGTCGGTGCATCCCTACATTGCTACCTGTCTTCCTCTCTCTTTTTCCTGTAGGAGGGTGATTCTTTGAGCGCCATGGAGAAGGTCTGTCGTCAGCTGACCTACCATTTGAGCCCTCACCCACGCTGGAGGAGACAGGGGCTTCTGAAGGGCAAACCCCAGGCCAGGTGAGTCCTGTCAGGTTCTGGGGAGCATTAGCAGTGCTGAAGACTTCATCAGGCCTGTTCTTTTTTCTAAACTTTTTGTCCCAGCCCTGTTCCCTGAGTACCCCTGCCCTGCACATTCTAATGTTTCCCCTGCTCTTCACACTCACTTCAACCAGAGACCAGCTTTGAAGAACAAATTAAAAAAGTGATCATAATAGTAAATAGTAATAGTAAAACGGACCAAGTAATCATTTCTATTCCAGAAATGGAAAGGTCAAAAAGTGTTAGGACACTAACAATTTAAACACTGGTAAACTTTTAAGTTCTTACTGTTACTTCAGAAAATCTTAAACTGATGGTAAACTATCAGTTTTTTTTCACAATGAATTATGAGACAGGAGTCTTTTAGCTTCATATCAAGTGTAAGTAGAAGCTGATGAGAAGACACTGCAGATAGGTCTAATAGCCTGTCTTTTCTCAGCTGATTAACAAAAGTATATTATTTAGGCAGTAAAAATGATTTCATTGTCAGGAGGCAGATTTGTTATATTGTGTGATTTATATCTGGTGGGTCCCATACAAAGTAATACCAAACTGATAAAAATTCTGCTCATATATTGGTGGTTTTGCAAAAATGTCTTATTATCATACCATGTGATAAACTAGTCGTCACAGGTTTGAATAGCCTAAAATTAATATTTGCCAACAGAAACACATTTAACAGCATTTTTTTTCTCTGTGTCGTTATGGCTGTTGCTGATTTAAAGTCAAAAGTATGTAAAGTTTCTCACTTTGAGACGTGCTCAAGCCTTAATCTTGTTCAGTTTTAAAGAGAGCAGAGCGGCTCAGTGCCTTGGATTGTACAGTTACTTTATAAATTTGAGTTGATCAAGTTTACAGTTTATCCAGGGGAGGGATCTAATACTCATTACTATGGAAACTTAGGAAAGAAGACGGTCACCTCATGTGAGGGGCTGTCATTTGGTCAGAAAATTTTTTCATGGAAATTTCATGGAACAGATTTTGTCTCTGTTATGTGAGGTCCCTTTACTTTTATTAGAGGCCTCTGTGTGGACCGACTTTTCTGTCAGGACTTTGCTTCGACTCTGTGGCTTTTGTACTTAGCCAGTGAGTTGGACCAGATGTTTTAGAGCCAGGTAGGCATTATAATATGCAGTATGGGTACTTATGGTCAAGGATTGGGAAGCACTGGTACAGTGCCATAAAAAGTGCCTTTATCTTCTCTGAAGTGCAGGAGTGCCGTTCCTCTCAGCTCAAGCTGAACTGTCAGCCCTCACACAATGAAAAACAAGTCATCCTGGAGCAACTTTGCTCACTACTTAATTACCTTGGCAACTTGAGAGATTATAATGTTCACAGCAGGCTAACTGAAAGTGCATCGACAACTCAGCAACCACAAGAGACAACCTGGCAGCAACAGGCAGAGTTGCTAGCCTTAGTTCTTGAGTAATTACCCGCAAACTTGTACTGCTTTTAATGAGAAGTGCATGTTATATTGACAGCAGAGCAAGTTTTTTTTAAAGTTCCTGTCCTTACACATTTTGTAAATCGCTCTGGATTATAGCGTCCGATAAATGAATACATGTAATACAGGTTTGCACGGGTTCTTGATTAACTGTTTTTGGCTGCCGCTAAAAGAATGGCTTCTCAAACTGTTGTTGCATTTATATGATTTGTAAGTAATGAGATCCAGCAAAGCCAAAATGCATAGATTTTTAATCAGTTTGGGTCACAAATTACCACTTTGAACAAGAAATGCATGAATAGGGAAACATTCAGTCTCGTGTTATTGTTACTTTGATGAAACAAAACAATAATGAGCGCCTAGCATTCCGAACTGTGCTGTGAATAAGTTTGCACACTCGCTCGGAAAAATCACAGTGCATGAAGTAGTAAAGGAAACCTTGTGTATCTTTTACGCAGTGATAGGAAACACAGCAGCACACAGAAAAATCTGATTCTGTATGTTAAACATTTTACTGTGGCCGACTTGAACATGCATGCAGCCCAACTATTGTAGCAGTAGATATTAAGTTATTGAGTTAAAGTGGGCAAAGACAAAGTCTCAGAATGGATAACGGGCGAGGTTCGGTTTGATGAGGTTAACTGTTCAGTGGTGCATATTTGATCTGACAAGTGGGGGGAAGGTATAGCCCACATATGAGAATTCAAATGTTATACTAAGTAAACAAAATGCATCTGCAGTTAGAGTTATATTATATATTAATATCTAATGCTAAATATGATATGTATGTAAATATTAAAAGACAAAAACAAAGGAAGTCATTAACAGGAATAGTAATGGCATTCATATCCAGTATAGATATTCAATTTTATTGCGTATTATAATGGCATGTTTTTTTTCTTTTCATTGTGTCACAACTGTTAGTCAGATTTGCATAAATATTTAAGCAAAATATTTCAATAATGATCAATGTGATGATAATTAAGCATAAATAAAAAGGACCGTTAATAATATGTTGCGTATGTCAGCGAATAATCATAGAACAGTGAAGAAAACAGTTCCATTTGTAACAGGTAGGCAGGGCAGTGCTTCTTTGTTTTTGTCATTACTGACTATAACTAAACAAAACAACAATTTATAATCTAATTTGAATTTGAAAATGCATGGGAATAAATAACAGCTATATAATAATTGATATGTGACAGCTTTTTTTATGCAACTCAGCTATATACTATCCTGACAACCATCTTGCAACTCCCAAAATTGCAGCATTATTTCAAAAGGTGGAGGGAACATGTCCCCATCTATCCTCCCCTGAATTACATTAGTGTAACTGTTCTAGGTGATAGCTTTTGAATAATAACCCCTTGAATACTTGACCCCTTAAATGGCCAGGACCCACAGGCGGGCCCAAAGATTTATTACATACTTAGATATCCTTAGAATATCTCAGCCAGTGTGCATTGAAGTCCCCGTAGTTCCTGAATAATAGTCCTAAGTATGTAATCAGCCTGGGATTTTAAGGGGTTAATATACTGGTATTTGTTACTCTGCATCATGAACAGTAAGGGAAAAAATATACAGGCCTAAAATTCGGTGAAAAGTTTTAACAGGGATGTGAAGTGTGTTAGTTTTGCTCATATATGCGAATAAGTATAAGTACATTATATTATAGCTACTTTGCTGTTATGAAACACGCGTGAGCTTTAACATGAGCGCTTTACTAAGGACATGTCATTAAGGACATGATTGAGCAGGCCTAGATAGCATGGCTGTAACTAGGCTAATTGTTGTAGCTGGAATGAGCTAGAACCGAAAACAGTGAAAAGATGCTTCTCTTGACAGACCATCATATTGGCACCCACTGAGGAGAAAAAACCCTAAGTAGAAGCCCATGAGTCACTGCCTACTGCTGAACCGGTTAGCTCTGGTGTTAGCCGAACCTCATTAGTTCATCTGAAAAAGCAGCCTCTGTTTGTGTCAAGCTGTAGGAGACACAAAAATGGTTTCAGATATTTTCCCTTGGCTGCTTTTAAATAATAAACCATGTTCTCACATGTACACCTTTGCTTGCCGTTGTATTTTCCTTCGTGCAACTGACGTTTTAGCTTGCTAGCACCAGTACACGGTGTACATGTGTATTTTGATCGCAAGCTACTAAATGTTATTATTAACGATAATGTAATGTTTTCTTGTTCTTCTCTGTGGTGAGTTAAATATCCATTCATTAACTGAATATCAAAATGAAACAGAATGAATGTCACTAAAATCTAAACATTTTCCAAAAAGCTCTGAAATACTTGGATTCAGGTTTCACTCAGCTGGGTCCTTCACATATTGCATTAGTGAGTAAGCAGAGAGCCTTCCTTTTAGAATTTGAAAAGTGGCAACACTAGCAATTACGGGGAAATGCAAGAGCCATCATAAACAACATTAAACCCAAGTCACATGCGCAGCAGCCTCATAAGACTGCTTTGGTTGTTTATGCCTTCAGTTGGCTTCTCTCCTTGAAGAGGGTTTTTAATGTAATTACACATGAAGCTTTTCCCCCTGCGCTAACGTATTCATCCATCATTCTTCTGCTTCTTCTCACTAAGTAAGAATCCGCTTTTACTTTTGTTGATTTAGCTGATCTATATTTGGCGGCAGTATGTGCCGTGTGTGTCTGTGGGAAACTGCAGTCTTTTTATAGCCGTCAGCAACCGAGTTTTATCAGTTGGACTCTTCTGTGTTTGTGTGTGTCTGTGTATGTCCCCTAAGCTCCACTGGAGCCATGGGATCAGGAACTGTCCAGTTTGGAAAATTCTTCCCATTCTCAACCCCCCCCGCTTCGCTTACTAGAACACATCAGCATCAACATGACTTAAAAGGCAGCACATTTAGACAACAAACAAATTCAGTTTCCTTTTTGCTTTACTTCTTTGAGCTTTCAGCATGTTCCAGTTCAGTGGAATGGCTTAATTGATTTATAACTGCATTTCCATTTCCATTATTGAAATTGTCCATGTTAGAGTCCAGAACAGAAAAATAATCAGTTTACTCTAAGCAGAACATCTCATGTTCTAACCCCAACATAACAGTCGTAAAACCAGGGGTAGACAGATATGAACATTTGCACTGGCCACTTGGGCCACCAAGCCAATGAATCTTGTGACCAATATTAAGACTAAAGTGATGGACATTTACAGTATATAACAGAGTTATGAAGCATAATTTCCAAGTAATGGTACAGATAAGTCAGAGGCCTAGTAAGGAACAACATTTATCAGGTCTGTGGAGGATTTTGATGCCCTCAATCTTAAGCAATACTGGTCATGTTTTACCATATATACACCGATCAGGCATAACATTATGACCACCTCCTTGTTTCTACGCTCATTGTCCATTTTATCAGCTCCGCTTACTATATAGGTGCACTTTGTAGTTCTACAGTTACAGACTGTAGTCCAGCTGTTTCTCTGCATACTTTGTTAGCCCCATTTAACCCTGTTCTTCAGTGGTCAGGACCCCCACTGACCCTCACAGAGCAGGTATTATTTGTGTGGTGGATTATTCTCAGCACTGCAGTGACACTGATGTGGTGGTGGTGTGTTAGTGTGTGTTGTGCTGGTCTGAGTGGATCAGACAGCAGTGCTGCTGGAGTTTTTAAACACCTCAGTGTCACTGCTGGACTGAGAATGAAAAGAGAACTCAGTCAAAACTTGGTTAAGCATGTCTTCCAAGTCTATGAGTGAATGAGTGAAGTAATGCTACTTCTTTCTTACATAGTGCAGCTTTGAAAATGGCACAGTAGTTAGATGTGCTTTTATAACCACAATAAACTTGATTCCATGACACAGAAGCAACGTTTGGCATATGAGGATGGAGTCTATAATCCAATAGATATCGATCTGTGATATGACATATTCCATGAGTCTGTGTGGTGCAGTGGACAAAAGAGAGGTCACTATTCTACATGGTCTAAAATGCCATTCCTCTTTGATCTCATATTTCTGTTGGTGTTCAGCCTCTATTGTTAACCACGTGTTACCAGGAAGGATTGGAAGTGATCTGAGCTAATGTGGTTAAAGACCGCGTGTGTGTATGTGTGTGTGGGTGGAAAATGAGTGTGTGTGCGGGTGCAGTGCTCAGATGATGATGACATGCACATAGATGATCACGATGATGAGGTTATGTGGATCTCATATGTCCGCAAATGAAACGTGACCTTCTGTTATTTTGCCTCATTTTCATATCTTTTCGTCTTTAATTCAAAGTGCTGGAATATGCAAGAAAAAAAATACCTTCTTAGGCACGGGTTGTCGGGTTCGGACAGAATTTAGACACTCACAGACCAGACTGAAGTAAAATAGGTTTATTAGCAAAAGGAGAATCTAAAATCAAGGTCAGCCAGTCCAAAGTCAGAAGCCAAAATGAGAAAACAGTAACAATGAGTCCAAAATCCAAAAAAAAAACCCAGAAGGCTCGGGAAAGCAATACTTCGCAAAGTACAAACAAACTGAGGGGGTTTATGTAGTCTGCTGAACAGGTGAGCTGTATCAGTAATCAGGTGAAGCGGTACAGTGGAGTGTCACATGAGAGAGATCTGGGGTCATGTGATCAGATGGGGTGTTCTGGGAGTCCGGAGGCTGGGAAGTAGTAACAGCGGGACCGGAGGGAGGCACGACACAGGGCAAGTACCAGAGTGTTCAGCCCCCCTTAATAAAGGCCACTAGGGATGCATCGATATCAGTGCTGATATTGGGTATCAGGCCGATACCTTGCTCATTTACTTGTACTCATAAAAATTCACCGATACCAACGTTCCACACACTCCCGCGCTAATGAACATACAATCTTATTTTTGCGGTGCCACTTTCCTAACACAAAGAATGATGTATATATCCCAGCAAAATATTGAAAAGGTGAGATGGTAAAACGGCACCCCAGTGGCAGCTGCACATCCTGTTAGGTTTAATCTGGCACGCTGCCTCAGAATGGCACATTGGGCTGTGTCACACTGAACCTCCCTGAACCCAAACCGAATGCTTCTAAAAACAAAGCAGTGAGCCCTTGGTCAGGAAGTGGCGGTGTCAAGAGCCAAGCAGTGAAAAACTAATTAGGGTGAGCACCAGTAACAATTAAAGGAGTATAATCCCATTTCCTGTGAGAAAGTGGTCCATTTCATTCAGAGCCAGTTTCCTTCTTCCTGCCTGTCACATGAGGGCTGTTCTCCTAGAGTGCTTCTGTTAGAGGGAAGCCCTGTTAGTGCCATGAACCTGCTCATTAGAGAGCAGAGAGAGCGAGAGAGGGAAGGGAAATAGAGAAAAGGCACAAGAAATGCACACACACAGGTTTATTTTTATTCAGCGTCTGGACATAGGGTCATAGAAAGGTCTACATCTAATGTATTAGATATATAGATGTGTCCATTTGCAATAAGAATATGTCATGTACTGTGCAAATGTCAGAGACCGCCCTTCATTTATTTCATTTACAGTCAAATTATGTTATTCATTTTTCGGTAGATATTTCTGAGAAGATTAGATAATCCACTTGCATAAGGAAGGGAAAGTCAAAGGTAAATGTATGGGAAAAAGGGTGTTTCCAAAACTGGACTTCAAAAAATAATTAAAAGCTACATAGAAAATGGGGCTTTTAACAACCATGCAAGACCTGGTAGACCACCAAAACGTTCCCCATCAGATAAACAGCACTTAAAGCTTTCATCTTTGAGAAAGAGGAGAAAATCAAGCTGCTTCAGATCTAAAAACATCCACAAGTGTTTCTGTCCATCCTTCCACTGTGAGAAGACAACTCAGCGCTGTGAGTCTGAAAGGATGTCAAGTCAAGTCAAGTCAAGAGGCTTTTATTGTCATTCCATCTAAGTACACAGTGGAGTGAAATTACGTTCCTCCAGGAACAAGGTGCAACATGGAACAAAAGAGTACAAAGTGCAAACGTGCAGACGTAAGTGTGCAAACCAAAAAATGAGACTAGAAAACAATACAATAAATATGATAAATTAAACAGACATTAGACACAGTAAACAGACAGGACAGCACTTTACGCAGTTACGCAGTCAGATAACATACATAAACACAGCAGTTACTGAGGTAGTAGCTGTCAAGAAGCCTCACTGAGAAAAGGAAATGAAGAAAAATTGCACATCAAACAAAAAAGCTGCTGGTGTTCTCAGAACAATGGACTGACCACCCCAGAGTCCAGACGTCAACATCACTGAATGTGTTTGGAATTACTTGTCATCTGAAGTAGAAAATGCAACCAACTTCTAAGACTGAACTTTGGCGGTGTGAAGAAACATCCCTGCAGATTTCTTTTATAAACTGAAAGTGAGTCCCCTGACAATAATGGAAGCTGTAATAAAGGCAAAAGCTGGACACAGTAAACGCTGAAAAAATGATCTTTAGTTTTGAGGCTTCTGTGTGATTTTCTGCTAAATATTTTTCTTCTGACACTGAAAAATGAAAGCTTGAATCATTAGTCATTAAGTTATTAGTACTTAATTTAACATTGACATTAGTACTTAATTGCCATTTTGACTGGAAATAAAAAATAAAGTGCTCTCTGACTTGCGCACAGTATTGTATATACAGGACTGTGCAAACATCTCAAGCATCTGTTCCCAGTAGTTTGTACACACAACAATACCATCAGCACACCTAAGCAAATAGCTTAAATTGATTAATACTGTAATAATTGAAATACAAATATAAATAAACATTAATACAGTGAAAGCAGTTGATATATTTTTAACTAGTTAAAAGAATATGGGTTTGGCTCCAGATTTTTCCTTGACACTCCCAGGAATACTGGGAAAAGACACATTGTCTCTGTTCCTTCTTCAGCAAATGAATCATGAAGTGTTTTGGCCCAGCCCAAACTCACAAACGACTTCCTTACTGTGTGATTCACTTTTCAAGTGCCATCATATCTCTCTCACTCTCTCACTCTCTCTATCTCTCTCACTCACTTTCTCTCTCTCTCTCTCTCTCTCTCTGAGTCATTGTGTTAGTGACTGTCTCCCACAGCATACTGATAGCTTCCAGTCTCTAATGGCTGAGACCACAAAGCCCATAGATTTGACCTGTGCTGGTCAACGCCGCCCTTTATTGGGAAAGCCTTCCTAATTGTGTTAGTATTGACTAGTAGGCTGACAACTTGCCCTTTCAACAGCGGGTTTTCAATAATTTCAATTTTGGAATTGTGTGCACCTCTGTGTCTGTGTCTGTGTTTCTCACTGTGTGAGTTATTGCTTCTTTCTAAGCTAATAAAGTCAGGCTTCAACTATGGTGTGGCTTTTGAGCTGAAAGAGGAGTCTAACCTCAGACTTCAAGATTAATTTAGTCTCCATTGCATGTTTCTTCTATCTTAAATGCACTAAAATTAGGGCTAGGACATACAGCAGCATACAAAGTGAATACTTAAGTGATGTTGTCATGTGATACTTAGCATGGATACCATGATGAGCCTAAAAACAATCAACCACAAACAGACCCACCCACGAGACAAATTAACAAAAACTTGAATTGTACAAACAATATTTGTGTGTATGCACCAAAACAATATGACCATTATGCCATCAGAACAGCTCCGACCCACCGAGGCATGCACTGTAGTAGACCTCTGAAGGTGCCCTGTGATATCTGGCACCAAGATGTTTGCAGAAGATCCTTCAATCCTGTAAAGTTGTGTTTTGGAGCCACTGCAGATCAGCATTGTTCCATCACATCCCACAGATGCTGGATCATTTTGAGATCTGTGGCCGGTTGCACCAGCTGTGTGTAAGTTAAAACGCAGGCTAGTTGTAACATAAGTGTTTACTAAGTTCAGGTTAATGCATTACTAAATCAGAACAAGTTGCACCACACAAACTAGTTTTAACCTTGAGCTTAATAGTTACTAAATATTTACACCTCCTCCTCCTCCTCGCATTGAACGCACAAAAAAGACCAAAATCATTTAATTAACTAAGCTAAAAATTCAAAACGCTGTAAGCTGTGATTTTACTTACAGCTCTAATCATCACTCTGGTTTGAACTCCAAGCATGAAGCTAAACACTCACAGCTCCAGCTCAGTGAGATTTGATAGCTGCCCGAACTGCTAAACTGAGGCTGCTGTTGTGTCGGTTATCCAGAAACCGTCGTTGTAAAAGCTGCATAACAGTGCAATAATAAAGAATAAACAGACGGTGGCTGTAGATAATTAGCTTTATTCAGTTTAACTTGTACAGCTGCCGTCACATTTCCATGGAAGCAGGTTTACTGATCATGTTATTGTTATGTTAAAGCAACATATGCATGAGTTAGTTGTTACTAGTTCAGGCATGACTTACGAATTTGTGGTGCAATGAAATTTAGTAAAAGGATAGTTTGAAACTAACTAGTGTAACTAAGGACTTAAAGACTTTATGCCCAAACTTAAGTATAAACTTACGCAAACCTGGTGCAACACAGTCCTGGAGAATTTGGAGGCCAGAGCAACATCTTGAACACTTCATCATATTCCTCACACTATTCCCGGACAAGGTGTGCAGTGTGGCAGGGTGCATTATCCTGCTGAAAGGCTCCGCTGTCATTGTGGAATACCACTGCCATGAAGGGGTGTACCTGATCCGCAACGATGAAATCCGAAATGAATGGCCAAGGTTTTCCAGCAGAACATTGACCAGAGCATCACAGTCCCTCCACCGGCTTGTCTTCTTCCAACCGTGCATTCTGGTGCCATCACTTCCCCAGGTAAACGCTGCACACTTACTCAGCCAACCAAAAGATCTAAAAGAAAATAGGACTCATTGGACCAGGCGACCATTTTTCCATTTCTCCAAGGTCCAGCTCTGAAGCTTGCATGCACTTTCAGCAGTGAACTAGGGTTAGCTTTGGCATTCTGACCGGTCTGCAGCTGCACAGCCCCATACACAGCAGAGTGCGATGCACTGTATGTATGTATGTTGTGACACTTTCTTCCTGTAACCATCATTACACATTTTTGTGATGTGCCACAACAGCCCTTCTGTCAGTTTAGACAGACAGGATCGCCTTTGTTGCTTTCACACGTCGATGAGTCTGGGGCGCCCAACACCCTTTCACCAGTTCGTGGTTCGTCCCTCCTCAGACCACTGTCAGTAGTTGCTCACCACCCCACAAAACTGATCTGACCATAATGATTTGAACCTTGTCAAAGTCACTCAGGTCTTCACAGTTGCCCATTCCTCCGACATCCAACACATCAACTAGAACAGATTGTGTGCCTACCATCTAAGATATCCCAGACCTTGATATGCACCGTTGTTATGAGAAAATCAATGTTATTCACCATTTGTGAGTTATCATAATGTTTTGGTTCATCGCATACACAGTGCTGTGAATATATACAGCACACTGCAAATGTTAGAGACCACCCTTCATTTAATTACCAGTCAAATTGGCTTGTAAGTTATCCAGTTTTCAATGTTATTCCTTTTTTCACGTACAACAAAAGGAGAAATGAAAACTCAAAAACTACATTTCATATAAAAAAACTGACAAGTTATTTAAGCAAGTCTTGAACAGCTGTTCTTTGAGGTTTCAAAAAGATATGCTTAAATGACCAGTTAAACTACATATCTCAGAAAAATGTGGAACATATTTTTATTGCAGTTGTTCAGCATTGTTTGGACTAGTGGTCCCAGGTAAGAGTCCCAGGTATGAGACCCCTGTGCTAAACTGTATGTATATTTGTGTTCATCTACCTAGCAATAAAACACAACTTGTTGCTTTGAATTTACTTGATTCAAATGTGTGCATAGGTTCCAGATGTATACAATACATTGCATTGCATTGCTGGCAGTGTATTTGTTATCAATCTACACCCTGAGTTCAGATGTCAGATTTGGGAGTATTGGGAGAGAAAAAGTTGGATCAATGCATCCCTACTACTATCTCTCTATCTCTGGTCTCCTCTCCATTCATCCCTACATCCTTCTACCCTTATGTCTGGTCTCGTCCATACATACAAGAGTGTAGCTTAGATTTAAGCAGTAGAACACTTAGAGCTGGGGGCGAAATGGCAAAATGCAATATTATGATACTTTAGGAAGTTTTTCACGAGTTACGATGGGTCACGATATTTATTTTTTCTGACATCTGATAAGTTAGAACAGACAAAATAGTGCCACATTTTAAAAATACTACCAAAACTATGAAACCAATTACTTGTGTTCAACTTTTCACACACTGTGCTGCAGTAAAGCCAGTTCGACATGACTAATTATGCTCTCTTTAACCAAACACACAACTGGGAAGTGTTTTTAAGTACTGATGATATCTGATTATGGGCACAGATGACAGTATTTATCGTTATTGTGATAAATTACATCACAGTATGTCACAATATGCTTATTTAAGTAATTTATCATGATAACGATAAATATTGTCATGTTGCCCAGCTCTGAGGCCCAATCTCATTTCTTACTTGACCCCTACCCCTTGTTTTCGAGCGTCACCTTGCCTCTTGCAACTGAGTTAGAAGGGGTGGTGGTTGAAATCTTCCCCTATGAAATGGAACAACCCTCAAAATAAAAAGAGCATTACTTCATCAACAGCTACTAGCGCTGCTCTGTAGGTGACCCTGCCAGTCTGCAGTGATAGCAGGGGAGGGTAAAGTTCAGCTCCTCACTGCTGGGCTTTAGTTACATTTAGGGTATCATATGCTTTCAAAGGGGAGGAAGTGACAATTATTTATTATCTCCCACCCCTAATTCTTCAGTGATATGAAGCTGAAGTCAGCTATTCACCAGCTTTTTGTTTGAATCTTCCCATTCCACCTTAAATAATACAGCAGTTCTGATGCCTGAGGCGCCAGAATGCAAGTGCTACTCCATTTAAGGTGGAACGGGAAATTTAGCTGGCTAGCTACTGAGACATTAGCATACTATTAGCAAATCTTTATGCTTGTTATGAAGAAAAGGACCAAAATACATTGAAACGACATTAAACTAAGATGATACAATGGTTATCACAATCTTTTAACAGAGAAAATACATTTATGGGTTTCTTTGGTCGCTCATGCAGCCATCTTGCCGGTTTTTCTTTTTTTCTTATAACTCTGTTTGGAGGGTGACTCTGAAAAACCTCTGTTTGGAGGGCCATGTAGCCCTAACACTTTGCCCTACCCCTCTATCTCAACTAAAATCAGGACACCCTACCCCTTGATGTGAACGTGAAAAAAAACGGACGGCTAAGGGCTCAGCGGTAGGGGCGAGGGGTGAAACGGGACTGGGCCTAAGAACACTGAGGTCAGGTGTTATCACAGATGCGGTGATGTTTTTTGTAATAACACATGACCTCAAGTGTTCAATTGCTTTTAAACATAAAAAGGGTAAAGTAGAAGCGGAATAACGATTAGCTGCAAAGCAGTCGTTAATTAGCAAACGATGCTCAGCGAAACAATACAGTTGTGAAATGACCAATCAGATGTGCTGACAGAACTAACTTTGGTATAAAGACAAATAAAACAGAACAGCGCTTCCTGTTATGACTCATCCATATGATGTTGGTATGGAAGCACGCAGTTTGTTGTTTACACTGAACCCAGTGGACTATGTGTGTGTGTGTGTTTCCCTCGGGGGTGACCTGTGTGTCTATGGGTCCCTACTCTTTTGTGTATATCTGTATGTGTGTTTATGTGACAGTTATATTATCTGTGTGGGAAGCTCTTTTAAGGTAAGACCCATCATTTCAGATTGGGCTTTGTAAATGCTGAGAGCTCCTGCTGCTTCTCTGTCTCTCTCTCAGACTCTGAAACGCTTTAACTTCTAGGCTTATACGTCTTATTGTGACACCGTCTCTGTACGAGTATGCAAACTGTCTCTCCTCTGCACCAATTAGCTCCTGACATATGGGCTGTTCTTTCTTCTGTCATTTTTCTCTGCTGTTTCTCGCTCACAGCTTTTAATGTTCTTGTTCTTCTTCCTCTACCTCAGTGGTCCGCAACACATGTTAGTCATGACCACACATTCTAGTTAAAAAGTTGTTGTTTTTATTGAATTTAAGGTTGTATGCAAAAGTTTTGGACTAATATTTTCTAAATAAAAAAAGTTAAAACCACCTCTTTTTAGAACAAACTTAAATATTACATAATACGTATTTAATATTGTGTATTAAATATTACATGCACATCATGTTTCAGATCTACCCTCATTCAAGTCTGGGGACAGTGAAGCCCAAAAAACTATAAAAAGTAGTTCAAGGTTGATTTGATGTACGTTTTTAATCATGTCTTGTTGAAATATCCAGCTACTTGTCTTCTTCAGTGTCCTTCACTGGCCGGGTTTCCATTCAAACGTTTTACAAATGTTACGCACATTTACAAAATTTCGACAGGGAAAAAAGCGAATTAAGTCATGTCAACCATCCACTACAGTTATGTGAAGAAACTTTAGAAGACATAGGGGTTGCATCAAAACAGGCAAGATGGAAATATTTAACTCGTTTTTTTCCTTTAAGTAGAATTCTATCTTTACAGCCATTTGCCATATTTTATGATGTTTTCAGCTCAGAGACAAAGACTAGAAGAGCAGTGGCTCACCTAACGAGAGCGGAAATCTCCGCACCACCCCGAAGACGTCCAATGCACCAGACAATTCTGGCAGGCATTTTTCAAACAGGCTTTGGATTTGGCTTGATATGTCAGCGCTTATTCGAAAAACCCTTTTCCAGCACCCTTTTTTGCATTTCGGCTTATTTTAACTTATTTGTGATATTTTGGTGTTTTTTGAAATTCTGGTTATTAGAAAAAATTGGTGGATGGAAAAGCCACTATTGACTGTGGGACATCCATGATTTGTTATTTAGTAGAATCCTTTCTTTCCTCGTTCCCCACAACATTTCCTGTGCCACTGGTTGCCACACAAACTCAAAGCAGGCCTGGAACATCTAGTTATCTACCCCTGGGCACAAATATTTGGTGGGCCCATACTGACTACCTTTCTTGCATGGTTAGTAATTTTTTTTTATATTACAACAGGTTATAAAACCTGCAGCACCACGATAGCAGCATACTAACTGCACATCACTATTATAAGTGCATCATTTTTCCAAATGCAACAAAACAGTAGCAAGATTAGGCACACATTAACGAGAACACAGGTTAACCAATACAACAATACAACATTTCCCAATAAAGCATGCGCCGCTCTTGACAGGCAACACATTTGCCCCAATGTAGACGACACTTATTAAAATCGAACCACTGAAATGTACATAATAAAGACAAAAAATAACATACTTAAATAACCAAACCGTCAAGCATCCTATCTAATGCATACTGCATCAGGTGTGGAAGTTTTTTCTTTCTCATTTATATCTTACATCTAATGACTTTATGCGCTAAAGTTTGCAGATCACTGATGACAAGGATGCAATTTTTTTCTTTAACTCAGGTGGCTGACTTATATTTGGCTTTGGAAATGGTCATCCTCTACTCTCTTGAGGTGTCAGGTCCCTTTTTATAGATCCCCTGGCACATATTTTGAATATGTAAAGCTTCAAATTCAAAGTACATTAAAAGGCACTACTTCACTGCTGAGAACCTGAAAGCTTGACCAAGGTAATGGCAGATTGGCAGTGCAACAGTTGCTAAGCAGTGATTGGAGGAGAAAATGGACGTTTAGGAAAGACATGGAGGGTATGTGAATTATGATTGGCCATGACACAATGACAGATTGGTACATTTTTTGCATTTATATTTTCTGTATTTTTATTATATTTATATTATAATTGTTTGCCGGGGTCCCCTGGTGGTTCGTGACCCAGGCACATGCCTCATAAAACCCATTCAATGATCTGGGCCTGACCCAAAGCATAATAGACCCACCTCTGTGGTTAACAATTGGCAAGATGTTCTTTTTCATCAAATGCTGCTCCTTACTTTGTCTAAACATACCCTTGTACATTATATTTCACAAGGTCTCTGGTTTAGAGATCACAGTTAAGGTTAACTTCTGATGAGCCGCATAGATTAGGTTTGTCCAACAACTCTGCATCACAATTCCAGTGTGAGCTAAATCTTCCTCTTGGTCCTTGGCAGTGATGTGGGAGTTTTGCATACCTGCAGTCTACATGCAGTTTTTTCAGAGGTTTTTCTTGGTCTTTCAGATCTTGTATTGACTTCAGCAGTTCTTCTTAACATTTCAAACAGGGACAGTAACAATCAGGCAGTTTTTAGATATCTTCTTGCTTTGGAAGAATCTATTATCTTTATTTTCAGATCCTCACTCAGCCGCTTTTAGTTGTTGGACACTTAGGGGTTAATAATGAATTGTTACAAATTTCTGACAGAAACAGAATAAAAATTAATTCATTTTTGGCTTTTTTTAATTCATTTTTTTACATTTCAAATGAGACAACAGTATTGAGAATCATGGAGAATGGAGAAAAGTGGTCACTGTTTTTGTCTTGTATTCATTACAAAAAAAAAAATCATCTTTCTCTCTCTCTTTCAGTCTGAAGGTGGTTCTCTCCACCCCTCCTGCTGGCGGCACGCTGGACCTGTCCGGCATCCCCCTCTCATGGCGAGACACAGAGCGTCTGGTTATTCATCTACGGCGCCACTCCGCCCGTGTGCGAAGCCTGGAGCTGGGCTTTACTGAGCTAACAGACGATGCCCTGCTGCTTCTGCTGCCCACGCTGGCTGCCCTGCCTGCACTGGAGAGCCTGGCGCTTAACGGCAACCGGCTGACCCGCGGCATCCTGCGCCAGCTCACTGACGCCCTGAAGGACCCAGGCAGCTTTCCAGCACTGGCCTGGGTGGACCTGGGCAACAATGTGGACATCTTCTCCCTTCCTCAACCTTTCTTGCTGGGTCTGCGCAAGCGCTGCCCCAAGCAGGGCAATCTGCCCACCATCCAGGAGCAGGGAGAGGCACAGTCAGGCGAGGCTGAGGAGAGGGGGTTTGGGATGAGGGGCTGGGCCGGGTGTGGGGCATGTGGGAGCACTAGTTTGGAGGAGGTTGGAGAGGAGGAGACATCCACATGGACTTCAGGGTCAGCAGATGAGACATGATGACGATGCCGCTGGTATGATGAGAATTTACAAGTGACTTTAATAGTTAGATAAGTAATAGCCTTCAGTTGGACATGGAAGATGGGTCGGGGCGTAACGAGACTCATTTTCAGAATAAATCCAGAATGAATTTTCGATTCTGAAGTTTTGACCTGATTTTTGATATTTTACATGTATATAAAATGTAAAAAATGTCTTGATTGTACGGAGCTCTAATTATATACTACATAGACAGGTTTGATTCAGATAAATATAATTTCAAAATGTCTGGGGACAGCTATGAGAAATTGTGGGCTAAGTGTAGGTGGGAGCGTAGACTAATTAAGGTGGGAACGAACTGAATGAATATTTCAAGCCCTATTCAGAGACTTGTGAAGGCGGTGCATGTCACCATTGTCGGACATTATGTAAGTTAGCATGGCAGAAAAGTCCCTCTAGGATATACCATAGGGGCTGTACTTTTGTTTGCACTGGACTTCCTGCAGTCCAGCGCCAGGTTTAGCAAGTTGTCCCTAGATTCTCATTACGGGACTGTCTGGCCCTGCAAGACTACTAAATCCAAAAAACTTAACTGCCACATATAAAGGCTTATACTGTATCTCCATTTTTAAACCCTCAAAACTGAATCAATACACTGAGTCTGACAGCGTTATGTTGCTGTTTCAGTGATTTCTTGTTTTATAGTTTCCATAAAAGATAAATGAAACATAAATGAAGAGACAGTACAGCCTATACAGTGTTGTGAACATTTGTTTTCTTTTATATTTTTCAAAACTGTCTAGAAATCTTTACAGCAGTAATGGATAGAGGAATTCCTGCTGTTGGGAAGACACACAGCGTGCCTGTACGATGACTGTAGCCATGAACCTCCAAAGTAAAAAGACCACTGAAGTAAGAAAGAAAGACACAAACCATTCTAATGGACAGAAACTCTCCAGCTTTAAGTAGCCTCCCAGTTTTAACTCGAGATGTCCCAGTCTGTCCGGAAAGATCAGCGATAGAGCCAATAAAAGCATGTTTTAATGGATCTGTATCTGCTGTATTAAGCCTGAATGAATTCCGGCCCCATGTTAAGGCTGTCTTACTCCATCATGCTCTGCTTGCACTGATGTCGAGGTGATGTAAACAGACATTAACCACAACTTCTGGCAGCTTTCAGAAGTAAACAGGCGGTTTAAATGTCTGCAGTGTGGAGTTTTAAAGAGAAAAATGAAAACAGCCCAGCGATGCTGGTATTTCAACTGCAGTTAAGCTAGCAAACTTTCATAGAAACATGATTAAACTAGTCACATGTAAAATGTGAATGCGCAGCTAATGCAGCTTATTTAGTGGTAAAAGTAATGCTGTGTTACTTTTTTCTCAAAAAAATACTAAAATACTATAACAAATACTGTAATGTACTTTACTGATGTATTTTGAATTGTAAGCCTAGCGTCACGAAACCTTCTATCTCATTTTTTGTTGGTTTTTTTTTTCACTGAATTTTAAAACTCCTTTTCCTTCCCCTGTGATGTTAGCACTTTAAAGATAGGAGGTTTTTGATGCGACAGCGATGATATATTTTTTAAATTGGACCGATTTTACTACCTACCTTTAAAAAAATACATACAGTCAGTTTAGTACTTGACTTTAGCTCAATTCAATATTAAAGGAATTGGGTCACTACATAGTTTTTAACCCTAGTTTTTATCACTGGTTACAGCCCCATTCAGAGCATCAGTTGTACCAGCAACAGAGAGCTCAGAAGACTCACCTACTCCAGTGCTTTATTAGGTGTGGTCTTCTGTTGCGTTACTGTCTAAAGGCTTACGTCGTTCCAGTATCAACAGCTGACGCTTTGCTAAGCCCCGCCCTCTTTATTACTGTTTGATGAGCTTTCAAGCCCGGTATGTTCAGAATAGATTTTTCGATTGGAAGAGTAGATTTACTCTGTAATCATTTATATTTCATCATTTTTAGATAAAAGTAGAGTAAAAGATTGCCAGCTTGCCTTTGAAGGCTGGGTATGTAACACTGCGAACTCTTGGCAGCCTAAAGGCCTTTGTGTCGCGATTTATTCAAACAAGCACGTCGCTGCTGTTGGAAGAAAACCTCGTATCTCCAAAATGGTAACTTTACAGGAGAAGGAAAAAACCTACTTTACTTTTAATGTAAGTCAATGAAACCAGACTTTTTTCCAAGTAATTTTGGGTCATTTCTTTTAGTCTATTCATCATGAAATTTACATACAATGTAAAGGGCAACAGTCATTTTCAAATTACGGCAAAAACTGAAAAACTTCAAAAATGGAGATACAAGGTTTTCTTCCAACAACAGCGACTTGTACAACTGAGGACAACTTGCACACCAAATGCGATTTTTCAGCGACTGTTTTATTAACGCACTGTTCGATTTTTGATGACATTAACTCTCCAACCAATCACAGCTGTCTCTGGCTTTGTCATGTTTACAACCAGGATCAGCTGTATCCCAGTAGCTAGAACTAGAACGTCAAAAGTTTGTCACAGATGGTGTTAGCATCTCTAACAGCAGCCTAAACAGCGATAAAGGCTAGAAGCTACAGTCAAAAAATGAGAAGCTTCAACAAATTGCGATCCATTTTAATGGCATGTACTGCAGTGTAGATATAATCATGCATAATTATATGCATTTCTCTATTTTAGGCTCACAGGTTTAAACCTGTGGCTGCATATTAAATGAATTTCATTATTTACTCAACTTGATGAAATATTAAATCTAATTAACTGACAATAACAATGAAGACTTTGTTAGCTTTAGCAGATTTTGCAGCACAGTACAGATGGATGACAGGCTTAATTCCTCTATGTAATATGGACCCTACACCCCTCTTCTCTGTCTTTAATCTAAAGAAATGGATAAAATCTCACCTCACACTCCAAACTCCTGATACAAAGCAAGTTACCACTGTGGCACTTTGTAGTTTGTCAGAGGGCCTAGTTACAGTTGCTAAGCTACGACTAGACAATCTGTATATTGGGAGGGGGTTAGCTAAGGGTCAGTTTCATTTTCAATGTTTTTTTTTTTGCCTTATAATCCCACGAGGGACTTTGCCACCATTATGTGGTATTGAAGCCATTGTAATTTATGCATTCATAAATTATTCATTCATTTATGCAACGACTCATGATTGGGTCGTTAATTCTAGTGAAGCGTACACAAAAAAGGAACAGTTATTTTCTGGCTCGGATCCTTAAAGAAGTGCACCGAACAATAACTGTAGCAACAAGAAGCAGTGGACCTATTTCGGTGTCATAAGTCAGCACTTTGAGACTTGGTGCATCCAATCAAGTACAGAGAATTTAATAGATTATTCCCTGGCTTTTCGTTAGGATGTTTTAATTCTATACACCACTCTTCAAATGTTTGCATTCACTGTTCATAAGTTTGGAATCACTGTTTTGATCAATGTAAAACAAATTTTGTTGCAAACGCATGTAGAAAATGATTCTGATGTGATGCTAAGATTTTATAGGTTTCAGATGATTTGTAGGATGTAAATATGAAGAAATTTGCAATGCTGAAAAGAGCTGAAGTTGATTCCATAATAAATGTATGAAGCCTTATATAGGAAAAACCTGCTGATCAAACTGCCATTTATTACAGATTATCTAGTAAAATCTGCAACTTTTTGCCATTTCATTTCTTCTCATTGTTCCTGAAATACTTTAAATGGTGTATTTTGGTGTCTAGTTGATAGCATTTCAATCCACACTGTATAAGGTATCAGCTATCATTATGTGACAAGTGGTTCCAAACGTTTGAACAGTAGTGTACATACAGTAACATTAGTACTCTCTATATGCTACCATTGAAGAATATCATAAGGTTGCAAAGTTGTTGAATGTTTATGATGCTTGTTCTTTACAGTGTACTTACAGTACAGTACTGTGCAAAGGTCAGAGACCACCCTTCATTTATTTCATTTATTTCCAGTAACAAACAGCTATGAAGTATATTGTCTTCGTTTTTTAGCATCAGGAAAAAGGCAGAAAACATATTTAACAGAAAATCACACTGAAGCATCAACAACTAAAAAAATATCAACTATTTCAGTATTTAATGTGTTCACACTTTGCCTTTATTACAGCTCCCATTCTTTTCAGGAGACTTGCTTTCAGTTTTTTAAAGAAATCTGCAGGAAAATTTTTCCCACACCTCCAAAGTTCAGTCTTAGAAGTTGGTTGCATTCTCTGCTTCTCATGATCCAAATAATACCATCACTTTCAGTGATGTTGAGGTCTGGACGGTCTGTTGTTTGGAGAACACCAGCAGCTTCTCTGGCCTTTCAGAGTCATAGCGCTGAGTCGTCTTCTCACAGTGGAAGGATGGACAGAAACACCTGTGGATGTTTTCAGATCTGAAGCAGCTTGATTTTCTCCTCTCTCTCAAAGATTAGAGTGCTGTTTATATGATGGGGACAGTTCTGGGGGTCTGCCAGTTCTTGCAGGTGGTTGCTAGGAGTCTCATTTTCTCTGTAGCTTTTCCATTTTTTAAACTTCCTCATACAGGTGGATCATCTTATATCTAATCTCCTCATAAATATCTCCTGAAATATGAACAGCTTGTACATTTTGATTAGAAATTAAAAAGGTCGTCTCTGACTTTTGCACATTGCTGTCTATATTGATAAAGAACTCAGTCTTTGCTATTAAAATGAATTAAGCATAAATGTAATGTGAACTGAGTCATTTTTCACAAAAGCATCTGCCCTCAGAGTCTTTGTGTGTGAATGCTCATGCATATTTGGATTATTCTGGATGTGTCCAGTTCTACCCCCCCACCCCCACCACCCCCAACTCTTTTTCTCTCACTCTTCTCCTTTTCTCTTCTCTCCCAAATCTGCCTCTGAGTGTATATCAGAGAACATGCAGCATGTGCGGAGAGGATTTGGCAAATCTCACTGACTTTAAGTTTTTAGAAAAGCTGAAAGCTGGTGTCTTCAGAGACTTTAATGCTGAGCTGTAGAGTGAAACTGCACACGTTTCTGATATGTAGTGCATTCATTTCTCTTTCCTGCTGGGTGAACAAAGCGTAAGGCTAACAAAATGGCCTTTTGAAGTAGCAATCAGGACTCGGATGGTGTATCACCTCAGTTTAGTCTGTTACGTTCTGCAGGGGAGAGTGAGCTGCAGCTGCGTCGTCCAGGTCCTTGCAATCCTAAATTCACACAAATTAAAACAACCCTTGCAATGCTGGCAAGGGCTCGTAATGTTGTCCAGTACAATCCTCTAATCCTCCTTTGCAGTCAAATAAAGCTCTGCTGATCGTTCTAACACAGTTTTAACAATAAATGGTCTTAAATGCTGGAGTTAATTCATCCTTTAACCCTGAAGGTTGGAGCGCAGACTGCTGGTCACACAGCAACAGAGAGAACAATCTCGCCTAGCTAAGGAAAAGACAAAGAGAAAGATTTAAGACGAACATCCATAATTTGGAGACAAATGGACTTATTTGTATTTGTAAGCACTCCAGCTGGTTTCCTGATACATTGAATCTAAAACGAGAAACTGTCAAACAAAAAGTTGCGAAGCTGAAGTCCGCTTCTCGTTCGCCAGCTTCTTGTTCGAATTTTCCCGTTCCACCTTAAGTGGTGCAGCAGTTACAATATGGTGCCTCAGGCACCATTTAATGTGGAACAGGAAAACTAGAACAAGAAGCTGGCGAACGAGAAGCTGACTTCAGCCTCGTAAAAAGTCGAATATTGAAAGACATTTTACAAGAAATTATTCTACTTTTGTGGAAACGTTTCCTGCCAGAGATGTGAGAAAAGCAGCTACAGCTGAGCTAAAGCTTAAAACAGAACAAAGTAAGTCTGTGTTTTCATTTATATTTTATTTTTAGCCTGTACTAGTAAATCAGCACATACTGAGACATATTTACAGCCGAGATGGTAAAATGGACATAAAATGTTGTGGCTCCCAAGGTGGTTTGATTTTTGTTGAAAGGACAAAATAGCTGCACTAGAACAAATACTGGAGGTCTGTGTCACCCAAAGTCTTTTAGTCTTGGATCTCCAGTACAAAACAAACCACACATGCCCTGGCTGACTGATTACATTTGAGCTGGACAACTATGTAAATTTGCTATTTTGCCAAACCATTCCTTAAATTCCTTAATACCTTAAATTCCTTTAAAATAAGCTTCAGTACTACAGGCTGCACCACTATGTCTGGTGGCATAGTTTGGAGTAGAGGTCTACATTCTGCAGGACCCACCACAGTATGTTGAATTTTGGGGCTAATTTGTGTCACGGTGGTGGTTAACCAGCCCAGTGTGGGTGCAAGCAGTACACCACGTGTAGAGGAATCTGCAAATTAATGAAAAGCCAAAATGAAATGATAACTCTCATTTAATAATTGGCATATATAAATAATATTTAACAGCAACATAACAAAAAGTAATAGACTCATTCTAAACAGGTTCTAAACTAGTTCTAAATAGAAACAAACACTCACATGAATCATGTGAATTTCATTCTTGTAGGTTGCAGAAACGATGGATCTTCAGAAAGTCAAACGGAAAGTGTTTTTAATAAAGACGAATAACATAAACAATAAAGCTGACTAAAGGCCACCTATGGCAGTCAAGTTCAATCATGACTAATGTAGATGGAAACGAGATAAACAGGACTGTGGGTGGGAGCGGGACAAAATGATTAGGGAACAGGACAAATGGCAAATGGTGCAGGTTTTCTTTGGGAGCAGGATGAAATATTCCACGTGGACCTTTAGCACATATCTAGTGTCACAATAACTTTCTCAAGGAACAGTCACTCTTAATGCGCCATCATGTCCAAAAACAGAAAAACACAAAGATTTTTTTACCAAACAAAATTGATAAGGAAAAAAAGTACATATACATGTTAAAAAAAATAAAAATCACTTAAGCTCTACATGCTATAAAAATAAAAATGTCCTTGTGCAAATTGCACCTGGCATCATTATAAAAGATGTTGCCATTGCTTGGGAAGATTTCATGTAACAAGCAGCAATCATGATGAAAGTGAAGAAGCTTCCTAAAGTACTCAAAGACAACATAATTTAACAAGACTCGAATGAAAAAAAGCTAAAGAGCCCTGGCAAGCCTCCCTGTCAGTACAACTGGTTCAATAATACCCCAGTGGAAAGTTCATGGAACCACACCAAATCGCCCCCAGACAGATGCGCCAGGCAAGAGGAGAAAAAGTTTCAGGACGACCGGAACAGCAGTTACACAGAGAACAATAAGCAACAAACTGCACCGCAATCGTCTTTGTTCTTGCACCGCAAGCAAAACTCCGTTGCTGAAAATGAAACATAGAAATGAGTGTCTGAAATTTGCACACAAGCATTCAGACCAATCAGAACTCGTTTGGAACAATGTGTTCCGTCAGACGCAACTAAAATAGAACTCCTTGGCAAGAATGATTCTGTTTGAAGAAAGAAGAGTTGTGATATGATCCCAAGAAAACCAGACCCACAATGGAGTATGAAGGTGGGAGCAACATGATACGGGGCTGACTCTATGAAAACAGTACTGGGGCATTGGAGGTCATTGAAGGAAATGTGAATGGAGCGACGTACCGTGACATATTAGACGAGAATTTAATCTCATCAGTCAAGAAACGGGAGAAGATGGACGTCAACAAGACAATGACCCCAAACATACAGCCGAAGTAACTCAACTGGTTCCTAAAAAAGGCTGAGGTGTGGCCAATCTTCTGACTTTAATGAGGATTTTGAAATTTCAAGTCCAGCAGAGAGACCTTGGTAACACTGGGGTACTGAGGACTGTTTGCCAAGAGGAACGGACCACAGTTGAACCACAAAGCTTTGTTAAACATTGTTTTTGCTTATTAATACATACTTTTTCTTCATGTTTATAAGTACAATGACAAAAGATGTGATGTGTAAATTTGAAGTCCACTGGAAATATATTAAATAACAAAAACCAAAAGCATCTGAAACTTGTTTCCCCTCACCGTATATTCTGTATTAAAATATATAGATTTGAATACTGGAGACTATCTCCAACCCTTCAACCCTTCAACTGTAATATACATTGAGGAAACAGTAATCAGCCTAGGATGAAGGGTAACAGTGGCAAGTCTTTGGGGAAGAAGTCGCCTGTCTGTCACCACAGGAGTGAGTGTGTTCATGTATGAGTGTTCGAGTACAACAGGAGCCTCCGCTTCATCATCCGTGCATCCATGCTAAGCTTCAGTGACAGACAGTGAAGAAGGCGCAGGGGGAGCGGGCTCGCCGGCCTGTTAGGCATGCATGACAGAAAATCCGTGCGGTTAGTGATGAGCGTCTGAAGCAGCGGGGCTCTCCCCATCAATCTCTAAATCCCCGGCCAGACTCACTAATGAGCCACTGAGCCACTGCTTGCAGGAAAGGGAAAAAAAATTGCTGCTCTGTTCAACTTAATCAACCCTCACAAGTTCCATAACAAGACGCCATTCTTTTCTCTGACTTTCATCTCCCTCACTTCTGACAACAGGTGACATTTCATGATCTACAGTGTCTAAAAACACCCAAATAAAGCACATCCCTTTATAATACATCTGCACTATATGGCCAAAAGTATGTGGATACCTGACACCTTTATGAGCATCACATTCCAAAAGCATGGGCATTAATATAGAGTTCCCCCCCTCTTTGTGGCTATGACACCCTCCACTCTTCTGGGATGGCTTTCCTCAAGATTTTGGCTTGGCTCACAATCAACGTTCCAGTTCATCTCAAAGATGTTTAAGGGGGTTGAGGTCAGGGCTCTGTGCAGGTCCATACCAAACTCATCAAACCATGCCTTTATGGACCCTCACACAGGGGCACACTCATGCTGCAATATGGGCCAAGCTGTTTCCACAAACTTGGAAGCATATAATTGTCCAAAATGTCTTTGTATGCTATAGCATTAACATTACCCTTCACTGGAACTAATGGGCTCATTATCCCTCCTCAACCAAACTTCACTTTTTGGCACTACGCATTCTGGTAGGTAGGATTCTAATGGGATCCACAAAACCCAGATTTGTCCACCAAACACAGATGGTGCCAGATAGTGAAGTGCGACTCATCACACCAGAGAACCCATTTCTACTACTCCAAAGTCAAATGGCAGTGTGCTTTACACCACTCCAGCCGACGCTTGGCATGCGCATAGTGATCTTAGGCTTGTGTGCTACTGCTCAGCCATGGAAACCCACTTTATGAAGCTCCTGACACACAGTTCTTCTGCTGATGTTGCTTCCAGAGGCGGTTTGGAACTCTGTAGCGAGTAATGCAGCAGAGAACAGGCCAATTTTTTGTGCTACCCGTTTCCTACGTCAATGACACAATAGAGTGATTTTCTGATTTAAAGACTAGGAAAACCCCCTTCTGATGATGTAATCTGAAGGTGACAGAAACTTCAAGCACTTTAAAACAGATACTGGGGGCTTGTGTTTTTTTTCTGCTGAATTGCTAAAGCAGAATGAAGCAAGACAGCTAAGCCTACTGCTAGGAGCTGAATATCACGTGTATATTAATTAACCTCTACATTGGTGGCTATCCTAGCAGATTTCTTTAGCACTGTGGGTGGGTGAAGGGGGGTGTCACAATGGTTGTATGCTTAATGCATGCTGGGTATTGTAGTAAATAACAACACAAAAGGCTGGACTTACTCCACAAGACTGGGTTAACTCCACAAGACTGGGCAAACTCCACAAGACTGGGTTAACTCCACAAGACTGGGCTTACTCCACAAGACTGGGTTAACTCCACAAGACAGGGCAAACTCCACAAGACTGGGCTTACTCCACATCCAAGAAATCAGCACTAAGGATAGAAAAGGAATACAAAATTGTGAATTCAATCAAACGAGTGAGGCTGGGGGATGCAATACTACACCACAGAATAATACACAACATAAACAAAATATTAAATGCTAGTTTTTTTTTTTATTCGAATGCCCCTTTAAGCTTAAACCTAAAATAAATAGGATTTCCAATAAGTAATTTTCCACTGGCACTGCAGATTAGGCCAAGACTATGCATAACCATAGAAATACAGCTCTCCAGATCTCTAATATGTATCTATGAATGTAACCATTCCTTATGAAAAAGGCATAATTCTATGGAAATTTCTAAAGGATTCCTATAAGATTCTTTTAGTAAATTCAAGCAATTACTATACTGTTTTTATTACTACAGCATAACTATACAACTACACTATACTACAGCATACTATACTAAACTATAAAGGATATGTGGAACTACTTGTATATGTATATGTACTTATATATTATATAATATGCGTAACTACTTATATTGAGATGAAAATATTATAGATCACTACAGAAGTATGACGCAGCATTACAGAAATATTGCTTCTTGCAGTATTTCTGCAGCTGTGTTTTGTAAGGGATACAACTGGGGCAAGTGTTTTTTGTTTTGTCCTTTGAAGAGGGAAGTACACATGACTGTAAAATACCTAAAATAAAGAAGTACATAAATGCATAAAACTGATGTAAATAAACTGAGCAGCTGAATTAGTACAACCAGCACTCAACCGTTCATGAGTAATAATGCAGTATACTTTTATTGTACTAGACTGCCCCCTATCGCCCTGATCCAAGAACTGCAATCATTCTACTTTCTACCCTGGGGAGCCCAATCGTGGTCCTGGAGATCCAGCACACTGGAGAGTTCAGATCCAGCACACTCAAGAGCACAAAGGTGCGAACGGCTCTGTGGTCTAAGAACACGTCATGAATCTTATGTAGACTTTTTCTTAGGACCTTCCTGAATAACAAATTTAGGATAAAACGGCAGATTTTGCTGAATGAGGCCCAGTTTTTATGTCTGTTTTTAAATACAGCTCTACTAGTGCATCGATTCTGTATCAAAATATCAAGATTCGTACTGTATACTGTAAAAATATCTTTAAAGGGGAATTCCACCAACTGTTCAAAATTTCAGAATAATTCAATCCTTGAGATATATACAGTCAATCAGAGTGTTTTGATGTGAAGTTGGTCATTTCTAGAGATACTTACAGACTCTGATTTCTTTACAATGGTGGTGATGGGAACCAGGGGTCACCACGTATACAACATAAATATAGCCATTTTATTTACTATCCAAAACCACCAGTGAACCTCCGTATGTCTTCTGAGTGTTCATATGTAATGTTGATGATGGTAAAATAGTGGTAAATCTGAAAAAAAAAGTTTTCTTTGGGGACTATTTTGCCTTAGAACAGCCTTCGTATACCCCTCCACCATGAATAAATTAACATAAGAGATTTCTTATCAGCCCAAAACTTTACCACAAAACTACCATAAAACAATGTCTCAGACATCAGGCTGAGTATTCATAATCATTTCATGTAAAAACTTTATGTGAGGGAGCTTTTAGAGGTGGACGTCTGGTTCCTATCACCGCCACTGTGAACAATTCTGACTCTGTAAGTTTCTCTAAAACGCAGCATTTCACACCAAACCACTCTGAGGATGTTTGCACAGCAGGTAAAAGTGGCCCGAATCCGATCTTTTTCTCCGTATGTGACACAGATGTGTGTCTGTGTGTCAGTGTGAACAGCAATAAACACACTGAATCTGACATTTTCAAATCCGATTTGAGACACTTTCATATGTGGTACTGAAATCCGATACGTATCTGATCTGCGGCAATGCGACTCAGTCTGAACAGCCAGATCGGAATTCTTGGACTTTTACGTCAGTCCAACTCGACATAATTCCGCGCTGCTGAGACTCATAAACATTTAGGCTGATGTTTCTGTACCAAAACATTAGAAGAGACGTTTCGCAGCCGCTCCGTATTCGAGAAGATTCCGAACAAAATGGCCGAGCGCGGCCGGAGGAGACGGAGGAGCGTCAGAGAACAGTTTAAAGAATCCGAGAACACGAACCAAAGAAGCGGCCGTGGCCGAATATCGCGCCCTTTTACGGCGAACTCGAACACACTGTGGGTGCTGAGTCCAGCTGTCAACCACTGGAACTTTATACTCGCTCCTGTGATGCTGGCGAAGACGAAACTGAAAGCTGCGGGAGCGACTGGCGTTCACTGGCCGTCATGACTGTTTACCTCTAGACGAGCCACGTGAAGCACTGTTCCTTTGCGCATGCGGGTCGGTTTAGGAGCTGATCTGTTCAGACTGATGTCGCATACAGATCACATTTAAAAGATAATGTGCCACTTTTACCCGCTGTGTGAACATAACCTCAATGACTTTGTTTACATCTCAACCGTTTAATTACGCAAATGTTTTTGAAAAATCGGTTCAACTTTAAGTATCGTGATGTGATATTCTCGCCGTATCGCCCAACCCTTCGAGCTGCAGGCGAACAAGCCCGTGCGCTCTGTGTGGTCGGGTGTGTCCCACCGCGTTAATTTTCAAACCCAAGTCTACCTCACATCCGGCCGATGAGGTCAATCATTCCCCCGACGTCCGCCATTTCAGTTTTTTGGAGTTAACAGTTGGATGTTGGGCGAAAGAGGTTATATTTTAAACTAAAAAAGTCGGCTGTGTGGAGGAGCCGTAACAGTTTAGAGTCAGTTCTGCTAACTTAGGGCCGCTTTCGGAGCGCCGTTTTCCGCGGAGTTTGGGGCGGCTGGGTCGAAGCTAACGCTAAGCGGTCCGAGGCGGCTCCGATGCTGCTGGGCTTTTTCTCGGAGCGTGCTGCGCTGCTGGGAGCCGAAGTTTTTTTTTGCATGAGTTGAAGTGAGGCACACGGACTGACTGGGAGAGGCAGAGGCAGGCCTGAGCTGAGGAAGAGCCCCGGTGTGGAAGAACAGAGTCATGGCTGGCAATTTTGACGCCGAGGACCGCGGGAGCTGGTACTGGGGAAATATGAGCAGAAAGGACGCCGTGGCTCTGCTGCAGGGCCAGAGACACGGGGTGTTTTTGGTCAGAGACTCGACCACCATCAAAGGAGACTATGTGCTCTCCGTCTCTGAAAACTCTAAAGTCTCCCATTATATAATCAACAGCATTAGCAACAACCGGCAATCCGGATCAGGTACACATCACTTTTCGTTTTCACTGTGTTCACTGCAGCTTCAACAACTCTGTCAGCTAATTTTGAACGAGGTCTTATTTAACTTATTCGTTCTTACGAGTCGCCAGTGGTTGTTGTTTAGCACAACTCGATTTCTGTAGCAGGAGGTGAAGTTGGCGTCCTATTCGCCAGCTTCGTGTCCGAATTCAGCCGTTCCACCTTAAATCGTGCAGCAGTTACATTCTGGTGCCTCTGGCTCTAGAGGGTAACTGCTGCCCATTTAAGGTGGAACGGGAAAATTCGAACAAGAAGCTGGTGAATAGGAAACCAACTTGAGCCTCGAAGTTAACTTAACCATTAGTTAGCTTAGCTAGTTAGCATAGCCTTCTCTCTGTCTTCAGGAGTTGGACTTTCACTCTTAGTGGAATTAAACGTTTTTATGCTTGTCTGTTAAACCTTTTACACCACCTGCACCGTTATCCCTGTAGCTAGCCTTCTGTGTGAAATAAAAACAAAAACTTAAACCTTACGGGAATTGTTTAGCTAGCTTAGCACGTTCGGTCAGCACTCTAAAGTTGGTGAGCTAGCAAGCTAATTTAGCTAGCTAGCTAACGCTGCCCTGACACCGTTCATATAATGTCCTTCGGGTATCTTCTTATATACATATAGCCTTTGGGAAAGTCTTATGAAGTAGAATTATGTTAGGTTGCCAATTAAATGTCTAAACATGAAGCTGGAGTTGGATTCTTGCTCCATTTTCTCGCTCCACCTTAAATGCTGTAGAAGTTACATTCTGGCGCCTGAGGCTCCTGAATGTAACTGCTGCATCATTTAAGGTGGAACGGGAAATTCGAATAACTTGGAAGCCAATTTAAGCCTCGTTGTAAGTTATAAACTACATAATTTGCCGCATTACTTTTTTTTCAGTTTTGCTGTCATAACTTCACTTGGCTGTGGTGTCGAACTTGCTAGCTAGTCGTTAACAGTGTGTTGGTCTGTGTTCATGCGTTGTATTTAAACTCGGCAGCCTTGCTTCTCTAACGTTAACCTACATCTTTTGTGTATAATTTTGGTGAGTAAAATCCGAAGCACTCGTGTTAGTATTTTTAAAGTTAGCCCAGTCAGATAGAGCGTCCACTCCCCTTCCACCCGACGTGGCTGCTTGAAGGGGTGTGGACAGAGCTGGTATTAGCCATTTTATTAGCACTGTCCTGTCCTGTCTCCAACTTTGCAACCCGAAGGCCTTTAAAACAGTCCTGCCTTTCTGATGAATGCTGTCTAAAGCAGCTAAAACTGGTTCTCAAGTTGAGATTAACTTTAACAAGGTTTTCCCATTGTAAAGATAAACAGCTCACTCTGTCTCCAGGCTAGGATCAGAGGTGAAAGCTTTTACTTGGCTCTGTCTCGAGCCCTGTTTGAGCTGGATTAGTTTTACCTGGGGAAGTGCTGTAGTTTGAGCGATTACTGACCAGATCCGTAATTTTAAACCAACAAATCTGCCATGTTTGTAGGTTTTACAACGTCTGCTGTGCAATAATGTGGAGTGAATTACCTTCTATAATTCACTGAACTTGGAGCTCCCTCAATAATAGGGGTCGTGTTCGAATCGACGTCTCAGTAATGTTATAACAAAACTGGGTAATAGAAAACGGCAACTCAGTTTTTTTTTCTTTTTTTGCAACCTGAAGACAAGGCTAGCAGTTAAACCGGAGCCTGATTTGACCCCATTCCTTAATCCTCATGTTCATGATTCCTGAAATCCACAACACTTTTGGTGATGGCCAAATTACAAGGATGAGGAGAATGAACTTGAATGCACCTCCCGCAAGGCATTGCATTTTCTGTCTTGTTGGGCGGCATTTGGTAAATTCAACGAACCCATTACTGGCCAAGTGCTAGTCCATTTGCCAGTTTATCCCCACAGTGTGTTGATATGTGGCGGTTGTCGCATAATGCCGATGTAAACATCTACGCAGTGATGTTTCAATCTGGACCATTCGGGGAAATGACATGGATCCGTTATCCCGTTTGAATCCGCCAGTCAAATCGCACACAAATTACATTAGCAGACCTTCTTTGGTAAAACTAAACCAGTTAAATAGGGCTGTATTCAGTGATGTAAAACTCGTATCGGTATTGGCAGATAATTGTCAAAAACACGCATTGGCATCGGACCGATTCTTAGGTTTGACTGATAAACTACAGATGGCATGATTCCCTTTTTTTTCCTGATACCATTATCAAAACCTTACATATTGACTGATAGTGATCCAATACTTTTTCTTTAAAAGCTACTAAGCTTTAAAATGAGCTGTTTTTAAGAAATAAACAGCTAAGAACATCATTTCGCAGTGTGAGCGATGGTGTTTCAGGCTTGAAATGTTACAGAATTGGATCGAATTCATTGCTTTTCCGTCTGGTATCTGATCCAGCGTTTTCAGCTGATGTCAGCCTGAAATGCCATCTCCAGTTGAGGCTGATACTTGACTAATGTATTGTATTTCGGAAGAGCAGAATGATTAGGTGATGCAGGTCTACTGTGCTAAAATGTCTGATTCTTATTTATTGTACTGCATTGGTAACGCTCTACACGCAAAGTGTCCTCTAAACAGGTGCCATTTTAGCATTGATTTGCTTGCACCAAGCCTGTGCTGTGTGGCACGTTTGGCTTGCTAACTAAGCTCTTATTAGCTTAGTCAAAACACTGCAGTCCCAGGCTCCACGGAACATGTTCGACATTGGCTCGCTGTCACTCCAACACCAGTCACTCAACGTCTACACACGTTCTACAGACGTTAGTGTTTATCAACTGCATTAGTTCAGCAGAGCACTAGGTAGTCATTTATTGAATGATAATATAACCCTTGTTATACTGCATACCGTGGTAATATTTGGTCATGTCTGGACCTGCAGGGTTAATCCACAATATGCTCAGAAAAGTATTTAGATATAATTTACCATGATAATGATAAAGGATCATCACAACATCCACCGCTGAGTGTGGATATCTGCATTGACAGATGCGCAGAAGAAAAACATTGGGTATAATCTTGGCATTTGGCAGAATTCCCGTTAGGGATGTGTTCAGACTACTTTTGATATTCACTTATCTGTAAGAGTTATTAAATGGATATTCGGTTTACCATGGGGAAGAAGAAAAGGCAGAATACATAAAACACAGTGAATGACTGCCAGTATGCTTCAGTATAGCATGAGTGAAAATTTTAGCTGTGGATGTTAAAACATGTCTTTGGCAAAAATACCAATGTAGGATCTTTTGATCACTGCACTTGAGTACAGAGGCTGCCCCTTCAGATGAGCTGATTAGCTAACACTAGAGCTGGTGCAGCGATAGTTGATGACTTGTCTGCAGGGAGTCCTTCCTTCTCAGTGCATGATGTGCTGCAATGTTAATGTTATGAGGTAACACTGACAGAGAAATCTCATTGAGTGCGTTTACATGCACTTAATAATCCAATAAATGCAGAAAGTCAGATTTTGTCGGTAATCCGATCAACTCTTTTATATGCACTTGAGTGATTAGATAATAAGAAAATCCGGGTCTACAGAAGTCAGGAAGTAATCAGATTCCTGCTTTGCAACCGGCCGGTAAACTCTCAATAAAAGACGTGATGTAAACATAATGTAAAACTCGAACTTCGTGGCAAATCCTTTAAAAAAATAAATAAATAAATAAAAAATTGCACCACTTTACCTGAAAATGAACATACATCTTCTAGAAGAAGAAGAATATTTAAATTCTTCATTTTGTCAAGCATGTAGTTGGTTTCAGCGTCGCTCCAAAAGTGTTTTGCTGCTGTTTCGCAGCAACACTGCTCGCTTATTTCCAGTACAGCAGTCCGTTTTCACACATGCGCAGACTGAGGAATCTGATTACTGAGCTAAAATCTGTCTCTCTTTATCGGATTTCTAGATCGGAGTATGGAGTTTACATGCGCTCAATAATCTATCATCAGATTTCTGCAGTTATCCGATTATTCAACTGGTCATGTAAACGCACTCATTATTATTAGTCCTCGCTAAGGCAGCGAGAGTATTTACCTTGCTGCTGCTGCTGCACTATCAGTGCTTTCTTAGTCAAGTCCTGAATATGTGCTGTTTGGCAACATGCAGATGTTAAAATTCTTGCATTTAGTTATAAAAAAAGTATAATGTATCATACTTACTGATTTTGGTGTGTCACAGCCTCTTAAACAACCCTTAAAACATAACTTTCACAGAATTGTTAGCCTGTTTTTCTCCCTGGGTTTCCTTGTTGAGTCCACAAATAGTGATTTCAGTATTCAAATATTGGAACAAGGAACCTTTTAACTAAGTACTTTAGTACCTGTGCACATCCCCAAATCCACGTTGGTGAGTCCCTTGTTAGTTCTTACCTAAGTATAGATAGAGGAATGATTGTCAGCGGTAGGGTGGAGGAGTGGAATTTCCCGGCGGAACTGCAAGGTGGTTGACACTCAGAGACTCGTGCAAGAAATGAATGGGTTGGGTGACACACAGTCAGGATGACTGTTCGGTATGGTGTTCATGGAATGCGTGTGATCTCGCGCCTCGTCCGCTGCTCGCTCTCCGCCTCTCGCACACAGCTGGATCTTACAGGATGAATGAAATAGAAGGGCAAGTTCCTTATGTTTGCAAGTAGTCACAAGTTGCAGTCACATTTTCCTTTAGTTCTGATTCACCTCTGTTACTTTTCAGTGTCAGTGGTGATTTGTTCCCTTAGAAATAATCTGTGTTAAACGGATGCATTGCTCTTGTATGTAGGTCAGTTAGGGCTGGGCAATACGACGATGGTCATCTTTATCGTGATAAATGACATCACTATGCTTTTTTTTTAAAGCATACTGTGGCTCTCTTATTACAAAACGAGCATCATTAATCCTTTTTTATTATTATTATTATTTTTTTAGTGCAAAACAGGATGTTGATTACCAACCATTGCATTCATAGTTCATAGTATTCATAGTAGTGTTATTAAAATGTGCCACTACTGGTTCTTATCTCTTGTTTAAGTTATCGGATGTCAAAAAAAACGCTTCATTTCATATCATGTATGGTAAAAAGTTGTTAAAGTATCGTGAGACATTGTTTTCACCCACCTTTAAGGTCAGTTGACTTACCTGGTTTGTAATCTCTTAGGTTTTGCACGTTCAGGTTTGGTGATCTGCTGATTCATGGTTCAGGAATGCAGGGATGTTTGTTATTTAATGCACTATTCACGGTGCATCATGATGGTGCATGTTGAAGAGAGAGTCCTAATAGGCTTTTCTCAGCTGAGGCCTTTTCCTGGTTTGTGCTCAGAGTTGCTTTTAAACAGGTCTAAAACGTTTCAATGTCAGTTCAAAGCAGTGGTTTCCAACTCTGTGACGTAGCCCTGCCTCTGATACCCCTACTTCAGTTCAGGAAGAGTTCCTTAATTAGCTGATAAGTTGGATCAGTTGCGAAATGTACAGGGAACCACTGATTTAGAGGCTTCTCACTTTTGTGATGGCCCTGTCAGTGAAATATGACTGTCTGTTGATTAGGTTAGTAACCTAGAAATGGTTTTCTTTTCACTGTTAATCAAGTAAAAAGTTTTAAATGAAGGCCCAACGTTAAATAAACGTGCATAGCCTTTCAAAGACTCCAAAAGGTTCATTAGAAAAAGTTAAACTAGAAGCTCAGAGTAAGACTAAAGACAGAAGGTGGCCAAAAAGCATTTAAATGGGTGTGTCTCTGTGAAGCTGCAGTCACACATTTGCAGTTTCCGCTGCCTTGCAAAATGGGCGTGGTCAGCGCCAGACCGCAAGATTGGTGATGGAAAAAAAACATCCTCCGTTTTGGTGCCGGTATAAAGCGGTCTAATTCACTAACCATAAAACGTAAAACACAAAAGTAAACCTAATTAAAGCAGGTAATTACATACATGCAAGAACATAGTGCTGCACACTGAGCTGTAGCTAAGTAGCATGACTGGTTTGCATCTGTATTTAGCCAAGGAGCTTAACCTGGCAGTTAGCAAGCTGGCTAACTGGCCTGTCACAAACAGTAGAATAACAGAAATCTAATACTTTCTACCAACTGACTGTGTATCAGGCTATTTCTACTACATGTGTTTATTTAAAGCCAGTTAGGAAAGCAACAAGACTGGGCAAGCCTAGTTTCGCCGGACTGCCAGGCCGCACATTCTCTCCGCTGCAACTTTTTGAACATAATGCCAGGCAGCCATTTTAAAAGTGAGGGGGCCACAGTTGTCAGTACCTAACACCCCTGAAGCCCCACACCCCACACCTCTAGGTTTAGTATTACTGGTATAAAGCCTGTAGCAGTATGTGCATTTATTACAGTCAAGCCAGTATGAGGGCTTCAGGAAGTAATATACAAACACACCCCACAGGGAAGTTAACAAGCTCAGAAATATATAGTTCAAAATTAGCCTTTCAAAGTTTTTAGCTAGACACACGATCTGCTTCAAGAATACAAAACCACGGTTATGCGCCAATACAAGAAGCTGACCCATCACTGACCAGTGGTGGGGTAGTTATGCAAAAAATATTCCACTTCCACTTATTACTTCTAAGAAAAAGTAGTATCACCATTTATTACTGTACACTGCATTACTTTCTAAACCCCAAACAAACCTGTACTAATCTTAATCAGCCAATCTCACATAATTTCAAAGTAGAGCTGCAACAGTTGATCGATTAATCGATTAGTTGTCTACAATTAAATTAATTGCGAGAATTATTTCTCTGAAATTTCTTAAATTTGAATATTTTGTGGTTTCTTTACTCCTCATTGACACCAAAATGAATATCTTTGGGGTGAGGACAAAAAATATGAGGACATCTTGGGCTTTGGAAAACACCGATTGACTTTTTTTTTTACCATTTTCTGACATTTTATAGACCAAACAACTAATCGATTTATCAAGAAAATAATCAACTGATTAATCGACAATAAAAATAATCGTCAGTTGCAGCCCTATTTCAAAGGCATCTTACCATCTCATAAGCTAAATCCAGTGTGAGAAAGTGAAAGTAAAACACCGTTAGCTGGCCGTTGGGTGGGCGAAAAAGGCTACTTAAGTGACCGTTTAAACGGGGAATGCAGCATTAACTACCATTCGAGTTTCCTTAATAGCAAATAACAGGGCTACTCTCCCTGTTTACTTCTGCATCGCCTAGTTTAATGAACTCTTCGTGCGCTGTTTTAGATTTAAAAAAAAAATAAAAGTTGAAATGAATTTTTTTCATTGATATTCAATATTCTAATGTTTACATATTTGAATATTAGAATAACAAATGCCCATCCGCAGTGATAAAACGCTACTCTGCACAATACACTGTTCTTTTTTCATTGGTTTCCTGCATCTCGGTCTCAGCTAATGCTGACTTAATATGCTCAATCAGCTAAAAAAGAGCTGACACGGAGCCATTAGAGCTTCCTCAGCTTGCGCTAAACTCTCTGACGACTTGTGGCAGCACACAGCATAATCATTCAAGCAAGGACACACAAACACATGAAACACAGCAGCCTCAGCCTTAGCTTACCTAATGCTATGTAGCATGAGAAGACTGGGCCCGAGCCCTATGCTTGGGTGCTGGCTCGGCTACTCAGGGTGGAGAGGGTCGGGCTTCGGCCTCTCAGCGCTTAGGGTGAGGGCGCCAGCTTCTCATGTCACACAGCGTTAGGTAAGCTAAAGCTGAGTTGTTTAGCTTACACTGTTTGCTAACACTAGCTACGTTATTTTCTTCTTTTTCTGTTGGACGAATGGCGGTTAGCAGGCCGGCTGAGGGCCAGCTACACTCCTCATTCATACATGTTTCAACAAAGTGAGTCAGCGAGGGAAAATGCCTCCTCTAGGGGTCCTGCTTTTCCTTTTTATTTTGGATCTTCAGTGCTGCTATACGAGTCCCACCCCTTCACAACAGCGCTTGTTAGTTGAGGATGCAAATTTACGTTTCAGAGTCGAATGCAAAGTTTTGCACACAAAGTTTATTAGCTCCAGATTTGCTGATGAAACGCTGGAGTGACTAAGTCTTAAGAGAGAACAGTTGGAGAGTTTAAAATATGCGTTATCATCATGCATATTTGCCGACTAATCAGTACTGACTCTGTCCAGGTTTGATGTCTCCACGCTTCCGTATCGGGGACCAGGAGTTCGACACTCTTCCAGGCTTGCTGGAGTTCTACAAGATCCACTACCTGGACACCACCACGCTTATCGAGCCTATCAACAGATCCAAGCATGCCAGCTTCATCAGCGTGGCGCCTGCTGGCACTCCCCAGAGGCAGGAAGAGGCAGAGTATGTGCGTGCTCTCTTTGACTTCCCTGGCAACGATGAGGAGGACCTGCCGTTCCGCAAGGGCGACGTGCTGCGGGTTCTGGAGAAGCCTGAGGAGCAGTGGTGGAACGCCCAGAACAGCGAGGGGCGTGCTGGAATGATCCCTGTACCCTATGTGGAGAGATACCGGCCTGCTTCACCCACCTCCATTGGGGGGGCTCCTGTGGGACAGGCAGTCCTGGGGACCCCTGCGGATGGCATTGGAGCTCCAGTCCCCACAAAGCTGGACTACGCCCAGCCTGTGGTCAACACTCCTCTACCCAGCCTGCAGAATGGGCCAGTGTACGCCAGAGCCATCCAGAAGAGAGTGCCTAATGCCTACGATAAGACTGCCCTCGCTTTAGAGGTATGGATGGGTTGTCTTCCTAGCGGTATGCTTTTATGGTACAGCAGTGTCTATACAGGTCCAAGATTTGATATATCTATGCTCCAGATATGAGCATATCACTGCTGTCGGATCAAAACCTCGTATCTCCAAAATAGAAACTTTACAGGAGAAAGAAAAAAACATACTTTGCTTTTAATGTAAGTCAAGGGAACCAGACTTCTTTCCACATCGTTTTGGGTCGTATCTTTTGGTCCGTTCATCATGAAATTTACATACAATGTAAAGGACAAAAGGCACTTTCCAATTATGTCAAAAACTGAAAAAAAGATGAAAATGGAGATACAAGGTTTTGTTCGGACAGCAGCGATATGCTAAGTATGTAATTATCAAGGAAATTTTTAAGGTTGCTACAGTTCTGTTTTTCTTAAAACAAAAAGATTGAAGTGAGATGATCAAACTTTATCTTCATTATATAAAGTTGTGGAAGTATAATTCAGTCAGAACGAGTAAATCTCATATAACAGTGTCATATAAGAATATATAGCATATAAATCTTTAAAAATCGCAGTAGAATTATATCAAGGTTCAAGCATTGTGATAACATTGTATTGTAAACCTCTAGTTTTCCACCCCTAGTTTAGGGTAACCAAGTAACCAAGCAGAGGGAAAAGTCCAGCCCAGGAAACACTGATGCAACACCACCCTGAATGAAGACCAAAAAGAGCAGATTCTGTTTAAGTGCTTAGATACGTTTTTCTCCGTGTTCCAGACATGCACTGTGTGAGGATTGCACAGACGGTGTTCTGGAGGCTTCGTGCAAATTAGCTATTCAGTGATGGAGTAACAGGAGTTCAAAAAGATGGGGTGGCTTCACCTGTCTTGGTGAAAGCGTGTGCTAATGTGTGGAACTGAATATGACTATAAGTGGACAGTAAAATAAATGAACAATTGGTGATGCACTGAAATGAAAATCCTTGGCCAAAACCAAAACTTAAATTCAGGGCTCACTCAACTGAAAACCAAGCTGACAATAAATGAAACCAGTTTAGACTAAATAAACATCCTACAGTTGCTGTAAAACGCCGGCTGCAGTATGTGCCACAAAACCTGGCATCCTCAACAACAGGACGGTTGGTCATTCAAGGCATTTTAGTTTTACTTTGCACTTTGGCATTGCTGTACATGATGTTTTTTCAGCATTTCAAAATCTGAAATGGGTACTTTTCTTACTGCGTCTGTTTTGCTGTGTTCTGCATATCGAGCAGGACATCTTGTTTTCAAGGGGTATCAAACCTGTGATGGAGAGGTTTCTGGTGTTGTATCATCTCTTGATACTTGACGAACAGAGATTGCTCCCTCATAGAAACTGGGAAATGACTCCATGCAGCCAACATCTTCACTGTTGGTCAAACTGTTTGAATTGGCTGATGGGTGCCGGAGAGCGAAGGGAACAAACAGTGTTTTTAATCACAATTTTTCATTAGTTTGAGATTTTGACACATTGGCTCATTTTTTGCTTGGTCAAAATTTTCAGCTGTTTTTCTCTTTCAGCCAAAAACCAAAAGACCGTTTCTGGCCAGAAATATTATGGTGGCCAAAATTTCATTGCCTCTCTATAAATAACGCAAGCCAGTCTTTACACTGATAATGTTGTTTGTTTTTTTTTTTTAAATACATTGCAAGGTGTATCCTTATCACAATAGGCGTCTGATCATAATAGTAGTTTTTTGTCCATATTTTGCAGCTGTAATCCATATGTGCCGCTGCGTACTTCCATATTCTTCCATAAATATGTATATATGCATGCAAAGTGCATTTGACCATGCCTAGTGCATGTGGTCTCCATTAAGCAGCAACACAGCAAAGGATGGATGAACTTGTGCTCTCCTAACCGAGGTTTGTGTGTGCAGGTGGGCGACATGGTGACGGTGACGAAAATCAACGTGAACGGCCAGTGGGAGGGAGAGTGCAAGGGCAAGAAAGGCCATTTCCCCTTCACACACGTCCGCCTGCTTGACCAGCAACAGCCTGAGGACGAAAGCTGAGGCACACGTGTACTTGCACACATACACACAAACACGCTGCAGTTTTTCACGCTCTGCCATGACTGATCCAATCATTACATCCGTACAAAATTGCTCGAGCTAAAATTGATCTAACCTGGGTGTTTGACCACATCAGTATTCAACTACCCTGACATCTTCCTTATGCAAACACAGATATAAGCATAGGTTTCCCACTTATTCACACTTTCATGTAACAATAGAGTTGACACACATCTGCCCTACATAGACAAGGACCACACGCTTCAATAGAGTCACATGCGTAACAACTAGCCACTAACGGCTTTCCCTCCTTCTTAAGACTGTTGTCCGAAAACCAGAGCGGTAGGAACTCTTGGAACAAAAGAGCGGGCAATGCCCTCTGACTGCTGACGGAAAGAAAAAAGAAGAGACAGCACTACTTGAACTGTCTCTTGTCCCATAGACTGTGGCTAGGCTTGCACTGCCCTCCTCTGGAAGTCTACAGCACCCTTACTTGGGTCCAGCCAACACTACCAGTCAAGCTCTGGTCCTCTTTTTGTACTGAAATGGAAAATATTATGATGGAAAAATAGACATATATATTATGTACCATTACATGCTAAATATTATGCCAGTTACTTATTTTAATATTTGATTTATATTTTACCCTGTGTATCATGTCTGATGACCACGCTGGTGACTAAATGCATTTCCAGACGACGTGTTCTGGAATAATGTTTGCAAATAGGAACTCGTATTGAAGGACAAGGAAAAAAGTCCTGAGTCAGTCTGCATTCCCAGATTTGATATTTTCATATTCCAGGAAAAGTGTATGACAGACGACATTAGATGCTGACTAAAAGACAAGGAAAAACATCCACTTTCCTTTCTCTCTCGTCTTCCTTGTCCTTTCCCGTCCCCTCCCAAGTCCCCATCTTCCGTTTCCCCTCTGTGTACTTTCGCCTTCCTCCAGTCTCCTGTGCCAAAGATGCAAAGCACACGTCCACAGCGCTGCCTTCTTTATTTTTCCTGTATGAAACAAACACGGTTGAGCTTTTTGTTCAACCTCTAAATCCACAGACATCCTCCACTATGCTGATGCTTCCGAACATGCCATTCTCACATTCTCCCCATCATTCGTTGAGTTTCTGTCATCAGCATTATTGCATCGTACCCTAAAGAACAGTGTAATTTATTCTCCCTTATTCATGTCCCTGTCTGTATCTGTGGGATCAGGCTGTTCCATGGCCATAGAGGGAGGCAGGACAGACAGATATAGACAGGTGGGTTGTGCAGGGTGTCGCCAGGGTCCAGTCTCTTGTCGTTGTCTGCCGAAGCCGCAGCAACAGCTGTGTTTGGCAGGTGAGCTTACGTAATGCTTGTCGAAGGTGAACCGGAGCCACGTTGTCTCTGACAGCATTCCAAACCCTCAGGCAATCAATCATGAGCTTCGTCAGCTGAGCCAGTCAGGATTTTAGAAGGCCGAGGCAGCCTGCAGACTGGTCCTTCTTTTCAGTTCACAGAATGCTCTCGAAATGAATCCCATTCAACTGTGTGCTACTTCATCCAGCTTGAATTGCTATGCTACCAATCTTGTCTGTGTTGTAGCTAAACTCGTAGCCCAAATAATTTGAATATTTATTCTGTATGTTGGTATTCCTTTCTGCGTTTAGTATTCAGAATCCTCGTCTTTAAATTAGAGCTTAAAATATTTCGTTTAGATTGTTCATATATGAAAAATTAAAAAAAATAAATAAATTATGGATAGTTTAGCTCACATGTGTCAAGTGGGCCAAAACACTGCAGACTTCAGCACACTGCCTCATTAAAAACACCTGATTCAGCTCATCAGATAATTTGAATTTGAACTGAATTCAGAGTGTTAGATGAGGGTAACGCTAATCTCTGCAGCACTTTGGCCTGGAAGGTCCCCAGTTTGATATGCCTCGTTTAGTTGAATTTATGCCTGGCACCAATATCACCTCCCCTCAAACTGCACCACCTTCTGCAGTAGTGTATCTGTTGCGATGGGCAACTTAAAACGCTTCAAATTGTTGGTTTTAAGGGTGGTTTTGAAAACAGTTATTTGAGTATTTGTTCGGAAATATTCAAAGACGGTAAAATGCTGTTCAGCCCAACTCTAAACATTTTGACCAATTGGAAACAAAAACGAAATGCGTTTAATTTGAAATGAATAAAGCAGTGTAAGTATAGGCGTTTACCCAAAACTGAGCGTGCTACAACTTTTCACAAAGTTGAATGGATGTTTTGTGTGCATTATTTAAGGCTAAGAAGCTAAGAAGGACCGCACTTGTTTTGCATGGAGCAGTCCAGCTTTGAGCTGGTGCAGAGTAACGAAACCTGGTAGTGAAATCCGAGTTGTGTGGCCTTAGTTACACGTTCAGTTAGTTTAGAATGCATAGAAAAAGTGGCGTCCACTGACTTTTCATCGACTCTGCTGTCAAATTGAACACGGTTACTGAGGCTACGTTCACATTACCAGGTTGATCAGATCTGATGTTTTCAGGGTTTGTGTGGACACAGCCTGATCAAATCTGATCTTTTCAAATCTGACCTGAGCCACTGTCATATGTGGTCCTAGATCGGATACGTATCCAATTCGTGGCCCTGCGACCTTAATGTGACGCTCAGATTGGAATTCATGTGCTTTTTTTTCCACTGTGCGTGCGCCGTCGTTCAGCGTTACCATGGCAGCAGCACCCGAACAGAAGTTAAAGCCTGTAAATGGTGGAGAAGCAGCTCATCTCACCTTTTTCACCTTCGTCTCACTTTAATAATGAACTGCTGAGAGCTGATCAGAGTTAATGATCTTCTCAGTGAAGCTCGTTCTGCTCTTTAGTTTGTTTGCTGATGATGAACGTGATTCATTCACGTGACGTTACTGAATAGGATGTGCTCATGGGTCATTTCGGGACGCCTGTTCGTTCACATTAATGACAGATTTGAATCACTTATCTAAATGAGTGTAAACCATCCAGTCAGAGAGATCGGATTTGAGCATTGAGGCTTGTAATGTGAACATAGCCTTAGATATTTTTACATCTGTCTTCTTGGAGTTCACTACATTTCTGATGTGATGTCACAGGTAAACCCAGATGCGGCTGAGTTGTTTTTACGGTAGTCCTGTGATGACGTTTTAGCTGCCATCTAAATCATTTGAATTAACATTGTTTTTTTTATTCATTGTATGCAACTACTAAAAGTACAAGCCTAAAGTGACCAAACTGACTGATTAGCTGTCTTGTTTCCCAACTGTTAGAGGCTCCCAACTGATGACAGAACAGCTCAAAAAACAAGCATTACACATTACTCACTGCTGCCCTGAAAAGGTGTCACCACCAGGCAGAAGCCTTGTTTTTTTTTTAACGACGCATCTCGATAAATGTTTTTCCGCTTTTGCTTTTATACATGCGTTTGCCTCAACCCAGCGGATGATTCACAATTCAGTGTTTGTCGTGACGTAAACATATAATTGTGAAAGAAATCTGGAAAATAATTTGTCAGCTCAAATAATTGCGATCAGGCGAGTGTGCAATAATTGTGACAGGCCTATTTTAAAGGTTGAATTACAGACGAATTGATCGTTGTCAAAGTTCAGAAAGAACAAAGATAGAAAAACGTGTTAAACGAGCTTCAGAGAAGGCAAGAAACTACACTTAATGGCACATAATGTGTTCTAAACTAGCAGAATCGTAGTTATTTTATAAAATGAGCCAAATAATGCTTCCAGTTATTCCTTCACAATGAACTGTGCTTATTGCTGTTGTGTGCTTAATGCTTATTGTTATTTGTCAGTGCTTTAGCACTTCTGGACCATCCATATGATTGTGTGTGTTTCTTTATTATTTCTGTATTGTGTGCTGACGTATTTCGGAACACTACAGAAGAGTTCTCATGGCGCTGCACGTGTCAAAAGATGCATGTCTGTCAATAGTGTCTGAAGGCACGGGCGTAATTGTTGGAAAGAATGAAATGTATGTCATGAAATTGTATTGTAAAGCTACTGGATCAACTCCCTTACACCTTTTTCCAAGATTTATATTCATCTGTTTTTTGAGTGGGACCATAATGTTTTCCATAGATTTTTTTTTTCCTTTTGATTTTGATACAGTGGCACTGTAAGTGTAGGTTACATATACAGTTGGGACGAAAAGCTACTTTGAAAAAATGATAACTCCAGAAAAAAATTAATGAAAATTGCTGATATTGTCATTATTTAAAATCAGTGATTTACTACAGTTATGTATTTAGGACAGTTTCCAGTTGTGCTAGAAGGAGAGAAAAAGCCATGAGCACTCTTCAAACAGTCAGTTTTACAGGCATAAAAACAAACACGAAAGGAAAATGTTCCCATTTATTAAATAAAAAAAAACCAACACTGTAAAATTTATGAATATTGATGGTATTGATAAATCTAAGTATAGGTTATGTATATGATCCTAGTTAAGTCACAGTGCACATTAGGATTACGCAACTGCTTCCATTATTCTCTTGTTGTCTATTCTCATATGTGTCTTGGTGTGAAAACCACTGTTTGTACCCCAAGCTGCTGTCATCCTTTTCTTTCTCCAGCCTTATCTCACTTGGCTCTGCTCAGTGCAATGAAAAAAAGGGCAAAAACTGTACAAAGGAATGAATGACTGACTTGAATTGGAGACCAGTGGAGAGAAAAAGAGAGATACATTATTCCTCAGACAGAAACTGTATTCACTGACTGACTCGACCACTCTGTTAACGTCGTAGAAAAAGAGACTGACCGAGAGGCTTTGGTAAGCTTGTACACAAGCTTTTGTTTGTTTTTTTGTTTGTTTGTTTTTTTTTTTTTTTTTCTTTAAGTGCTTGTGTTGCACAGGAATGAGAGTCCCTGTGCTTCCAGCAGGTCTATGACTTACTTTGTCATTCATTACGTATTCATATGTGACTCTGAATTGTATATTGATGCACATAATGCTCTCTTTGGGGTTATTAGATACATAAGATTCTATTTCTTCGCAACTCGGCATTCAAAGTAGGGCTGTCACTATCGATTATATTGGTAATTGTGTAATTTGCCAAACACTTTGTTGGTTAATTTGTTTTTTTGTTTGTTTGTTTGTTTTTTTTAAAGCCAAATGAAAAAAACAGGAACAACAAACAATAATGCACAAAGCAGCGTCTTTCAGTGATTCCAAAATCGACAAAAATAAGGCCTTGAAAATACTTCATACGAAAAAAAATGTATAGAAATGTGTCCGTCCATTAGGCTGTAAGAAGAAGACTAGCAGAAGAATTTAAAATAAGCATTTCTAAGGTGTCTGCAGGTATCAGCAAATTTGATTTAGTGCCAAATGTCAAGGCCAAAATCTGAGAGACTTGGAGAAATCATAAATGCTGTTTACTGCCCCTATGATAATGCTCATTTTACTCAAGCATATGAAAGGGAATTTCAATGTAAGGATAGTGTCAGGCTAGCGGTGGTGTACATTCACTTCCCACACAGGGGTTTAATGCCACTTAAGCCAGGTCATGTCTTTTAAAGACATTTAAAGCATGTGAAATAAACTTGTAACAGACATTAAAGTGTCATATTCTTTACTTTTATCTAAATATTATTGGAGTAGCCTGTTAGTGTGTTAGTTTCTATTTGCACAATTTGTAACAGCAGCAAACACTAACTCCAAACATATGTGCATTCATGAGATCCTGCTTGTGTGGGTTTCCTCCCCTCTAGTGAGGCACACAAAGGCAACTTGAGTGCTAATGGCTCCCCCTTGTGGAGAATCTTTAGACTGCTGTACACAGCTTTACAGTGACCTGCAGCTACCCTGTTTATCATTCAAACTTTTAAACTAATCCTTAATCTGTGTAATCAGATAATCAACGTAAAATTTCATCAGGTAATCGTGACAGTCCTAATTCAAATGCAGAGATGTTGAAGCATCTGTGGTTGACTCGTCTTCTGTTTTTAAGTATTTTAATGTTTACTCACCTGATCACATCCAAGCCACTACTTTGCCTTTACAGAACTGATAAGTAGGTGATTTTGTTTCATTATGAAAAAGGAGCTTTTGTCAGGAGGTCTGTTGTTCATTACTGAGGTTAATTGTGCCAACCTCTAAATTTTGCTCTCCGTACTGAGTCATGACATTGACATTGACATTGATGATTGCCTCCTCTTTTCTGACTTGCATGACTGACTGAGAAACCTCCCTTTTGTGTCTTTTTATTGTTTTATACCCCAAAGATTATTCTCTTCCATTTTCCTCATGTTGAAGGAAGACTGAGGGAAGGGCAAAGCAAAGAGAAAACCTTTCTGAAATTCTGAAATGTGCCATTGTAGTATAACTATATTATTTGAAGTTCAAATTTACATTTTATGAGGCATGTAATATGTTAATATACTTAGTAAATAAAAACCTATTAGTGAAAACTGATGAGTTCTTGGTGTTTTTGTTTATTTGTTGGGTCAGAATGCTTGTGTATGAGGACTAATATGGTCATTCAAATGTGCTTTTTTGGTCTATGAAGGTTTTCTTTCATACATATTAAATTATCTTGGAAATAAGGCAAACCAACTGGCCTAATATAGTCTTTATGAAAGAAAAAGAAAAAAAAATTTAAAACCCTGTATTATAAAGACCTGTGTCTTTATTGAATGCAGACTGGAAGGTACCCGCTAGGATCTTGCTAGGATCTCCTGCTTAGAAAACATTTTCTCATATATATTTGAAAAGGACCAGACTGGTTTCACAAAAGTAATTCATGTTTATTTTTGTTTATTTTTAGGACCCCCATTAGCTGCTATTGCAATAGCCGCTATTCTTTTTGGAGTCCAGCAGACATACGATACATTACAAAATGTGCAGTAACAATCAATGAAACAAGTCATACAAAACACGAGTGAAAAATAAAAGTAACAGAGAAAACAAAAATGGAAAATAACAGGACAATTTAAACCAAAAGAACAGTAGAAAAACTATTGAAAACACACAAAGAAAAGGTCATTTGGTATATCTCACAAAGTCCTTAGCCGACTCTGTTCTGGTTAGCGTCTTCATCCCTGCCCACCATGAAACTCGAAACTCCACCATAGTGTTATTCCAACTGTCAAGGACTGATCTACCTAACTGATCTTTAGATTTGTTAAATAGTGTCTTTTTTTTCATCAGTTTTTTAAACATTATTTTACCCTCAGTTTTAAGCAGTGAGACCAGAAGGGAATTCCACTCCTTTACAGCTCTATGAATTACTGTTAGGTAATTTGAACTCATTTTTTGTCATATATCTTCTTGTATGTGATAATGTTAAATGTCTTCTCAACGCAATTCAGGCTTTCAAACAGCGTGGAATTAAAGGCCTTGTGCTTTGTGTAGATGCAGAGGAAGCAAACGACCGTGTAGAATGGTCACTTTTCTTGTTTTGGAAAAATGTAACCTTGGTGGCAGTTTTATTAAGTAGGTGAAAGTGTTATATGAAGATCCCAAAGCAGCAGTCCTTACAAATGGCATTAGGTCAGAGTCTTTCTTTACATAAACAGACAAGACAAGGGTTTTGCTCTGTCACCCTTTTCTCCTTGGCCATTGAACCATTAGCCGAGGCGATGAGAACAGAGAAATCTGTTGAAGGATCGTGAACTGGTGCTAAATATCATAAAATAACCCTTTACACAGATGTTTTGAGACCTCAGTACCAACCTTTTATTTAGCTCCTTCTCAGGCTATAAAATTCATATTATGAAGTCGGTAGCTCTGCCTGTAGGTCGATTAAGATCAATACCTACCATTACCCCCCTACATTTACTTATAAGTCATGTCGAGGAGAATTTCACTATTTCCCATGGAAGCTAAATAACGCTGTACTGACCTGTGGGTCACGTGTGTGGGGCCTCCTGCATTATGTGGATGCGATTTCTGCCTGAATTTCTTGTCTGTTCAGACGCTTCTAGCCAGACACTGCCGGTCACAATCCTTAAGCACCCGTGGGCTTAATGCTATGCTGTCCACTGTTGCTGTCAACTGTTGGTAGTAATGCCTTCTATGCCGAATTCCCGAAACACACGTGACACTGTGGATCGAGGAATGTTAAATGCCTGACAACTTCGGAAATGGAACGTCCAACCGTCTGGCACCCACTATCAGGTCTCATTCGAACTCACGTCGCCTTGCCATGAGCACGCCGGCCAGTGTTCAACCTCCTTCACAAGGTAACACCTCACAACTTATACAGGTGTGGGCGATCTCAAGCCGTCCCCTGAGGTAACACCACTTCATAAGCAATTTAGAAAAACTGCTATTCCATGATTTTTGGCACGTCAGTGTATACACACACACACACACACACACACACACACACACACACACTTGGTTGGAAAAGATAATGCAAGACCTCGACCAATGGAACACCTGGTTGGGACTTAGCCCTTCTTAAAATGAACATTTTACCAAGACTTTTGCGCCCAATACAGATGATTCCTGTTCTGCTTTCTAGTAAGGTAAACCAAGACCATGTTTTAAAGTCTTTGAAGACTTTGATGTTTTAAAAACTACTGAGATCTATGGGTGGCTTGGATTTACCAAACATTAAACTTTATTTGTGGTCTGGACACTTAAAATACATTTTTGAATGGGTTAACAGTGAAGCAACCTCTATATGGTTGGACCTTGAACAGTTCCTATCTAGGTATCCCATCCCGACCTTTTATTCGTTAAAAATTTCAAATTAGTTTGGGAGCGCTGTGCTAATCCTGTTAAGGTATGGCGGGCTATACGTTGCTTTGAAGGAAGTTGACCTCTGTTCTAACTCCAATTATTAATAATCCTGACTTCATGCCAGGTAGCTCTGATGCAAAAGTGTACAAGTCAGGTTCTCTTACCTATTGTTTTGGTCATGTTATATGGTACAGGAATACTGGGCTAAGGCAGTGCAAGGAATCAGGAGTATCTTTAATACTGAAGCTGATTTATATTCGTTTTTTCTGATTCTGGGTAATCCCAGTAGGAAAGTAACTTCACTGAATGAAAGTGTATGTACAACAACAACCTTTGCAGCAAAGAAGAACATTTTACTACAGTGGATTACTGAGAAGATTCCAACTGTGGGTGGTTGGCATCAGATATTAGAGCAATAAGCCATGAGAGGCTGTGGGTTACTGTGATTTTATCACGGGGAAGGGTGTTGTTTGGCACAACACGAAGAATTTAAATATTCCTGAATTTAAATATTCCTGTATTTAAATATTCCTGAATTTAAATATTCCCGAATTTAAATATTCCTGTATTTAAATATTCCTGAATTTAAATATTCCTGTATTTAAATATTCCTGCACCCCAACAATGCAAAATATCGCTAAAAATGGTCATTTGGGATTCATCTGCATTCATACTCGACAGGCAGTGCCCTATTTGACTGCAGAAGCTAGAATTTCTAAACTTAATGTTACACAGAACACAATTTAGTTAGGGAGTACAGGGCCATTTGGGATTCAGCCTGGATTTGATGCTACTTCTGACTGAAACACAGACATTTAAAGCGTGTAAACCATTCAGGTGACATTCTTTAGACTTTTATATTGCCGTTCTTCAGTTAATCATATCGTAAGTACTTTAATTCAAGCCTGTCATATTAACTTTGGAGTTGTTTAGCATGTTTGCTATCTTTTAGCCTGTTGGCTAGCTGAACCAGCCTAGTTCTAGATTTAAGCAATAGAACACGAGAGGCAGTGTGTTATCGCAAAATAACATCACGAGTTCTACGGCGAGTTCTGTAGATCATCACAGCCGTGATGCTATTCGCGATGACACACGACCTCGAGTGTTCTATTTCTTTTATACAACAGTTAAATAAATAAAGTAAGAAATTAATAAATTGGGCCGTAAACGCGGCATTTAATATGTTTTAATGTCAGCAATTCCTTCTGCCAAATTATAGTTCTTTAACAAACAGCTTGTAGCTACATCAAAGTAACAAACTCGCTGCACAGCTGGCAGTTCGTTCTCCAGCTCCTTACACTGAATTCCAAAACTGTCATTAACACTGAGCAGCTTTTCAGTCAGAAGCTGCGACAGAAGAACAGCTAAACAACCTGGAATTAGCCAGAAATGACCCAAATACCGTTCGCCAAAAGTGTAGTCTGATCTTCAGAGCCTGACCAAATCGGACTGAGCCATGAAACTGCTGCAATATCAAGTTTAGCTCAGTTTTGTCAATTTTTGCCAGATCAGTATTAATGTTGTTTTGTTCCAGCCAGTCTGTAAAGCATCTTACAGCCCATTTAGTTTGGCGAATGGTATTCGGTTCATTTCTAGCTGATTCCAGGTTGTTTAGGTGTCCTTCTGTCACAGCTACTGACTGAAAAGCTGCTCAGTGGTGATGACAGTTTGGGAGTTTAGTGTCGTCTCATCTTCAGAGTCTGACCAAATCGGCTTTCGGTCAATGTGATCTTAAAAGTGTCCATTTTTTTCCTTTGTGTGCAAAGTAAGAAGTAAAAACGTTCAAATGGCTTGAGCGTCTCCTACAGCCGTCAAAGTCATTGCTTAGCAACAGCGTCTTAGCGGAGTGATACAGTGTTTGTGAAAAAAAACGTGATGTTATGGCGAAATAAAAGCACGGTTAGAATGCTTGTCAACCAATCAGCTTGCATGGCCGGAACTAACTGTTGTATGAAAGAAAATACCTTTTCAGCCCCTGAGTTTAAACAAAAACAGGTTCTTACTTCAACAGTACACTCGGTGCTCCGTGCGATCGGCATTAGAAAAAATTAATCCATTAACAGCAGAAGGGTTTTTCGTGCCGTGGTGCAGTTATACAGAGTTCAGTTGCTGTGAGGCGGTCATAGCCGTGGTATATCGTGGATTTTGCAACGGCTTTGATGCGGCTCAGCCAATCAGACTTTAGGACCGGAACTATCCGTTTTACAATAAGAAACTTAATTCCACTGGAGTATTTAACCTGTGCACTCCATTCTAATACAGACCACTTCTGCAAGGTATGGGAGGCTTATATTAACTCCATTGGGCCTAATTTAGCATCCATTTTAATAGTGAGGTTTCAGTGATCATTAGCATCAGTAACAAGACCCAGTGTCTTTTGTTTGTTTAGCCTAATCTTGGACTAAATTGCAGTGCCGATGGTGACTTGACATTGGAAGTTCTTTGTAGTCTATGTTTGGACTTAATCTGGGTCTGGGAAGCTACCCTTAATGTCCAAAAACACCCAGACACACCTTTTTGGTGAACATCTTCTTTTAAAATGTTAAAGGTGCAAAGGTGTTCAATTGCACTCACACAACTTGTATCTCCATAGAAAAGCATTGTCAGTACAATGTGAGGAGCTGGAGCAGTTCACCACGCCCAGTGCCAAGCATCAGCTAGCACAAAGATGGTCCTTCAAGGGTTCTTTACAGGGAATTGTTCTATTTAGAACCATTTCATGCTTAAATGGTTCCTTGCACAGTGAAATGGTTCTTCAGATTGATGGAGAATGTGTTGTATATGGTTCTATATAAAACCATTTCCAAAAAGGTTCTACCTAGAACCATATATAACACATTCTCTATCAATCTGGAAACCATTTACGCATAAAATTGTTCTACATGGAACTCATGGTTCTACACAGACCCATTGCCTTGAAGAAACCATTTTTTTTAGCCTAGTCTTGGACTAAATTGCTGTGCTGATGGTGACTTGCCATTGGAAGTTCTTTAAAGTCTATGCTTGGACTTAATCTGAGTCTTGGAAGCTGGCTCTTAATGTCCAGAAGTCCTTCCTGGACCTTCTTGGTGAACTTCATTACTTTAAAGTGTTAAAGGTGCCCACTGCTGACATAGGGGTTAAACTGCACTCACAACATTGAACACACAACTTGTATCCCCTTAGAAAAGCATTGCCAAGCATCAGCTAGCACATAGATGGTCCTTCAAGGGTTCTCTGGTACAGGGGGGTTCTATTTAGAACCATTTCATGCTTAAATGGTTCTTTGCACAGTAAAATGGTTCTTCAGATTGATGGCGAGTGTGTTGTATAGGGTTCTATATAACAATTTTAAAGCTTCTATGTTGAACCATATACAACACCAATCTGAAGAACCATTTAGGCATGAAATTGCTCTAAATAGAACTCATGGTTCTAGACATACCTATTCCCTTTTAGAACCATCTGCAGAGGGGTAGGCCTCAAAGATTCTCCAGCTGTGGGTTGTGAAGCAGTGGTAATGGGTTCTCTGGAGTGATGGAGCCCCATCTAGAACCTTTGGAATGAGCCGGAGTGACCCAGAACTAATCATCCAACATCAGTACCAGACCTCACTAATGCTCTTTTAGCTGAATGCAGTCAAAGCCTCACAGCAATGTTCCAACACATAATATAAAGCCTTCCCAGAAGGGTTACTGCAGCAAAGGGAGGGTGACATCAGGTTAAGGTCATAAGGTTATCCCTATGAATAACCTTGAGTAGATGTCTACAGACTTTTGGACACTGAAATGTACAACTAGTGGTGAGGTTCAGGTATTGACCAGACCCTATGAGTGTGTGTGTGCACTCTTCTAAGCCCGAGTGCTGGTGTATGTGTGTAAGCCTTCCCGGATAGAGTTAAGTCGCCATCTTTAGAGCAGACCTACCGGTAGAGTGGGAGCTCCAAGCCGCCGCCGCTGCTCCACAGACCGCCGACAGAGCCTCACGCACCCGCCCAGCCTCGCTCCAGCACCGCCTGTCCCCAACGCCCAGCGCCATGGCAGACCGAGAGCACTTTGTATACCAAGCGAAGCTCGCTGAGCAAGCGGAGAGATACGACGGTAACGTAGAAGTTTGTTTTCTTTCTCTGCTGCTCGGTGAACATTGCGGCATCTGCTCCACACGCACGCCTGCGTGATAGCGAGCCAGCTAACCTAGCTAGCTTAGCTGCCTCAGTTTCAGGCCTTTCCCCTTCTCTCCTTTTGGACACTGGGTTTTATTATTGATTAAGGAGCCTGTGTGGATGATGTTAAGCCTTTTTTTTTTTAAATCGGCACTGATTTTCTCTTATGTTAACGGTCGTGGCGGATGAAATGGGAGGGGGAGCGACGTTACTGTTGCTTAGTTTTGCTGGACAGGCCCCATGATGAGCTACGGAGTTAGCGTCTTAATCGAATTTTCCGTTCCACCTTAAATGTTGCGGCAGTTACCGTAACATTCGGCCCCTTGTGCCGGCGCCAGAATGGAACTGCTGCACCATTTTAAGGTGGAACGGAAAATTCCGAATTGTGAGCGAACTGGTGAGCTCAAACTCTGCTACTACTATGTAATTAGCAAGCTAGCATCGCAGAGCTGCTATATAAATCCCAGTATCGTCCATTTGAAGCATCACAGATAGGCAGTGTGAGGTCGCAGTAGCGTTATAAGTATAAAATGAACCATTTTGGACGGTCGTGATTAGTGGTTGAGATTAGATTAACGTTAGCTCGCAGACTATAGCAGCCTGGATGTGACTGAGTCACGTTATTAGCCAGGAGCTAGGCTAGCTAAAGGTCCAGATTGAGATGGCAGGCTTTGTCGTCTGCTAGAAACTTAGAGAGACAACCTAAGCTGAAGTTAGTTGGTGTTACCAACAGGCAACAGCGCTGTGAAATAAAATAAGTCTGAGATTTTTTTACACTTCAAGATTTGCAGCAGCTGCGTAGCGCCTGTGGATTGGGTTTCAGGTGGGATCCAGTAACACATGTTAGTTAGTTAGCTTAGCCTGCTAGGCAAAATGATGCTGGCTGCATAGCAAGAAGAGCTGGACGATGTGGCAGCGATATCACGATACTTCAGGAGGTTTTTTGATACACGATGCCTCACGATATTTAAGTTACTACAGACAAATTGGTGCCACATTTTAAAAAATATCAAAAACTATACCTTTAATCACCTGAATTCAGCATTTCATGCACTAAATCCAACATTGCCAGATATTGTGATGTAATTTATCATGATAACGATAGTCAGATTGTCCAGCTATAATAGCAAGCTCAGCTGATTAAACAGTGTTCGAGTCGTCATATGTTTATCGTTAATGTTTAGTGTTTTAAAGTCATGATGTTGCACTTTATCCCCATTTTTTTGTGATGAAAATGGTGAAATCCAGCCAGCTAAGTTGTCCAGTTGTCTGTAATATGTGATAGTTGCATTGCAGCGCCTTTACATGTACATGAATTTTATTTATTTTGTTTACCCTCTGCTTCATGACGAACAGAGCAAGCTGGCCAGTAAACTTCTAGTAGACTAGTTGGAAAGCTGGCTAGTCCTAAGCTAGATAAATAAGCAAGCAAGATTAGCCAGCTGTTCATCTTTAAATGGAAATTCCACCAATATTTAAATTTTTAAAAATAATTCTGTCCATGAGATGTAAACGTTCAGAGCGATTTGATGTGAAGTGGTTGATTGTAGAGAAACCTACTGACTCTGATTTCTTTACAGTGGTGCTGAAGGGAACCAGGGCTCACAATGTCTCCAAAACAAATATAGCCATTTTATTTACTGTCCAAAACCACCAGTGAACCTACACTACACAGTTTTTTATATGCAATGTTGATGGTAAAATAGTCATAATAAGTTTCCTTTTGGGACTGTTTTGCCTTACAACACCTGCATGTACTCCTCCGCCATCAGTGGATTGAAATAAATGGATTAAAGCCAAAACTTTATCATAAAACAAAGTGTCAGACATCTGGCAGCATGTATCTGACCATTTCATGTAATCATTTTCTCTGAAGGAGCTCTTAGAGGTGGACGTCTGGTTCCTGTTACCACCACTGTGAACAATTCTGACTCGGCAAGTTTCTCTAGAACGGAGCATTTCAGACCAAACCGCTCTGAATGACCTTGTTTACCTCTCGGTGATGTAATCGTGCAGAAATTTAGAAAAATTGGTAGAATTTAAGTTGAATTGAAATGGTTTGTGCGGTAAATTCTCCTGGATGCTTCTTTAGTGCAGTGATTTCCTTAGTAGCCACTCTTGGAACAGAAGCCACACCCTCAAGTGACATGTATTCATTTATGCTTTAGCACTGACACAGCAGTTCTGGGCGACTGTAGAGAGGAACCTTCGGCCTTTCGAGCAGCGCAGAGAAGCCCACACACTAGAGATGACACGATACCACTTTCTTTACCAGCACTGACAGCTTGAGTCTTGGCAAATACCTGTTTCTCTTTGGAAACTGTGAAGCTTTAAAATGAGCTTTTTTTATTGAAGCATGTCACTTAAGATGAGCATCTAAAAGTGGGCCATCATGCTCAAAATACTCTAACACTCTGCTAGCCCACAAGAGGACATGCTGCCTTCAGGTCCAGTCAGTGCGCCTGAACCACCTCACAGTGTCGTAATTGCTAGAAAGCTGAAAACTCAGATTTTCAAGTTGGGGGAGTTATTAAAATCTTGGTGGCTGCTGATGTTTGTTTTGTAAATTGGTTGTTATTCAGTTATTCAGCAGCCATGCGTGAACAGAAGTCTTTATATTCTCATATCATCGTCGCATCTTCACAGTGGAAATGTTCATTAATACAAATTTTTCCCAAGTAATTTTAGTCCATGTATCCTGGGATTCTGACACATTGTGAAGAACAGCTGCTATTTTCAAATAATTTTTTAACAAAAGAAAAAAAAGAGAGAAATGGAGGTTTAAGGTTTTATTCTGACGCTGACGATATAATATGTGATTCAATGCTTCTAACTGGATAAAACTCACATTAAGCATCCTCTGCTCTTCATTTTCTTCGAGTAACACAAAATAACTTACTCTGTTTGATGACAGAAAAACAACATAAAACAAAAAATACTTTTTCTTTCCAACTAAAACCAACACATCATGTCATATTTGTCTTTTGAACTCTCAAGTAGCAGCATCTGAGGAGCTTTTGAAAGCAGCTATACGTGGCTTAACTACATGACCCATATAGGACATGTGGGCTGATGGCAATATCTAATATTTTTTAATGAGCATATCTGCCAATGTTGGTGCTGATTAAAAAAAAAAGTAAAATGTAGAAAGTGGGACCACCTGGAATGAAAAAAGGAGCAATATGCAGATATTTTAGCGTAGTATCCCACCATCACCTAAACATTCTGCTTTTTTAGAGTACAATAAATACTCATCAAATCATCAAAATCATCAAAAAATCATCAAATATTGGTTTAAAATATCAGTCACATCAGATATGATCCCAATATCATCACGCATTCTTAAAGCTCGACTACAGACACGATTTAAGTGCAATTTCAGAGCAGATTTGTTACAGAATTAGATTAGATTCGTACTTTTGTTCCCTGCAGATACCAATCCAGCATTTTTCTGCTGATATTGGTGCAATATTGATACCTGGTATCGTCAAAGAGACAGAAACGGACCGACTGTCTCTGAAGTGCACGGCAATAAAGCAGTCAGTTGCCATAGCGATAAGGCTGTCATCACTGTCTAAATCACTGTGTATACTGTGTTAAGAGGAGGGGCTGGATTCTCTCTGTTTTCTGCTCTGAATTACCAGCAGACACAGAGAGGGTGCTGTGCAGGCTTTAACGTGTTGGTGCAGGTTCGGTCACTTTCTAAAATCTAGGTCGTGGAGGAGAAAGTGCCATGGCTGGAGAGACCATTACGAAGATGCTGAGGGTCGTTCATAAAGCAGGATATAAATCATAATGTTTCATTCATTGTTGCTGTGTGGGTGTTTGTGACATGCCCATCACTTTGTGTTGTAAAAATGACGGCAGGTTTATTTCTCCCGTGTGTCTCGTATCAACTGGCTGGACGATACATTGTCAGTATTGATTGTGATATTGCATTTCATTTTTCAGCCTTATTTTTAGTGAAATATTTGATAGATATTGAGCAATATGTCAATAATAATGGCCATTAAATAAATGTTCCTGTAGCCAATTTAAATGGTACTCCAGGACTTGCCGGCCAACCACAATGTATATCATTTACTGCTGTTTTGTAGGAAATAAGGATGGTCTGTTAAGGGAACTATGGGCTCATGCCAATATCTGGTATTTTTCATATATGTCTGCTCATTCTAGTATAGAAGCATTTATAAAATGTAGGAATTGGGACTAAATCTGTGCAAATTTGCGTTACAGAGAAATATAAAGCATTCATTTTTGTAAAATGCAAGAAAATGAAAAATAAAATGCAAATGTTTTAGTATAGTAACCCAGCGCTGCCTAAACATTCTGCTCCTCTGAAATTCAATAAATACGTCAAATGTCAGCTTATCAGAAATGTCAAATTTAAACATCACTCCAAAAGCAGTTATCTGGCAATATAATTCCACTATAATTCAGATATCATCATGCCTTCCACTTTAAAATCCATAAAAACTAAATCAGCAGCAAGTTTCCTTTCTGGAAATGTGCTTTCTGTCTGGGTCATGTTTACAACACAGTTTGGTGTCATTTTAAGAGAAGAAAACGGAGCAAAACAAGGAAGATCAGGGTTGTAAAACATTGTTTTAGCGTAGAGTAGCAGCACTCAAGAAGCATGGGCTCATTCATTTTAACATTATTAACGCTAGTTTTTATTTTTTGTAATTTAGTATTTAATCAGGCAAATATCATCTGATACCGTGATACCAATAAATGGAGCCGTAGCTCCAGCCAAGAATGATTATGATAGATGCCTCTGTGAACAATACATGCAACATTTTTCTAGTTCCTCTGCAGTTAAGCAGACAGTTTAAGCCTTAACGGTTCTTGGGGGTCCTTGCCTAGTCTGGAATGACATGTTTAGGAATTGACCAGTAATTTTTGTTTGGAAGGACTTCGTGTTCTTCTGTGAAACAAGACACACCCTTCGCTGCCTGCTGTAATGGGTGTGTTTCGTTTCAGTACAGATCCACTCTCAGCCAAAAGCTGTCCTTTTTCTCCTGACCTGCTCCACTACCCTTTAAATCCTGCCCCTTTTTATTCAAAAATTTGACCAACAAAAGCCTTATCCCTTTTTCAGAGGCAGCCTTTTTATTAGGGCCAGTATTCAGACTTTGTCAGCTGAGTTATAAAATGTTGTCTTTCCACATTTTTGTCATAATTGGAGCTGGAAGCACCAATATTCAGCCTAAACCCTCGGCCCACCGTAAGGTATGGACAGAATACCATGTTGTGATTATTATATATTGCGATATGCTGTAATTTGTTAAAATGCACTGCCAAATTAATAATAGGACATGGTTAAAAATTGACATCTGAGATCAATATATGCTGATCAGAAATGATTTCAGGACAAAAAGAGCTCATTTACATATATGAATGTTTCAAAGGCCAATATTGTGATAAAAACAAACAAGCAGAATATTATGCAGCCCTGCTGTGGACATGCACAGGAACACGAGTACAGTTAACTGTTACGGGTGTCAGTATTTGAGTACTTAGATCTATATTCATGTATTTGTTACAACCATGCAGTGATTGAGTGGACCCAGATCGGTTCAGACTTAAAAGCAACTTAGTGTTAAGATCATTTTAACCTTTTAAACTCCTTGAGACCACCGGTGGTTCCAAAACGCACTTCGTCATATTCTTCATAACTTCCATATTTCATAAGCTACATACAAAAGGTGGGGGTCGTATGAGAGCTGTAACTGTCTTCTTTCCAGTGAAATAGATGGGTGATATAATTTTAAACCCTTATAATAGAAGAAGCTGAAAGTCGACCCATTTTTTCCACAAATCTGGGCTATAAACTATAAACAGATGGCGTCTCTTCAGTGATCTGCTCTGTAAAAATTATTTTTATAACATAATACAAAGAGCGTCTAAGATTTTTGGCTTTCAGCAGTAAATTGTAAGCATATAGCAATATGTTTATGATCATAAAACACATGTTCTGTTAATTTGAGGGGAGCTTTTACAAAAAATAAGTAAATAAATAATATAAAAATGTACATTTATTTCATGCAGTTACTGAATAATTTGCTGTATGATTTGGTCATGTGAATTCAAATGGAAAAACCAAAATATACCTACGAGCATAAGGGGTTAACTGGTAGAGAGATTGTTCAGTGCGATGCTCGCTCTACCATTTAAGAATCGTTGTTTGAGATGCTTTTGGGAAACCCAGGCCTGTAAAAAGTGTGAGTTTTGTTAGGAGGTTGCGATTATGTAAGTATGCTGTGTCAGACTTTGTACTTCAAAACATGAGCACCTTAACGGGGTACCAAGGAGGCGTTACTAAAGACTTAAGAAGGCAGAGGTCGTGCGGTTGTAAATAGACTAAAGCCTTAAGTGGAAGCCTGAGTCGTTACTACTACTACTGCACTGGTTAGCTCTGGTGTTAGTGTTGCCTCATTAGCTCGTCTGAAGGTGCAGCCTCTGTTTCTAAAGCTTTATCCAACACAAAAACCTATTGGCTTATCTTGAAGTGACCAGAATTTCCCCTGACTTTTAAATAGTGAAACACGTTTTCAAACGTGCGGCTCTGTTTGCTGCTAAATTGTCTGATCTTTTGACTGATCTTTTGCAGCAGGCTAGCAGTATTTTGTGTATTATGAGTAAGAGCTAGGAAATTTTAAATGTGACACTTTGGCCAAAATGAAAAATGGAACCAAAACTATTTCTGAGGGAAACATGCCCACTCACTCTCTAAAGTGAGATCTCCTGGTTTAAAGACTAGATAAAGCCCCTTATGATGCTTTTTGAAGGTGCTTTGAGGAGGATACCTGGGCGCAAGTGGTATTTATTTATTTAGCTAGCTGGCTAGCTTACTGAATTATTTCTCTACCAAAGAACCTATTAAAGGCTTTTTCCAGGTCGGAATTCCCCTTTAACATCAGCCGAAGCTCTTTGTCTTCCTCCAAATATCTGTTCAATTACTCGGATACTCTATAGAAATCACTGAGAAGGCACAGTCCGTGTCTTGAAACTGAAGGTATTTCACTTAATGTGTCCTTTGCTCCACTTCTACAGTGCAGATGAAGATTTTTGGTGAGCTTTCCCTCCAGAGCTCGTCTCCACTCGAGCCCCGCTTAGCCGGCTGGAGCCCAAGAGGCAGAGAGTGCAGCTGGGGTCGGGCCAGGCAAGCGCGAAGGGGGAGGAATGCAGCCCGTGTGTGTGAGAGAGAGAGAGACAGAGCGAGAGTGGGGGGCAGGGGGTTGATTCTCTTCTCTTACATAAGCTCTGAAAAGAACAGAACAGGCTAGTCCAGTCCGGTCCCCCTCTGTGCATATGGAGCGCTAGCCCGGCCTCCTTGGAGGAGAAGGTCCTGCTAGAACAGTCTCTGTCTGTCTGTCTTCGTTTGGCTGCCTCTCTCAGTGTCTCCTTTTAGTTGCTCTTCATTTTACTTATTCATATAGCGCCTTCTATGATAGGTGCAAGCCGATGCGACAGTGGCAAGGAAAATGTTTACTGATAACAGTGCCTAGTGGTAGCATATATAATGCCAATAATAGAGGTCCTGAAATGGAGCCTTGTGGGACACCATACTTTAGTTTTATAAGTGCTGATTACTTGCTGTTTGCATTTACAAGCTGATAGCAACATGAAATAAGATCTGGTTTACGATTGTTAGTATTTGAGTCTACTGGCTATTTTAATGAGCAACCAGAATTTTCAAAATAAGGCCAAACAAATATTGACTTTAATGCACAATAACAAAATGTACAGAGCCTTTTATACAACAATTCTTTTGTATTTTTGTTGTTTTGTTCATTTTAGGGAAAAGTTAAACTAGGAAATAAACATTATGTGCGCCCAAAAATGTAAAGGTAATTTATAATTGCTTAACTGGGACGACCTCAGACAGTAATAATGACAATTATAATAATAATAAATAGAATTTAAAAGGAGGCCTTTTATCAGTCAGAAAACGAGCTGTTTATTATTCTTAGGTATTGGTTATAAATTGACCGGCACCGATTTGGAGGTGGTTAATTGTGGGTTTTATTGATTGTTTTTGGGCTTTATCTCTGCATCCGTGGTATAGTAAAATGCATATCGTTGGACGATGCCAAACAGACCAGTCATTTTAATAGCCGTATACCTCCTCCCGTACCTTCTATACCATTCAGCCGTCTCCTTTGTTCTTTCCCTGCTTGGCTATGAGGAAGTGAAGTGAAGTGAAGTGCAGCGCTGCTCTAGGCGCAGTGGGAGGGCCCCGTCTCTGGCCACCCAGCCGACCTGCAGGAATTCCAGCGCAGTGGCGTAATGGTGATTGCCCCCCCCACCCCACCCCCCCGCCTTTCCCTGCCCTGCCAGGCACTTCTACACCGTGCAATCTACAGCAAGGACCAAGTCATACATCAGCCTCACCTCTCACACTACCTCTCTCGCACTCTCAGCAGAGAGTTACGCCCTGCTACTGCGCTTTTTTCCGGCTCTCGAGACGCTGAGTAATTAAAGATATCAATCTAATGGCTTTTTCATATTTCTCAGGGGAGTCACTCCCTCGTTGAAACAGAGGTACATTTTGTTAACACTTTTTTTTTTTTAAAATTATAGGATGCCATAAAAAAACACTTCCATAATGAATCTCTCAAAAAAAGAACCTTTGAAATGATGTTGCTGTCGACAGGAACCTGATATCTCCAAACTTGACAGGAGAAGGAAAAAAGTGGTAATAACTTTGAATGGGACTTAATGTAATGAGATTTTAATTTTTTGAACATTTTCCATTGGTTAGTTGAAAATTTTAATACAATGCAAAAGGCTGCTGTAGTTTTCAAAAAAAAAAAAAACCTGACACAAAGTTTTGCAAGTGTAAAGAACCATTTTAATGTCCAAATAAGGCAAAGGTCATACACTGAAAGTTTTTTTTTTTTTTCTAGTGATTCACCAAAGTGGTATTCTTGGTCCAAAGCAAAACTGAAATTTAAAAAAAGCTGGTAATAAATAAAAATGGTTTACATAAAATAGTCTTATTAAAGTATATAATACAGTATGATTATATATACTATAATTACAGTATGTCCGTTGCCACGAAATGACACCAGAGAAGGACTGATCATCCAAGGAGAATCCCAGGATCTTTTTTCTGTTATTTGTGAATTTTCGTTGTTTGTCTGCTCACTGACTTTGTATCTGCTTCTGTTTTGCTGTATTCTTGGTGTCGAGCAGGACATCATGTTTTTAAATGGTGCCAAACCTGTATTGGAGAAGTTCTTAAAGTTTTTGATACTTGGCACGAGCACTGATTTATAAATCGCTCAACTAGTGTCCCACGTAGCAGTTGGACATGGTGACATTTTCGCTGTTGATCCGCTGCTACTCACACTGTTTGAACATGCCTGCACTGACTGGCTCTGGAGTGGCAGAAATAACTGCCGTTTTTAGTCACCGTTTCTCATTTTGTATTGATATTCAGTGATAACTTCATTATAGGCTTATATGATCTTTGTTTCAGCCATCTTTCTCTTTCTTCTGTGGCTGAGATCACCTCTACGTTTTTCCTAGAACTCTACATCCAAGCCCAGAACCATTCAGAGCCTTTGAACCCAGAAGTGCGTCAGTTTGAACCTTGGATTTTCCCTTATTCTTTGTTAAGGCTCACGCAAGGCTTTGGGTTTCAGCAGCATATGCAGGGGCACTCTTCCTATTGGTCGAGCCAAGCTGACTCCTGTTTCTCCAGAGGTTCCATAGCTATGTTTGGAGCACCATATATCACTCCAGAACGTTGTGCATCAGCACATGAGCACAGATGGGCTTCGGCCAAGTGTTCTACTACAGAAGGCTGTTCCGCTTTTCCATTCCAATGACATCATCTCTCCTGCTTATCTTCATGGAGCTCTCATTCTCTGGTGTCTGACAGAGGCTGGCCCTGCCCTGCTCTTGTCTGACTGAGTTATGAATGGACTCCTCCCTGCGTGCCTGGGCTTGACTCGCAAATGCCTGCCCCACTAGAAATGGCTGGCGGCCATGTCCGCATGCGCTAAGCGCAGAACCCCGTCCAGGACACTGCAGCACTTCATGGTGTTGGAATATGATGCGTTTGGTTTTGCCCTAGTCTGAGATCAGTTCTGCCTCTGGCCTTCTTGTTGACTTAGCTTGGGAAAGCGGGTCCTGGATCAGCATAAACAGGCAAGGCTCCACTCAGCACAATCAGTAATGGATGGCCTTTCCTGTGCTCTGCTGTGCTAAGGGTGCTGGCAACCCCCCAGCCTCTCCATTAGAGAGGAAGCGAGCGGGGTGGAAATGATGCTTTTAAAGGGTGCCTCCTCCTAATCTCTTTAAAGATCTAAAAATGGATGAAGAACAGTGCAAGGAAATGCTGCTTCATGTGCAAGGCTGACTGGAAAGAGTCGCTTTTGCCAACACTTATTAGTCTGGATGCTCTTCCGCCATGTTTCCCAGGCACTAGCGGCAGGTTGGACGTATTTGTAGTCAGGGCAGGTTGGTGGTAGTATAATTGACCTTGTTCATTTGAATTAGCACTAGGCTGTGAAATATTAGCTGATGAGTAATTGCAGCTAATTTGTATTTTTATTTATTTATTTATTTTTTTGGGTCCCATTCCACCTTAAACGGTGCAGCAGTTATTTTTATAATGTGTGAGGTTCCAGAATGTAACTGCTGCACCATTTAAGGTGGAACGGGAAAACTTTAACAAGAAGCTGGCAAGAAGGAAGCCAACTTCAGCCTCATTGTGCTCTGTGACTAAAGTCAAGCTGATATTTAACTTTACTGTCCGGTGTCACGTGTTCAACTCAGAACATGGGAAATTAATTATTTAATGGGGTGAAGCATTCCAAAGCTAATGGTGATGCTAATGACACACTGCATTCACTTAAGACAAAATGGTGAATGGTTAGGTAAAAGAAATAAGGGCTGAATTAAATATCTTAACATCTTTTCCACTCTTTTCGGGAGATCTGGATGGTCATTTAACCAGGGGCTGCCAGACTTTTGCATATGGCTGTATTTCATTTGTGTGGATGAAAATGCACCCTGTTTTGTTTGCGACGTAAACACTGGTTATTGCATTCAGATTAGAGGTGGGTGCCTTTGATGGTTTATTATCATTAGTGTAATATGTTACTTCACAATATGCTTTTCTGATTGTATGGTGGATGTCAGTACTGGCTGGCGATAATGACGTTTTAGGGCCACTGTTAATAAAAATAGTAGACTTCGAGGAAAAAAGTCATATTTAGAGAAATATTTAGAGAATAAAATAGTAGTAATAAGAGAACAAAATATTTCGAGGATAAAGTGGGCTAACTGTACGGGGGCTGCCATAAGGCATTGGGCTCTCGGTTGCTGTACTGGCGACGGAGATGTCCACACACTCCTGTCTCTTTGTGGATCAATCATTTTGATCATCAGTCTCACTGTCTGTGAACCTACATGCCCTCTTTGAATGGCGCGGAGATGAAGCCACCGATAGCCGTGTAGACGACCCTGCCTGCGATTCTCCTTCAGCAGAACGGACAGACAGTTTCCTCCGAGTCCGTCTGGTTCTTCATTATAGATAAACACAGTTTCCTGCACAGCCATTTCAGCCATGTCTTATACTAAAAACACTCTGGTGCTGATGTGCCAGGAGAGACAGGGAGACTGAATGTGTCTTTATGGGTGAAGTTGATATGAAAGTATAACTCTACCAACTCCTCAACACCTCATGGACGTGCTGCCTTCCCTTTGCAAAGCCTTTGGCCATAATATTGTGACTTTTCCTGATATTACTGCCACTTCAATGTCGTAATTCTAAAACCTTTTTTTTTCTCGAAATATTATGACTTATTACAACTTTATTCTCGAAGTCTACTATTTTTATTTTTATTAACAGTGGCCCTAAAACGCCGTCGTAGGCTGGCTGACTGCATGTTTCATTACAAACAGGGCGTAATATGTCCTGCTATTTTAGTGCAAGTAAAATCAGTGTACTGACATTTTCCAATAGCAGTTTTTAAACGTGGCAGTACTGGTGCTTGTTTGTCTGTCCCGACCTGTCAAACCTCAGAAAATGAAATACCGTTTGTCATATCTTGTGAAAATACCTAACCATCATAATGTCATGTTTTTGCCATGTAACCCTCTCCTAATTCAGACTGATGTCCAACCTCTAACCATGTCTGGTGCTTACTGCATTAACAAGTCTGCAGTCCACTGGAGTAGCTGATAGTATCACCCCAGATGGAAAACATTATGCAATAACTGGAATTTGCTATATCTGTCCTGCATCAGAAATAACAGTAGAGGAGAACAGAGAATCAAATGACTCCTTTACTAGAACCTCATCCAACTTCAACATCTCTCTCCCGTGTGTGATCAGATCTGCCATCAATGTTTTGAGAGCTATAAATGGATTTTATGGAGAATATAACCATGGCATCAGTCTGTAAATTTCTTTGAGCTAATTTCAGCGCCACACACTCTCAGAGAGCTGCATCACTTAGCAACAAAGTCGGCATTACATCTCGCAGGAGTAGCTTCAGTTTAAATACTCAATTTGGCAAATGGCCTTTTTTACAGCGATAGATTGTCACATTATGTTACAATAAGCTTTTCTGAGCATATGGTGGATTAATTAATTACTTAAACAATTTCCAGCTGCAAGTTTGGTTATAAAGAGAGTGTAATTAGTTCTGTTTAGTTAGATTTAGTGCAGCACAGTACATGAAATGTGAAACAGTGCGTCTTAATCTGATACCACAGTGCAAATGTGGCAGTGTGCACAGTGGAGATCGGACATTATGTTAATTATGCGTTTAATGCAATTGCATTGTGTGAACACAAGTTTGCTGCACCAGTCACAGCTCACTGCAGCGCTTTTCTAGCTCTAGTGTTGTTAGTAAGCTGTGCAACAACATGATTATAGACATTTTTCGTCTTTTGAGTTTGTTCAGAATAGTGTGTGAGTGCCGAATTGCGAATCGAATCTTGGGCTGAGTGTGTTATTGTTGCAGTTGGTGTAGTGTAGCTTGTAATACTGCTGTCTACACAGCAGACTGGGGTTTGATTCCCTGCCCAGGCAGGCACAAAGGCTCTCCACCAGGGGTCGCAACCCAAATGTTAAGATGTGCCATTTTGCCCTTTCAACAAAGATCAGTCCACCTTGGGGGACACAACATTGTATGTCTATTTTATTGAAGTAACGTTTTACCATCTTGGCTAAAAATGTCTTAATATGTGCAAACTAATGTCCTGGTATAGACTAAAAAATAAAATATAAACGAAAACTCAGACTTACTTTGCTCTGCTGTAGCTCAGCCATAGCCGCTTTTCTCGCATCTCCATCAGGAAACGTTTCCTCAGAAGTAGAATAGTTTCTTGTAAATTATCTCTGTGTTCGTTTTTATGAGGCTGAAGTCGCTTCTCATTCGCCAGCTTCTTGTTCTAAATTTCCCGTTTTGCCTTAAATGGTACCTGAGGCACCAGAATGTACCTGCTGCACCATTTAAGTTGGAACTGGAAAATTCGAACAACGAGATACTGACTTCAGCTTCGCAACAATGTAGTGTTTGATAGTTTCTCATTGTAGATTAAATGTACCAGGAAACCAGCCAGAGTGCTTATAAATGCAAATGAGTCCGTTCGTCTTAAATCTTTCTCTTTGCCGTTTTTTTTTTTAGCAACTAGCTAGGCAAGATTGTTGTCTGCGCTCCTATGGTGACCAGCGGCCTCTGCGCCAATCGTCAGGGTTAAAGGATGAATTAAGTTACACGTTAACTTCAGCGTTTAAGACCATTTTTTGTTAAAACTGTCTTAGAACGATCAGCAGAGCTTTATTTTACTGCAAAGGAGGATTATTTTATTTTTACCTAAAACTCTAATTCTGCTGTGGAGCCACAACAGGGCAGTAAAAGAGCTGCATGTTGTCGACCCCTGGATTATACCATTGAAAGTCCTTGGACAAGACGCTGCAATCACCCTCCTCTATAACATGATTCAAGTGTAGGCTGCTCTGGATAAGAGCATCAGCCAAAGTTGCGCCCCTAAACCTCGTAACAACCCCCTCAAACTAAACCTCACTGTTTCAGTATTATTACTGAGACTGTGCTTGAAAGGCCAGTTCTGTTCATCCTTCTTTCCCTCCATTTAAAAGCCTTTAAAGCAGCTGATTTTCATTTTTTCATTGTTAATTTAACTTGAACTTTTTCATGTTTTATTCTGTTCTTTATTTCTTTTTTTCATGCTTCCTTTTTTCCTTCCTTTTCTTCTGTCCTTCTTTTTACTCTTATTTTCTTCCATCCTTCCTTTCTTCATTTACTCCTTTCTTCTGTCCTTTTGATTTCCTTCCTTCCGCTCTTTATTTATTTCGTTTTCTTTCCCATTTCTATTACGTTTGTTTATATATTATGATGTTTTCTTGTGTTGCTAGTAATTTTTTTCCTTCTGGAAATGCAAATCTGCTCATTTTTCTTTTCACACCGAGCCCAACTTTATTATTTTTTACAGTGCTGCTTTTTTAAAATACATTTCCTCACCTCTGTTGAACAAGCAGTACCTGCAGTCCCTCCAGATAAGCTGACTTTGTATGTAGATTAATAGCTTTAATTGTGTAGTGCTGACTCTTACTGAGCCCCGGTGAAAAGCTCGAGGGCTAGAACACTCTTTAACCTGCTGTCTCTACCTATGCAGGACAGGCATTCAGCCATTCTTAACAGCCAAGAATTCCCCCCACCTTTAGGGTTGCTCAGCAACAAGCTCAGTGGGAAAGGTCGAAGGTGAGTGTGGTTAGAAATAACCACAGTGCACTGCTCTGGTACTTTGTACTGATAGTGTGGAGTAACTCCATATCTACACTAGATCCTGCCTTAGATCCATATAACAGTCTCTGTCTGATACGTAGAGGCAACCTTAGTGTGGTTTGTCTACGATTTTGTCTAAAATCTTACAAAAAACTGATTTTCTTTGAAAATTGAAGTGATCTGACTTGGTTAGTGAGCTGCAGCTAACAGCGCCACATATAGTCCTCAAATGCAGTATAGACACTGAAATCGGGGGTGATGACTTTTCACAGTGTTGGTATTTCATGTGTAAAACATTTGTTCATAAAGGTTTGTTTATGTGTGTTATATGTTAAAGAAACATCTGTGTTAATGATTCTTTTGATTTGTAGCATTTAAAATAGATTATTGAGCAATGCAAATTTTGCATGGGACGCTTTTTTTTTAATCAAAGCAGTTGATATTCTTATCGATGCATCAGGGAATTAAAATTAATCATTACACGTCACTGTTACGTTCCAGGCTGCTGGTTGCTCATGCTGTTCAAACGTAGCAGGCTAAGATGACTGTGGAGAATGTACTGTTAGTATTCAGTATTCAGCGTAAGCACTTTTTAAACACATGCTGGAATACAGGAGTTGATTTTGGCTAAATGCTGCTGCACTGATGCTGTGAGCGTTTGTCTCTTTCCACCCTCTTCATTCTGAGTGGTAATTGTCCTCCTCGACCTACTGAAATTTCATTGCTGCACTCGTTATAAGAAGCCCATATTCCAAGTATGATTATACTCCTCGCCAACCACTGCTGACCGCATGGATTTCTGACTCCTTGGTTGATTCTGTATATGTGAGGATATCAGTGGAGTAGAACTGGGTACTGCAGCTGCATCCAGTACCTTTGGGATGAGTTGGAGTGATTCAGATCATCCAACATCAGTACCTGACCTCACTAATGCTCTTGTGGCTGAAGTGTAAAGGCTTCACAGAAGAGTAGAGGCTGTAACTTCGGCAAAAGTGGCCAAACTCCCCATTAACATCCTTGATTTCCGAAGAAACACTGGAGCAGATGTCTAAAAACTTTTGGACATAATAGGTTGGCGAAGTTCACACTGGTGTTGCAGATGTTAGTGACTGTTAGGCTTTTTTGAAATAGTTGCAGACAAACTGATTGATACCCTCACAAAACACGCTTCACAGCAATAGGTTGTCTCCTTTTATGACAGTGGGGTAAATAGAGTGCAGTGGGGTAATTTAGCCTTAAAAATAAATGGCCTTAAAAGAGATTTCCCCCAATTCTTCTAAATGTCTGTATAATTAAATAGTTAAGATGTAAACAAAGTCATTCAGAGTGGGTTGAGGCTAAATACTCTGTTCTAGAGAAGCTTACCGAGTCACAGTGGTTCACAGAGGCAGTGATAGGAACCAGACATCCACCTCTAAAAGCTCCCTCACGAAATGGTTTCTAACACTCTGCCTGATGCCTGAGGCTTTTTTACTGTAGATTTGAGAAAGTTTTGGCCGAGAAGATGTTTTTAACATGGATTTATGACGGCGGGATCCTTGCAGGGCAATGTAAGCCAAAATAGTCCCTAAAGAAAACTTATTTTCATCATTAACATGACATAAAAACTCACGAATAAGGTTCACTGGTCATTTTGGGCAGTAAGTTAAATGGATATTTGCATTCCTGACGTCTGGTTCCTATCACCACCATTGTAAAGAAATCAGTCAGTAAGTTTCTCTGCAATGAATCATTTCATATCAAACCACTCTGAATTACCAGTTATATCTCAACCACTGAATTCTGTAGAAATTTAGAAAGTTTGGTGGAATTACCCCTTTTAATATAGTCAATACCGATCCATTAACATGTGACTGGATCAGGGCTGGGACGTCCCTATCAAGATGTATTGTTCATGTTCATCATTAATTTTATATGTATGTATATATGTGTGTGTGTGTGTGTGTGTGTGTGTGTGTGTGTGTGTGTGTGTGTGTGTGTGTGAGATAAAGTGTTGGTTTTAAAGCTGACACATTTGTGGTCAGCACAAAAATGTTACCTCAGCAAAACTCATTCATCTTAATGACCTGCACACCAAAGAGTTCACAAACAAGTCACAGTAATAACAGGTCCAAAGTCTGACTGTACTTTACGAAACCAGATAAGAGTCAGAGGCCTCACACAGCTAACTGGCATGTTTGAAATCGAATGACGTGTAGGGCAGCACATTTAGTCTCACATTGGTGTCTGTTTATGGGATTCTCTTTCTCAGATGCCTGATCTGGTGCTGAGAGAGGAGACCAGGCAGGCTGTCTACTAAAGCCCACAAGTCTACATAAATCTTTGTTAGCCCCCTTTTACCGTGCTCTTTAATGGTCAGGGCCACCACAGAGCAGGTATTATTTGGGTGATGGATCATTCTCAGCACTGCAGTAACACTGACGTGGTGGTGACGTGTTAGTGTGTGTTGCGCCGGTATGAGTGGATCAGACAGCAGTGCTGCTGGAGTACATTGTTTGGAACAGAATGTGGTTTAGAGCTGTATTAGTATGTTCATGGCTGAGTATCGTTGAAGGCGCAGTACGAAGCAGTGCTAGTTGTGGTGGGGGGGGATTTTAGTAATGCTCCCACTTTGTAAGTAGCTTAGCTTGTTTTCTCTGACACATCAGACGCACAAAGTAGTGAATGGGAATAAATATATATATATATATATATATATATATATATATATATATATGTATATATATATGTATATATATATATATATATATATATATATATATATATATATATATATATATATATATGTATGTATATATATATATATATATATATATATATATGTATATATATATATATATATATATGTATGTGTGTGTGTGTGTGTCCTCTAGTCCTTCATCAGTGGACACAGGACGCTGTTGTCTGGATATTTTTGGTTGGTGGACTATTCTCAGTCCGGCAGTGACACTGAGTTGTTTAGAAACTCCAGCAGCACTGCTGTGTCTGATCCACTCGTACCAGCACAACACACACTAACACACCACCACCACGTCAGTGTTACTGCAGTGCTGAGAATGATCCACCACCCAAATAGTACCTGCTCTGTGAGGGTCCATGGGGGTCCTGACCACTGAAGAACAGGGTAAAGGGGGCTAACAAAGTATGCAGAGAAACAGATGGACTACAGTCTGTAACTGTAGAACTACAAAGTGCACCTATATAGTAAGTGGAGCTGATAAAATGGACAATGAGCATAGAAACAAGGCAGTGGTCATAATGTAACATAACTCTTCACTCTGTTTGTTTACATCCACATTTATTCCAGAATTTCTCATGGTTGTCCCTGGATGTTCTGATTTACAAGATGAAATCTGTCATAGTTATACAAAATGAATCCATGATCCATATTCAGACATTTTTGTCACACCCGGCTCCTTATATGTGGATTATAGTCTTAACTTATTTTAAACTGCTAAAAAATGGTACATTTTCGTTGAGAGACGTCATTATCAGCTGTAATAAGGTTTCAATCATCAGTTACTCTATCGGCCTAGAAATTCTGTCACTGCATGCCAAGATTCCTGCTGCTCCTGCTGCGGCTTTATGGACACTCTTGCGGCTCATCCAGGATCTGCTGCACTAATCTGGTCTCAACTTATCAACCATGCTGATTAGCCACTGAGGCTCGACGCTTACACTGGGAAATACACAGTGGTGTCTTTGTGGTGCTCTGGATATGTGATTGTGAAATACATAGTCTAGTCATAGCGAGCAAGAGCACCTTTACTTAGCAGCGAGTCACCTTCTGTTGTAGTTTCCATTTGTTAAAGATGTCAACCCAAAGTGAAGATGTTGGCAGGGGGAGAGGGACCACCGAAATTCAGGCCGCAAAACCTTTCCATCTGAAAATGGGTCACGATTTCTACGAAGAATATTAGACAAGCAGTTTATAATCACTGTTCATACCAAGTATCACGAGGAGGTACAGTGCTGAGGAACTTCTCCTCCACAGGTTTGATACTTGAAAACGCAACATCCTACTTGATACGCAGAATATAGCAAAACAACAGGAGCAGAGTGGAAAGTTCCTGCTAGAGCACTGACGCCATCTGTAGCCACAAGTTTTGAAATAATGAAAAAATGTACAAATGACAGAGCCAAAGTGCAACGAATAACTAAAAAACAATGGAAATAACTTTTAGGTTAACACCAGTTCTCTGTTGTTGAGGATGTTGGTAGACTACATACTTTTATGTTACTGAAGTTCAGTAATTTAAATTGTTCATCTATTGTCAGTTCAGTTTCTTTCAGTTTTGGCCAGGAAATGTATCATTTCCTCAAACATTATTAATAATTATTTCATACTAAAATGAATTGATTTGTATTGAAATTTGAGGTTTTGTGATGCATCTAATCATTTCTTAAAGTACCGTAATCATTGTAAGGTCAGAAATTGACACGCCTTGCTCATTGGATGTCTTTCTGTGTGCACTCTGCAGAAATGGTGGAGTCCATGAAAAGCGTGGCAGGGAAGGACGTGGAGCTGACCGTTGAGGAGAGGAATCTGCTGTCTGTGGCCTATAAGAACGTGATTGGTGCACGGAGAGCCTCCTGGAGGATAATCAGCAGTATCGAACAGAAGGAGGAGAGCAAAGGAGGAGAAGACAAACTCAAAATGATCCGGGAATACAGACAAACGGTGAGCTCTAGTCTGTGTTTAATCACTGTGGATTAGTTGCTTTCTCCCTTTTTTTAAACGGACCATATCTTACACTTTTTAAATTTTTTTAATTTATTTATTCTCTTATGACATTTGTGTGGATTTGTGTGCCAGAAACAATAATTTAATCCACTTTTCCTGTCTAGTTCTTAACCTTTCTTACACTGTTTTTGTAATTATGCCTTTTAATGAGCTCTTCTGTATTGGGCCTCATTCAAAAAGTAGTCCTGAAACACTCCTTATAACTTCATTGACAATAGGTGGCGCTAAACTGCTGTAGGCTGTACAGGCAGATACACTCACCAAGCACTTTATTGTTTCTCTGTATACTTTATTAGCCCCCTTTTACCTTGTTCTTCAGTGGTCAGGAACCCCACAGGACCACCACAGAGCAGGTATTATTTGGTTGGTGGATCATTCTCAGCACTGCAGTGACACTGACGTGGTGGTGGTGTGTTAGTGTGTGTTGCGCTGGTCTGAGTGGATCAGACACAGCAGTGCTGCTGGAGTTTTTAAACACCTTGGTGTTGCTGCTGGACATCAGCCAAAAATATCCAGCCAACAGCGTCCTGTGACCACTGATGAAGGGCTACAGGATGACTAACACAAAATGTGCAGCAACAGATGAGCTACTGTCTCTGACTTTACATCTACAAGGTGGACCAACAAGGTAGGAGGGTCTAATAGAGTGGACAGTGAGTGGACACAGTGATTTAAAAAACCTCCAGCACTGCTGTGTCTGATCCACTCGTACCAACACAACACACACTAACACACCACCACCACATCAGTGTCACTGCAGTGCTGAGAATGATCCACCACACAAATAATGCCTACTGTTTGGTGGTCCTGAGCATTGAAGAACAGGGTAAAAGGGGGCTAACAAAGTGTGCAGAGAAACAGATGGACTACAGTCTGTAACTGTAGAACTACAAAGTGCTCCTATTTGGTAAGTGGAGCTGATAAAATGGACAATGAGTGTAGAAACAAGGTGTTCCTAATAAAGCGCTCAGTTATATGAGCGCTTTATTAGGGCTTGGTTTCCATATATGGACACTGGCCTGGGAAGAGAAGGGTACGTTTTGAAACTGCTAACAGTGTTTAAATAATATGTCAAACAAGAAATTCTGTAATTTTAGAACTTTATAACTGAACTCATTGTTTTTGGCTGTGTTAGTGTATTGCTAAGCAGAGGCTTTTCTCTTTTCTTGCGCTGTTTGTATGTGCATTTGTCTCCAAACGATTGATCTCAAAAATGAGCATTATTGTCAGTTATGTGCATCTCTTTTGTTTTTTTTTATTTACTGTGCATAATAAACTTTTTTCCTCTTTTGTGCATAGGTCGAGAAAGAGCTGAAATCAATCTGTAACGACATTCTGGATGTACTGGACAAACACCTCATTCCTGCAGCCAACACAGGAGAGTCGAAGGTTTTCTACTACAAAATGTGAGTCCTTATTCAAAGTAAAGCACACATGCCATTCAGTGCCTCCTTTTTATGGAGGCTTTAGCTGAACTCACTCACAGTCGTATGCAAAAGTAAGTTAACACACCCTCTACACAGAACAACCTTAAATATGACATTTTAATGCATAATTTCTGTTTATTTGCTGTGTTTAACATATTGGAAGTAATAAAAATAAGATAAAACGTGCCGTAACGTTTGCACAGGCAGCATTGTTTTTTCCTCATTTTATTAAATTCAGCAAATAAACAGTGATTATGCATCACAGTGTGCAGATGCATGTTCTCTGTAGGGGATGTGGTAACTTATTTTCACTTAGAAAATCAACAAAACGTCATTTGACCAGGTGCGCCCAAACTTTTGCATACGACTGAATGTTATTCTGGCTATTAGTGTTAATGGGTTATCATGGTAACAGCCCACAGTGGTTATGATAACCCATTTCCTTTACTGTTTAATGACCTGTTGTGCATTTGTTGATTTATTTCATGCAAATTATATCAAGAGACTAGCATTACTGCATGTAACCTAACTGAACTTTTAAATGTGCTGGGTGACGTGATGTGTCCTACAATAACACCACATTTGTTGTATGTAATTTAAATGCGATTGTTCTACAAACGTTAGCTGTTGAGCTGTTCTGGTTGGTTGCGTTCAGTGCTGCAGGCAGATATCATGCCTGTTGAAAAAGCTGTATATATGGTGTAATATGTGCTTTAGGACGTACAGACCACAGCATCAAAAACTCGTGTCTCAGCTCTTGTAGATCAGGAGAAACGGGGCGTTTTACAGTACTTTAGGCGAAATGGCAAGTCTCAGACTCAGATCACCTGGAGTGTGCTAGCCAAGTAGTTTTCTCCCAGAGGAACATTATGAACCTTCACTACATTATTTATAGTCATTTAGTTAAAGGGAAATTCTACCAAATTTGCAAAATTACTTAGTCATTCAATGGTTTAGATGTAAACAAAATCGTTCAGAGTGGTTTGGTGTGAAATGTGCCTTTCCAGAGAAATTTACTGAGTCAAAATTGTTCACCATTATAGTACTAGGAACCAGACATCCGAAGCACTTCATGGCTCTAAAAGCTACATCCAGTTAAGTTATTACACAAAACGGTTATAAATGCATTGCTTGATACATGAAGCATTGTTTTGTGTTTTGTTATAAAGTTTTGGCCTAAAACATATTTTCAGTATAAACTTTTGCTCCAGGATCACTTCCGTGTTTCCTCTCAAAACTGTGTTCTTAACTGAGATCCGTACATGTGAGCTAACAGGCTTTTCTTATTAGCCTGTAGCTACAGCCGTTCAACACGGCTAATGCCAGCCACAGCTTTTGATTTAGATTTTTTGACAGTTCATTTTTACGGTTTTCTTACCTGTTTGGAAAATTGCAGAGCATGCAGGGAACTTCGAGGAGGTCTGTTTACAAAATGTCGTAGATCCTTATCAATTTCACTCACAAATGTTTCTTACCTTGATTCCAGTTTCTGCTGGAGGAAAACAGCTGGTGTTTAAATCTACAGCTCAGTCAGACCCTTCTCCAAAAAATAGTACCCAATGAAAACACATTTTTTCAATTTAGCACTATTTTATTATTATCAGCGTGACATGTAAAAACTTACAAGACGCAAAAAAGTTCACTGGTCATTTTGGATAGCAGAAAAAAACTGATATTTGTAATGTAGACCTAATGATGTCTGGTTCCTAGTACTACAGTGGTGAACAATTTTGACTCTGTAAACTTCTCTAGAAAGGCGCATTTCACACCAAACCACTCTGAATGATTTTGTTCACATCTAAACTATTAAATGATTAATTAATTTTGTAAAATCAAAGGGAGTTCCCCTTTAAGTGGGTCTTCATCAGTGTTTTCTAGCAATTCTTCTGTTGCTACAACTACTATTACTACTACAACTGCTACTACTACTACTAATAATAATAATAATAATAATAATAATAGTAATAGTAATAATAGCGTGTTTCTGCTATATATTTAGGGTTAGGTTATTTATTGTTTGTGCCATATAACTGAAAACTTTATTAGGAACACCGCTGCTTCAGAATTTTATGAAATGTCATGAAGTTGCAATTACAAAACTCTGCAGAGGCCTTTTAATATGACTTAACGGTTACAGGAAGTGGACGAACATTGCGCAAACAATCCGAGCCGAGTTGAGCCGAAGCACTGCTGTGTCTGATCCACTCGTACCAGCGCAACACACACTAGCACACCACCACGTCAGTGTCACTACAGTGCTGAGAATGATCCACCACCCAACTAATACCTGCTGTGTGGGGGTTCTAACCATTAAAGAACAGGGTTAAGGCGTCTTAACAAAGTATGCAGAGAAACAGATGGACTACAGTCTGTAACTGTAGAACTACAAAGTGCACCTGTGTGTTAAGTGGAGCTGATAAAATGGACAGTGAGTGTAGCACTTAATGAAGTGGCCTGTCAGTGTAAAGTTCAGCAGCTGCACAATGACTTCTCTTAAACTTGGTTTGAGAAAAGGTGACGCTTATTGTCTGTAACCCACTGTAGGCTACAGATTTAAAATGGGTCTCACGCTCTTAAACACTGCTTAGAGCAATTTCTGTTCAGCTGTCAGAAGTATTTGTGTGTGCGTGTCTACAGGAAGGGTGACTACCACAGGTACCTGGCAGAGTTCGCCACGGGCAACGACAGGAAGGAAGCAGCAGAGAACAGTTTGGTAGCGTACAAAGCAGCCAGCGACATCGCCATGATCGAACTGCCGCCCACGCACCCCATCCGCCTGGGCCTGGCCCTCAACTTCTCCGTCTTCTACTACGAAATCCTCAACTCCCCGGACCGCGCCTGCAGGTCAGCTCTACGAATCGTCTCCTACCCGCATATACAGTTTTATGCATTAGTTCAGGCACCCCAGCTAAATATTATTGATGATTTTTTTTTAAATGTGCAAATAAGTAAATAAAAGCTCTACAAGAAACTTAAGAATTTACCTTTTTTTGCTATTGTAACTGCAGTTACTTTATATTTGAGTAACCTAGAGAGAAAAAAAGAAAGAAAAATTAAAGTTTGGACACTCAAAATGGCTTATCTAGATATTTTTTTATTTTAAGCTAAAGTTGACTTTTGTGGTGAGTTTGCAGGTAGTTTCCCTCCGATCCATGCAGATCATGTTTGTTAAACAACACTGCACAGTAGAACAGTGCACCAACACTTCCAGCAGGTCCTTTGCTATCATATGGGCGTTTTGCTTTGCCTTTCTGTCCAGCATACAGTTCTATCTGAGACTTTTTGGTTTTCAGCGGTTCCCCTTAACTGCAATTTCTTAAAGACATTTTAGACAGTGGTTGTTGCTTGTTAGCGCAAGATTGGACGAGTCAGATAGTTTATTACTCTCACAGCATAAACTAATGACAGTTCTTGTCCTTCCTAACCAGTCCTGAGGAGTCAGTTAAAGCCTAACAAGTAAATTAAGTTCTGAGATTTTACACCTGGAAGAGTGTCCAAACTTTTGCACATACCACAATTACTTTGGGTTTTTTTTAGTTTTTTTAAGTTAATCAGATGTAAAGTAACTGTTACCATTCTCTTCTCTTAAAAATGTTTTCTTTTTTTTTCTAATAGTAAAGCTCTGCAGCAAACATGTATCTACCTATTCAACCTACTGCAGCTAAGCCATGACTGCTTTTTGAATGAAACACAATACAGGGCAATCTCTTTTACATACATCCATCTTAGGTGCAGTAACAAAAAGAGCCTATTTAATCCTAATGGATCAAGTGAAGTTGGAAATGGTCAAAAAATGAACTAGGACTGTTCTTGGTACATTAAAACCACACAAGAATTGTAAGCAGATCCTCGAAGAAAAAAGGAACAAGAAAAGTGTAGGATATAAATCTACCTCGGTGTAAAATAAAAGGTAGTGTTTGTTCTTGTGGCCTATTTATGGTTCAAAGTCAAACGGCTGTGAGTCACTCACAGGTGGGTCACCCATGTCAACCCGTGAGGCATTTAATTCGGCCATTCTGTGATTTGGGTGGCCAGTTGCATGTAGCTGCAGGGCACGTAGACTGAACAAGCCAGTTTCTGTTTTGTGTGTAATATGAACCCATAACGTTAAGCAGTTATTTCTTTAATGTCCCAGGTACTTTGAGCAGTCACCTGGGTTGGAACTGATGTAGCTTGATGTGCTTTATGCAGTGGGTGTAGCCTTTTACCAGTACAAACTAGACAGACTTCAGCTTTAGATAAGGCTTAGTGGTGTTGCTTTTAGTAATAAAAATGAATTGCTTGAATAACTCTTTCCCATTTGTTTGGCACAAGAGTCACCGGTTCAGTCTGTTTCAACGTACAGATTTCGAGGGTACTCATATGCATGTATCCATGGTAACCACACATGAAAGCCTCTCTGGTTGGAGCAAGACTCTGATGTCTCTCTTTTTGTACTCACTGGGATTATCGTAATCAGGCTTTCATTCACCAACCACCATGTAGGCTTGATGGGAACCTCTTTTAGAAAAGGCTGTGTTCGTTGTGTTATGAATAGAAGGCAGTTGTGAATATCACACCTACATCAAACCAGGCCTTCATGTCTGTCAGCTGTGCATCTGATTGGACAGGTCCTTTACAGCCACTCCCTCCTCTTGGCTCTAGCTAATTCATGACGTTTGCCTAATGCTTTGCATGGGTTATTTTATAATTTGAGTTATAGGCTGATTTGCTGTGTGTACTGCACACGTATTAATTAATAAAGGGCAGTTCTACCGGAATTTCTGTTTAAGTCAGTCATCCAGATGTTAAATCGTTCAAAGTGGCTTGATGGTGCATCGTAAATAAACTTGCCGACTCTAATTTCTTTACAGTGGTGGTGATAGAAACCAGGTATTGTGGCGTCTACAGTGCAAATATTTGCAGTGTCTATAGTTCAAATATAACCATTTTAATTACTATGCTGACACACAGTGGACCTACACGTGTCTTCTGAGTGTTTATATGTAGTGTTGATGGTAAAATAGTAGTAAATCTGGAAAAAGAAGTTTTGCCTTATAATGCCCTGCGTGTATTTCTCCACCATTTGGTAGATTTTAAACCTGTTTTAGGCCAAAGTCTTATCTCAAACTAAATTCGTACAATATCTCAGGCGTCAAGTAGTATTTGCAACCAGTTTTATAAACAGTTTTGTGACCATAACCGATAAAAGTTTTCATTTGTTTTCTTAATATCTTGAGTTATTTATATCACAACAAATCTTGATGTTATGCCATTATCACAACATAACAAATGTTATCTTGATAAAACAGTTGTTTATGTAGCTATATTAATAACATTATCTTGAGAAAACGTTTGTTCTGCTTTGAGAATGAATTAAGAGTTAAAAAAACAGTCTGTGGTATGTTTTTGAGGTTACGCCTGTGAGCTTGGTAAATGCTTTAGGTTTGACCTCTGACGTCTCTCTTCTTCTCGGTCAGGTTGGCAAAGGCGGCGTTCGATGATGCGATAGCAGAACTGGACACGCTCAGTGAGGAGAGCTATAAGGACTCCACACTCATCATGCAGTTGCTACGTGACAACCTGACACTATGGACTTCAGACATGCAGGGAGACGGTAAGCCAAAGCACACGCTGATCCAGGGTCAGCCACATAAGGACACCTCTTGTGCGGTGCATTCGGACGGTCCTGGTCAGCTCAGAAAGTTAGGAAATTCCTGTCATCAAATCATAACTACCAGTTGTTTGTGTTCAGTAGGGCACTGACCACTAATAAGTCATGTGAGAAGTTTAAAAATATCTCCACAGGGATTGAGCACTGACCTCACACCGCAAGTAAATGATTTATTGTTGGTTGCTTAATGAGGGTATGTCTGTTCACTGCATGTAAGCTTACTAGGAGTTACACAATAAAAAAACTGATTATGTGGCCAATGGTTCCGTAGTAGTCTGAACGCTGAGCGATTTGCTTGTCTTGCACAAACGCAAATTTACAGACACGAAAAACATGACATTTTTATTTGCCCTCTTATTTTGCCAGCAGCATAAACTCATTCAGCCAATCACTGTTGTCTCTGGCATTGGCATGGAGACCACCAGTATGACTGATCAGCTATGTCCCCACGACGCATACTTTTTGATAAACATCAGAAGGATTTGTTTGGCTTCTGCTTTATAATGTGGGGTGCTGCACATTCAGAGGTTGCTGAAACGGAGTTAAATATCCCAGCAATAAACGGATAAGCTCAAAGTTTCAGCTCCTGAATGAGAAAGTGACAAAGTTTTTTGGGGAAGATTTCCATGTTTTGTGGCACTTTGGCACCAAAACAAGCACAAGCGACTTTGGGAGGGGGGGGAAGAGGCACCCCTCGAGTTAAACAATTTGAATTAGTCTTCAGGAGAGATTTAGTTTGAAGGAAAAAAGGAACACCCACTACCCCACACAATCCATAACACATCACGTACATAAACCAAAACCAGGAAAAACAATTCTGGATGTGCCCCCAAATGTTACGTCCCCCTGTGATTGTATCTAGGGGTAAAGGGGAAGTAACATGGAATATGTGATGAGGGGTGGAAGGGAGAGACCTGGACAGTGGGAGTACCACGTTTAGACAATGATTTGTAATACAATATACATTCACCTTTAAAGGTTTTAGTGAAGTAGGAAAAGGAAACAGGACATTTGACTGTATAAAAAAAGAAAGCATCCAGCTAGACGTCAATAGAGTGAATTAGTGACCGGCTAACAGCGTTAATTTATATGGCTGAATGTGATCGAAAAGGCAAGTCTGCCGTCAGTACTGGGAACGCTGGAAGTGAGAATATTGTGTACGAAGCTAGCAGCAGTAGTGGACTACGGACAGTGCCAAAGCAATGAAAAAGAATGAAGCCTCTAACCTGCCTAACTGGAGCTAACCTGCACAAAAACACAGCGGGTGGTACTCGCCCCTTACCTAGTGTGTCTATACAAAGTGATACTGCCTTGTTAGATGTAAAGGCACGTCCAAACTGCCTGTCCACACATGGTGCTAGAAGGAGAGACACGGCGCGAGAGAGAGAGACGAAGTGAGGCCGAAGCAGAACTAAAAACTACTGTGGCTACAAATCCCATGTTCCACGAAGGAGAGTTTCACATTAACGTTAGTGAAGTCAGACTGTGCTTGTAAACAGAACTATGAATGGAATAATTTCAAGTAAATGTCTTTGTTTAGGCCAGTTTCTCAGATTAAGAGGTACTTGATCAGACAATACACGTAAATGTAGTAGTAGTGATATATTTACCATTGTTGCATTTGGTCTAGTGTGTTTATGTAGAGTCAGAGAATCTTCTGGTTGGTGCTGCGTCACAACTGGTAAACTTGGGTAACATATAACTTGCCTCAGTTCACCATTTGTATTATTGACTTTGTAAACCAGTTCTTTAGATCATTTCAGAAATTTAGCTGATTAGGAGTTCATGACTCTGAATAGGGCCGTCTGAATGCACACATTCTGTATTCTTGAGGATTTCAGGTTGAGTGTGGCTCCAGAGAGAGTTATCAGCTCTTTTCTGATTGGCTGGGCTCCTCTGGCCCCTCCTCTGTCTTCTCCCTAAATGCTAATTCTTCAATTAATTTCTGTCCTAACCAGCCAGTTTTCTTCCTTCTGTTTGTTTCTTTATCATTTTTTCTCCTTTTAATTTTTTTCTTTCTTTTCTTCTCTTTTTTCCTATGTATTTAATTTTTTTTCCTTGCTTTCTTTTTTTGTCTTATTTTTTTATTTTATTTTTTTAGTTTATTATTATGGTTCTCTTAATTTTTACTTTTTTTTCTCACTGTGTTTCTCTTTTTTCCTGTCTTTTTCTTTTTCTCCTTTTTTTGTCTTTTTTCTTTCTACTTTTCTTTTTTCCCCCTCCATAAGCAGGTTTTGCTTCTCTCTCTCCATCTCTAACTCATGCTCCCAGTGCTCTAACATCTCTCTCTCCTCCATCCTGCTGGTGTAGATTCATAAGGACAGCCCACCCCTCCCCTTATTCCCTCTAGAGCTCCTCTTTGTAAGTCATCTCCTCCTTTTTCTGTGTCTTTTCTCACCTTCTCTCTCACTTGCTCGCCCGTACACCCGCTGACTTCTGCGATTCTCACTAACTTCACTGCATCCTGCTGTGTGTCCAAGTGGAGATTTGTTGATTTGCCCTTAAAGGCGTTCACGATGGCACTGGCTCCAAGCTTGTCTGCACTCTGAACTCCTGACTGTTTATCACTCTGGTTTACTGTGAAGGTGGAACCATTTCAATACAGTATCGCAAAAAAGCAAAAATAAATGCTCAGATCAGGGTGGCAGTGGTAATCAACCTGGTTCTCAGGGCCCCCCCCAGATGGATCTCCTTCATCCCTATGTGAGACGAGTTGGGTTGGAACAAAACGGACCACCTAAGGTACCCTGAGAACAGGGTTAGGTTTTTCTGCCATTTTTTTAAATTTGTTTTTTAAACCAAACTCAGTGTGTGCTCTGATAAGTTTTGTCCTGTCTGAATACACATCTCCATGTTTTCTCAGATAGATGGCTTCACATTGAAAAAAAAAACCGTCCAGTGCTTTTGAAGAATGACTCAACCTTTTTACATGGTCTGGGTGGTAAAACTTCGACTCTGTGCTCTAACCAGGAGACCATCAGGAGGAGAAAGAAAAAAAATCAGTGAGAAAGTAAAAATCCCGCAGAGAGCACTCATTAAAAGGCAGAGTATAATAGCAGCTACAGGATAGTTTCGAATGGCCAGGCCGTTAGTTTTTGCTTATAAATTCTAGGCCTTGTGACTTTTGAGGTATATTTTATAAGAGGGTAGAGCTGCAGTAGCTAAGAAAAAGTTTTATTTGAGAACTTTTATTTATTTGAGCCCATCTGCATAGTATTTAATAAGAGCTCTGTAGACTCCAGACATTTCGAAAACAATCTATTTTTGCCCTCAGAATTAAAAAATTAAGTTGAACCTGAAAGCATATCGTTACATCCCTAGTTCAGTGTACAGTTGGAACCTTTTTGTATGGTTTGCATGGTGTTTTGAGGTGGAATCTGAATGTTTGTGTGAATGAATCCTCACTCTCACTGGAGTTGCTCAGAAACCAACACAACAGAGCTGCACTTGCACTCTCACCTGAAGTCTTGCCTTCTTTTCTCTGCTAACACTCCGCACACAGTCAGTGGGGCAACGTGCAATTGTCACCCAGCTGCTAGCCTAACGAGCGCTACGTCACCGGTTGCTATTCTCGTCCCCCTTGTTTCTGGGCCTTTTGTCGCACTTTGCTAATTCCTTACCACACATTGCTGCGTGGCAGTCAGCCATGCAGTCGCTATGGTTACGCTGCCAAGCAGCTCACGGCTCCGAGTCCTAACGGAGATCTACGACTGGTAAAATTAAATGTGAGCTTAAGTGAGGTGGTCGGCCTTGAGGGGCTCAGTTTGACACCCATGCTTCATTTCCACACATGCAGCACAGCACTGCCTGTTAGTTAAGCCTGATTATGTGCAGCAAGTTCTGAAAATGCCTGCTGTTCTGGAGCCACTGTGTGGTGCGTCTGTATTGCACGTTCTAAAGTGAGAATGTGTCTAATTGCATCGAGGACCTGTTTGTCGTTTTTGCGACACGTGCATAGAAATGTAATTATAGAATGCCATAACCTTTAGGGTGGGTGAGATGAAGTACTATATAATATAACAGTTCTATAAGACTTTTTGATGCACTGTGATGTCCAGTCTTATCTGCAAAAAGCTCTTGTGGCTACAAGTTTACATTTGAATCGGGCAGAAAAGCACCTAATTCCACTTGTTTAATCTGATGTATGGTCAATTAAGACTAAGTCCATGTATCTGCTTTTCATTCCAACAAAACTACACCGGCCATTTTTTTTTAATAAGATTGGACTCCCCAGTATTACACAGAGAGGTGGGCAATATGGCAATATTTTATCATTATCATTATAAACAATAGCTTTTCTAAGCACATTGTGAATATCGTCAGTACTTAAAGAACACTGATCAACTGCATGCTTTATAATTATTCAGAATTTGGCAAATGGCCTTGTTTGAGAGCTTTTGACCAGGCCGTTAGATTTTACATTAGGGTGGGAATCAGAAGGGGTCCTATGATCCGATGTCATTATACTTGAGCTATGACAACAACAACTGCTGTATAATAAGAATGTGTAATAATAATAACCACCACTAACTACGTGCAAAATGATATTCAGTTCTCTATTTTTACATCATAATCAAAAAATAAAAACTGATTACATTATATACTATTAGTTCTTATAAAAGTATAATTTTTGAATTAAATATTTGCAAAAGTGACATTAATGAATGAAATAAAATGTCATATGGGCTGATATCCAGGCAGCTTATTATTATTATTATTATACATTCTTATTATACACTGATTGTTGGTGGTTGTTGGTTTTTGTTGTTTTTCTTCTTGTTTACAGATGCTCTCTAAGTGCCCTAAATCTCTTATGATTCATGCAGTTGTTCAGTGTTCTATTAGTACTCATGATATAATCAGAAAATGCTCCTTTATGCAGTACTTGCTCACAGTGTAGGCCTACAAAACATTTTAATTCCTTGAAAGATCCATATGCTGATGCACAACACTGGGATTAATGATAGCCATCACGTTTGAACTACTTTTACATATTAGTTAAGGGTGTGCACCTGCACTTGCCTTGTAACTGGCTCTATAGCAGAGTGGTTAAGTCACTCTGTATGTGTGAGAGCAGAGTTTGGCTAAGACAAGTACAGCACTGCTATAGCACTTAAAGTACAGTAGAGCAGTGCACGCATGGAAGGTCATTTTATTGGTTGTCACAGCTCTTAATGATGTGTTCATTTCAAACACTAGTATGACAGTAACCATGAAAAAACACAATTTATCATGCAGCCCTAGGACGCATTTCAGTTAAAGGCTAATCTGAACGACTGTTGGACATTTTGTGCAACAATGTAGAATTGTTGTTTTTTTTTGTTTTTTTTTTTGTTTTGTTTTTTTTTTCTTTTTTCTTTTAATCCCACCCCTACAGCCCACCCCACCATTTACAGTAATTGTTATCTCTCTCTCTCTCTCTCTCTCTCTCTCTCTCTCTCTCTCTCTCTCTCTCTCTCTCTCTCTCTCAGGTGAAGAACAGAATAAAGAAGCACTGCAAGATGTTGAAGATGAGAACCAGTGAGACATCACAGCCAACATGAATCTCTCTCTCTCTCTCTCTCTCTCTCTCTATCTCTCTATCTCTCTCTGTCTCTCTATCGTATATATCCCTCTCGTCCCTGCCCCCCTCAGGTGTCCATGGTGTCACAGAAAGAGCTCTGAAGCCACTCTCTTCTCTGGCGCTTGCTCGCTCACTCTTTCTTTCCATCATTCTCTCTCTCTTTTGTCTGGTATGTCTCTGTCCAGCTTTGTGCTCTTTCGGGTTACGCCCTGGGCATTTTTAAATGTTGTTTTTTCCCTTTTTCTTTTCCTTTCTTTCTTTCTTTCACCCTCCTTTGACTTGGCTCAGTCAGATCCACATGTGAATTTGTCCACCAGAGAGAACAGGTGTTGCAGAGAATTTCCCCCTCGATTCCTTACCTGTCGCAATGCTTCCCACAGAGTCTTGTGTGCATACAGGCTTTATTTTATATCTCGCTTTGCTTTTAACTCGGCCTGCCGTGGCGGTACAGTATCGCTTGCCAGATTGAATTCGCAGTTGTGTGATTGGAAGAATTATTTCTTCTGTAATTGTGCATCGCCTGCTGTCTCTTGGTGGTTGGGATGGTCACGTCAGTGGTAAATCTCAGCTCTCTCTTCTGGAAGAGGAAACCCAGAAAGGGCCTTTATTCTCCTGCTTGTTTTTAAAGGGATGGATTTAGTTTGTTTTTTTTAAGTGCCCTCTGTCTCTGACTGGCCTGCTGTGTGGCTTTTAAAGCAGGTTTAGGCTCTCGGATGCATCATGAACGTCTCAATGCCTTGAACGCATTCCCAGCATCCCGTGGGTTTGTGCTCATAGCCCTCTATGCATTATCTTACCAGAACATTGCTCCAGCGTTATATATAAACTCGTCGTCCTCCGTCTCTTATCTATTTTTAGCGAATGGCTTGCAGTATTTGGCTTTGTTAGAGGAAATAAACAGGGGAACTCTTCAGCGCTCTGTCTCACTTGGTTTAAGTGCAAACCATGAGCAAGAAAGCATTACTGGTGTGTTTTTGTTTGTTTTTTTTCCCTCAAATTAAAAATGATCCATTTTTCCTTCATTTTTTTAAGCATCATCTCGTCCATGTGACTTCTTTGCCCTCTGCTTTGCCTCTCTTGGTCCCGCCTTCTCGCTTGCTCTCTAGGTCTGTCCTCCTTTTCTTTCTCTTTTTTTTGTTTTTTTGTCCTCTCTCTCTCATCCGTTCAGTATGTGTAACTTGAATCTGATTTGTACTACTGGATATTCTGACCGGAGCCAACAAGCACCGTCTGTATTCTTACTGAAACACAGCATGGGATTAACTTTAACCTTCAAATAAAAACAAACCTAAATTAAAAAGCTGGAGTCCTTACGTTTCTTCACTCGTATGGAGGAGGTGCAGCAGAAGATGAATTCTCTCTAATGTTAAAAATGCTCATATTTAATAACCATAAGATGTCTGAACCCTCTGCTCCACCAGAGGGCAGTGAAGAGCCAATGTCTTAATTTTTAGTCAGAGTTTCTAATCAGTTTGATCCAAAGGAGCAAACAGACCGACTACTACAATCGTCAGTATGCTTCAAATAATGCTTTTCAAATTTGAAACAAAACAATCTGGGGCATCCAGTAAATGATATCCAGGTTAGCTGACAGTAAACTGCTATGTAACTACAGCACTGTGCAGAAGAGACATCCTTTCATCTGATTTCCAGTATTCATTTTTACGCATCAGACAAAAGCAAAAAAACAACTAAAAATTCCACAAAGCCTCAACAACTAAATGTAACATTTTCAATATGTAGTGTGTCCAGTCTGCCTTTATAACATCTCCTTTTGCTGCCTAATTACTGCCCTAAAAGTGAAAATGGGCATTTTCAACTGTTTAGCAATTTTCTTATAGCCATTTCCTGATTTGTGCAGCTCAACAACCTTTTGTTGTACATTATAGCTGTTTTCTCTGGTCTTTCCCATAAGGACTGAGGGAATTTGGCCTGTGTTTCATCTCATATATATTCCCCAGTGAAACAGGAAGTCATGGCTGAACATTTGTGTTCTTAATTGTTCAGGTGAACTTACAAACATAGAATATGAATGGGAATATACTTCAAGTAGATTTCACAAAACTTCTAGGGATAACAACAATTGTGTACCACAGGTTTGAGAAAAGGTATTTCCTGATAAGATTTAGGTTTTGTCGTTGAATTATTGTACTTTAAATAAAGGCTAGATTTTTCTTAATATTTTGGATGAAGGATCAAAAGGATAAGCGTTTTTTTACGGCTCATATTTTTTGTTTACCAGGGGTGCCAATATTTGTAGAGTGCACTGTATGTGAATATTTACACTGATCAACCATATCATTATAACCTTCTTGGTTCTACACTCACTCATTTTATCAGCTCCACTTACCATATAGGTGCACTTTGTAGTTCTACAGTTACAGACTGTAGTCCATCTGTTTCTCTGCATACTTTTTTAGCCCCTTTTACCCTGTTCCTCAATGGTCAGGACCCCCATGGACCCTCACAGAGCAGGTACTATTTGGGTGGTGGATCATTCTCAGCACTGCAGTAACACTGACGTGGTGGTGGTGGTGTGTTAGTGTGTGTTGTGCTGGTCTGAGTGGATCAGACAGCAGTGCTGCTGGAGTTTTTAAACACCACCAACCAAAAATATCCAGCTAACAGCGTCCTGTGACCACTGATGAAGGGCTAGAGGATGACCAACACAAACTGTGCAGCAGCAGAGCTACTGTCTCTGACTTTGTTTACAAGATGGACCAACAAGGTAGGAGTGTCTAATAGAGTGGACAGTAGGTGGACACAGTGTTTAAAACCTCCAGCAGCACTGCTGTGTCTGATCCACTCATACCAGCGCGACTAACACAACACCACCACCATGATTAACCACCCAAATAATACCTGCTCTGTGGGGGTCCTGACCATTGTAGAAGAGGGTAAAAGGGGGCAAACAAATGTGCAGAGAAACAGATGGACTACAGTCTGTAATTGTCCTGTAAAAAGGACAAGGAGCTGTACTTAATGAAGTGGCCTGTCGGTGTGTATTAAATGCTGTGGGTTTAACGATACACAAAATTAGAAATGAGATGCCCCATGATCCGATTGTGTCCAGATACATTTTTAAACACAGCAAACATAACAATGCCTGAACATTTATAGCATAGTTGTGTTTTTCTTCCTGTGACCGGACGGTTCAGTGACTGGTGTTGAATCCAAGTTAACGACAGAGGGTGCTGGTGCACTGCATTCACTTAGTCCTGCACACAGTGGAGGCTGATCTATTAAATATGACGGGCAGTAACGGTGCTCGTGAGGGCGATTTGCCAATCATTTGTCACATTGCTGGTAATTAGTCACACTTAGAACATCGTGCAGCTACTTAAAGGTCATTCGCATATTTTAGCTTGCGACTAATGAAAGGCCAGAGCTGACCCTTTCACAGACAGAGGTACAAGGGCGGCTGGAGTCTTATTGCACATAAGGTCTGTTTATTGCACTCAACAACATACAAAGTTTTCTAAGAGTTACTTTATTTGAGTCTACATTGATACAGTTTCCCTCTTTTTCTTTTCAGTGATGTGGTGCGTCAATGTCTCAGTGAGTGAAATCAGTGAAACTGAGAGAATCAAAAGACCGAGTCCCTCATTAAAGCCAGACAGTGCGAGATAACGGTGATCACTGATTTCTTAAAGTAAGACGAGCACAAGGGGAGACCAAAATATCAGAAAAACATGAATTTTTTAAATATTATTTCTGCATAATTAAATGGTTAAGATGTGAACACAGTCATTCAGAGTGGTTTAATGTGAAATGCTCTGATTTACAAATACCACGTCATAGTGGCGGTGATGGGAACCAGACATCTGAAGCATTCAAAGCACCTAAAAGCTCCTGACAGAAAGTTTTTACACAAAATGCGCTGCCTGATTCCTGAGACGTTGTTTTACGAGAGACGGTTTTGGCCTGCAGTGTATATAAATACATCCATGGTGGAGAGGTACACTGTATGCCTACTGTATGGACGCCCCTCCTCCTAACTATTTCTGCCACCCCCCATTGCTAACAGGAGTATAAAATCAAGCACATAGCCATGCGATCACCATAGACAAACACTGGCAGTAGAATGAGTCGTACTGATGAGCTCAGTGACTTTAAACACAGCACTGTCATAGGATGCCACCTCTGCCTCATCAGTTCTTGACATGTCTGCCCTGCTAGATCTGCCTTGGTCAACTGTAAGTGCTATTGTTGTGAAATGGAAGCACCAAGGGCAACAACAGTTAAGCCACGAAGCTGTAAACCACGCAAACTCACAGAGCAAGGCATCACTATAGAGATCCAAACTGCCTTTATAAGCAACATCAGCGCAAGAACTGAGTCAGGAGCTTCATGAAATGCCGTGGCTGAGCAGCTGCACACAAGCCTAAGATCACTGTGCAATGCCAAGTGTCGGCTGGAGAGGTGTAAAACGCCGCCACTGGACTCTGGAGCAGTTCTCTGGAGTGATGAATAATGCTGGCAGCCTGATGGACAAATCTAAGTTTGGCAGACGCCACCTTAATGCCCATGTATTTGGAATGGGATGTCCAATAAGCTCATATAGGTGTCTTTAGCATGATCAGACAGTATTACATTTCACATTAAACCGCTCTAACTTTACATCTCAATGACTGAATTATGCAGAAATGTACTTCTGGAATTGTCCTTTAGCAACAGATACGCAAGTGAACTTTACTAAACATTCTCAAGTCTAACTGAAATAAACATGAATGGTAGAGTCCCCTTTCAATGGTAAAAGCAGAAGAGTGACAATACAGTGTAGAAAACAAAGTAAAATGAGTGACATCCTATATATTAGGTTGCTTTTTTTCTTTTTAAATACCATCCGTATTCAAGAATCATTACAAAGAACGGTCAAAGAATAAACACTTTGCCTTTCAAATAAATATGTACATCAACTGAGGCATCTGTTTTGTTTGGAAAACCATTCTGACAAATAAGGGAAAAACCAAACAAAAACAAACAGAGTTAGTTCTCTGAGCAGAACTGATAATCTACGATATTTGGAGGGACAGTCTGTCCAACACAGAATGAAAACAAATGCTTAAAAACATGCTTTGAAACGTAAGACAGGTACTGATACATATACTTTTTATGCTCTTCTTCAATATAAATATTAAAAACATCACAAATCTAGGCTCTGACGTAATTCTTTATAAAACTAGGTCAATTGTTTAGTAAACATTTAGCAACAGTAAAGATGACTTTGTACTTTTTTTTAATACTAATAATGCTGTACACACTATATATATATATATATATATCGCCGCTGTCGGAAGAAAACCTCGTATCTCCATTTTTAGCGTTTTTCAGTTTTTGTCATTATGTGAAAATGCCTGTTGGCCTTTATATTGTGTGTAAATTTCATGATGAATGGACCAAAAGAAACGGCGCAAAATTACTTGGGGAAGAAGTCTGGTTCCATTGACTTTCATTAAAAGGGAATTATGTTTTTTACTTCTCCTGTAAAGTTACTATTTTTGGAGATACGAGGTTTTGTTCCGACAACAGTGATCATTTATATATATATATATATATATATATATATATATATATATATATATATATATATATATAAATTCTTTTTTTAATCTTGAATACATTTTTATCTCGAAATATAAACATTGATCGTACCTAAACATACACAACCATGATAACAAAACCCGTACGAACTTTTATCAAACATCGTGACACTCACTGCAAATAGAAACGTCTTAAATAGTAACAGTGCTAATCTAGAAAGTCTAAAAATCCGAGAGTTCACGTCATATTTCCTACAAGTGATTTTTAAAAATCCGTGAAGAAAAACTATATGAACATTTCTTTGTGTTCAGGAACGCTAGTAACAAAACTGCATCTTTATTTGAAATCTCTGTAGATCTATTATCTCTCTCTCTCGTACTCTCTCTCTCTCTCTCTCGCTCAAAATATTCAGACACCCTAACGATAAGTCTCACATCCAAAACACGTCGGGACGTTTTTTGTCCACAGTTACGGAAGTATTGCTACTGTCAGTGCAAAACATATACTGTAATTACAACACAACAAGATTACTGAACATCTCGGGTATACAAACACAAACCTAACTAGTTTCCAAAGTTGGAGGCAAGAAGTTGGAACCGGATGAACTGTACCTGTATGACGTAGGTGCATGCATGCTCCATCGACACGGCTATTTAGTTTGTTTAAAAAGTCACAGCACATCAAATGTGAACTTCAGCGAGTGCTCCTTATTCCGTTTAGACACCTCTTAAAGCCGCATCATACCATTTACACAATAAACACCTTGTAATGGTTTCAGCTCGTGATGTACTCCATGCTCGTATGAGGTGAACGTTTGAAGCAGACTGGGTTTAAATGGTTCTGTTTCATGCTGTCATGTATTTACAGCTCTGTGCAAAAGTCCAACCTTCGTGTGTTTCATTTCTAGTGGAAACGGCTATTAAGTCCAAGTTGTTCATTTTCCAGCAAGCAGAAAACAAAAGTTAACAGAAAATTACACAACTAAACTTTATATTAAATTTGTCGTTACCAGTGCAGAATAAGACTACCTTTATAAAGGGTTTATGAATGGTTTAAAATGACTTCATTAACAGTTATAGGTCATAAACACTTTCAGAATCATTAATAAGCAGTTATAACACATTAATAAAAACGTGAGCTGTTATATTTAATTTCTTAAATCCCAGTCTTACTACATACTAAGGCTTATTATTCAGTAACTACAGGGACTTCAATGTGAACTGGCTGAACTATTCTTAGGTTATTGAAATGTGTAATAACACACTGGTCCCTGGCCATTTAAGGGGTTAATGAATATGAATATGTGAGGAAGCTGACCGTTAAATCCTGACTGACGGAGAAGACAAAGTAATATCAGTAAAGATCAAAATCTGAGGTTTAACATTATTAATAAATGTGGGTTCACCATTCATAAACACTTTATTATAAAGTGTTTATGAACGGTTTAAAATGAGTTTATTAACCCCTTAACAATCCAGACTTATTATATACTAAGAACTTATTCGTCATTAACTACAGGGACGTCAATGCAAACTAATAGAGCTATTCCTAGGTTATAGAAGTGTGTAATAACACTCTGGGCCTGCCAGCGGGCCCATGGTTTGGTAAGGGGTTAATGGTTATTAAGTAGGTTATAAGCACCTTATAATCATTAATAAGCAGTTACAACACAAATAAAAAGGGAAACAATGACCTCTTGTTTGCCTAATAGTGAATGCACATCATTTATACTCAGATTTTGATCTTTACTGATGTTACCTATCTACTTATCTACTCCATCAGTCAGCAATAAACTGTCAGCATTACAGTTTCACAGCATTACATTCATATTCATCAGATATAATAGCTCACCTTTTTATTACTGTCTTATAACTGATTATTAATGTAGTAACCATTGATAAACTCATTTTAAAGCATCCATAAACCCTTTTTACACTCTTAAAGAGGATGATTGGTTTAGCATTCTTTATTAAAGAAAATGGTTCTATATAGAACCATGAACACTCTGGTTCTGCTTCTGTGCATCATGAAATGGTTCTTCAGATTGATGGAGAATGTGCTGTAGATGGTTCTATATAGCACCAAAAAGGGTTCCACTATTGTTATAAGCCAAAGAACCCTTTTTTTCTTAAGAGTGTAGTCTCTTTCTAAAGTGGTACCAATTTGCCCAAATTTAGTGTCACTCTTGGCCTTTATTACAGCTTCCGTTCTTTTCAGGAGACTCGCTTTCAGTTTCTTCAGTGATTCTGCAGGGACATTTTTCCACACCTACAAAGTTCAGTCTTAGGACTTGGTTACATTTTCTGCATTTTGTGATCCAACAATCCCAAACACAAATTAACTCATCAGTCTGGAAACCTCCCATATCTCGGAGGTCCTGTTTGGGTTTTTCTAGTGCAAATGTTCTTTTCTATTTATTTTTCTCTGTCTTCTTTACAGCTACACATCCTTTCAGACCCACAGCGCTGAGTCATCTTCTCACAGTGGAAGGATGGACAGAAACACCTGTGGATGTTTTCAGATCTGAAGCACCTTGATTTTCTCCTCTTAAAGATGAAAGCTTTAAATCTGATTGGGTCAGTTTTGGTGACACCAACAAATGAATAACTTGTACTTAATGTCCATTTTGACTGGAAATTAAACAAACAAACAAACAGGTGGTCTCTGACTTTTGCACAGTGCTGCATAATCCTATCTTGCTATGTACTGTAAATCTGCTGAAGTGGCCACAAGATGACATGTTTTTAGTGTTTAGAAGCGATGCAACTTCTGTGTGGTCAGTAGACTCTGACAGCCTTGAGTACTGCAACCCCTTCTCGAAGGTAAGCACCACAGGTTTCATGGATGAGGAGGAAGTGTTTTCACTCAACCATCTGTGCAGCTTTCTGTGAAGCTGTGTGAACCGTTCTGTGTTTGGACTGACGGTGGGCTCACTGCAGTTGTCTGTCTGAATGGTTATTCCATCTCCTTCATTCAGTTTCTGTTTTTAAGAAGTCTTCTCCTCCGCTGTCTCTGGAACCGATGGCCTCAGGTTCAGTTCAGGTAATGAATGACAGTATCCAGTGTAAACCACACGAAATGAATCAACTCAAATGATGAAATGAAGCGGTTTGAAGGATGGATTTGGACGTGGATCAGGTCGCTGGCTCTAAAGCTGGCCGAAGAGGATGGAGCAGAGGAGGAAGATGGAGTAGAGCAGCATGAGGCCCAGACCCAATCGCCGATCCAGCTTCCAGCCATTCAGGTGAACACTCAGGACCTGATACACAAAACACAACTCAATATGCATACACACAACTATTTATTTTACAAAAGTAACAAGAATGGGCAGATCTATGATATGGGTGACCTGGGTGACTGCCCAGGTGCACCTACTGGCCAATGGAACCCAAAGGTTGCTCCAAAAAGTGCACAGTTTTAATTTTTTTAATCTTAAGTCACCTAGAAATACTTAAAAAGCATGACCGTTGTGTAAATTAGGTGGTCAGTTGCATCTGTGTGGGTAAAACATAGACAGGATTGTTTTGGCAACTTGTAGCAACCCTCTTATAGGCATAGCTGGCATACTTGACAAGGTCTTAGACATTTCTTGAAGAATCAACAGAATGAGTTTTCAGCAGAACCAAGACCTGTTCAGCAAACGATTATTATCAATGGATTTGTGTGGATAGGGGACTATAGCTTATAAGCCTTACTGATCAATTTTGATCTTTCTGCCTGAACTGTTTAGTGTTTTTCTTTGTTGTGGACATGTGGTGGACACTATATGGCCAAAAGAGATGTGTGTATAAAATCAAGCACGTAGCCATGCAATCTCCATAGACAAACACTAGCAGCAGAATGGGTCGTACTGAAGAGCTCAGAGACTTTAAACATGGCACTGTCATAGGATGCCGCCTCTGCCATACGACGGCGTTTTAGGGCCACTGTTAATAAAAATAGTAGACTTTGAGAATAAAGTCATAATATTTCGAGAATAAAGTCATAATATTTCGAGAAAAAAAGTTTTAGAATTACGACATTAAAGTGGCATTAATACCAGGAAAGGTCGCAATATTGTGGCCAAAGGCTTTGCAAAGGGAAGGCAGCACCTCCTCGTGTTGAAATGAGGGGTGTTGGTGGAGTTATACTTTCATATCGATTTCACCCATAAAGAAATACTCAGTCTCCCTGTCTCTCCTGGCACATCAGCACCAGCCTGTTATTAGTATAAGAAACGGCTGAAACGGCTGAGCAGGAAACTGTGTTTATTTATCATAAAGAGCCAGACGGACTCGGAGGAAACTGTCTGTCTGTTTTGTTGAAGGAGAATCGCAGGCAGGGTCGTCTGCACAGCTATCTGTGGCTACATCTCTGTGCCATTCAAAGAGGGCATGAAGTTTCACACGGTGAGAATGATGATCAAAATGATCGATCAACAAATAGACAGGAGTGAGCGGAGTTCTGGTGCCAGTACAGTAACCGAGACCCCAATGCGTTATGGCAGCCCCCCTACAGTTAGGCCACTTTATCCTCCAAATATTACAACTTTCTTTCTCGAAATATTATGACTTTTTCTCAAAATATTACGACTTTTTTCTCGGAGTCTACTATTTTTATTTTTATTAACCGTGGCCCTAAAACACTGTCGTACTGCCGTAAGTCAGTTTGTGAAGTTTCTGTCCTGCTAGATCTGCCCCGGACAACTGTAAGTGCTATTACTGTGAAACAGAAGTACACAGAAGCAGCAACAACAGCTGAGCCACAAAGCAGTAGACGATACAAACTCACAGCACTCATATAGATGTGATGGTCAGGCGTCCACATACTTTTGGCCATATAGTGAATCTGTCTTTAGCAAAATGGAGGCTTTGATTTGTTGACGTGTGTGAGAGTGAGAGGGTTTGTGGGGTAAAGACACTCACTGTGAGGAAGACAGAGGCTAGCAGCAGGATAACTGAGTACACCAGGCCTTTATTGTTGATGAACACCTGACAAGACATGGAAAGAATCAGTGACAGCAGAATATAAATAGAAAGGCTTGCATAACTATCTTTGCTCCTGAAATGGCATATTAACCCTTTAAATTCTGGATGTGTTTAAATGCGTCAGTAGCTACTATGAATGATTCAGTAACTATTAGAAAAGGAAAAGTAATGTAGTTATATGAGTGAGGAACTGAAGAGTGGATCCAAATATGGACCATGGAGATGAAGGGGCTAAACATAATGCAGTTTGGACAGCGCCCCAAATTTTGAAATGGAACAATGACTAAGGACGTTTTCACACGTGGCACAAACACGTCCGCAACCAGTACAGATTCTGGGCCCGTTTGAGTGAGATCGCAGGTTTGTTTTCCAACAGGAGAATTTCTTCCAAACCGTGGAAGAAATTACTGGACACGCCATCACGTTTGCAATCACGTTTTTTGTAAGGTGTTTTTTTTCATCCCTATATTGCAAAGTTTTTCTCCATGAAATATTGGTTAAGTCTAATCATTTGACAGATGGCAATCATTTTTTAAGCAAAGATTCTGGCAAAGATGTGATTTTGACATCGTTATGCTTTCCTATTTTATTCTTTTTGGTACCAACATTCGAACGACGATGGACAGTGCTTACTGGAGGCATGCAGGAATGTTTGCAGTTAGGCCTCTGCTACTTAGAGTCCTCTTATTCAAGTAATAGTGTGAAAAATAACCGAGATATACGGTTAAATCAGACTTAAGGTGAAATAACCGAGATATACGGTTAAATCAGACTTAAGGTGAAATAACCGAGATATACGGTTAAATCAGACTTAAGGTGAAGGGAGACTTGATTTATTAGCTTTACATCTTTTTCCAGTAATTTACTGGCTCTGAAGTGGACACAGGAGCAAACACAGTGACAGCATGTGAGTCGAAGCTTAATCCTTGTCCGATAAAAAAACATAATAAAAGCGCATGTAGTATGATGTTGTCTCTAATTTTACCACAAAACTGTGTTTATTCTAGTAAGAAACAGCGAAATTGTTTCGTTACTGCCCCAGAGTGTGTAGCTGCTTAGCTTTAGCCTGATTGCTTCTTCACTGAAGCCATTTTGTCATTTTGAGGCCATTCGTATATCTGATAAACGAGAGCTGAGACACGTTTTTACAAATGTGTTTTTCCCAAAAAAGTCATTTTTTTCTGGTGTGTGAATCCTGATGCTGTGGTCAGAGGACATCCTAAAATGTACAAAGGCAGCTTTCGCACAGGCACGATACCTGTCTGCAGCACTGAGTATGTAACCAGCACAGACTTGTTCAATTAGTATATAAGTCTGTACCGTTACTAGTGGCTGTTACACATCACTGAGTGCAAGCCTGCCAGCCAAAAAAGAGCCATTTTCACTTGAGAACGTTTGCACCATGTTCCATCTCCTCCACAGACCACAGTGTTCCTTTCCATGCCATTCCTACACTGGAAACGGAGATTGAGGTGTAAACCAATCACGTTATTAGCTGTGCTGAGAGCAGACAGCTTTCAGCAGGGGTTAAACTGGACCAGGATGGAGCACCAGCAACTTTGGTTTAAGTGAGCGGCAAACGAACCCCACCAATCCTAGCGTAAAGCTAAAATAAAGGCCATAGTAATGAAACTGCATAGTACAGCCTAAATACAGCCGCAGAGTTTTCTGTTCAGCCTGCATCCACGACAGTCTCTAACAGCACCCTGTCCAAAACAGGAGGCAGCTGCTCCGAGCATATAGTTAAAAAGGACAAGGAGGGTTCTAGATGTTAGATAGGGGGCATCACTGTTTACTACAGTTCGTTTTACTAGTTTACAAGATTTAGCTTGACTCCCATCTTTGTCAGGTAAGGATTAGATGATATTCTGATTTAATGTTGATGCCAAAGCTGACAAACGTTAAACTGAACTGACTAAATCAAATAAATGACAAAATTAAGTAAATTAACTAAATTAACTGACTTAATTAAGTCATTAGCAGGTGGGCTTTTAGCTTTAATCACATTGTCATGATATCAGTGCTGAGAACTCCATTTAATGCCACCTAAACTGAACAATACTGTTCCCACATTGGAGACAACCATGGAAAAAATAGGGCTCCCCCACTGATGAAATTTCTTGGCTTTCAGATACACTGCTGACCGCTTCAGGGTTCACCTGAAGCGAACCACAGACCACGACTTTAAAGCAGATTTTTGACCACACCTGTGCTTTAAAACAGATTTTACACTCAACCAGAAGAGAAAAGACAGCTTTGGAGCTAAAAATAAACCTCAGATGTGAAAATGCTCAAAACAGGTCTGAAGTGCTTATTTAATGCTAACTTTAACTGAACCTAAACCTGTATTCACTAAATATAGTGATTTGTTTTGATCCAATACAGATATAACTCCCCTCAATTAGGACTGGGTAGACTTCAACCTCTCTAACATCATCCTTTTTTCATTTCAAATCCAGTATGCTTGAGAACAAAGCAAAAAAACGGTCACTGTCAAAATACAGGAAATGTACTGTAATCATGTAATATTGTTTAATTTCCTTTTTTCTATAAAATAGCTTGGGTGACATAACATCAGTAAACTCAATCTGCTATTTAATTTTGTATTTTATTATTTCCCTTAATGTCCTTTTATAACATTTGTGTGCTTTTATGTACCAAAAAAGGGTATAATTCATTTTTACATACATTTTCCAACCTCTCATTATCCCTTAGAATTAAAACGCTGTTTTTGTTACTGTACCTTTAAGACTGATATATGATAAATGACCTCTCTTCTGATTGGCTCCTTTGTATTGTGCCTCATTCAAAAAGCACTCCTTAGAACTCAGGTATGAATGCAAGGGACTAAACTGCTGTATGCTGAATGGGTGGATATGTACATGTGTTGGGTTCTTATGACATCACAGAAACATTGGATGTGTTTACATGCAAAGATTTTGGCCAATCCAGTTAAATACAATACGATTATAGATTAAGACTGATGTGTTTATTTGCTCACTCTACTCAACAGTCTGATGGAAAATCTCTGTTTACATGCACACTACAAGTAATCTGATCCAAAATTATGCGCATGCGTGTAGCACCACTTAGTGTAGATGTTACCATGACAACGAGCATCATGTGATTCCAGTCAGAGTGAGATGAGCAGCAGTGAGCAGTGCTTGTTTTTAACTGCTTTAAAATGATGTCAGACTCAGGAAAACGTCCTTCACGTGTCTGTATTAAAGACGGCCGAGAGAAAGACGTCGTGTTCTGAGACACATAAGATGGACGCCCGTCCCACCGCCGTCTTTTAAAGATCAGAGCATAAACTTCATCTCCTTTGCAGACCAGTTTCTGCTCCGCCATGTTCAACTTATAAACTTTCGCTATGACATGACGCACATGATCAGAACGGACTTAAACTTTCCGATTGGGAATGTAATCAGATACAGGCGTTTACACTGATATTATTCTTCTATTTAACAGCTTATTTACAGGATTACCCACCTCATTCAATCGAATAGAAATTGTATTTCGAATGGCCTCAATCAGACTAGTGTAGTCCGGTTGAGATGTGTACATGGACGTATTTTATTTAAACTGAGCTATTAGTCGGATTATTAACAGATTATTAGGCTGCTCGTAAACGTGGCTAAAGATTGTTTACACATTACTTCAAACTTTCAAAGCAGGGAAATTTGAGAGAAAGAGAGAAAAAGTGCTCACTGATGTTCCGTGGGACACCACCAGCGTTCTGAGCGCCCAGGGGAAGCCCAGACCCAGCAAGATGTCGAAGATGTTGCTGCCTATGGAGTTAGATACCGCCATGTCTCCCATACCTGACACAGGCAGATAGAGGGAATACACACTGTCACTCTCCATTCATCACTGAGCATTTCATCTTCCTTTGCTGTAGGCTTTAGATACAAAGCTGTACTGTATAATATTCAAACATGATTTTCTCATTTCTTTGGCCGCTTTTTTTCATTTATCTAATTAGTGTGTTTGGACAAGCTATGAGCATGAGATCATTTCAGGAATGGCTACATTTCCAACTCATGAAAAATGAGACAAATGAAAAGAACCACATGTGACTCCTTGTCTAAACTTAGCCAAACCATAGCTTTTGTATTATTAGCAATAAAATAGCATAAAAGGATGCCCTGTCTACTTGTAAATGGAGGAAGACACAAAAGAGAGAGTTAGTCACGTACCTTGGCGGGCTACGATGAGGCTCGCCATGCAGTCTGGTACACTGGTGCCTGCTGCCAAAAATGTGATGCCCATGATATAGTCAGGGATGTCCAGAGTATAACTGATGATGGTGACCTATAGGGAAAGACAAATAACAGTGATGTATAAGCAAAACAGCATTTATAATTACTGACCTTCACTCAAGTTCAGTAAAGCCAAAGTGTTATTACTGATGCTAAACATTAACAACAGTTAAAGACGACTTAAGTGATTATGACTCACTTAAGTCGTTTTAATAAAATAAACATAATTAAACTGTAGGGTCACTCCAGGCAAAAGGATCTAAAGTTCAAGTCAGTAAAAAGTCAGTACTGCATATTACATTTTTAATAACTGAAGCAATCTTACCATCCAGACCATCAGATAAGAGAAGATGGCGATCCAGAGTGTGGAGCTGATGAAGGTGACCATGAACCAGCGATGCCAGCGTGGCAGAATACAGTTGGGCACTGTGTAGTACAGCAGTAGACCCAGCGGCCATGACACTACCCACTTAACACGAGCTGCACAACCAGCTGGAGAAACATGCACACAATAGACATATTTAAAAATATATAAACAAGAAGTGTCTAGAAATACACACACATATGCATATAAACATGTGTGCAAGTCATCTGTGTCTTAATGTGAGAGAGAGTGGTAAGATCATTTCAGATATCAGGGTATCTGCGTTTGTCAACAAAATCAACTTATTGCTTTTTAAGTATTTCAGTGCTACTCTGAGAAATCTGGGAAAATCTTTAATGAACTTAGCTGTGCATATTATCTTGCTGTATTTAAGTAGGGCAGCACGGTGGCGCAGTGGGTAGCGCTGTTGCCTCACAGCAAGAATGGCCTGGGTTCAATTCCCGGCCGGGTGACCGGGGTCATTTCTGTGTGGAGTTTGCCTGTTCTCCCCGTGTCTACGTGGGTTTCCTCCGGGTACTCCGGTTTCCTCCCACAGTCCAAAAACATGCAGTCAGGCTGATTGGACATGCTGAATTGCCCCTAGGTGTGAATGTGTGTGTGCATGTGAATGTCTGTCTGTCTGCCCTGCGATGGACTGGCGACCTGTCCAGGGTGTATCCTGCCTTCTGCCCAATGACAGCTGGGATAGGCTCCAGCGACCCAGAAGGATAAGCGGTTTAGATGATGTATGTATGTATTTAAGTAAATTTAATAATAAATTTAATATTTTTTAGTACCCAGAGCACCGCTAGGATAATGCTAATTTCTGCCAGTGTTTTTATGGGAATTTCAGTATTATGTTAGCACAGGGTTTAATATTACTTTGGCCAGCTCTGCGTAAACATGGACATTTAAAGCATTAGAAGCTTGTAAGAGACATTCAAGTGGCACATTCTTTACTTTGTATGTCGCAGTTTCAGTACAGCTTAACTCTGAATATTGCTAAAGATTACTAAAGTAGCCTGTTAGCCTGTTTGCTGTTCAGCCTAGGCCCCCAACCTATTTAAACAAAACCCTTTACAATATGTGACAGTGAACCATTTTACTTTTTATTTATACAATTTATAACTACAAACATATGTGCATTCATAAGATCCTGCTGGTGTGGGTTTTCACTAATTCAGTGACTAATAGCTCCCTCTTCTGAAGAATCTGCTAAACACGGTTTTATAATGACCTGCAGATACCATTCAAATGAAAATTACTCACTAAGATAAATAAATTAAGAACATACATTTTAGTTTTAATCAATTATTTAATTGGATAATTGTGAATTTTAATATAATATAAAAATATACACACAGTCAAATATGCACTAATTGGTGCATCAGACGAAACATTATTTTTCAAACCAGAATTTGTCAAAACCTTCTCTGACCGAAAAAAGCAAAACTTGAGTTGAAAAAGTAACAGTTACTAAGAAAACACACCCCTGACCAAAAAGATCTATACTAACTAGGCTATAATATCAAGGCCTGCACTCACCTGGCACATGGAGAGGTCTGAAGACTTCGTCTCCATCATCCTCTTCCTCAGGCTGAGGGTTGTCTGCTGCTTTCACGCCTCCATCTCTGTCCATCCTCGCTCCATCTTCCAGAGGTCTCTCCACACTCCCTCCATTCTCGATCCCTCCGGAGCCGAACGACTTCACTGGGCTGCTCCCCTGCCCAGACTCCCTGATCAGTCTCTGTCTCTGAACAACAAAGAGACACAAAACAAAGACTGAGACTGAATAAATACTTCATTTACACCTGATACCGAACAGCGAAGAAAACTGCTTGAGGGTATTTTCTTTCTGAATTTACATCAGTTATAATTCACAAGGTAACAATGCAGATGCAGTGATCCTGAGCAGTTTAATATCATGTACACCAGCACAGAGTGCAACAGTCTTGTCTGGGTACGAGGGGTGTAAGAATGCACTGATGCATCATGATGCATGGCTCTTCAACTGCACCAAATTGAGAACGTTAGCATCTATTATAACAGCTGTGAGGCCTTCAGAGAAAGCTTATGATTATTGGAAACTAAAAAATGCAAGGCTGTAATTTTAATTAATTTTCATTCAACAGAATCTTGCTTGTATTTAAACCCTGCAAGTATTATAGAACTATTGTGAGAACTATGTGAGAATAGTTCTCGAGTATTCAAAGATTCCGACCCATCCCTAGTTTGGTCCTGGTGATCTACCACTCTGGATCTAACATCCAGATGCTCCAGAAGGCCTTACATAACTGTGTCAGATGTGTCAGATCGGAAATGTAACTAAACTCCGCATGGTGGTAGACCACCAGGCCCAGCTGTGGGCACCTCTGTTCTATCCCGAGTGTGTTCTGTCCTACAGCGTCGCCCACCTCACTGATGAGCATGCGGCCGGCCATGCTGAGACGAGTGCGGGGTGAGAAGTGCGGCGTAATCATAATGCGCAGTCCTGCCTCTGGGAAGGAGAGCTGGTGTGGCCTGAGGATCAGCAGCTCATCCACCATCACTGCTGGAGACTCCTGCTGCCCCGCACTAGGCTGACCTGAGATCAGACCAGAGAGGCATTACTCATACGGAAAGCACTGGGTGAGTAAGAGAGACTGAAACCAGATCAGCACAGAGAAATATTATTCACACTGAAAAAAATATCTGGCCTGAGATCAGAGCAAAAGAGCATTGCCATAAAACAACAGGGAACCATGAAGGCCTTCCAGGACTAGAAGGACTAGAAGAAAGTCCCATTGATTTCTGGGAACTGAATAAAACACCTCTATGTTTTAGTTATATTTTGGCTGGAAACAAAAATGTTAAAAACTTGAAATGTCCAGGAGGGAACTGGTCTTGTGGTATCTAAGTAGATAGAATCAAGTGAGCTCTCCAATTGGTTAGGATAGTAGAATCAATCTTCACAATTTGATTTCCAATGAAAGGAACCAACTTCATGAGGAAAAATGTCACTCTAGGCCTTCTGGAAGTTCTAGATCAGGGGTCAGCAACATGCGGCTCTTTTACAGCCCTGTTGCGGTTCCACAGCAGAACTAGATTTTTAGGTGAAAAAAAATAATCCTCCTTTGCAGTAAAATAAAGCTCTGCTGATTGTTCAACACAGTTTTAACGCTAAATGGTCTTAAACACTGGAGTTAATGTAGTCTATATCTGCTAATTAACACTGAAGGTCGGCACACAGACTGCTGGTCACCATAGCAATGCAGACAGTAATCTCGTCTAGCTAGCAGCTAACAAAAAGACAAAAAGTAAGATTTAAGACGAACATCGATAATTTGGAGACAAACAGACTCATTTGCATTTATAAGCTCTCCACCTTATATGGTGGAGTTACATTCTGGCACCATGTAAGGTGGAACAGGAAAATTTGAACAAGAAGCTGGCGAATGAGAAGCGACTTCAGCCTCATGAAAAATCTAACGTTGAGATTTTTGTTTTTACAAGAAACTATTCTACTTTTGTGGAAAAGTATCCTGCTGGAGATGTGAGAAAATCTGAGCTAAAGCTTAAAGCAGAGCAAAGTAAGTCTGCATTTTCATTTATATTATATTTTAGTACGTTAGCACATACTGAGACATATTTACAGCCTAGATAGTAAAAAATAAAATGGACATAAAATGTTGTGGCTCTTCTTAACATGTGGGTTGTCAACCCTTGGAACAGGTGCATCACTGAAGTTGAATATGGACTGCAGTCTAACCAAATTTCAGTCCGCTAGGAAAAGAAAACAGTGGCAGCTCTATGTCAGAGCTCTTTGCTGAGTCACTGTAAAACTACTACATAAAGCAAAATTATCTGAAGGTCTTTTACAAGCTTTGAATGTCCATGTTAAGTCTAGAATGGCCATGTGTGCTAAAGGTTGGCGATATGGCGAAAATATAATATTGTGATACTTCATGCAATTGTCACGATCCACAAAGTTATTTATTATTTTAGACATCTGATCAGTTGGAACTGAGAAAAAAAGAGAAAAAGAAAAAAGAACCAGTGGTGTACATCTTTAAAAATACTATCAAAATAGTATTCAGCATACTGTGTTGCATGAAAACCAACACCACTAAAATGGGACTAATTTTGTTCTCCTTATAATGAAACATGCAGTTGTCAGTGTTATATAGGTACTGATGAAATCCACGATATGTTCAGAAAAACATATTATATTGTATTGTGACATAATGTATCAAGATATATATTATCATCTTGCCCAGCCCTAATGTGTACCATCATTAGCACAGTGCTAACAAAGTATTAGAAACCCCATAGAGGAGAAGCAGAAGTTTCCATTATTGTAGACATGAGCCTGTCAGTTATGGTTCACCACTGCAATAAACAGTTTGCTGAACTGAACTAAGATCAGCACAGAAAGATATTACTCCTGTTTGAACACAAAATCTGCCCTGTGTCAGGCTGACCTGACATAAGCCCCAAGAAGTATTTCTCCTTTTGAAGTCTGCCACTAGTTTTGCTGATCTCAAAGCAGAGTAAAGAGAAGTGTTGAAGTTTCTGTCTGAAATATTAAACACTGACATAAACGTTGTGCTGCCAGAGCTCCAAAACTGTCCTCCTCAAACAGACTGAGACCATCACAGATAACAATGTGACTGTTACACAAAACACTGGCCAAGCAGCGCGATGACAGCTCCAAACACACACAGACACAAAACATACGAACAGACTGACACAGGAACACAAACACACAGCGGCTCACACTAAATTAGGAAAAGCAAAGTTACAGCAACAGCGTGGAGTCCCTCGCCAGAACCGCAGAAACGGCAGATTAATGACGTGACTTCATCAAAACGGCATTTCTTATAACATTAATACAAACTGGGCTGAAGAGAACAGCCAGCATGAGCAGCTACAGTAAATAAGGGAATATCTTGTAAACTATAATTTTTATCTCTAATTATTAACCCTTAAACTCTACAGGACTTACAACATGATTAGGTTCCTCACTTCCATAACTCTATAACTTATATATTAGTTCAAAGAAAGTTTTTAAAGATGGGCATTTCAGTCAAATTTGATATTTGAATAATACCCCTTCCCTTCTGGCTCAAGGCTCTCAGAGGCCACTACAGTGACACCACTCAGCGCATGACAGCTTACTGAACTAGTAAACCCAGACCACAAATCTGCAGTACACTCTTAAAAAAAGATGGTGCTTCAAGGGGTCTTTAGTAAAGAAAAAGGTTCTGGAACCGTGACCACTCAAAGAACCCTTCGCATGACTAAAGAGTTTTTCGCATCATGAAAGGGTTCTTCACATTGATGGAGAATGTGCATGAATGTGCTGTAGATGGTTCTTTGTAGAACCTTTTTGAAAAAGGCAGCCAATCGAAAGCCTTTAAAATAAACAGACAAATGCTGTGCGTCACAACGTATTTCACCTCATACAGTTTAGCTGGAGAGCAGTCAGTCTGTAAAGAGTTTGTTCGCTGATACCAAACTGGATAAATTCACTAAATGGCTTTGCATTAACCTGTGAGTCCTGGGCTATTCTGGCTGTTTTTAAATATTTTTGATTTTGCCTTTCTACACCGCTTTAAAACATGTTTACCATCACAACATCACCTATATGACCTGACAATTATTTTGGTAACTCTTTATTTGGAGTGGTCTTTTTTAGATGATTAATGAACTCTTAACAGAGTATCAGTAACACATCAACAACATATCAGTGATTACTAGCAGTAGCGAAGTGTCTGAATACACTGAAGTAAATATCTTGTAGATGTTCTGTTGATACATTACTTATATTAAGTAGATGTGTTGTTAATATGTTACTTCCATTATTCAAAACCTAACCTTACCATCCGTGCCCAAACCTAACCCTAACCCTGGCCCTAATCCTAGCCCTAACCTTAAACTCAACCCAAAACCTAATCCTAACCCTCATATGTTTTTGACATGTTGCTGAGAGACTGTTGAGTGTTTGTTTCATCTAAAAAGAACCACTCAAAGTAACATATCACCTTTTTCACTTTGACTTACTGTATCAACATATATGAAAAAACACAAAACACACATAAAATTAGATTTGAAAAATGCTTCAGACATTTTTTTTCCATTTCTCTGCATGATAAAAAATGACGAAGATATCAAAATAATTGATAAACGTGATGCCAGCCCCATCCTATTTTGCATACAACATCATGAGCTCCATCAAGGTGTGAGATGAGCAAACCTTTTCTCAAAAGCACCATGGAGGTGTTGCAGTTTGCTCCCTCCTCTGCAGCCTCCTCATTTCTGGGGTTCTCTCCTCTGATGCAGCAGCGGCCTGGAGCCCCAACCCGCATCTCCACAAAGCCTGCAATCTGACTGTTGAACCTGCACACAGGAGAGTCGCCTGAGTAGATCAGAGTGCCACAGTGCTCTCTAAGAGGGGTAGGAATCACCAGAGGCATCATAATATGATGTAAACATTAGGGCTGCACGATAAATCGATTTTTTGTTTTGCCCCAATTTTCTCTCCAATTTAGTCATCTCCAATTCCTCCCACTAGTTAGGACTCCCCCTCTCACAGAATACCACCAGCACTAGGAGGACGAAGACTAAAGCAAGCTTCCTCCAAGACCTGTGAAGTGCCGCCACACCTTTCGAACTACCTTAATGAAAACCTGGATGTGGTTTAAACAGGTTGAGACACGTTTTGTGGTTGTATTTATGAAAATAAATAAATTTGGGTGACTACTGACTTCTAATGTTTGTTAGCAACAGCAGCCTCGTATCTCTAGCGCTATGCTAAAGAAAACAAAATTCGTAAACCCAAAATTGTCTTGGCTGATCTGGGTTAGTTGTGTAAATTTGACTTTGCTTTAAGAAGCATCTAAAAGTAGGCTATCAAGTTTACTCCACAGGAAGAAATACACAGCATCCCATCACACAATGTGAGCTCAGTAACAGGAGTGTCTACTCACTTCATGATGAGAATGTAAACTCCGTACATGGAGATCAGGAGCATGGACTCCCACCTGGAAGAGTGATCAAAACACAGTCAGATCAATAGTATTCTGAGTTCAAGTTCACATAAATAAAATAGTATCAAATGTTGAAACTGAGAAATTTTACTGTTTTTTTTAAAACATATAAGCCTATCTTGAATTTGATGCCAGCAACACGTTTCAAAAAAATTTGGACAGAGGCATGTTTACCACTGTGTTTCATGACCTCGTCTTTTAATAACACTTTGGAAACTGAGGAGACCAACTGCTGTAGTTTTGAGAGTGAAATGTTTTCCTACTTGATCCTGGATTTCAGCTGCTCAACAGTTCAGGGTCTCCTTTGTCATATTTTTCATTTCATAATACCCAGTTGTTTTCGGTGGGTGACTGGCCTGGACTACAGACAGGTCAGACTCTTTTAATACAGAGCAATGCTGCTGTAATACATACAGAATGTGTTTTTTTCATTGTCTTGCTGAAATAATCAAGGACTTCTCTGAAAAAGACGTCGTCTGGATGGCAGCATATGTTGCTCCAAAACCAGTATATATTGTTCAGCACTGATGGTGCCTCACAGATGTGCACGTCACCCGTGCCATGTACACTCATGTACCGCTATACCATCACAGAAGCTGGCTTTTGAACTGTGAGCTGATATCAAGCTGGATGATTTCCATTAAGAATTTCAAACGCGGAGTTTCGGGATCCTGTTTACATATGATTTCTTTTTTGCATGGTAGACTTCTAACTTTTAACTTGCATTTGTGGATGCAGTGATGAACTGTTTTCACAGACAGTGGTTTTCAGAAGTGTTTCTGAGCCCATGCAGTGATTTCCTCTACAGAATCGTGACGGCGTGGTGAACCCCTCCCCCAGACTTCTGAAAGTCTCTCTGGGACTTTATACCCAATCATGTTACTGAGCTGTTGCCGGTTAAGCTAATTAGTTGTGAGATTTTTTTAGCATTACACAACTTTACCAGTATTTTGATGCTCCTGTCTCAACTTTTTTTGAAACGTGTTGCCGGCATCAAACTCAAAATGGGCATATATTTTTCAAAAACAATAACATTTCACAGTTTCAACATTTGCTATGTTGTCTTTGTCCATTTTTCAATTAAATATAGGTTTTAAATGATTTGCACATCACTGAACTTCTGTTTTTATTTACATTTGCACAGTGTCCCAACTTTTTTGGAAATGGGGTTGTAAACTAATAGGTAATAATAAATGTTTTAACATTAAATTGCTTGGAAATGAATAACACTGTATTTATAGTCTTACTGAATGATTTTAATGAATATATTCCATAGAGAAGTTCAACGTCAATGAGGTGGGACAGCCCAAAATGACCATATTAATGGTAAATGCAGACATTTTATGTGTTTTATTGTTAATGTCAATTTTAAGATTAATTTTAATAACTAATTTTAAAGTTAAAGTACAGAAATAAAAAAAACATCACTTTTTTTGCTTTTAAAAAGGTAATCAGACTCCCGCTGCTCTGAGCTCAGATAACATTTGCTTTTAAAATATACCTTCAGAAAAAAACCCAAAAAGACTTCTGTTCAGAAAAGGAAATGAAATGTTCGCTGGCTGATAGTTCTCTCCCTTTTAATAAGCCTTTGATTATGACTAATTTCATCGCGAGGCTCCTTCTGTCTGAGCAAAGCACAGAGGTAATAAGCTGATACGAGAGCATGTTTGATGCACTCATTCGTATCTGAATGTAATGAATGGCTGTAATTAGACTTACCACACAACCCTCTCATCATAGATGACCTGCAAGAGTGGGAAATAAATGAAGGCACAGAACTAATAACAGTGACCTTGTGAGACATGAAAAGCTCTCAAAATAAAACGCGTTATTATTATTGAATAGGTAAGTCAGAGCGCTGGTAATGGCTCACATGGAAATTCTTTATTGCTCACATCAGGTTTATTTAATGGTGTATTTAGCCAAGGGCTTTCATTCTGAGAAGGATATAACATTTGATTGTCATTGCTGTTGTTCAGCTTAATCCCAAGGACATTTCTCTCTCACTCAAACGTCTCACACATACTCACCATTATTAAGGCCAGAACGGAGAGGATGTAGTAGATAGAGTCTCTGAACAGAGACCACCAGGTAAGCGCCACAGCCTGTAAACAACAAGCCGGGAAATGCACATCAATGACTACAAACAATATAGCTGACATATGTCAGAGAGAAAATCACAGGCGTAACGTTTTAAAAGTGAAGCACTCTTATAGATCTCGGAAGTTGTACGTCATTCTGTAGTCGGCATCATGCCTGTTACGAACTGTAGGTCTAAGCTGGTTTTCTCTATGAAATGGCTTGATTCGCTATGATGTCACATGAAAGTAAGCCTAGTATTAAACGTCAACTCTGTTACATGGATCGTTTTACCGCACTGGTTCAAAATCAGAGCCGAAAACACATCTAAGACTTCTAACTGACTTGGATTTCAGACTGAAATCCTTCTGCTTTGAGTGACTCTTTAACTGAATTGTGTTCGTCACTAACAAAAGAATCACAACAATACTGCAAATTTACCAAATGTTTCAGTGGTGACTGTTTCGGTAGTGACAACTGTAGCTCATTTTGATCAGAACTCTATGCTAGCCAGTACATGTGTAACAAACACATCTGTGAACAGCTGTACACACAGAAAGCATAATATTTTTCATTAAAACACACAAAAGTTTACTTAATTGCAGAAAATATGTGTTTCGGTAGGGACAATTCTTAATGTTCCAAGCTGATTTTCAGGCTTTGGGACACATTTACTTACCCCGTGGCCATGAGGGACAGGGATGCAGTCTCACTTCCTACTCTAAAATGCAGGGGCAGGGCTAAAATAAGGCTCTGCCTATGGACTAAAACTCAGTAGTGTTTCAGTAGTGACATGAAAACATGGGACAGCATTTTTTGATTAAAGTTTCTTTAGTTTATAATTAAATTCATATTAAATCTTTTAAGTTCCCTTTAAAAGTGTATCAAAAAGATAGTTAAAAAAGCATTATTTAAGTATTATTTTCACAAGTTGAAATTCGCTTAATTGTTTTATTAAATAGTTTTAAGTGTCAGGCATCCCTCCACCCATGACTCTCAGGACTCCAATACCCAGAACCCCCTGGGTGATCATGTGACATCTAGGCCACACATTTCCGCCTATCAGAGATCACTGCACTATTGATATTTTTCACCTGTGTATTTGATCATGTGACAAAATCCAGTTAGCTTATAAGTACAGGCTTTAGGCTTAGTTAGTTGTGAGGTAGTGCTTCATCCGTACAGCTCCTGAGCGCTGTTGTCCGTATTCTGAGTTATTCCCTGTATCTGACCCTTTGTTTGTATTTATCGACTTTGCCTTTTGCCTGTTCCCTTTCTGGATTTCGGTTGCCTGGAATGTTTGTATATTGTTTGCTCATTTTGGATCTGACCATTTTTGACTTTGATTGTGGTTTGTGGACAAACAAGTAAAGCCTATTTTTCACCTTTAACCGCAAGTGTCTGACTGAGTCTGTCCTGTTACATTAAGTGCGCAGAACTGTTAGCTTGCATGTGGAAATATTCATATTTTGACTCTTTAACAACCTCATCATTTAGAGGATCTAGGAAAAATAACTTGTGGAAAAAAATGGCTTTGGAACATTGTTGTTTACCACAGGGAACTATAGCAGAGTTTTTTGAAAACTCCATTCATTATTCCTGTAGAGAACTGACCTAAATAGACACGATACCAGCTACAGAGTGACACACGACTGCAGAGGTCGATAATCTTAACATATATATATATATAAAAATAGGCGCAATAAAACGTGCAAGTGACCACTCGTCTAATATGCACCGCCTCCAGCTCAGTTTCATCATAGAGCAGCTCTCTTTTTCAACTTTTCTTTTCTAATTAAACAGTTTTGCCAGAAACAGAAGATCTGTTTACTGCAACAAAGTCACAATCACAAGTTTTTGGCACAGTTGGCGTCAGATAAAAGGACCCTTGGCATAACTGAGGCCTCCAGACACCATTAGTGTGGTAGTGTCTCTACAACAACTCGAGGCCAATGCGATCAAAACATTGCAGTAGATTAAAAAATAGACTTGATGCATAAAGAAATGTAGCAGGATGGAAGAGGTCATGTTTGTTACATGCAAGGTGTGTGTATCTATGGATAGAAACACTGATAAAAATGTAAGCGTATCTGATCCTGATCATCAGACAGGTGGCTAAAAACATATCAGAAACGCTTGCGGTGTGAATTAGACTTTTCAGTTGGCTGAACAGTGTCTGAATGTATACTGTGGAACAGCCACTATAGAACAGATTGAACAGATAGTTACCTGGCCGGCGAAGATGCCACACACTCCAATGATGACCAGGATGTTGAAGACAGCTGACCCGACTATGGTCCCCACACCCACATCTCCCTTAGTGATGAACACACCTGCCAATCAAACAGAAGACCACCTTGCTAGAAACACAAGCGCTAAAAGATTCAGGATTTCAATCACAGCGTTTCAGCAAAGGTTAATATAGACTCACTTTAAGTTCACACAGTGGATGTACAAGGCAGGCGTTTCTAAAAAAGTGGCCAGTAGTTTACAGTGCTGTGCAAAAGTCTTTGAACACCCTTCATTTTTGTTTTTTAATATCTAGTCAAAACAGCCACAAGTTGTTCATTTTTCAGGATCAGGAAAAAGCAGAAAATGTGTTTAACAGGAATCTACATACGAAAAAATATATTTTTCAAAAGTCTGGAATTTGGCAGGGATATTTTCCCACACCTACAAAGTTCAGTCTTAGAAGTTGGTTGCATTTTCTGCTTCTCATGATCCAAAATATCCCAAACACATTCAGCGATGTTAAGGTCTGGACTCTGAGGTGGTCAGTCCATTGTTTGGAGAACACCAGATGCTTCATTGTTTGATTTGCAAATGTTCTTCTTTTTTGTCTACACATCCTTTCAGACTCAGTGTCTGTGTTCATATGCAAATATTTTGCCAATCCGATTGAATACATTCCGATTATAGATTAAGACTGAGATGTATTTGCTCACTCTACTCAACAATCTGATGGAAAATCTCTGTTTACATTCACACTACAAGTGATCAGATCCAAAATTACGTGCATGCGCAGAGTACCGCTTAGTGTAGATGTTACCATGACAACCAGCATCACGTGAGTCCAGTCAGAGTGTGACGAGAAGCTGTAAGCAGTGCTTGAGTTTTTAATTACTTTAAATTTATGTCAGACTCAGGAAAACATACTTCACGTACTTATTAAAGAAGGCCGAGAGGAAGACGTCGTGTTCTGAGACACATAAACTGGACGCTCGTCCCACCGCCGCCTTTTGAAGATCAAAGCATAAACTACACCTCCTCTGCACATCAGTTTCTGTAATCAGATTATTTACACTGTTACCCACCCCGTTCAGCCGGACAGCAATTGTATTCTGAATGGCCTCAATCGGACTAGCCTATTCTGATTGAGGTGTATACAGGGACGTATTCTATTCCGATTGAGCTATTAGTCGGATTATTAATGGATTATCAGGCTGCATGAAAACATGGCTAGTGTTGAGTCGTCTTCTCACAGTGGAAGGATGGACAGAAACACCTGTGGATCTTTTCAGATCTGAAGCAGCTTGATTTTCTCCTCTTTCTCCAAATTCTGTTTATCTGATGGGGACAGTTTTGGTGTCTACCAGGTCTTGCAGGTGGTTGTTAGGAGTCTCATTTTCTCTGTAGCTTTTAATCTTTTTTTAAACTCCAGTTTTGGAATTTCCTGTTTTTTCTTACTTATCCTTTCCTTACACAAGTGGATCATCTTATATCTAATGGTTGGTATAGTGTAGTGGATTACATCTCTGCCTTCTATGCTGTAGACGGGGGTTCAAGCGCCCTACACTATACCAATAAGAGTCCTCGGGCAAGACTCCTAACACTACCTTCGCCTACCTGTGTAAAATGATCAAATTGTAAGTCGCTCTGGATAAGAGCGTCGGCCGAATGCCATAAATGTAAAATGTCTTATATCTAATCTTTTCAGAAATATCTCCTGAAAAATGAACAACTTGTTCTTAATAGCCGAAGGTGGTCTCTGACTTTTGCACAGTACTCTATATGTGTTGGGTTCCAAACTCCCAGTCAGGAACATTTACAGCGCCTTCATTCACAATACAGTACAGCTTGTACAACTTCTTCTAATTTCTTGCCTGAGTATATTTATTAGACCCCCTGTTATAAAGCTCAGAGCTAAATCTGGGATGGCCAAGATGCTGTTTCACCAACTGCTAATTAATTAAACTGCTCAGCACTTGGAGTTAATTACAGATATTGAAACGAATTTGAATGCAGACGAATCACTTCTGGCAGGCTGTGGTCTAATAACTTTCAGTGCACCCCTACATGCTTTTCCCCCACATTTTATTGTGCAAATATACTAGGAAGGCTAAGCTGACATCTCATGGGCTTCTGACAAGCAATTAAAAAATAAACTCAGATCTGTGGCCTGATTTCCTAGAAGTGTTAAGAACCTTTTAACCACTAGAGTGTTGGTTTATACTCACGTAACATGACATTTGTAACCAAGCTCACTACATAACCAATCGTAATGGGTAGATAGAGAAGCAATCCCGGAACTGACCAATGAGGGAGGTGAAGAGCTCAGGGGCGGAGCTTCCCGCAGCCATGAAGGTGGCTCCGGCCACATCCTCACTGAGGTGCAGATTCTGAAGCAGATGAAGAGGAACGCTACAGATGAGTATGCAATTAAGACAGTTTAATCTTCGTAATCATCCTAAACTTACTAGACGAATGAAATCTAGGTCAGGTAATATAGGCTCAGTTTTTTTCTCCCTCAGGAACGGCATCCGGACACTACAGAATGAGGTACATATCTCATGGGATTATGATTCGATTCAATCCCATTTCTTTGGCTAAGCTCCTTTTAGAGCAGTCACTCCCCACAAAGGCAGCTTTATCTGAAGGTTGAAAAGCCCCAGTTTAAAAGTCTCAGGCGCCGTAGGGAAAGCAAGGAGGCCCAATCCGAAGGGAAAACGCACTTCCTAGATGTGCCTCGTTATCGAGACCTTTAATGAGAGTTCGTGACACCGTGGCGCTAACATTGAGCAGGAACAAATTGGGCTGTCATCACTTAGTGCGGACGCGACATACGCCGCCCTTCCGGGAGTGCCTGATAGGTGCCACTTCTCACCTCGGAGATCTTCTCCAGGGAAGGAACGAAGTAGTCATCGCACACGATAGCGAGAGCGTAGAACATGTAGATGGCCTGGAGGTGAGAGAGAGAGAGAGAGAGAGTGAGATTGAGGGGGAGTGGGAGAGAATCGGGCCATGCAGAAATGAAATGGGGCTCAGAATGAAAGTGGAAAAAATAATAAGATAACAAGTAAAACAGAAGAGGACGGTTCAACGTCCATCATTCCATGATAATAGAGTGGGGACTGCAAAGCAATTGGTCTTTGGTCAATTGCGTCTTTTTTTGCTTAGCGTCAATCAAAAGTGCCGTAACAATGGCTTAGCACCGTCTGTTGGGATATGATAGCTTGTCCATTATGCTGTACGCACTGAAAGGTCAACCATGTAATCTCTGATGATGGAGGGTCTTTTTCTGACACTCTTGTGTGTGCGAGAGCGAGTGAGCGTGTGTTTCACTCACACACAGCACATGAAGCAGCACGGCCCCCTTCTTCCGCTGCTCCTTGGTAAAGATGTCTTCAGGGAATTCATGGATGGCTGAAAAAGAAAGACAGAATGACAGCCAATTACCCTTATACATAGCGTAATCCTCGCACACTCGGTGCAGCGGAACGCTCAAATGACTACCCTGAGGTATGTTGGATTGCGCTATATCAGCTGCCCCTAGGACTGGAAACATGACGTATTGCTAAGCATGACGCATTTCAAAGACAAACAGTGATAATGTGCATCATTTAAATCCAAATTTACTTCTCAGTGTTTCCCCTACCGCCCATTTCAATATTGGTTTTAAGAAGTCCTTGTCTACTTGGCCTTGTCATTTCCCCTCAGGGGACCCCCGAGGCCATCTTAAGGGCCGTTCCTTTACTTTATTAGCTCAAGTTAGATGAGTTAGATGAGCCCTTGGAGGGGTGAGGGACTGAGTGAACAAAAGTGTTGACCTCAGCAGCAGACTTTGCCCAGAAATCACTGCGATCTGACGCATTTTCCTTTTCAAACCCAAAAAGGCAAAGCTTTTTAAAGCCATAGCAGGAAAGTACTTTAAAATGCTTAACACTGAAAACCATATTACTTGATTTGATAGGCTTGAGGTTCTAAACTACAAAGCCAATCAGCCAACAGGAAAAATGTAAATAAAAACAGACAGCAATGATTTGCAAATGCTTTTGTCCTGTATTCAGGCCAGTCTAGCACCTGCTCTCTCTTACTGTAAAGTCACACTGTTGTAATACATGCAGAATGTGGTTTGGTGTTGTCTTGCTGAAACAAGCAGGGATGCCCCTGAAAAAGACGTCATCTAGATGGCAGCATATGTTTCTCCAAAATGCGTAAGTTACTCACTAACAAACCCACATACCATGACAGATGCTGACTTTTGAACTTTGCATTGGTAACAGTCAGGACAGTCCTTTTCCTCTTTAGCTCAGAGAACGCAACGTCCATTATTTCCAAAAACAAAGGCGGACTAGTCAGCCCACGGCACACATTTCCACGTCAGTCTTTCTCAGATGAGCTTTAGCCCAGAGAAGTCGGTGGCGTTTTTGGATGTTGTTGATGTATAACCTGTTTTTCCGTTGCTGAAGGAAACTGTTGTGACACTTGAAAGAGCTTCAGTGACTTCTGATTGGCTTCTAACTTGCAAAGTCTGATTTGATTGGCCAAACCAGTCGTTATTCTTTTCCACAAAGCCAAACAACTCCTCTTATGTTAGAGAATCTCTAAAAGATCTCTAAAAAAGAGGAAGAGTGGACAAGGGCATGTTAAATGGGCAGATGATGTCATATCGCCAAGCAAGATATATGTCGCATGACACACTGCAAAAACAAACAGCATTAGTTTGTATTATTCAAATTTCAGCGTTTCCCCTATCATTAAACAGCCAGCCAAACCCACACGCCACATTTTTTTTCTAATGTAAATTCAGATACTGAGTCTGGCACGGATCTGATCATTGATATAGCAGCAGTGGGAGTGGGAGGAGGAATTCCAGTCGAAATTTACTTCTAAATTATCTTCCTCATTGCCACAAAACAGGTAGTAGCTCCTGTGGATATAGAAACTGAATGCAAATGTAACTATTTAGTTAATTAATCAATAATGAATGTATTAATTAATGATGCCCTGTGATGGACTGGCGACCTGTCCAGGGTGTATCCTGCCTTTCGCCCAATGACTGCTGGGATAGGCTCCAGCGACCCCCGCGACCCAGAAGGTTAAGTGATTTAGAAAATGTGTGTGTGTATTAATTACTGAGTACAATTTACAATTTACATTGTTTCTGTATTGAAAAGAATGTAAAGGAAAATGACAGTAATAACTTATAACTAAGTAATAACTAAGGATGCACAGATATGACAGATTGGGACAGTATCCGTTATTTTTGATGTGCATATCTGTCGAAGCTGATGACACTTACACAGTTATAGACTATAGAAACTGGTACTGGGATCCACATGGATTAGCATTATATAGAAACATAACGTATGACAAGAAATATAATAAATGTTTTAGCTAAAGATGGCACAAAAACACTTTTTCTTTTTTGATACAGATACTGACACCTTCAGTGCTGACCGATAAAATCTAACCATTTTCTGTTGATAGTCAGTATTGGATCAGTGCCATGTCTAGCTGCAAAAATTACCATTCTGCTGATCTGATATACAATAAATGTGTCATCAAATTTCTGCCTACATTACTAAGTCTAAGCATTGCTCTGACACTGACACATTTTTTCAACAATTATCTGCCGATACTGATATGAGTCTGATATCATTGCACATCCCTACTTACAGCTCTTGATATCTTAGAGTAAAATGGCCTAGTGCATAATGCATAATTACAACTTCATGTCCAGAACCTATTTCTGTATCTATTTTGGGCATAATGACGATTTTCCTCTCAAATCAGGGCAGATCGAATTTGCATCTACGCAGCAAAATACTCAGACAGCTAAAGAATATCTACAGATCATGAGCAATCTTCACAGCGCTGTCATTAAATCATGCTGTGACTGATGTGGTTAAGTAATGAGATCAGTCTAATTAATGAAATCAGCTTCAAAGCGGTCCGCCGCCTCAGCTAGACTGCATGATCCGAAATTGAATTATCTTAGATTGCACGTCTCGCTCAGGTGCTCTCGTAGGTAGATGTGTGTACGAGCGCATGCATTCCTGTGTGTGTATGTGTGTTGTCGTGTCTCCAGTGTAAGCACAGCGGGAGTCTGAAGATGCCAGTGTGTGCAGGTTAGAACAGCAGTCAGGCAGAGGGGAAAATGAACTTTAACGACTGGAGAGAGCCCTGTCTATTTTTAGCAACGGCGCATCACCACGCCACCGGAGGCTCAAACACACACACACACACACATAATGAGGCTGCATCGTCACGCCACTGGCGCCTCCCTCACTTACGCACAAGAATCCTGTCTCCTGCCTCCAGAGATGAAGGATATTACTCCCTGATCCTGAAGACGTATACAGGGCAGATGTCATGCGCTCTATAGTAGGTGTATATGTGAACAGAGAGTATTACAGACGAGCATTATCTTCGGATTGTGTACGTATGCGGTCTCATCCTTCATCTTGGAAACACTGGAGTGGAGAAAGAGGCTTATGCTCTCTTAATCTTGGAACATTAGCATTGGTGCCTTCAAGCATGGATGAATCAGAGTTTTCAGATACTCAAATATTCAGGAAAGTTTACATTCTTGATGCAAACCATCTCGTCTCTAATATATCCCCCCCCAAGAACCATGATATGTCTGAACTCTATACTATATGGGGCAGTGAAGGGCCAGCGTCTAACATTTTGGTCAGAGTTTCTCACCTGTTTAGTCCAGGGGTCGGCAACATGCAGCTCCGGAGACATATGTGGCTCTTTTACTGCCCTGTTGTGCCGAATTAGTGCAGAATTAGATTTTTAGGGAAGAATAAAATAATCCTGCTTCGCAGTAAAATAAAGTTCTGCTCATCATTGTTTTAACAATAAATGGTCATAAACGCTGGACTATAACTGCAAATTCACCGTTTAACCTTGAACACTGCCTGCCAGCCTAGCTAGTAGCTAATAGTTGGATTATTAATGGATTATTAGGCTGCACATAAATGTGGCTATTTAGCCAAAAAGCAATACCGACACAGGTTGTTAAGTTTTGCTTTTACTATTTTGTACAATAAAAATATTTCTGTTTTTTTGTTGTTAAAAGAGGTTCTGATTAAAAAGTGAAGGGACATCCCAGAGTAACAAAGCACAGCTAATGTACAAAAATAGGTTTACTTAGGCTTCTAAAAGGGTTTTATTTAAAAGCCTTTACGAATATTACAATAGTCATGAAAGCTTAGAAGTTCAAATAGCATTTTCAATATGCAAATTAGCTGGTCTCTAACGCTATGCATTCTTAGAAGGACTCTGAAGTCTGAATTCTACTCCACCAGGAGGCAGTGAAGAGCCTGCATCATACGAGTTTATCATCTGTTTAGTCCAAAGAAAGAAACAGAAAGACTACTGCAGCAGTCTAAATTTAGGGGTCCTAATTTAGGGGCTGCATCCTTCAGAGGCTGTATTTGAAGGCTGATTGCGTCACAGCGGCGCAACTAGGCTGTCCCATTTCGAAGGCTCCTTCATATTCGGCCGAGAAATGTGTCTTTGTTTTCCATGGCAACGAAGGATCCAACAGGTGGATCTTCAGGTACTGATTAATGTTTCCTGTATTGGAAACGTATTGGGACGACACTGTGCTGTATCAAACACCCTGAGCGACACATCCCAGCATTCCAAACTGATAGAGTTATAACACTCCTACAGACTGACACATCACGACGCATTTACACCCCTACTGTTTTATCACACTCACACACACACACACACACACACACACACACACACACACACACACACACACACACACACACACAGTAATCCAGGGTTTAAACATACACACTTGTATGGAGGTGTTTACACTCACACAGGCTCAAGTTATTAGAGTTTGAGTCTCTCTCTCTCTCTATTGTTCTCTCTCTCACTCTGTTTGTCTCTCATTCTTTCTGTCACTCTCTCTGTTTCTCTGTCTCATTCTTTCTCTTTCTTGCTCTCTCTGTTTCTCTGTCTCTCATTTTTCTCTATTTTTGCTCTGTTTCTCTCGCTCTCTGTTTCTCCCTCTTTCTTTTCTCCTTGTCTCTCTCTCTCATTCTCATTCTCTGTCTCTCTTACTCTCACTGTCTCTTTCTCTCCCTGTTTTTCTCTCTTCTCTCTCATTCTGTCTCTCTTTGTCTCTCTTTCTCTTTTCTCTCATTCTTTCTCTGTCTCTCTTTCATTCTTTCTCTTTCTTCTCGCTCTTTTTTCTCATTCTGTTTCTCTTTGTCTTACTGTCTCTGTCTTTCTTTCTTTTTCTCCCTGTCTCTCTTTTCTCTCTCATTCTGTCTCTCTTTCTCTCCCTGTCTCTCTCTTTCTCTTTTCTCTCTTATTCTTTCTCTTTGTCTTTCTTTCTTTCTTTCTTTCTTTCTTCCCCCATCTCTCTTTTCTCTCATTCTCTCTTTGTCTCACTGTCTGTCTTCCTTTATTTTCTCCATCTCTCTCTTTTCTCCCATTGTGTCTCCCTTCCTCCCTTCCTCTCACTATCTGTCTTTCTTTCTGTCTCTCTCACTCTGTCTCTTTGTCTCTCTCTCTTTTTCTCAGTATCTCTCTCTGCCTTTTCCCCTTCACTGTTATACTGCCTCTCTTCTTCTTTCTACTCTTCCTCTTTCCACTACACTCCTCAGTCTTTCTTTCCTTTCTCTACACTTGTCTTTTTATGTTCACTCCCCATTCCCTCTTTCTTCGTCTCTCTCCCCACTTGTCTTTTCCCCTTTTCTTCACTGCTACTGTCTCTCTTCTTTCCTACACTGTTCCCATTCCACCAAACTTCTTCCCTTTTTCTCTCTCTCCACTTCTGTATTTCTCTCTTCACTTTCACATTTTTTTCTTCACTCTACGCTGCTCATTCGCTCTTTTGTCTCTATCTCTGTTACTCTCTCTTCCCTGCATTCTTCCTTTCCTTTCTTTGTTCCCTCTTTCCTCTCTCCCTCCATTTCTTTCATCTTTCCCCTTCACTCTTTTTCTATCTCTTTTCTCTACTCTTCCTTTTTCCACGATACTCCTCTTCCTCTCTCTCCCTCAATTTCTCTGCCTTTTTCTTTTTACTCTTTCTCTTTTCTTCTCTCCACTCTTCTTTTTCCCACTACACTCTTCTGCCTACCTTTCTTCCTCTCTTTCTAAATTTCTATACCTTTCTTCTTCCCTATCACTGTTACATTCTGTCTTTTTTCCCCTGTACTCTTTCTTTTTCCACTACACTTCTCTATTTCGCTCTCCATCTCTTTCGTCCCCTCCTCTCTCTGTCTCTCCAATTTCTGCCTCTCTTTCTTGTTCTCTCTCAGCATTTTTCTGTTTTTCCTTTTCCTCTCTCTCTCTCTCTCCCTCTCTCTCTCTCCCGCATTTCTCCCCTGCGCTGTAAGCCGGGCTCAGAGTCCCGGGCTCGGGCCGAGAAACCCCGGGCGCCAATGAAGGTTTTGACGAGTGGCTTCGGTGCAGGCAGTTGCCATGGAGACCCTCTCCCTGGGGGCAGCGGTTTGTTGATGGGCTGTGCTGGGGAGCCAATGGCGGCCAAGTGGAAGAGTGAGAAACTGGGTGGGGAGACGTGCTTTTCCCATGGACTTGATTTATTACATGTTGAAAAAAAGGAAGGATGAGAGAGAGAGAGAGAGAGAGAGAGAGAGAGAGAGAGAGATGACAGGCAGTTCAGAAGCGCAATGGCTAAAAATATTTATTTTTCCTCACCAGCTCTCAGGAGAGAGTTTGAGAGACGGAGTACGACAGAGAGAAACAGCTATGTGTAAAACTGCTCTGGTCGAGACAAGGAGAACTAACAGAGAGAGAGAGAGAGATAGAGAGAGAGAGAGAGAGAGAGAGAGAGGAAGAGTACATAAGACAGTATAGAGGTAGGCCGAGAGAAAAGAGTTCAAAGGTCCCATTGGAAAATATTGCTCTTTGAAGGTATACACACTATACGTCCAAAAGTATGTGACCTTTAAGGTGACCACTAGAGCTAGAACTAGAAAAATGTTTTGGACAGCCTCCCTTGGATGGTTGATTAGCCAAGTTGTTTGAAATAGCAAAGCTTCTCAATTGAGTACAATAACGCTGGACAAAGTGCGGTAGATTAAACCGTGACAAGTATGCCGACAATGCTTAATGCATGGATCAGATACCTGTGCTAATACTTCAAATATGCTAACTCGTTTGTGAAGACATCACCCAAATCTGTCAGTTACTGGAGTGAGGAGAAAATGGGCTGCTAATGTTAGCCAGCTTCTTGTTCAGATTGTCTGTTCTACCACAAATGGAGCAGCAGTTACATCAGAAAATCAAACAATTAAATAAGAAGCTGGAAAACAGAACTCAACTTCAGCCTCATGGAGAAAACACAAGTCTCAGCAGCTTCTTCTCCCCACAGGATTCAAGCAGCCGCTAAGTGTTGACACAGAAAAGGCGAAACAAATAACCTGCTCCATAGAAATGTAAACAGATACAATTTGTGCCTCCATTTTCGTCATATAGTCCACCTCTATTCAGTTATAGAGTCACCTCTATTTAGTTGTAGAGTCACCTCTATTTAGGTGTAGAGTCACCTCTATTCACTTGCAGTCACCTCTATTCAGTTGTACAGTCACCTCTATTCGATTATAGAGCCACCCCTATTAGGTTGTAGAGTCCACCTCTATTTACTTGTAGTCACCTTTATTCAGTTGTCAAGTCCACCTCTATTCGATTGTAGAGTCATCTCTATTCAGGTGTAGAGTTCACCTCTATTCGGTTGTAGAGTCACCTCTATTCGATTTATGGAGTCCACCTCTACTGGGTTGGAGAATTCACCTCTATTTAATTGTAAAGTCATCTTTATTCAGTTGTAGAGTCACCTCAGTTCAGCTGTAGAGTAACCTCTATTCGATTATAGAGCCACCCTTATTTGAATAGAGGTTGTAGAGTCCACCTCTATTCAGTTGTTGAGTCACCTCTATTTGGTCGTAGGGTTAACCGTATATGGTTGTAGATAGGGCTGGGCGAAAAAAAACGATAACGATAATTATCGCGATATAACTTTTCCTTGATAGAGCGATACGACATGTTCGATAAATGTTCGATATAATACACCATTCTCACACTTCCACGTTCAGCGAAAGCCTTGGTGTCGTTTTCTACTGCAAGGAAAGCGACACTACTGTGCTGTCGCCAGGAGAGGGCGCACTTCTGAGTTTTTCCGACATGATTTAGAGAGGGAGGGGGCCACGAGTAAGATGAGTCTTTAGCAATGGCTGAAACGCGGAGTTATACATTCCCTGTTTGAGTGGAGCGACTGGCGATCTGTTCTCCTGTGACCGAGTGTGAGTGACGAGGTCAGTGGTGTAACTGTACCGTCCTACAGCGAACTCACCTCTTTCTGTATATCCTAACAAGCTTTAGCAGCGTTAAATCATAATCACAATCCTCACAACTACAGCGCTGTTACAGCGCTCGGACAGTCATAATTTAGTATGAGTGCATTCCCAAGCACCGAAAATGAAAGAAAGAAAAAAGTGGGTTCATGTAAATTACAGCCCTGATTTAAACGAAAGTAAACTGAGGAAGCTGTTGGAGAGCGAGAGAGCGCATTGGAGAGCGAGAGAGCGCTATCTTTCCAGACTAGTTGTTTTAGCAGCTGGCTAACTTGAAGCAGCGCTCTGTCACTCCAAAACACGGAGAATTGATGATACTGTAGATCAAACAAGACACAAAAGCACCGCTTTCAGTTTAAACGTTCCTAAAAAGAGGACTCTGTTTGTCTGGTGTTAATATTTTGCGGTTCACCCCTTAAACTATTACGATAGTATAGAGAAATCCAGTCGCCCCTAGCTGGTGTCTGAATAGTGAGATGTCATTTGTAACGGGGTAGCCGAGCGCTCGGCACCAGCTAAAAATAATCTGTTTTCTTTCTTAAATTATTAACTATTACAAAAATAGCCGTGCTTTTCCAGCTGGTAAAAACAGCTCACCAGACACTTTCTCCCACTCTCCCATGACAGATTAGTGAAATGTTCCACTGCTTCAGTGTTTGTCATGTTCTGAACATAAAGGATAGTTTAAAACAGCAATTAACCACCCAGGAGCAGAAATCAGCCTTCAAACTTGAAAGAAATAATGCTTTGACATTTATCGCGGTATGTCAATATCGAACGATATGAATTTTGTTTATCATGATAACATTTTTGGCCATATCGTCCAGCTCTAGTTGTAGAGACCACAAATATTTAATTGTAGAGTCACCTCTATTCGGTTGTACAGTCCACCGCTATTTGGTTGTAAACAGATACCAATTTGCACCTCTATATGATTGTGGAGTCACCTCAATTTGGTTGTAGAGTCACCTCTATTCAGTTGTAGAGTCACCTCTATTCAGTTTTAGAGTTACCTCTATTCAGTTGTAGAGTCACCTCTATTCAGTTGTAGAGTTACCTCTATTCAGTTGTAGAGTCACCTCTATTCAGTTGTAGAGTCACCTCTATTCTGTTGTAGAGTTACCTCTATTCAGTTGTAGAGTCCACCTCTATCTTACAAGTTAAAAGTTGCAAAGTGTTTTGGAGGTCCTTCAGTTAAATCTTGCTTTCATGCTCTTCTTAACATTAATAGAACATATTTAATGGAAATGTGTATGATTAATAACAATGGAAACAAACTGAATTTCCATCTTCGTAGGTAAACAAGCAAGTTAACATTTATCAAAGTGTTTTTACTGACTTTCATTTTTTGCAGTGTTTGTGGAGAGGTGTGGTGTTGTACTCACTCCCCCTCTTTCACCCTCATTCCTTGCTAGCAGCTCAACACAGAGTCTCAGCATTTCACACACAGAGACTCAACACTGTCCTAGTTAGTCTAATAACAGAGTTACAAGGAAAATATGATTTGATTAGAATAATCAAAAATATCTGAGTTGGTGTGCATTCCACAGCCAAAATGGCCAATAGGGAAAGAGGCTACTGATCTTAGATTTACTGCCTGTGTGAATTTCAAGCCACATCTCTCCTCCTACTGATATTTGTGGTCTTGTTTTGTTTAACTTAATGCAGTAATAACAAGAGACTGAGTGGCACGTTGTGGCACGTTGTGGCACTCTGAGAATAGGAGCAGTGCTGGCTGGAAGTTGCTGAGTGGTCGGTGTTTGTGTGTGCACCTTTATTAAAAGCAATGGTTTTGAATTTTTGGATGCTGCGCTGCGTGTCCAGTGTGCGGTGACCTTAAGGTCACCATGCCTGAAGCCAAGCATCTGCTAGAGGGGTGTAAAGCCCCCCCCAGCATTGGACTGTGGAGCAGTGGAACTGCGTTCTCTGGAGTGATGAAGCTAATCAGAACTGATCCAGAACTGATCATCCAACGTCAGTACTTGACCTTACTAATGCTCTTGAGACTGAATGCAATCAAATCTTCACAGCAATGTTCCAACATCCAGTCTAAAGCTTTCCCAGAAGAGTAGAGGCTGTGACTGTAGCAAATGGATGACAAACTCCTTATCAATTGATTTCAGAAGAAATGTTAATAAGAAATTATTATTATTATTATTATTATTATTATTATTATTATTAATATTATTATTAATATTATTATTATTATTATTATTATTATTATTATTCATGTTCAAATGAAAGAAAGAAAGAAAACCTCTGAAACATCTGTAGTCAGTGCCCACCCCAGCCCAAACCTGTCAGAGCTCATACACATCACAACGACCTTTCACCCTACGGCCAGGGCCTCTAGATCCGCCCACTGTGCTCCAGGACCCAATCAGAAGCAGAAGTGACCACTGCACAGCCAACCAGAGGCTGGTCTGGCCACAGTGCAGCTGCACATGTCCATAGCCCCCAGCGATGGGTGGGAGGGCACTCGTTGTAACCATGACGACGGCTCCGAGTCTTGCTTACAATGCCTTTGACCACAGCGAGCTGAGGCTCGAGCTTTTTTCCCCCTCACTCGTTTCACAACTGATCCAATCATGAGTCCTGGGTGAGGGTCAACAAGGAGCTGTGATGTCGTGTGGTGTAATCTGAGTGACTTACGATATCACTCTTTATAATCGGGTATGTGCGGGGTGGGGGGGTTAATAACGCAGAGCAAAAATAACACCAGACTAAGTACAGATGATCCATCTGTACTGCACTGCTGTTTCTGTGTGAGGGAGAGAGAGAGAGAGAGAGAGAGAGAGAGAGATTGCGTGAAAGTGCCTATAAAAGAGTGAGAATGTGTGATAAGGAGAGAGAGAGAGTTTATCTTTCTGTGGGTGTATGTGAGAGAGTATGTGAGACAAGAGATGGAGAACGTGAGAGAGACAGAGAAGAGTGTGAGTGAGAAAAAGACAGAGAAATGAGAGAGAATGAGAATAAAGAGAGACAAAAGGGGAGAAACAGAACAGAATGAGAGAGAATAGAGAAAGAAAAGAGAGAGAAGTAGAGAATGAGAGAGAGGCAGTGAATGAGAAGATAGAGAGGAAAGTGTGAGAGAGGTAAAGAATGAGAAGAGAAAAAAGAGTGAAAGTGTGAGCAAGAGAGACAGAGAGAGAATGGAGAAAGTATGAGAGAGAAGTAAAAGAGTGGGAGAGAGCAAGAAAGAAAGAGTGAGAGTGTGAGTGAGAAAGACACAGAAAGAGACTGAGAGGGAAGAAAGAGAGAGAGAGAGATAAAGACAAAACAGAGCCAGAGAAAGAGAAAGAGAGAAGAAAGTGAAGAAAGAAAAGAGTAAGTCAGAGAGAAACTGAAAGAGAGAAAGGGTGTGAGAGACAGGAAGAGAAAGAGAGGAGAAAAGAAGAGAGAGAGAGAGAGAGAGAGAGAGAGAGAGAGAGAGAAAGAGAGGGAGAAGGGAGTAAGTATGACAGAGAGAAGTAAAAGAGTGGGAGAGAGCAAGAAAGAAAGAGTGAAAGTGTGAGTGAGAGACTTATAAAGAGACTGAGAGGGAAGAAAGAGAGAGAGAGAGATAAAGACAAAACAGAGCCAGAGAAAGAGAGAAGAAAGAAGTCAGGGAGAAAGCGAACGTGAGGAAAAGAGAAGACAGAGAGAGACAGGAAGAGAAAGAGAGGGGAAAAGGAGAGAGAAAGCTAGAGAGAGAGAGGGAGAGAGAGAAAGAGAGAGAGAGAGAGAGGGGAAAAGGAGAGAGAAAGCTAGAGAGAGAGAGAGAGAGAGAGAAAGAGAGAGAGGGAGAGAGAGAGAGAGACAGAGAGAGAGAGAGAGAGAGAATGTAGTGTTATTGACTGCAGAGTCTGCAGGATGTCTTGGAGTCCAGCTAAGCTATCGAGTTAAAAACACGGCTCGGCCGTCTCCAACCCCAGCAGAGAGTCAGCACCAATACACGCACTAAAACCCCCGCAACATCCTGCTGCTACACACACACACACACACACACACACACACACACATTCACTCACACACACAAACAAATCCTGCTCCACAGCACATGCGACACTCCAATACACTTCCTTTAAACACACGCATTAGGACGCTGGAGCTCTCCGGATCTGCAGTCTGGAAAAAGTTGACCTTTACAGAAAGAGGTTGCTGCTTAAGGAGCGTTCAGAATGGCTCTGCTTGAGCCCGTATGTTTAAAGTTGATATTAGCATGTCATAACCAATGTCAAAACAAATAGTGTGCTATTGCTCAGAACAGTGTGCGAAACGTTAAAGTGTTCAAAAATGTATCCATGGGGGAAAAACAGACCAAAAAGGGCTCTGACTGACGTGAACATATGATAATTCTTACTCACAATACACAAACAGGATAAACCGGTGCAAAACTGCAAAGCAGGCCAAAAATCAGTAGCACTAACTAATATTTAGCAGCTTACAGAGACGTAAATTTTACGTTTTACTATTAAAAAAATAGGTAATTTCAAGTTAAAACCAGGGGCCGTGTTACAGAAACATCTTTTTGTCTTAACTTAAGATCTGATGGGTCAAGATAAGATTTTTCACAAATTCGTATTACAGACACAAATCTTATCTTAATTTAAGGATCTTATCTTACAGCATTTTATCGCAAAACTAAGAAATCTTAACTTACTTGATTGAAGTCAACAATCAACTGTCATGTCTGTTGCCTAGCAACCGACCATACGTGCACAGCTGAAACATAAACACGTGAAGTGATCAAGCTAGTTAGCCAAGCAGCTAACTACGATTACTGAGGTAAAAAAGGTCAAACAAAACTAAAGCGTGATAAACTGGAGGTTAAGAATATCGTGTCAGTGCTTTGTGCTGTTCTTCAGTGTTGCTGTTCTCCAGTTTCAGCTTCAGTTTCCCAAACACTTTAGCCGAGCGTGCTAACATTATTCCTCCTAATAAACAGATACACGTTCAGCTCTGTCTCCTCATTATTCACCACCATCACTATAATATTTCATCTGATGAGTTTTCATCAACATTAACAAACAAAGGATGGTGGAGATCGAGTCTGCAGTGTCTGGGGTTTTAAAACGCTGATTAAAATAAACGCTCACGTCACAGTTTTCGATGTGGATAAATGTAGCGTCATTATGCCAGTTTTAGTGAACTATGCTGCCTGTCACTGCACAAAACAATAGAAACAGACAGTTAAAACAGAAGTTAAGAAGCTCTGAGGCTGTTTTAAAATTAGGACAGAATTTAGGAAATTCAGTCTAGTTAGGATGTTTCTGTAATACTGTTTTCTTATCTGGAGTTAATGATAAGATTATGAAGTTAAGATCTGTTATTCTGTAATAGCTTCTGTCCTAAATTCAGTCCTAACCAAAGTTGTCATGGTGACTAAACAGAAGAGGTTTCTGTAATAAGGCCCCAGGTTTTCTTGTTGAACCAAGACTGACTTACACTTTTATGAAGATGTACATTAACGTATCTGCACAGAGAAGGGGTTCATGGGTAAGCATAGCATTTGGGGCAGGACAAGACCCAAACAATACTCAAACTAGCATCAAATCAAATGGAGCAGTTTGTGAATTGGCTAGCAGACGAGGTGCAACATTCCCACGACCCATCTTCAAAATATTACAACAACATTCCTGGATTGAGAGATGAAAAATGCAGGACTGCCATCTCTGTTTTCTGTACATTCTGGTTTGGATAACGTGAATGGTATCATTCACGTTACATGCAAGTATGTTGGCAGACACCTAATGCGAATGTCTGTGTGTATGTTTACAGATAAGCCAAGTCTTGATGCTGCCCCTTCAGATGAGCAAGTGAGCTAAAGCTAGCGCTAGCACTAACTAGTGGTAGACAGCAGCTCGTGGGCTTCTACACCAGTATTTTTATCCTCAGGAGATGATGTCAACATGTTTGTTTATCGAGGTAAAACTTAGAAGACAGAAATGTATTTACTTCTTTTTGTTCTAGCTAACACCAGCTACAGCAGTTAGCCTACTTACTTACACTTAGCCACACCATCGCTAACTTCTCATTAAATGTCCTGACCATGCTCACGTTAAGCCATATGTTCTTAGAAGCAAAGTATTACTATATTTAATCACAAAAACAGCAAAACACACGTCACATTTTACTGCCCTGTTAAAATTTCATGTGTTTCCTGTTGTCTTGGGTGCTTTCTTGATGCTTTTCTATGATGCAGTGTAACAAATACTAGTGATTTTTTTCAATTCAGCCTGGTGGTGGGTAGCTTACTGATTGAAAATTTTCATCAGGTACGAGTTTTTTGTCATAATTGTTATACCGGTATGCCACAAATAAGCACAGATACTGCAATGTACAAACAGTGCAAACCATGCTAACGCTAACCTCTTTCGCTGAATGGCTGAGTCAGGGATGTTTTAGTCATGTTTCAAATAAAAAGGAAAAGCAGCAGACTCTCGATCATCTTCAGCTGTCTGGTCTGTTTCATTTGAAGTAGTTCACTTTGTTTTTGGGACAGAGTACATAAAGGAATGGCCGGTCTTTTGGGGTTAGCCTTAGCCTAACGTGTATACCAGATCCACTGTTACGGTTCAGTTTCCTCTCGTTCCATCTGAGAAGCAGCCTAATTCAGCCAGACGACACCATGGTCAGGGACCTACTGGTACCTGATGAACTTACCTAATAATAATTACGATACTAAAAATTTTGTTACATAATGAATTACATTTACATCGATCTATATAAGAGTTTAAGAGTTTAAGAGGTCTGAATTTCTGTTCCGGTTCTCTGGTGTCCATGCGTGATCAGGTAGGAATCCATGAAAACACTTTCTGTGGAAAATTAGTCCCGGAAAAAAAACCAAAAACAAATACACCAAAATACCATGGACTCAAGAATTCATCAAAACGTGTAAACATTTACTGACTTGGGTATTGAATTCTGCCCATAGGCTTCTAATTTAACCGTGTTTCGACTCATTCAGTTTCCTATTCTTTTTTAAGCACAAAACACAATGGCATTACTGTCTGTGGCAAAAGATCTTACAATATAAAGTGTGGCTTTAAGAAATGAGGTTGAAACCTCTAAAGTACTCCTTTTAAATTAAAGAAGAGGAATTTCAAAGCATACAGTATATGTCACCAGGGACTCTAGGAGAGTTACTGCTTCATTACTGGTCTTAGCAGCAAACATGCCTATTGACTGACAGCGCCAGTCCACAAGTGAACTTGAAAAGAAGTCACAAAAACCCATAATATGTGCACGGACCGGCTCAGAAACAGCTTTTCCCATTCTGTACTGTGTGTGTGATCTGACAAATCACGATGGCCAAACACTCAAATATAACACAAACACAGACACATCTGTCAGTCTCTACTAATCATCACAAGCAGACAAGCAGAATTACATATTGCATCACAATGAGGTCTGTCTTTATCAGGCAACGCACTGAAGCAGGGTTGTGTTAAATATGGAGGGATGGGCTCTGCATGCTCTCATACGCAGGCACAAACTGTTCCGAGTGGAATGCACCAACTTTATGATGCTGTGTTTGTTTATGTAGTTTTATCAATTTACATAGTTACATAATTTCTGCAGTGTTTATGCATAATGTGAACTGATTTAACGGCACCAATAGGAAACGGGCCCTTGTCCTAAAATAGCACCCGCTAGCTAAGAATGTCTGTATCTACGCCTCTCAGAATTGGATGCATTACAAGTGAGATGAACAAACAGATTGTTGAATAGATGGGTAGATTGTTAATAGAGCTATAGATAGATAGATAGATAGATACATAGATAGATAGATAGATAGGTAGATAGACAGATAGATACACTAAACACTGAAAAAATAATATTTAGTGGATACTTATTTCTAGTTGTACTTATTTCTGCACTGTCCTATTTGGGTATATATATATATATATATATATATATATATATATATATATATATATGCATATATGTGGACAAAAGTATTGGGACAGCCCTCCTAATTATTGAGTTCAGGTGTTTCAGCCACACTTATTGCTAACAGGTGAATGAAATTAAGCACTTAGCCTTGCAGTTTCGATAGATAAACACTGGCATCAGAATGAGTCGTACTGATGAGCTCAGTGACTGTAAACATGACACTGTCATAGGATGCCACCTCTGCCACAAGTCAGTTTGTGAAATTTCTGTCCTGCTAGATCTGCCCCGGACAACTGTAAGTGCTATTATTGTGAAAAGGAAGCACCAAGGAGTAATAACAGCTCAGACACGAAGCGCTAGACCACACAAACTCACAGAGCGAAGCTGCCAAGTGCTGAAGCCTACAGTACCTACCACTGGACTCTGGAGCAGTGGAAACCTATTCTGTGGAGTGATGATTCATGCTTCTCTATCTGTCAGTCTGATGGACGAGTCCGGGTTTGGCGAATGCCTGGAAAACGTTGCCTGCCTGACTGCATTGTGCCAACTGTAAAGTGTGGTGGAGGAGGGATGATGATATGGGGTTGTTTTTCAGGGGGTGGCCTAGACCCCTTAGTTCCAGTGAAGGGAAATCTTAATGCTCCAGCAGACCAAGACATTTTGGACAATTGTATGCTTCCAACTTTGTGGGAACAGTTTTCTGTTCCAGCATGACTGAACCCCAGTGCACAAAGCAAGGTCCATAAAGGCATGGCTGGGTGAGTTGTGGAAGATCCTGACTGGCCCTCACAGAGCCCTGACCTCAACCCACACTTTTGAACTAGGACAGAGATTACGAGCCAGGCCCTCTCATTCAACATCAGTGTCTGACCTACAAATGCTCTTCTGGATAAATGGGCAAAAATTCCCACAGACACACTGCAAAATCTTGTAGGAAGCTTCCCAGAAGAGTGGAAGCTGTTATAGCTGCAAAGGGGGGCCAACTCCATATTAATGCCTATGGATTCAGAATGAGTCATAAAAGGTACTATAGGTGTAATGTGTAAGTGTCTCAATACTTTTGTCCATATACATATATAAATATATGGACAAGAGGGCCTGTGTGTGTGTGTTTGTGTGTGTGTGTGTGTGTGTGTGTGTGTGTACTCTCTCTTACTGATGAGCAGGAGAACACAGATCTCCTCCCCCTCCAAGCACGTCATATGACACCATGCAGCAGAGTAAGCTCGCACGACGCAGGCCAGACAGCGCAGCTGGATCAGGAGGGGAAGGAGCTGAAGTTTAGGCAAGCACAGGTACACCCAGACACCCCCCCCCCACCACCACCACCACAGCGCCACACAATCAAAAACGAGCTTTATCTCCGTCTCTCACTCTCTGCCAGATTAAAGGTGATGTCAGGTAAAAACATCACCCACGTTAAGACGAGCTGGAATAAACTCTGGGTAATAAACTGGCTCCCTCCATCACTCGCTCCTGAACGCAGCCCTAATAAAAAGAGGATCTGTTTGTGACAGCATCATGGTGGGGCCAAATTCTCGGAGCCTGAAAGACCACCCCCTGTTCATAAGCATCAGCCTATTCGTTTAATATTATTTGACAGGAGTGATGAACTGCTCTCCTGACGACGGAGGGCTCCGAAGAAAGAACATTTTTATGAGACGCTGTGCCAGCTTCCCGTTCTCACTGCCTTCCCCAAACACACACCAAAATATCCCCAACGGAAAAAATCATCGATTCCAGCAAAAATGCCTTTTCTTGATGGCCAACACAAACAAAGGAACGCATAAAAACCCCGCTGAGCGATCGTTATTGACACGTCTAAAAATAGCACCTTCCCTTTTATTCTCGTTATTTATTTATTTCGCTGCAGACTCTCTCTCTCACTCCCTCTCTCTCCCTCTCCTCGCTCGCCCCCTCTCTCTTTACCCTCTCTCTCCCTCCTTCTCTCTCTCCTCTCTCTCGCTTTCTTTTCCCTCTCACTCTTCCTCTCTCTGCCCTCTTTTTCTCTTTCTCACCCTCTTTCTTTCTCTCCTTTCCCTCTTTCTTTCTTGTTCTCCCTCTCTCTTTCTCTTCTCTTTCACCCTCTTATTCTCCTTTTCTTTTATTCCTCTTTCTCTCTCCCTCTTTTTCCTTCTCACTCTTTCTCTTTCTCTCTCTCTCTCTTTACCCTCTTTCTCTCCCTCCTTTCTTTCTGTCTCTCTCCTCTCTCTCGCTTTCTTTTCCCTCTCACTCTTTCTCTTTCTGCCTTCTTTTTCTCTTTCTCACCCTCTTTCTTTCTCTCCTTTCCCTCTTTCTTTCTCGTTCTCCCTCTCTCTTTCTCTTCTTTCACCCTCTTGTTCTCCTTCTCTTTTATTCCTTTTTTTCTCTCTCCCTCTTTTTCCTTCTCACTCTCTTTCTCTCTCTCTCTCTCTCTCTCACCCTCATTCCTTCTCTCCTTTTTCTCTATAATTCTCTCTTTCTTTCTCCTTCTCCCTCTCTCTCTCGCCCTTTTCTCCTTCTTTTTATCCCTCTCTCTTTCACTCATTCTCTCTCCTTTCTTTCTGTCCCTCTCTGCACTTTCTCTCTCGCTCTCTCTTTCTGCCTCTCTCTCTCACCCTTTTTCTTTCTCTCCTTTCTCTCTCTCTCTCTTTGTTTCTCCTTTTCCCTCTTTCTTTCTGTTCTCTCTCACCCTCTTTTTCTACTTCTCTTTTATCCCTCTTTCTATCTCTCCCTTTCTCCTTCTCCCTCTTTCTCTTTCTCCCTCTCTTTTTCTCTCTCCCTCTTTTTCTCTCTCTCTTCATCTTTCTTTCTCTTCTTTCTCTCTCTTTCCTCCTCCTTCCCCATCTCTTTCTTTTCTCTCTCACCCTTTTTTTCTACTTCTCTTTTATCCCTCTTTCTCTCTCCCTCTTTCTCTCTTGTCTCTTTTTCTCTCTCTCTCCCTTTTTCTTTCTCCCCACCCCTCTCTCTCTTTTCCTCCCTCTCTCCCTTCTTCCCTCTTTCTTCCCCTTTCTCTCCTTCTGTCGCTTTTTGTCTCTCCCTCTCTCCTCCTCCCTCTCTCTCTTCCTCCTTCTCTCTCCCTCTTTCTCTCCTTCTCTCTCTCTCTCTCTCTCTCTCTCTCTCTCTCTCTCTCTCTCTCTCTCTCCTCAGTCTCTGTTCTTACACAGCTCCTGACACACACACATTTCCAAAATTTAGCATTCAGTTGCCTAGCAACGCTGGCCTCAAAGGGTGCTCGCCTGAAGACGGGGGCTGCCGTCTCCTTCTTTTTTAAGGAACAGCGAAAGAGAGGGAGGAAGCGTAAGAGGGAGAGAAAAAAAGGGCAGGGGAAATAAAGACAGAAAAAAGCAGAAGAGGATCAGCCTCTTCCTCTCGTCTCATCCAGACCGGATTCCTCGACGGCGGAGCAGCTCGTCTGAGCACGGGCTGATTGCATAATCAGCGGCGCTCGTGTCCAGCAGGGGGTGAAAAGGAAAGAGGCTGCGGTCTCATTTCGTATGTGCAGAGGGGCGCGGGCGATAGCCGCCAGCTAAAAACGCTCATTTGATGAGCTTCACTAGTCTCTTTTGGTCAGGCTGCAAATTGACCTCCTGGGCGAGTAATCTCTGTGGAGGAGCTGAATTACAGAGTGAGAGACAGTGTGGACTGTCATCTACTCTGTGCTCAGGGGTGCAATATCACTGCAGTCTGATCACTGTATGAATTAGAGATCCAATAACTCACTCAGTTAAAGGCCCTGCTTGACTCTGTTAAGCTAACTGGAAGATGGCATGGAAGGCTGTGTTTGACTCATCTGCCAATCAGCAGTCTGTGAGCAGCGTACACTACAAGTACACACTGTTCCAGACCTTTTTCTCTCGCATACCACTGTGACAGAATAAAAGTCTTATTAACAATCACTAATACTAGGGGTTAGCATTATGGCTATATTCACCGGTACTCGATAAATTACATCACAATATGCTTTTCTAAGCGTATCGTGGACATCATGTACTTTACCTCTTTCTGCACGCCCCCTAGCGGCCATTCTGCTGGTGTCGTGGATATTTTTTAATTTATATAATAAAATAAAATGTCTTCCCCCATGTTTGTGCTATCAGATGAACTAGGACACTGTTGGCTCTTTGTGACTCTGTGTTGAGCTGCTAGTGAGCTATGAGGGGAGAGAGGGGAGGGGTGAGAACCTCCTGCTGTGAGTTCATTCTAGACATCAAATTATCGAGAACAGCATTCAAAATAGCATCTAAACACAACAAACACGACTTGCTCGCTCAGCTTTGAAGAAAAAAATCAAATTTGCTTCCAGGTTTGTACATCATACACATTTCCATCAAAATATATTCCATCAATGTCATTGAAGGGAAAAAAAACATAGTTCAAGTGAGGGACCAAAACAGGTATACAGAAATAAATAAACTCAATAAAAATAATTCAGAAAATGAAATATTGTTATATGTATCTCATATCGTGGTATTATATTTTTATGTCAGCTGTGCCAAACTAATTCCAAAACATTGGTCAAACTACACTTATCCAATTTACAATGTATTCAAATAATAATGGATAATGTCCGTTTTGTACAATGCATCTCAATGATATCACAATGTCACAATGTATTGTTACATCCCTACTAATAATAATCTATAAAACTTTTTGGGTTCTGCTCAAAATGAGCTAAAATTGTCTCTACTGAAACAGTCACTACTGAAACAGTCACTACTGAAACATTTGGCAAATAGAGGCAGAACATAATGAAGGTACAGAGTCACTCAAAGCAAAAAGATTTTAGTCTGAAGTCCAAGTCAGTTAAAAGTTCAAAATGGGTTTTGAACTCAGTGAAGCAATTCAACAGAAAGATTCATATAAACGGTAAAACATGCCGACACTGTTGCTCTCACTGGTGATGAAAATTGGAAGCTCGGTTCACATGATTTTTATGTTCACATGCCTTCACATCATAAAGAAATAATGTTACTGAATTACTGAAAGTTATACATCCATTCCGATGACGCTTATTGTATAGCTATAACACAAGGCTTTGCTTTTAAATGGAAAAAAAAAAAAATCTTTAGGGCACATATACTGTCAGAAATAAAGGTTCTGTGCAGGTACATTTTTCATTCATCATGGTAGAAACAATGTAAATTTACCTTCAAAGGTACAATAATGGTTTTAACATCGAACTGAGCACTTTAAATACGTTTTTCTCAGGGAAAATTTGTATTGTATTTGTATATATTTGTAAATAAGCTAATGTTTTAAAACAGAATAATAGAATAAACTTTCACTGGAATATAGTACAATTATGTTCCCTGACTAAAGGTGCTGAGATGTACCCTTGAGACAACAACCACAGTGACAAGAGGGGTACCACCCCAGTGACAGCTGAGTACCTCTTTTTGGAGAGTGTAAGACAAATACGATGAATCGCGATTAACTGCACTAAACCTCTACATTTACCGAACCTACTTTCTGACTTCTTCACTCTCTGTATGTCCTCTTGGCCTCTACACTTTCAGAAAAAAGGTAGTAAACTGTCACTGGGGCAGTCCCCTCTTGTCATGGGGGTGGGACCCTCAAAGGTACATCTCATGACCCTTTAGTCAGGGAACATAATTGTTCCATAATCCACTGAAATGGTATTTTCTAAGTTGTACTGACTCCACACACCCCGTCTCGTCTCCAGGCTTTTTATTTTACTGTTCTATTTTAAAACATTTGGTTATAAAAAGGTACAAATCTGTACTTTTCACCTGGAAAAACGTATTTAAGGTTCACAACTGGACCCTAAAACCACTGTTGTACCTTTGAGGGAACATTTACATTGTTTGTACCTTGATGAATGAAAAACATAACTGCACAGAACCTTTATTTCTAACAGTGTACGCAACTAAAAAACTAAAAAATAATGATCACTGCCGGTTGTGGCTGTGTTTTTTAATTCAGTTTATATATGTTGAAGCCTCGTGGCACCTCTAAGGAGCGTACCTGCTTTGTTCTATCCCTCTGTCGCCTCCTTCATCCCTCACTCTGTTTACTTTATCTTTCTCTCTCCCTCGTCTCTTCTGCTGCACATGTCTGGCGAGCGCCTACAGCCACTCTACAGAGTTTTCTCTTGTACAAAGGCCAAGTTTACTTCACTGAGCTTATAAGTTTGAAGAGTCCGTGTGACTACTGTTTGCCTCCTAATTTACTGCCATAATCCAAAACACACACACACACACACAGAGCGAACACTCCAACCAGCAGCACTCAGACAGAAGCCAAGACAGACGATGTGCCTTTTTTTGTGCGGTTTCTCTTCTCAGGCTTGACTTTCACAGTGGGATAAAAATGATACGGCTGTGATGCAGCAGCGCAGGCGTTTCTCTCACCTGCTCGAGGCGGCTCTATAGTGTGGTTCTCGATTCCATCCTGCATCAGCTTACGTCTGGACCAGTCAGGGCTAACATCTTCAGCCGGGTCTGTCCCTGAAGGCTCTGTTTCTGTGAGAGGAGCGAGAGAGAAGAGACTCAATCTGCAGTCGTGTGCAAAAGTTTGAGAACAAACATAAATATGACATTTTCCTGCACATTTTAGCGACACTTTCAATTTCTTTATCATAAAAAATAAGACATAAAATATAAAATGTACTATAACATTTTCACAAGGCACATTTTGTGTTGAGATTTTAGAAGTGTGCTCTCTGCTGAGGATGTGCATTATTTTTACTTTGAAAAAAATCAACAATACATTTAATACATGATTTGACTGGGGTACCCAAACTTTTGCATATGGCTGTGTATGAGAGCATTCATGAATGGATAAAGAAGCAAATAACTACAGAAGTGCTAATACACGAATACGAAGGTCAAATTAACCCTTGACATTTCAGTTATTATGTATGATTTTATACTTTTTAGGTTACACATTTAATAAGACATGTAATAAAATAATAATTACACTATTACATTTACTTTCAATTTACATTCTTCATCAATTGGTTAAAGTTTCAGACTTTCAGACTTTTCCATCTGTTTCAGTATCAAGAAATTATACAAATTGGGGAAAAATGGTATTTATGGAAGTTCAGTTATTGCATTTGGTTTTCTATACTACTCAAATATAATGTAATTAAATATCAATTACACAATTATGTTTTCAGCCTGTTTATATTCTTTATCAACAAGTTTGAGTTTCTACCACTGACATTCTTGGAAGATCATTTATTACATTTGGTTTTACATGTTATTCAAATTTAACTGTGTAATTAAACATATAATTAAATAATAACTACACAATGGCATTAAATTCAATTTACTTTCTTTATCGATCGGATCAAGTCTCAACACTTCCATCTGTTTCAATATGAAGAAATTACAAAAATGGGGAGAAGAATTGTTTTTATGGAAGTTCAGTTATTACTTTTGGTTTATGTACTATTTAAATAAAATGTAATTACATATCTATTACACAATTATGTTTTCATTCTATTTACATTCTTTATCAACTGGTTTGAGTCTCTGCTGCTTGGAAGATCAGTTATTACATTTGGTTTTACAAGCTATTCAAATGTAATTGTGTAATTACGCATGTAATTACATACATATTTAAATTATGACAACACAATTGCATTTACATTCAATTTACATTCTTTATCGATCTTTATCGAAGTCTGCACTTCCAACTTTCTGACTTTTACATCTTTTTCAATATCAAGAAATTATACAAATGAGGGGAAAATGGTATTTATGGAAGATTGGTTATTACATTTGGTTTTACATACTACTCAAATATAATGTAATTACAAAACAATTACACAATTATGTTTACATTCTGTTTACATTCTGTTTGCATTCTTTATCAACAGGTTTGAGTCTCTAACACCAACATTCTTGTAAGATCAGTTCTTACATTTGGTTTTTCATTTTTGGATAGTGTTCAAATGTAATTGTGTAATTACACATGTATGTTTCAATATCAAGATATTACACAAATGGGGGAAGAATAGTATTTATGAAAGTTCAGTTATTGTATTTGGTTTCATATACTACTCAAATATAATGTAATTATGTAACTAACACTTTACATTCTTCTTTACACTTTACAAAAATTATATTTACATTCTGTTAACATTTTTTATCAACAGATTCGAGTCTCTACTGCTGGCATTCTTGGAAGATCAGTTATTACATTTGGTTTTACATACTATTCAAATGTAAGTCTGTAATTACACATGTAATTACATATATAATTACATAATAATAAGTACACAGTGGCATTTACATTCAATTTGCATTCCTTATTGACAGGTTTGAGTCTACATGCCTGACTTCCTGACTTGATGTTTTAATCTCAAGAAAGGACAAACATGGCAAAAAAAAATATTAAGAATGGCATTTGCTTCCCCAAAATTAAACACAACAATAACTTATTCAATTCAGATCATTATAAAATATCTTACAAGCACAAATTTGGTATAGATTTACAGTGTAGAATCTGCAGTTTCAACAGTCTCTGTTTTTAATGAGCTACGAGTGAGAAATGATACTAAATCTAATTACACCATGGTTTTGTTATCACTGGTGATAACTGTGATTCCTAAAAGTGAACAAGTATACAAGAACACTAAGAAAACCCAACATGTTTTAGCTCTTGTGGGTGCTATAAACTACTATGAGGCTTAATAATCAGGCCCTGTTATCCTGAAACAAAGAAGAGACAAGCATTTGAACAGGATTCACACATTACATTATGAAACCGTTCACACTGTACTCACAGCACAGATGCATCTTTTATTTTGCTGTGTGAAAAATGTGCATCCATCTGCTTGAAAAAGCTTTTGACTGCGAGTAGTATTTCCATCTATGCTCTGACTAATTTGACTCATCAAGTCAAGAGGAATAAAAAGCACAAGGCAAATATTGTAGCTTCGTAGTGGGCGTGAGTCACTTATATTCTGTCCCTGGCTGATTCACTCTGGCACTTTGAATCACTGTGCCATGTATTATGACAGTAAGTCCCGGTTTGCTTTGGACACAAATCAATGAGTAATCACACGGTAATATCAAGTAATTACCGTTAAACATTATGACACGTTAAATCGATAGGTAATTTCTCCAGGGTAGATTTATTTGTTTAAATGACTATGACCTTGGAACTGAGCAATGGATAGATTATAAACAACTAAATATAGCTAACTTGGTGCTGCAAGAAATGGTGGCATATTAGGTTGCACGCATTTTCCTAGCTGTCAAAAAGCGCAGCTTTTTTGGACGGGGATTTGTGTTTCAGTGGCATGTGTTTTGAAACTGAGCTCAGGCTTAAGCAAACAGGCTTAAATATGCATTCATCAAGGTAATGAGCAGATGTTGCCCGTCTGGAGCAGGGATGACCAGCCAGGCCTAATTTTGTTTCTTTCCCAGTTGTCAGTATACCTGAACAAGGAAGTCTGCGTTCTACAAATGTCAGTTACCTGGATTAAGAGTGCAGAAATCCATGGGAACTGGCTGGTGGTGCTTCACAGGGCTGTCAGATGTGAAATCAAATTCAAATTTTCCTTTGTTTTTTGTCTAATTTTCAATTAGAGGTGGGCAATATGGCAAAAATATAACTTCAAGAAATTTTCACGATACATGATATGTCACTATATTTATTTTTTAGACATCTGATCAGCTGGAACTGAGAAAAAGAGCATGTAGTGCTACATTTTGGCATGTGTTGCACTAAATGCAGTTAAATTGGACTAAATTTGATGTCTTTAGAATGAAACTAGTCCTGCATTTGGTCAGTTTACTACAAATACTGACCTTATCCACAATATGTTCAGAAAAGCATATTGTACTGTGACATTTTTTATCATGATAACCATACATATTGTCATATTGCTCAGCCCTATATTCAGATATATTCGTACACATTTTCTAAACTACTTATTCTTCTGGGTTGCGGGGCCGGTGGGTTGGGGGTGCTGGAGCCTATCCCAGCAAACATTGGGCAGAAGGCAGGACACGCCCTGGACATGTCGCCAGCTCATCGCAGGGCAGACATATACGTATACACTCATATCTAGAGACAATTTAGCATGCCCAGCCTGACTGCATGTCTTTGGACTGTGCAAAGGGTACAGTTTGTTCTTTTATCCGTATCTGTTTAATGATCATTAGGTGGCTGTTCTTTTTTGCTTTTGTGCTTTTTTTCCCTTTTACAGTCCCATCGATTCATCTGAGGGGCAGAGGGACACGGCGGTGGTCGCTCTTGGCCAAGAACTTTGTAACTTTGGACTGTGCAAACACACGGGGTGAACATGCAAAATCCGCACAGAAAGGACCCTGGTTGCCCAGCCGGGGAACCGAACCCAGGCCCTTCTTGCTGTGAGGCAACAGCGCTACCCACTGCACCTGCTTAGGCCCAGAAGAAAAATTTTCACTGACTGACTGACTGACTGACTGACTGACTGACTGACTGACTGACTGACTGACTGACTGACTGACTGACTGAAAGAAAGAAAGAAAGAAAGAAAGAAAGAAAACTGGCCAAAACCAGGCTTGTACAGTCTTGTTTTGCGAAGAAAATAAGCAGCATACATAACTGCAGTACACGCCAGATTTCCAAATAAATGTCTCCTAAATCTCCTAAATCCACCAGGGGACGCTCAGAATAACAAACATTGTTAAAATCAACTGAAAAGTCCAAAATTTAAACCAGTGATTCTCAGCCTGGGGGTTAATGGTTGTCGAAAAGGACATCTTTGAGAATGACGTCCTTAAAATCCCCACACCAGCCACAGCTTGTTATCATTATCAGCTAAAGACAGTGGCTGTGAGGTTTATAAGAAAGAGTCTGTAACTGTGATAGCTGTTATAAAAGATGAATAAATCTGAGCTATAAAAGATCCACATACGCTACACTGGTTTGTCAGAAAAAGTGTAAAGCAGATCATTTGGTTACCTCACACAAGAATGCATTTCTGTCCATTAATGTCCTGTTATTTTCATACAACTCTAAATAAAGCCAGAATCAATCATTGTATATTTATGGTCAGTAATGGTATTTACTTTGGTCTGTTCAGTAGCGGTCATGTCTGATAATGTTGCTAACAAACCAGCATGGAATTACGAGGTAGCTTTAAATATTCAGATGGGCTTGTTTTATGTTCAAATGTGCATTGTTTACATTGCACTTAACAAACACTGAAGGGCTGAATTTTATTCAGTGTTTTAGGATTGGACAGGCAATCTTGAATAGAGATGTAGCGGGGCTCCCGTGTGGGGCAACCACTCGGTGGCCTCACTGTCTAGAGTTTGATCCCCGATGATGCCACAGCCATCCATAAGCAGGAGCCCACAGCATAACTGGTCTCACTCTCTCTGGGTGGACAGGACCAAATCATCGGATAACTCTAAGGAAGACGCTAACTGCTAGTTGCGTTACATCAGCTAACAGATGCCTGTCAGCTGACGTAACATAATTAGCAGTTAGCGTTCTGCTCCCTCCATTACTCAATGCGGTGCTAGCCAATGCAGGCATCCGTTAGCTGATGTAACCCGATCAGCAGTTCCTGTCTGCTCCAGAGCTATTCAATGACTTGGTTTTTCAAATTGAGATCCAGTGATGTTGTAATTGGAAAAGATGCTTTACTTAATTGCAGAAAAGAAGATGCATGTGCCAGCCCTCAGCCTCCCTGCCTGGTACCACTGTGTGATGAGGGAGATCTAACAAGCGGGTGGAATTTGTCACAACTGGCAAAAATAAATAAATAAAGAAAGAAAGCAAGAAAATCAGGGATATTCATGTTAATATATCTAATAAATCTTCATTTTAAGAATGCACACACTGTGCGAGAACATTTTTATAAAACTTTCATCTTTAAGAGAAGAGAGCTCCACTGTTGTTTCAGATCTGACAGGTGTCTCGGTCCATCCTTCCACTGTGAGAAGACAACTCAGTACTATGAGTCTAAAAGACACCAGCCTCACTGGTTTTGTTTACATGCAACGATTTTTGCCAATCTGATTGAAAACATTCTGATTATATAAGACTGAGGTGTTTATATGTTCACTATATGTAGTGTGCATGTAAAATCTCCAGTTACATGCACACTACAAGTAATCCGATCCAAAATGATGCACATGCGTAAAGTACCGCTTAGTGTAGACGTTACCATGACAACCAGCATCCAGTCAGCAAGAAGCTGTAAGCAGTGCTTGTGTTTTTAATTGCTTTAAAATGATGTCAGACTCAGGAAAATGTACTTCACGTGTATTTATTAAAGAAGGCCAAGAGGAAGACGTCGTGATCTGAGACACTTAAGCTCGTCCCACCACCGTCTTTTGAAGCTCAGAGCATAAACTTTGTCTCCTCTGCAGTCCAGTTTCTGCTCCTCCATGTAGAACGTTATAAACTTTGACTATGACGCGAATCACATGCGCAGAACGGACTTAAACTTTCTGATTGGGAATGTAGTCAGATACAGGCGTTTACATGTTTATTATTCTTCTATTTAACTGATTATTTATAGGATTACTCACCTCCTTCAGTCGGATAGAGATTGTATTCCCAGTGGCCTCAATCAGACTAATTCTGACTGAGGTGTTTACATGTTTACATTTCTATTCGGATTGAGTTATTAGACAGACTATTAACGGATTATTAGGCTGCATGTAAACATGCTTGGTTTATGCGTTGTAGAAAATACAACTCTAAGACTGAACTTCATAGCTGTAACTGAAATAAAGTTAATACTGAGGCTTCTGTATACACACTAAACACTAAAGTTAATACTGAGGCTTCTGTATACACACTAAATACTAAAGTTAATACTGAGGCTTCTGTATACACACTAAATACTAAAGTTAATACTGAGGCTTCTGTATAATTTTCTGTTAAGTACGTTTCCTATTTTTTTCTACCATCATTTTAAGAAAAAATAACACTTCTATCACACTCACAACGTCATTAATGTAACTCATTTTGATTTACATCAGCAGGAAATTCCAGTCTGATTTCTGGATGAAAATCAGAGCTAATATTTTTTCCCACTGCGCTTAAATGAGACATCTGGATGACTTATTGTTGTAGTTAGGTAACTTCATACATCAAGACGATGACAGCGTGATAGTATATCTGTCCCTTGAAGTCTTTATACACTGCTTTTGACTCTGTGCGACTGGACGGTAGTTAAAACCAAACCCTTATCTGTGTTTCTGTCTCTCTCTCTCTCTCTCTGTCTCTCTCTCTCTCTACAGGACAGGCTTTATTTGGACGTCCATTTTGCAGAGCTATATATGGAGAAACTCAACAGCGTTTTTTACTACCCTCCATCATCGCGCATGGAAAATAAAAATGAAGCATGGCTCTAATGCCACACACAGAGATGAGTGCGTCTGTGGCAAGGCAGGTATATTTACTTGCTGAGTGATACACTATGGTAAGAAAAACAAAAGAGAGGGTACAGCGAGAGAGCGAGGGGGAGGGGGAGGGGAGCCGGGAACAGTTTGTTCTTTTGTTCGTATCTGTTTAATGATCATTAGGTGGCTGTTCTTTTTTGCTTTTGTGTTTTTTTTTCCCTTTTACAGTCCCATCGATTCATCTGAGGGGCAGAGGGACGCGGCGGTGGTCGCTCTTGGCCAAGAATGGCAGCGCGCGGCGTCTTTCATGTGGGAGGCGTGAAGAGAGCGCGGCCCTGGGCCATATGCAAGTCAAATGAGCCCTGTCAGCGTTAGCGACGCCGCGCGGCGCACATCACACGCATAATAAGCATACACTCTTAAAAGGTTCTTCGGGGGGTTCTGTGGATGATTAATGATTCTACGTAGAACCACTTCCAGTGAAAATCTGAGTTTGAAGAAAGGCTCCGTGTGGCTTCTGAGAGTGTTTAAACGTTCTTTATGTCTTAGCAGGTTGAAGGTTCTCTCCAAGTAAGGCTCTTGTAGTACTGTGTAAAAGTCAGAGGCCAACACTAATCTGTTTAATTTCCAGTTAAAACAGCCATTATATATCATGGTTTTCAGTATTTAGCATGTCTAATTACAGCTTCTGTTCTTTTCAGAAGACTTGTCTTCAGTTTTCAAAGGAATCTGCAGGGATATTTTTCCACACTTCAGCCTTTGAAGTTCAGTCTCAGAAGTTGGTTGCATTTTCTGCTTCTCAAATCCAATTAATTGCATGGGAACAAGATAATTAAGTCGTGGCCATGACTTAGTAAGGCATGGGAATGAGATCCTAATGCGTGCCCACAACTTAGTAAGGCACGGGAACGAGATCGTAATGCATGGCCATGACTTAATAAGGCATGGGAACAAGATAATTACGTCGTGGCCATGACTCAGTAAGGCATGGGAATGAGATCCTAATGCGTGCCCACAACTTAGTAAGGCACGGGAACGAGATCGTAATGCATGGCCATGACTTAGTAAGGCATGGGAACAAGATGATTACATCGTGGCCATGACTCAGTAAGGCATGGGAACAAGATCCTAATGCGTGCCTACAACTTAGTAAGGCATGGGAACGAGATCGTAATACATGGCCATGACTTCGTAAGGCATGATCTCATTCCCAAGCCTTACTAAGTCATGGCCATGACTTAATTATCTCATTCCCATGCCTTACTAAGTCATTGCCATACATTAGGATCTCATTTCCATGCATTGTTTATACAGGATATCACCAGTGGGGCTCTGTACATAAGTCCATATAACTTTGCTCCACATCTCAGATGTCCAGTTTTAGTGCCATGTCCTTCTTTTGGTCTATTACCTTTTCTCAGTAAGAGCTTCTTTACAGCTACACATCCTTTCAGACCCATAGCACTGAGTCGTCTTCTCACAGTGGAAGGATGGACAGAAACACCTGTGGATGTTTTCAGATCTGAAGCAGCTTGATTTTCTCCTCTCTTTTAAAGAGGAAAGGTGCTGTTTATCTGATGTGGACAGTTTTGGTGTCTACCAGGTCTTTCAGGTGGCTGACAAATGAAAAAAGTTCGGACAGCATTTGTATAATAATTCCAAAATAGTCATAGACTCACAGATGCACAGGTGCGTTAAAGCGCATGGTCTTCTTCAGTGTGCTAATAGCATTCTAGCTACCAACCTACTAAATAGATCTACTCATTGCAGAAACCACCCACTTAGGATGTCATTAAAGCAACTCAGAAGCGTTGATAAAGACCCATAATTGACCAATTACAGAATACAGTAAGATAAGATAAGATAAGATAAGATAAGATAAGGTAAGATAATCCTTTATTAGTCCCACAGTGGGTAAATTCTCAGTGCTACAGCAGCAAAGCAATAGCAAGGCACTCAAGAAAAAGAAAAGAAGTAACAAGAAGAGAATTAACAAGCAAGTAATTAACCTTATTAATTACCTAACAAGGTTTTTACAGTTTGTTACTTGTTACTTTATAGACAATATATATAACACTAAAAGTAAGAAATAAATTGGTTGTTAGGAACCTTATTTTCTTTTCAACTTTGAGTCTCTTTGAGTCACAGTGGATTATCTTATATCTAATCTCAGAAATACCCCCTTTACGCACATGTGAAAGAAATGCGTAAGGCAGCCGAGGTGAGTTTAGGTAGTTGCTTTCATAAACTCTGTTGGGTTTTGTTGGGAGTCACAACTGTAACTGGTTGGTTTAAGATTGGAAGGATGGAACAAACAAAAAAAACAGTGTACAAAAGTAAAAAGTGGACAAATTACACACTGATAGATTTAATATTGAACTTAGTGTTGTTCTTTTGTGTAATTGTCTGTTAAATATATGCTTCCTGAGGCTGAGTAACTTGTACATATTGTACTTGTACTTACTTAAACGGCAACTTTGACTGCAAGTTGCAATCAAATTCCACCAATTTTACAACATGTTTGCATAATTCATTGAGATGTAAACAAAGTCATTCAGAATGTTTTGATGACAAATATTTCACTCTAGAGAAACTTACTATGATTTATTTGCAATGGTGGTGGAACCAGGGGTCGTGATCATGATGCCTACGATATAAATGTAGCCATTTTATTTATATTTACCAAAAATATCATAAAACAGTGTATCAGACATCAGGCAGCAAATTCATGCCCATTTTATGTAATGACTCGAGGTGAGGTTTTAAAGGTGGATGTCTGGTTCCTATCACCACCACTGTGAACAAATCTGACTCTGTACGTTTCTCTAGAGTGAAGCATTTCACATCAAACCACTCTGGAAAATGTACAGGTCTCATCATTTGTATAGATATTTATGAAAAATAGCTGGAATTCCCATTTCTCTGACTTTTGCACAGTACTAAGTTCAGGTTCTGCCATGTAAGCAGGAAGAGTCTTTGCTCTTCTAAAATGCATATTCATTTGATATTTCACGGATATTCATTTGATACAGTCGTTGCTCAATTTTTATACTTCAATAAGCAGAAAGTGACTCAGAAGGAATGGAAAGTTATTCTGTATTATGACTTAAAACAGGATCATCATTTATATGACATACGTTACGTTCGGAAGGTAATCTTTCCCACTGTGTCTGAGTTTGAGACAAAAAAGGTGATCTCAAGGCAGCACTGAAGGCCAGTTTGTACGCAGGGCACCACACACTTAGGTGGACAGACTGCCTGGTGTGAGCCATCGATGTACTCGTGGATTACAGGGTCTCAGAAAGCTTAAATAGGACATGCAGAAAGTATGATGATAATTTACTGTCCAAGCTGCAAGCACTGTCTCATTAGGCTCATGCACCGTGGCTAGAGGTGGGCAATATGGCAAAAAAGTTTTCATCATACATGTTATGCCACACTATTTAATTTTTTTGACACCTGGTCAGTTGAAATGGACGAAGAGGAACCAGTAGTGCCGCATTAAAAAATATCTTTTGCACACTGCATGGCTCTAATTCCAAGGCCTAATTCTGTTCTCTTTGTAACTAAACATGCAGTTCAGTGTTCCTATGATATCCATGATATGCTCAGAAAAGCATATTGTGACATACAGTGACATAATTTTTCACGATAACGATAAGTATTGTCATATCGCCCACCTCACGACTGATCTCAGAACATGGTTTTTGATGTAAAGAGAGAAAATCTAACATTAATACTCACAAATGCAAAGTTTGCCAATTTGAATGATAAATATATGTTGATTTGATGAGTTTTCAAGAGATTTTACGAACTTTTCATGTTGGAATGGGGGTTGGGGTCCTGCTGCCAACAAGAACTGTGAAGAATTTTCCTTCTACAACAGCCTTTATTTGGCCGATCCTTAGATGTACTATTGCTTTGGTGTATTTATGAGCCAATCAGATCTAAGATAACATTTTCCCAAAGATACAATACTGTGCAAAAGTTAAACTTTTAATTTATGCAATTTCTTCAATTTCTTCAAGACATTAAGTTATTTTTTTAGGATATATTTCTCAGGAGATTAGATATAAGATAACCCACTTGCAAAAGAAAAGAGAAAGTCAGTGAAAAAACAGGAGTTTCCAAAGAATTAGGGAAAGCTACAGAGAAAATGAGACTCCTAACAACCACCTGGAAGACCTGGGAGACCACCAATACTGTCCCCATCAGATAAAGAGCACTAAAAGCTTCCATCTTTGAGAGAAAATCAAGCTCCACTCTTCCTTCAGATCTGAAAAAGTCCACTTCTGTCCATCCTTCCACTGTGATGAGACAACTCAGCACTATGAAAATGTTCAAACCAAACAAAGAAGCTGCTGGTGTTCTCAGAACAATGGTTTGCCCACCCAAGAGTCCAGACCTCAACATCACTGAATGTGCTTAAGTGGATCATCAGAAGCAGAAAATGCAACCAACTTCTAAGACTGAGCTTTGGAGGCGTGGCAAAGAGTGACCTTTATTATCATATTTAGTTGTTGACGCTTGTGTGGAATTTCTATATATGTTATATGTTTACTATATATGTTACTTATATGTCGCTGCTTTTGGAAGAAAACCTTATGTCTCCATTTTTGTTGTTTTTCAGTTTTTGACACAGTTTCAAAGTGCCTGTTACTCTGTTACTGTAAATTTAATGGTAAATGGACCAAAAGAAACGACCCAAAATGACTTGGACAAATGTCTGGTTCAGTTGACTTACATTAAAAGTAAAGTAGGTTTTTTCCTTCTACTGTAAAGTTACCTTTTTGGAGATACCAGGTTTTCTTCCGACAACAGCGATATGTTTACTATTTTTTTTTCCTGAAAAATATATCACTGAAAAATAAAATATTGCACTTAATTGCTGATCTTAGTGGAAATTAAATAAATGAAGGGTGAATTTTGCACAGTACTGTATTTGAAGCAGGAAGTCATTTACTCTGGTTTTAAATGTTCCATATGGTGTTTTCAGATGCTACTGCCACATGCTTAACTACAGTTAAGCTCTTTTATTCAGGTTTTATGCTTAATGAAAATTTTCAGCTTAACTACGCAGCTATCTAAGGCCGCGCTGGTCCGGACTCGTGAGACCGGTTACGGTTTCTTTTTCCATCTTTCCATCAGCGCTAAATCAGAATCAGGAAATACCCAAGAATACAAACGAATGGCTAACTGCTAACAGGCTAATAATCATGCACACACCACCACCACAAAATACGTTTGATTCTGTCTGTCACTCAAACTCCAGTCTCTCAGCTGCCGTCATCTTCTTTATCCTCTAAGTGGGTGTTATTTGAGCATCTGCTACTGAAACACCTTGTACCGCGGTGGGTTTCACCTGTAGCCGGATAACTAGCTACATTAGCATTAGCATCGCGCAGCAGGGTACAACTCAAAGCACCACAGAACAGTTCTATTTTTTATCTTTCTGTCATTTCAGTTTTCAAGACTTTATCATCTCTATCTGTGATAACAGAGCAGCGGTGAGTCAAATCAAACCTTCACTGGGGTGTTTGGATCTCTTCAGCTATGCTAAGTTAACTAGTAGAGAGGAGGCTAACATTAGCTTAGCTAGGAGGCTCCAGTGAATAGCTACGTCATTAAGCCATCCCAATGAATGGTTCTACAGCCCGAGTACGGTTAGCTAACCATGCGTTCCGTGTTGAACCGTGTCCATGTGGGAACGAAACAGGAACGATTACCCTCTGTGTTCTGAACCGTTCGGCCCTGCAGTGGAAAAGAGGCCTAACATTTTTCTAGCGTTAACCCCTTAAAATCCCAGGCTTAACACATACTAAGTCTTATTATTCAGTAATTACAGGGACTTCATGGTGGAGGTTTATGCAGTAGAAAGGTTTCAGGAGCACTGCTGCCAGGGCTAGATACTCAACGGTACTGATAAATGGAGACTTTCTGTTCCAGAAAGACACTGAAACATCAAAAGAGAGCAAAGTTTTATGAGCGGTGAAGATTTCTTTGTTCAATAACTTTCAAGCTGTCTGAAAACTAAGCCCCTGTAGATGGACGAATTGGTCTGCTGCACAGTTACTCCGACCCCTTGATCCCTGTCAAGACGTAACAGGTGAATGGTGGGAACCAGATGGTGGGGTCAGCATCAAGCGACACTCCATACTAGAACGCAATCATTAGTTGTAGACAAAGAAGTATGGCAACAGCTTGCATCAGGATTTTTTTTCTCTGGTCAGTCTAATCAGACAGACAGAGAGGAAAGTGGACGCTGGCTTCAGATGTAGCCACTGGCGCAGTACAATACGTTCCCTTTGGTGTCGTCTGAAAGGAGACATATTGCACTCTTTTTGTCCAGTCTAATATAGGTCCCTCTGCTCTTTGAAAGACAATAACGAAGAGCATAAAACAAATTACACCATAATTCAGTCTTTGTATCATGTGTTTGATCCTGGCACTGACTCTGTGAAGAAGCTACTGGCTGTCTAAGTAGAGGGGGTGGAGTAGGGGGTTTGGCTTTGTGCGGTGGTGGAGAGCTGAACAGTGGCTGCTGTAGAGCACAGTGCAGAGACCATATATGTTTGACTTTTTAAGTTTGTTCATGCTAAAAGGCCAGAGCCAATCACAGAGTCATTAACATGTGCCGGTCAAGCAACCATTACACAGCAATGTTTAATGAAGCAACTTTTCAATTCCTTGTACTTTTGTTTTACATCGTAGCCCTGCTAAGCTGAGGCTAATTTCTGCTAGCATTGTGATCTGTATTTCTTACAATAGCATGAAGCTAATGGTGGTGAATTTTAACATTTTATGGCAGCTCTCAGGTTAAATTATAGACATTTGAAACTCATAATAAGAGACATATTCTTTAAATTCTTTAAATCCTTCATGAAAGATTTAAACCAGATAATTATAAAGGAGGAGACTGGTCACTGGTTGAAGTATGAATAGGAAAGCATGTAACGCTCAACATGCCCTCTGTTTGTGGAGAAAGACCCACCCTTCAATAAAAAGAGCTAATCAGCTTGCTGTTTAAGCTGTGAGCCGGAAAGCCCAGCTTGTTGTGGAGTAGTGCAGTAGCCAGAAAAACCCCAAAAAACATGTGTTTTCTGTGTTACTGAGCCAAATGCTACGCACTATTTATGCTGTGTTTATCAGTTTTTACCAGCGATTTCAAATATGTTTTTAAAACGGTAATTTGACCTTGAGTTTGAGTATTTTTGTCTCTCTCCATTCAAAGAGACAGGAATCTGGTCTTGTTTGGCTGGAAATAACTGTCCAGTGGCATTGCAAAGATGGCCACCAAGTGAACAGATTTTCCTAGAAGGATTTTGTTTAACTTTAAATTCAGTCTCGGACTGTTACCGGAGCCTGTTAGTTTAGCTAAATGCACAATTTACTCTTGTCAGGAAAGAATATGGTCCAGTTTGCCCCCGAGAGTCTGTTGAATCGGTCACTAATACAGTTTAATGTTAGCAATATGTGACATCACAGTTTAACACAGTCCTGTCGCTCAGAGACGTCTGTGTTAAAGCAGCAGCTGCGGTGGTGAAAGTCTGAAGGCTGGCTTTATGGGCAGAGTTCTCAGAGTTTTTCAAATTTTGAAAAAGGGTCATTATTTAGACATAATCGTTATTTTGAGATACTATGTTAACATTTCGAGAAAATACACAATTATGTTGAGATACTAAATCATTATTTAGAGATATTATGTCATTACTTAAAAATAGTCAGTCATTATGTTAAGATCCTAAGTAAAAATTTTGACATACTGCTGCCAGGGTCCAAGGGTAAAAAAGAACATAAGTCATTATTTTAATACAATATCTCAACATTTTGAGAAAATAAGTCATCATTTTGAGATATTAAGTCAAAATATTTTAAAAAATGAGTAATTATTTTGACATCGGAAGTCATTACTTCAAGATACTGTGTTAACATTTGGTGAAAATAAATCAGTATTTTGAGATAGTAAGTCGTTATTTCAACATATTAAGTCATTATTTTAAGATACTAAGTCAAAATGTTGACATCGCAGAAGCAAAGAAGAATATCATAATGTTTGAGATACTAAGCCCCGTTTTACACCTGGTCACTTCATGTGACTAGTATCTGGATTGTATCCTGATATTAGGATTTTGGCCAAATGCATTTACACCAGCATTTTTATGTGACATGGCTTTATATAGATATAATCCTGATCCTCAAGATGCATGAAGTGAGAAGGTGTAAACGGGGTCTTAGTAAAAGTATATAAAATAAAGAATTACTCTGATAAGGAATTTATTATTTTGACATATTAAGTCAGAATTTTGACTCTTTTATTGCTATATTTTATTGCTATAGCAAACATATCTGGACTCATGGGTCCATATGTCCAGAATCTGAGCCCAGTACTAATTGCGGGTCAGCTCCACTGCCCATAAGGCTAAATTCAAGATGTGGTCCTTGACCAGCACGCTTACTCTATGAAGTTTGATCCATATGACCTGTAGGGCAGCCAGCTGTCCGCTTTGAAAAGGGGATTTTTCCCCATGTCATGTCACATAGTGCATACACTCAAACTCCCAACACTCTTTCATATGAATAAGGCTTTCCACACTGCTTTCCTTTGATTCTTTTTTCTGTTCCCCTCCCTGCTTTAAATCAAAAGGCTAAGCTGGTCACCTGTGGCTTTATAGTCAAGGGCTTTTTGTCGGTTTCTTAATTAACAAGAACCGAGCAAGGACAGACCTACCTGCAGGAGAACACGGCCCTGGCCTCCAGAGTCCACACACACAGCCTAATCCCTCATACCTACCATGATTTTCTCACTCTTTTACCTCAGGGACCACTTTTCAGTGGCTTTTTTTACCTTCATGTCTTTTTTTCATGTCAGAAAGAAGCTAATTAAGCTATGGCTGCCACTAAAATAAAAGGTGACGGTCAACAGCCTATTTAATCCTCCATTAGCTCAAATAAAGCTCATGTAAAGGGGAATTAAAAAATCCACATGATTACTTGTTAAGTAAATTCAAAGTCATTCAGAGCAGTTTCATGTCAAATGACATGACTTATGATCTCAAAAAATGACATACTTTCTTGAATTTATGACTCAAAATAATGACTTAATTTCTCAGTATAGTATTTCAAAATAGTGCCCCACTATTTTTCGACATTTTGACTTAGTATCTCAAAATAATGACTTATTATGTTGAAATAATGACTCAGTTTCTATAATTCTGACTTACTATCTCAAAAAGTGACTTATTTTCTTGAAACTATGACATAGTGTCTTAAATAATGACTTCATTTCTCAAAATGTCAATACTGTATCTTGAAATAATGACTCACTATTATGTAATAATGACAAATTTTCTTGACATTTTGACTTAGTGTCTTAAAAAAACTTTTCTCAAAATGTTGCCACAGTTTCTCAAATAACGACTTACTGTGTCAAAATAATGGCTTATTTTCCTCAAAATTCTGATTTATTATCTCAAAAAATTACATTTTCTAGAAATTATATATTTTGATTTAGTGACTCTAAATTATGGCTTAATTTCTCAAAAAGTCAATATCATATCTTGAATTTATGACTCACCATGAAATAATAACGACGTAGTTTCTCAAAACCTGACTTTGTGTTTTAAAAAAAACTTTGCTGCAAAAAAATGTTGCTACAGTTTTTCAAATGATGACTTACTGTGTCAAAATAATGACTTATGTTCTCAGAATTCTGACTTCTTATCTCAAAAAATGACATTTCTTTGAAATTATGACATAGTGTCTCTAGATAATGACTTAACTTCTCAAAATAGCAATTTTGTATCTGGAAATAATGACTCACTATGATGTAATAATGGCCTATTTTTGACAGATTTGACTTAGTATCTCAAAATAATGACTTACTATGTCTTGCGTTCTCAAAATTAGACTTATCTGGAAAAGTGACGTTTTCTAGAAATTTTGAAACATTATCTCGAAATTATAACTTACTATGTCGAAATAATGTCTTTTGACATTTTGACTTAGCAACTTGAAATAATGACTTAACATGTCAAAATAACGACAATGACAAATTTCATGAGCGTATGTCACAACAAGCCATCATTTTGAGAAACAAACTCAGAATTTAGAGGAAAATAAGTCTTTATTTCAACATACTAAGTCAAAATTTGGAGAGAATCACTTTTATCCATAGTTTCCCATTATCCCGAGATACCAAATCAATTTTCTGAGAAAGAAGTCATTATTTCGAGATACTATGTCAGAATTGTGTCATTCTGCTGCCAGAAACAGTGAAGGAGAACAGGTAGGTGTGTTTTTCTCCTCTACCTGGCGGGAATGCGCTTCCATATATATTCATGTATGCATGGCTGGGTGTCTTGAGCGGCATCCTCTCCGTCTCTCTGCTCGGGAGCGCGAAAGCGAGGCGTGCCAGACGGAATGCTCTGAAAGGGGTGTGACGCAGGTGTGACAGTGGTCAGACAGCGGCCAGAAATGGGGGGAACATTGATCTAAAGCGTTTTTGTCCCTTCTCAGAAACAGGGATCACTCGGGTTCAAGCCTATCACACCTTGTACTATTTAACACCGCAGCTCGTTCCGCGCAGGCTGTTTTCTAAACAGGCTCGACTCTGCGCAAAAATCCGAGAAAAAAAGTAGGCTAATGCGCTACAAGCCACTAAGCCCTTTAGTAAAGGTATGCATATTACGAAACAGCGCTTGTTACCTCAGTGCGAGTGGACGCGGTTGTGGAAAATGTTGGGCTGCGTCCAAAAAAACAACCACCACACTAAAAGCGCGCACCACCGTCAGCGCGTTCATGAGTGCACTATGTATGGTGCGGTATAGTGTGCGGTTCTGCTGTTCTCCAGGCTCGCCGTTACCTGTCAGGTGTTGGGCTCGTACGAGCCACACGACCGCTAGCAGCCCGAGTCCGCCGCAGCAGCAGAGCCGCTGCAAAGTGCGCCGTCTGCGGGTGCGTAACGCCGCCTTCATGCCGTCGCCGTTCGCCCGTCAGCAGAGCGCAGGAACATCGCTGCCACCGCCAGCTCCGGCGTCGCCCCGCTGCTGCCCGTCCCCGAGGCTTCTCAGACGGACTAAAGTTTGGAGTTAAGCTGCTGGGTGGCTGCTTCTGGGGGGGGGGTGGTGGTGGTGGTGGTGGTGGTGGGGGGGGGGGGCGGGGGGGCTGCGCTTTCTACATCCCTCCGTCGAAACGTGTGGAAGTGTCTCGACGCATCGTGGAGCCGCGAGCCGCTGCCGAGCGCTTTCAGACGAGTTGCAGAATTTACTCACATGCCTGCGGGTCAGGCCGGGGGTCGCTGCTTGGAAACCTCTCTCTCTCTCTCTCTCTCTCTCTCTCTCTCTCTCTCTCTCTCTCTCTCTCTCTCTCTCTCTCTCTCTCTCTCTCTCTCTCATACACATGCACAAAACTCACCACTCCCACTCACGGCTGGGGTCGTGCCCAGTGGTCGTGGTCTAACGCGGCGAGCAACGAATGGGAAACGCCACTAGGGGGCGCCAGGCCTTCCCACGCCACTCCGCACGCCCCAGACTCATAGGAAATCTGGTACATGGGAATATGTAGATTTCAAATATACACTGAATGAAGGTTCTGTACATTTTTGGTTCATCAAGGTACAAACACTGTAAATGTTCCCGCAAAGGTACAACAGTGGTTTAAGGTCTGACTGCGAACCTTAAATAAGATTTTCCAGGTGAGAAGTACAGATTTTCATAACCTAATGTTTTAAAAACAGAACTGTAAAATTAAAGCCTGGAGTCGAGACGGGGTGTGTGGAGTCAGTACAGCTTAGAAAATATCATTTCAGTGGATTACAGTACAGTTATGTTCCCTGACTAAAGGTACTGAGATGTACCCTTGAGGGTCCCACCCCAGTGACGGGAGGGGTACTGCCCCAGTGACAGTTTAGTACCTTGTTTTCTGAGAGTGTATTATTATTATTACTATTAGTTGTATTATATTACATGTATTATCATATATGGATTTCCCTTATATATCCAGTCAGGGAACATAACCGTACCACAATCCATTAAAATGATATTTTCTAAGCTGTACTGACTCCACACACCCCGTCTCGTCTCCAGACTTTTTATTTTATTGTTCTGTTTTAAAACATTAGGTTATAAAAAGGTACAAATCTGTACTTTTCACCTAGAAAAACTTATTTAAGGTATACAACTGGACCTTAAAACCACTGTTGTGCCTTTGAGGTACATTTACATTGTTTGTATCTTGATGAACCAAAAATGGACCTGCACAGAATCTTTATTTCTAACAGTGAACAAACATGTGTAATAAACTCTCTGCTGTCAGAACAAAACCTCACAAAATGGTAACTTTACAGGAGAAGGAAAAAGAAGAATTTTGAGCCATTTCTTTTGGTTCACTCATTATGAAATGTACACAATGTAAAGGGCAACAGGCATTTTCAAATCATGTAAAAAACTGAAAAATGGCAGCGATATGTTCAGCGATACATGATAGAAAACATTATTCACATATGGATGGCATATATTACTCATATATTCTGGATTTATGTTATGTAACATAAGGCTGTATGCATGTCTTTAAAAAAAATCTAAAACATGCACATTATAAGCTCCCCCATAAAATCACTCAAATATGAAAGAAATGAAAATATTGCTCTCTGACACGTTTCAATAATTTAATATTCAAAAGCAAAGGTAATAGTAGCAGTTGTAACTGTACTGGGATGTATTCAGTCATGTATCAGATATACATGTTTAATCCATATATAATGCATATCCATTATTTGGTACTTACATATATGCACACAACATATACTACATGTATGTACTTATCACTGTTGTAGGAACAAAACCTCGTATCTCCAAAATGGTAACTTTACAGAAGAAGGAAAAAACATACTCTACTTTTAATGTAAGTCAATGGAACCAGACTTTTTCCCATGTCATTTTTGGCTGTTTCTTTTGGTCCATTCAGCATGAAATGTACACACAATGTAAAGGGCAACAGGCTTTTTAAATTCATGTCAAAAACTGAAAAATGATTAAAACAGAGATACGAGGTTTTGTCCTGACAGCAGTGAAATATTTTTTAATATAAGCCACAAACTTTATGATATATGTCCATATATCAGATTTAAGTACGGGGAAGCTCTTCTCTGCCATCTCCTCGTAGGCTCCAGATCACTAATTTCAGGTTGAGTCCACCTTAAAATTGAAGCAAAGGGCTCCAGACTGTCTCCCACCAGCAGGCCCGTACAATTAGCCTGGCTGCGGCTCTGTGCTACTCTATGTTGTCTTCAGCCTGAGCACAAGCAAACAAGCAAAAATGGCTTTTCATGAAGAGAGTCCCTCATTCCATCTCTCTCTCTCTCTCTCTCTCTCTCCCTCTCTCTCTGTCTCTCTCTCTCTCTCTCTCTCTTCACTTTGTCTCTCTCCTTCTCTCTCTCCCTCTCTTTCTCTTTCGTAGTTTCCCTCTTTCTCTCTCTCTTGCTCAATTTTGGTTTCTTTCTGTTTCTGCCCCTCTGTCTGTCTGTCTCTCTCTCTCTCTGTCTCTCTCTCTCTCTGTCTCTCTCTCACTTTGTCTCTCTCTCCTTCTCTCTCTCCCTCTCTTTCTTGTTCCGTTTCCCTGTCTCTGGCTCTTGTTCACTTTTTGTTTCTCTCTTTCTGCCTCTCTCTCTCTCACTTTGTCTCTCTCTCCTTCTTTCTCTCTTTTTGTTTCCCCTTTACTCTCTGTTGCTCACTTTTTGTTTTTCTCTCTCTCTCTGCCCCTCTCTCACTTTGTCTCTCTCCCTCTCACTTTGTCTCTCTCTCCTTCTATCTCTCCCTCTTTCTTTTTTTGTTTCCCTTTGTCTCTCTCTCTTGCTCAATTTCTCTCTCTTTCTGCCTCTCTCTCCAACTCTGTGTGTGTGTCTCTCTCTCCTTCTCTTTCTGCCCCCATGGACATTTACATGTAATATAGCTAAAGCAATTAGACGATGACAGGCAATAAAACACTAATAATCATAATAATGAAACAAGCAGAACAACAAAATCCCAGAACACAACAACAATAACTTTTATTGATCATGTTTTGATGTGGGGCTCTCTGTTAATAATAGAGTACACACACACACACACACACACACATACACACACACACACACACACACACACACACACACACACATACACTCACACACACACACACACACACACATACACACACAAATAACAATGCATACAAACCAACAACTAATGACATCAAATATCTCTATCTATCTATCTATCTATCTATCTATCTATCTATCTATCTATCTATCTATCCATCCATCCATCCATCCATCCATCCATCCATCCATCCATCCATCTATCTATCTATCTCCAGCTTGTATTATCTCCATAGCAAAGCACTGTCATCAGAATGTGATGCTCTGGAACAGCTGCACATGAGTCTAAGGTCATTGTGCCCAACGCTAAGTGAGGGCTAGAGGGATATAAACACCCCCCCAGCATTGGGCTGTGGAGCAGAGGAACTGTGTTCTCTGGAGTGACGGAGCTCCATCCAGTACCTTTGGGATGAGTTGGAGTGATCCAGAACTAATCATCCAACATCAGTACCTGGCCTCACTTAAGCCTTTGTGGCTGAATGCAGTCAAATCCTCACAGCAATGTTCCAACGTCTAGTGTAAAGCCTTCCCAGAAGAGTAGAGGCTGTTACTGCAGCAAAGGGGGGGGACTTTCTATTAACACCCTTGACTTCTGAAGAAACGTTGGACGAGCAGGTCTACAGATGTTTGGACGCACAGTGTAGATGGACTCGGGTGAGTTTGTAAACCTCTCTCTCTCTCTCTCTCTCTCTGTCTCTCTCTGCCCTCTGTTTACAGTTCAGGGCTTGACTCAAACCCCTCGTAAGCCGCAGGAGCCACGCTTCTCCCGCAAGCCAAATAAAGACATAAGCCAGAGCATTATTGTCATCAGCCGTCCACAGGTGTCATATCCAGAACGATAAAGAGCTGCTCGGGGCGCGCACTGTTTAGCAAAGCTCTCACTGTGAGATAATCCAGCCGGCATGTTTGCGCACTGATGATCCGCTCGGTTATGGATGGCTCTGCTGAGGGATGAGATGCTCGGAAAATGAGCCTTCGCTGGATGCACATGAAGATCAGACAGAAGGACAATATACAGACATAGGCCCATATACTGTAGATAACCCGTTATTCTCCGTGTCATACGTGTGCATGTGGGTGTAGCGGACCCTCGCTTGTGAATTATGGGTCTCCTTCCGTGTAAATCTGAAAGGGAAAACACATTTTGGAGATGTGTATTCATTCATTCTGGGCATGTATGTCTGTTTATGCCCTGTTTTCCGTCACCAATCTGGTGTGTGTGTGTATCAGGACTGTCGCTATGAGGGGGCCTGGGGGGCTTAGGCCCTCTCACTTGGAAGCCAGTCCAAAAAAGTTCCCCGATGCCAATGAACGTGTTACATAATGTAATCCGTCTTGCACTTTTATAATACAAGTATGAACCCAAAGATGATGACTAATTGCCTCCTCATGTCTCCTTAAATAAATAAAAGAGACTTAAGCTCTCCTTTGGTCATCATCATTTTTCTGTGGATGCTGTTACCATGGCAGCGTTTACACAGCTGCATGCCACCACTGCTCATGCACTGTCGTTGTGCACAAATTCTGCAAAAAGGCACAAAACAACATTTTTTCACAACAGCAACATGTAAACACAATATTAGCCTCCTTGACTGTTTCTGCAGATTGTGGGAGCTGTGATAAGTAGGGATGTAACAATATGCAATTTTCGTGATATGATATGTAGTGTTGTTTTTGCATCTCCGTAGAGAAAAAATGCTAACATAACCTCAGCGTTTATTTTTGTATTTTTTGTGATTCCACAAACGTTTTTGCTCACCAATTTAAAGTAAATAAAAAGAACATAAACAAAGGGGTGCTATTTATATAAAAGGAAACAGAAAAATCTAAACTATAAGGCTACATCTAAATATTAAATAAACTGAGCTGTACAAGTTCGTTTACATTCCGATCTGTGTTGCTATATAAAGTGTGGCTCTTACCTTCAAACTGAAACACTCCATGCAAACTCTGGAATCCACAAGTGAGTAGAGGTGCACTATACAACAGAACAGAGGTGCAAATTGTTAGCTATGGACTGAGCTACATGAGAAATGAGCTGTGGGTTCACTGTAACAGACAGAGGGTCAGTTTAACACTTGCTAGAAAAGAAGAATTAGTGCAAACAAAGTTCATTCAATATAATGTTGTAAGAAACAAATATATTTTCCAGCCAAACTGCATTATATATTATCATATATAAGACAGACAGACAGCTCAACTGATAGATACACACACATCAAATTATACACAAAAACTGACATGAGACTGTGTGTCAAACAATGACAAACTTATTTGTTGTCCAGTGAAGGACAGCAAATAAAAAACATCACACATCAATAAAATACGGAACATTGTGCCTGAATAACTACAGCTTTTCCAACATTTAATGTCAATTTCATTAATATACTTCATAACAATATAAATCAAAACACTGACTTCTGAAAGACACTAATCAAGCAGAAGAAAATCCCTGTTTTCAGATTTTTCTCTTCATCTTAAAATATGTGAAAACACGAGGAACAAAAAGACAACTTTATTTGTTCACCATTGTATTACTAGGAACCAGACCTCCGTATGTCTACACTATAAAAATCACTATTTTTTCTGCAATTCAGAATGACCAGTGAACTTACGTGATGTTTATTGGCTGTAGTTACAGACTAGTAACAACAAAAGCATGTTAGCTTGCTCGCATTGATCTCTGTTGAGAATACGGTTTTGAGGGGAAACACAGAAGTGATCATAGAGTAATAGTTTATACTGAAAATACGTTTTAGGCCAAAACATTATAATAAAACTATTACAAAACAGTGTCTCAGGTGTCATGCGACATATTCATAACCACTATGTGTAACAACTGTAGCTTTCAGACCCATTAAATGCTTCGGACGTCTGGTTCCTAGAACTATAATGGTGAACAATTCTGACTCAGTAAATTTCTTAAGAAAGGCCCATTTCACACCGAACCACTCTGAGTGATTTTGTTTATACCTAAACCATTGAATCATTAACGCTTGTGTGGCGTTGGGATCTGTGGGATCCATTTTCAGTGTTTACCAAAAGAAAAACTGATGCGTTTTATTATTATTGCAACCTCAGATTCTTGGCCTTTGCTCATTTTCTGTGAAGAACATAGAAAATAACCCATTTTCAGTGTCTTCACTCTGTTCACCCCCCACACATTTATATTACACATGTGGTGCTGGGTGAACCCACGGGGAGCAAAAGTGTGGAGGTGCTGTGTCCTTCACTCTGTTCTCCTCTTACATGGCCTGTTAGTGTGTGTGTGTGTCTGTGAGTGTACGTGTTTGTATACGTGTGTGTGCGTGAGGGTAAAACTTCCTCAGATTTTCACACAAGTCCTAAAAGTAGATAAAGAGAACCAACTTAAACAAATAAGACAAAAATAATAGACTTGGTCATTTATTTATTGAGGAAAATGATCCAATATAACACATCTGTGAGTGGCAAAAGTGTGTGAACCTTTAGGATTGGCAGACAGAGGTGTGGACTCAAGTCACATGACTTGGATTCGAGTCCAACTCGAGTCACAAATTTGATGACTTGAGACTCGACTCGAGAAAATCGAGCAAGGCTTGTGACTCAACTTTGATTTCAACACCAGTGACTTGGACTTTGACTCGGACTTCATCCTTAAGACTCAAAGACTAGAGACTCAAAGTGGAAGACACGTGGAGAAGCGCCTGACCGGTGTGAACAGGACACAGTTGTCTTTGAAAAAGCACCGGGATATATATTAAATTTATGAAAAGAGTCAAATATGTCACCTTTAAGGAATTTGTCTTGAGGAGTGAACTGGAATGTTTGTGTGTGAGGGAGTTTGTGTTTGAGTGATTACAAGCATTCTATCATTTTCTATCTTCGAGGGCCAGAAAAGGAGAGCGTGTACATACGAATAAATGTGTTTTAAAAAGAGGCTGTAAATCTGTCAGCTCTGTTTAATAATCCTCCCGTCACTCGGGCCTGCTTGTGTATAATGGCAGTAAATACAGGCTCCTGTCCATCGATAGCTCCGTCACTGGAGAAGCACTGCAGTGAATCTGCACTCACTCAGCTGACGTACTGCAGTTACAACTTAGTGTAAGCTGATTAATTGGATGAAACCAGTTGGGGTTGAATCCACAAGTCTGATGAGATTCTTGATGATAATATGGAGCATCGTTTTCATTAAAAATCAAAACAGGCTGCTTGGTGCGTCAGATTGCAGCTGGGATTTACATAGCCGCACAACTAGGTCATTGACTTCAACAGCTTGATTTAAGAGCGTGTTCAGTGTGTATACAAGAAGGGTTGCTGTGCAACAGTTTGCTGTCCTCAAAGACAGAACTGTGGTCCAAAACACACGGTCTGCTGACCATTTCGGCTGCATTTGCATCGCAGGCTGAAGCGAGGCTGCTTTGAAATCCCTTTTGAGGTTTGTTAACTTTTGAGGTTGTCAATATGTGGAAAAAAAGTGCAGGTCCAGGTTTGTCCAGCAGGGAGCAGTAACTACACATGTTAAGGCTTCACTCTGAAGCGGCATTCTAGCCTGAAACTAGCATTTATGAGGTTATTTGTAATGCTATGCAGTATTCAGGAACACAGCATTGTTTCCTCAGCCTCATCGGTTTGACAGAATTCATGATTTTGTGACGTCATCCATGTGTTGTCGCACTACGATACCCAGCATGCATTATGCTAATATGTCATACAATTACTGGGAATCCCCCAACAACGATAAACAAATCGCAACTGTTAGCATAGTCACTGATAGCATAGATGCTAATAACTACAGATGTGATATTTAGGTTCCTAGAAGTAATGTCAGCTGTCTCAGCCTGTGGAAAAACACTTCAATCCACCCTCAAGTATCTGCCCAAGTTATAGTTTTCCTCCCACCTTCAAGATACATCATCAGAAGGAGGTTCTCCTACTCTTTGCAGGGCCGGTGCGCCTCTTAAAGGCATTCTCTTACACCTGCTGCTACAGGTGATCGATTGTGCACATATACCTAGCATCATCTGTACAAAAAAGCATTGACCAAATGAATGCAACGCACTGGAGCAGCTGCTCACCAAGACCACCGTGCTCAATGCCAAGTGTCGGCTGGAGGGGTATAAAACCCCTGGGCTGTGATGGAGCTCCATTCAATACCTTTAGAATGGGTTGGAGTCACCCAGCACTGATCATCAAACATGAGTACCTGACCTCACTAAGGCTAGAGTAGAGTAGAGGCTGTTACTACAGCAAACAGGGACAAAGTTCCTATTAACACCACTGATTTCAGATCAAGAGCTTGTATCTGCAAACTTTCGGACATGTCATGGATTTAGTCTGATAAACTGATGCATTTGTCTGTAACAATCTGATTTTTCTACATTTCTGCATAATTCAGTCATTACAATGTAAATATTGTAGAGAAACTCACCAACTCTGGTTTCTTTACAGTGGTGGTGATAGGAACCAGGGGTCACAATGTCTACAACACAAATATAACCATTTTATTATTGTCTATAATGACCATTGAAATTGCACGTCTTCTGAGTTTTTATATGTAATGTTGACCATGGTAAAATATTAGTGAATTAAAAAAAAAAAAACCTTCCACAAAAGTACTTAAAGAAACATTTGCATGCTTAAATGGTTCTTTGCATGGTGAAATGGTTCTTCAGATTGAGGGAGAACGTGTTGTATATGGTTCTTTTTGAAAAAGGATTTTCTATAGCACCAAAAAGGACTCTGCTACTGTTACAAGCTTGACATCATAACAATAGCAGAACCCTTTTTGGTGCTGTATAGAACCATTTCCAACACATTCTTCATGAATCTGAAGAACTACGTCATGCAAATGGTTATTTTAGTGTTTATGGTTCTATATAGAACCATTTTCTTTACTAAAGAACCCTTGAAATAGCCATTGTTTTTAAGAATGGCCAATCGCTGCTCTCAAAACTTAACATTTCTGACATCAGGCAGTGAATTTACAACCACTTCTTGTAATAACTTTCTGTGATGTAGCTGTTACAGGTAACATTCTTCACTCTGAATCACAGTGTTTACACCGTAATGATTCATTTATGCAGAAATTGTGGTAATAAATCAGTGGAATTCCCCTCTAAACATTTACAAACTGAAGTTCTACACAGGGGCCTCATAGATCTCCCTGTCAGTTTGCATTGTCTTGTGAGCGCCCTCTAGCGTCTGATGTGTGTGGAAGAGAGAACTGTGTGGCAGTGGCTCATGAGAAATGTTTGGCTTAATTGCTAAATATTTATGATATTTTTTTCCTTACTACAAAAAACAGACTAATTGAGCTTTATAATGTCGTTACAAATCTAAAATCTACATTTTTTGTGCTTTAACTGTTGAGCTTAAAACTTTTTATTTTCATCTCATCACCTAAATCCATGCACTTGAGACTTGACTTGCAATGCTGTGCCATGTAAAGTGATAATTACTGTTTATTTGCTGAATTTATCTTATTACAGAAAAAAATCTGGCCTGTGCAAACATTATGGCACAGTTTATTTTTTGTTTTATCTTTCCAATATGTTAAACTCAGCAAATAAACAGAAACTGTGCTATACATGTGCAGGAATAATAGAAAGAACTAATAATAGAAAAAAACTAATAGAAAGGACTGGAAATGTACTGGAATGGTTTTACGAAAAATCTCACTTAAAAGAATCACACTTTTCCACTTACCACAGATGTAGCCCAAATTTTGCTTCTTTAGTCTTAAACTGGTGCTACAAGGTTAACATTGCTAACAGACACTAAGACTCAATAGTCACCCAAACAGCCCAAATTGTTTCTGTAAAAATACATCCCTAAAACTTCTCTCAACCCACTCAAACTGCATCCAGGTCTTCATTAAGGTGGAGCAGACGTGTTGATGTGTGCTGTTTAGGACACAGTGATCAATCTGATCCAAGATCAGTCCTACTTTGTGATCACCAGTGCTGGTGCTGTCTGCAATAGCTGCCCACAGCATTCAGCTACAGTGACATTCATTTTTACATTCATTATATATTCATATATTCATATTATATATTCACAGTCATACTGTGTTCTAAACCACATCAGTAGTGGTGAAGACCTAAATGCAGGGTGAGAGAAATTTTAGGCATGTTTATTTACACAAATGATTTGGACTATTTGGGTGACTATTCAATTCTAGTGTTTGTTAGCAACATTAGCTTCGTAGCACCACAACTAGCTCATTTCGCTGTAACCATAATCAGCCATAGGAATTCATAATCAGACAAAGGCCCAATCCCATTTTTCACCCCTGCCCCTTATTTTCGAGTGTTACCTGCCCCTTGGAACAGAGTTACAAGGGGTAGTGGTTGAAATCTTCCCCTACGAAATGGAACAAATAAAAAGAGCATCACTTCATTAACAGGCTGATAGCGCTGCTCTGTAGGCGGCCCTGCCAGTCTGCAGTGATAGCAGAGGAGGGTGAAGTTCAGCTCCTCACTGCTGGGCTTTAGTTACGTTTAGGGCATCATATGCCTTCAAAGAGGGGGACAATTATTTATTATCTCCCACCCCTAATTCTTCAGTGATATAAAGCTGAAGTCAGATATTCACCAGCTTTATGTTCAAATTTTCCTGTTCCACCTTAAATAGTCCAGCAGTTCTGATGCCTGAGGCGCCAGAATGCAACTGCTGCGCCATTTAAGGTGGAACGGATTCAGCTAGCTAGCTACTGAGACATCAGCATACTACTAGCGATTTTTAATGCTTGTTATGAAGAAAAGGACCATAATACATTGATACGACATTAAACTGAAATAGTACAATAGTTACTGTAATTTTTAACAGAGAAAAATCTCACATTTGTGCGTTTCTTTGGTCTCTTGCTCAGCCTAGCTGGTTTTTCTTTTCTCTCATAACTCAGTTTGGAGTGTCTTTCTGAAAAACCTCAGTTTGGAGGGCCATGTAGCCCTAACACTTCACTTTATCCCCTCCATTTCAACCAAATTCGGGACACCATACCCCTAGATATGAACGCACAAAACAGAGGGGTAGGGCTAAGTGGTATGGGCCTAGGGGGAAATGTGATGATTTTTAGACTCTCAAAAAACTCCAGCCTTTGTTTTATACAGATACAAGTTCAGTTTTTATTTTTATTGCCAGTATCCCTCCAGTTCACATAGAACAACACTCAATCATCAGCCCATTCCACTCACAGGGTCAAAGGAACACAGAGAGAGCACAGATGACCATTTACCTCCACTTTGTCTGCATGTTTGACTCTTTTCGTACATTCCCCTGCCTTTGGTCCTGATAACTAAAACTCCTGTGCAGACCACAGGCCAGTATGCATAGTGTGTATGTGAGCGAGTATGAGTTTAGCATACGGATTTCGGCTATGCGTGTGTTTCAGATCCTTTTTCCTTCAAAGTTTGTGATACAACAGTGCTGCTCTACTGAGAGAGCCAGTTAAGCTCATTTCTGCACTTCTTATCTATTAAAACTATGAGCCTGTATGTGCCTCACTGCTGTTACTGAATAAGGCGTTACATGGTAAGATACAGCGATCAAATCAAACAGTAGAAAACAAAGCTGAAGCAAAAAAATGAGGTAAAGTAATAAAACGCAAGTGCTGTTTTGGTCCATGAAGGAACTCGCTTGAGATTCTTTGAAGGAGAATTCCACCAGGTTTTCAACATTTTTTCATAATTCTTCATTAAGTCATTGAGATGAAAGTCATTCTGAGTGGTTTGATGTGAAATGGTTCATTGTAGAGAAACTTCACGGTGCTGATTTCTTTACAGAAGTGGTAAAAGGAACCAGAGGACGTCAACGTCAATGTCTACAATGACACATCCAAAATGATCAGTGAACCTACATGTGTCTTCTGAGTTTTTATATGCAGTGTTGATGATGATGAAATGGTGGTAAATCTGAAAGTTCTTCTTCTTGGGCCTTGTACATACTCTTCTGTGATGAAAAACAACAGTTTTAGGCTTAAATCTTATCAAAACTATTACAAACAATGTCTCAGGCAGGGTGTTGATAACTATTTCATGTAATATCTGCAAGGTAGTTCTTAGAGACGTCTGGTTCCTATCACCACCACAGAGCGCGTTTACGTGCACTCAATAATCCGATCATAATCGCATTTCTGCAGTTATCTGATTGTTCAAACGGTCATGTAAACAGCATACTCTGATTTCTTAGATCGTAGTAAGGTCTAGAAATCCGATTAGCTCAGTAATCAGGTTTCTAACTGCATGTAAACTCTTACTCTGATTTCTTTTGGATTTCTCAGTCTGTGCATGCGCGAAACAGACGGCAGTACCGGAAATAAGCAAGCAGCGTTGCCGCAAAACACAGCAAAACACTTTTGGAGCGACGCTGAAACCAACTACATGCTTGACGAAATAAAGGATTTTAATATTCTTCATCTTCTAGATGATGTATGTTCATAGTTTCAGGTAAAGTGGCGCAACGTTTTAAAAAAAACGCAGCATTAAGTTTGAGTTTATATTACATTTACGTCAAGTCTTCTTTGAGTTTATTGGCCGGAATCCGATTACTGCATGACTCATGTAGACCCGGAGTTTCCCATTATATGATTACTCAAGTATGTGTAAACGCCTTTGAACGGATTTCTGACAAAATCTGATTTTCTGCAGTTATCGGATTATTAAGTGCATGTAAATTCTCTGTCGGTAAGGTTGTCTAGAATGGTGCATTTTACATCAAACAACTTGACTTTGTTTACATCTTCTTAATTTAATGAGAAATTTTGAAAAATTGGTGGAATTCCTCTTTTTATAACAAGCAATGCATTCATATTGTGCAGACGTTACTTGACTGAAATGTGCACATTTCCACATGAATAAAATAAATGAAAACACAATTATTGCCAAAAGTAAAAAAGTAAATGCCTAAATTGTGCTGATGTAATATATTTTGCTTAAGTGGAAATGAAACATTGGAATAAAGTAAATTAAAACCATCACTACACCAAAGCCATGACTCCATCACTTTTTCCACACGGTTATAGTGCATGTTTAGATGGAGAATGTTGTCCGTCACTGGGAATCTAAACTATATTACTGAGAGCACCAAGATTCTAAGACGATTTTTTACTGAAAGCGCAAGATCCTGTGTGGGAAAGTTAAAACCTTAAAGTGCATAAAAACGATTGCTTTAAACTGAAAGAGCCATGTTTCCAACAAAGGGCATGTTTCTTAGATCAGAAACAGAAACGCTGATAAAGGGCAAGGTGCTGAATCTTTGAGAGAGATGGGAAGAAGTTTGGCATATTGACTGATGGAGATCAGAACAGGAAAGTACAGGAATTCCTCACAGTAAACCCCTCAAGCAGGTCTCAGCCTTCATACCGTCCAGCTGTTCCTTCACCAGGATTACCCCACTTTCCAGTTTTCTCAAGAAAGTGTACCACGTTAAGGCATACAAAACCTGGAGGAAAGAATATTCTGCCTTTAACAGCTGATATTGATATTAGTAATAAACCAAATACTGCCTTTGCATTGTGATCAAGTTACATTTGAGCTCTTACAAAATAAAATTTCTAGAAAAGAGAGAAAGGAAAAAACAAAACGCTGATAACCTTATACCTGCCCAGTCAGTAGTTCGTCAATTAACGTCCCCACCCCTCTAGTTCAAAGACATCCAACAATAAAATCCACATTTGCAAGATTAATAAGTTATTACATTTTTTTTACATACATACACACATACAGAGGGGAACTGGAAGTTGCTTGGCGCATTCCCGTAATTGCCAACCCCCCAACATTCTCTAAAACTATGAGACACACAATTGAACAGGAAAAAGAGTTCTTTTACATTAGCATTTGGCTAAATATATACCACAATGCATCACTGGAGAGGGCTTGCATTAAACCTGCCTGAGCACACTTTGATGATATTAAAGGAATAGTTTGATTAAAAGTCAAACGTACACAATTCAGCACATACATCTCCAGATGTAGATGATCGGCCGAGGTGTGTTTGTTGTGACAATTTTTGCTTCTACAGTTTTAAACTGGAGTTATGAGGCTAACGTTGCTAACAAACAACAGAAGTCAATAGTCACCCCAATCTTTTCTGTAAATACATCCCAAAACCTCTCACAAGCAGTTCAAACTGCATTCAGATCTTCATTAAGGTACTGCGGACTGGCTGATATGGCTTAAGGATGTTTATTACAATAAAACGAGCAAAACTTCACTGTAGCTAAAGCAATTTTAGACAACAGGTACTGTGTTGTACGGTCACTAGATTACAATCTTGAGTTCTGCTGTTTCTATTTATAAACATATATCTTCAGCTTAAAAAATTCAGGTTTAACAGCTATTTATAAAGAAATAATCGTGAACGAAATGTTTAGCATTTGTATGCCTGCATGTCGTTGTGCACATGAAGGAGAGTCGGAATTCAGCATAACACCTGCCGCCCTTTTAATACCAGTTTTAACAAGCCCTCATCCACTTTGCCTGGCCAATTTTTTACTCGGAAGAATCCCCTGACGCCATCTTAAGGACCTTTACTTTAGCAGTGTGTTAGATGAGCCCTTAGCCGCAAAAATCGTTCCCTTTTCGAACCTGAAAATAATGCTGGACAACGCTGTTTATAAGCCATAGCAGTAAACTACTTCAAAATGCTTAATATTTTAAAACCACAGCATTCAATTTGCTGGGCTTTAGCCACAAATTACTCTTATTATACATGACATACAACTTCATTACTGTGCTAGCTTGCTAGTTAGCATGCTAAAGCCTACATGGCTAACAACAACAAAAAGAAAGGCACTACACCGCGGCTCTGCATCACGTTTATAGCCAGACAAAGCAATGATTCACAAATTGTATCTATGTTGTTTTCAAACTTCTCAAAAAAAAAAACATTTTGCATTGCAAAGTTTGCATGGCTAGATGATTAGCTCACTGAGGCTAACATCATTGAAGTGCATTCCGATTGAGTGACCATTCAATCAGGTGTGATGAGTTAAGGTGGGTGAGGGCATGTTAAAAAAGCAAGGTAAAAAAATGGCTTTTTCCACAGTGTCCAGCTACACAATGAAGTTTTGGTCATTTTTCTAGTTCACATTAAGTCATACTTTGGTCTAAACAACACTGACAAGTCCATCTGAACTTATTGAAGATCTGGAGGCAGTTTGAGCAAGCTGAGAAAAAGTTTATGGACGTATTTAAAGAAAATGTTTCAGTGACCATTGACTTCCAGTGTTGTTAGTAACATTAGCCTCGTAGCTCCATTTTTAAATGAAAGAAGCAAAATTTGGACACCAAGTGTGCCTTGGCTGGTTGATTACATCTAGACTAAGTAGAAAATTGTGTAAATTTGAATTTGTCCATTCCTTTAAGCCTGAACTCCACATTCTCACAGAAATCTAAACCGTTGCGCAGCGTTACAGGTCCTATAACTCCGTAACTGGCCAACGCTTGACTGAGAATGCTAGGCCAGACCTGTTTCGGTCTAGCTGTGGAGCCTCAGAGGGAAGTAACACTGAATTGTTTTGGCTGTACATCTTCACATAAGACATAAAGATAAAGAGTTATAATTTAATCTTCATTATATGAGAATCTGCTGGTACCGGCTTATCACAGTGACTCTAAAATAACAAGAGGAGGAGCTTAAAAGACTATGTACAACATACAGACGCGTTGACCGGGTTCTTCAACATTTCTCTTGGCATCCCTTTGCATGTATGTGTGTGTATGCCTGTCTGTTTTGGTCAAGTTTAGTCCAGGGTGCACACGTGCCTTGCGGTGGAGGGTTTGCACTGGCAACAAGGCAAGAGTTTGTTTCTTTTCTTGCTTTTTATGTCACATTGTGATGTCACCATCAGTGGATCTGACGTGAGGTAAGAAGTGCGAGTACTTCGATGTATAAGTGATGTGCAGGGGCGATAAAAAGGAACAATTGTAAATGTACACGTGTGCAACGTCCCAAGCAGACAGTCCATTCCGGCATGAGCGAATTAAAGCACACGCAAGAGGCTAACGTGGAGTTTACATCTTGAGCCAGCAGTCACTTACCGAAAGCAAATACCATACAATATCAGTAGACTTCTAGAAATGTCTTTGAATACAGCAAAAAAAGGCTCAGTCTTGTCATTAGATGCAGGAATCCCATCTATTTCAAGTCAAGTTTCCCTTTGTGGTCAGACGCAGTTCCCTTCATGTCCAGCGAGCGGAGTCTTTCCTTCCAGTAACAGAAGCTGCATCCCAATTTATCCCAAGTACAAATCCACTCCCTTGGAGTTTAAGTGTTCGCAATGTTTAGTTTGCAAATAGCTTTTTTTGACAGGTTTTCACATTATCTTACATACGCGAGAAGAGGCCATTTTATTTAGTCCTTCATTTTGAGGCTTGCAGAAGGTCCATTCATTGTCAATGATACTGAGAGAAGGTAAGAGAAGGTGCCAGGCTAGGTTGTCTTTCAGAAGCAGATGATTCAGGTCCATAGATGCTCAATTCCCTTCCATTTTAATATGTCCTGCAGCTGTTTGGCCACCCCTGCAGTGTCCATCTGTGTAGGAGTTGGCAACACCGCAAAGCCAACCATAGGGAAGGAGAGATGGAAGTGTAGGAGGCAAAGAGGATAGAGAATTCTGCAGAGGTGTCCAGGTCTAAAAATTAGCTATAAATTAGCTAAATTAGAGAAATAAAAAGCTGTGGTTGGTCAATAAACTGATACAAAACTGGCTCAGCCTTCTAGTCCTGACCTTGTTGTTGTTGTCGCTAGACTTTTCTAAAATTATAGAAAATCTGTAGTTATGAAATAACCTACAGTCAGCCAGACACATTAACATGATAGCAGATACACGCTAATCAAGTAGCATGCTAATAGCAATGCCCCCATTTTCACCATTTTGCAAAAGTGCCCAGAGTAATACTGGTGGCTGATATTAGCTTATGGGCAGGATGATGATGGACTAGCAGCTAATCTGAGGCGCCAAACTAGATTCAAGGACAAACTAGACCTAGGAATCTATTTGAAAGATGGGCACCATAGTTATGTGAGCAAGGCCCATATTCATAAAGCTTCTCAGAGGAGACATGCTGATCTAGGATGTCTCTCTTGTTTGCTATGACCTTACAGATCGGAACCAATCCTGAATTAGCATTCCTACTCTGAGAAGCTTTGAGAAGTCTTGTCCATGCTGATTTCTCAACAACATACTGTATAGATATGTCCAGATTTGTGAATATTAATGGGTCTTTCAACATCAGCAGGAACTGTTTAAAGGTGTTCAATGAATCATTAATAAGAGCATAGAAAAAAATCCCTTATATTCCCTTAAAGGAACACTTGTTCCAGAAAGGCTAACTTCGCTAACAACAAACGAAAGCTACTGGGGACAACTTAGCATGATCTCATTATGCTAAACGAACACCTAACTGTCATTCATTATCAGAAATGTCTTCATTTTAGGTTGGACTACAAATTCCTGGCTGGCCCTGTTCACTGTAGATGTCTATCAATGTCACCAAAAGTCCACAATGCTGGATTTAATGAGGTTTGACAAGAAAAAAGTGCCCTTGATTCTGTGAAACCACTAGTGGAACCAAAGCTTAGCATCAAATTCTTCATTTCAGCAGGCCTGGAGCTAAATACAGGCTCTGGGGTTCCATTTTGCTCTTATAATGAAGGTTCTTTAGAAGTAATATATGACTATACTGACACAGCTAGGCTACACCAGTCTCTGTGCGATATTTCTACAGGCCTGTAGGCTGGCATGTTTGCCCCCAATGTAGACCTACCCATCTTCAAATATAGATGCTATATGCTAATATATCCCTTACTTCCTCGCCTTATATGTTGCTACTTACTTTGCTAGCTGGACCTGCTAGTATTTGGATCATTCTTATGGAGTTGTTAGGGGTGGCCAACATCGCCATTTATAGGTTTATGTCTGTCTTTCATGTAACTTTGGTTGACTTGCTTTGCTAGTGGACCTTGCTAGCATGTGTGTCGTTCTTCAGTAGTCTTTATGAGTTTATGTACGGGCTCTTTTGGTTTGGACAGCATAACTGGCCAACATCTTGTACAACTGATATGGATGGCACACTTTGCTAGCAGGAATTAAGGACATATCCATCTTTTAAGGTTTGAGATGACTTGCTTTGTTAGCAGGGCTTGCTAACAAATTTGCGTCATTCCTTAGGGGTCTCTATGAGTCTCTATGGGTCTTGCAGGTTGGATTGCACTGCTAGCAGGACTTGCTCACATTTGTACTGATCTTCACTGGTCTCTAAAAGGGTGTTTCTTGCAGGCTCGTTCTACTAGCAGGGCTTGTTGACATTGCACAGCAGCTCGGTGACTTTGATGAGGCGCGCCACGGTGGTCTGCGACTCCTCCTGTAGCCGCTGGTTGTTCTGCCTCAGACTCTGCACCTCTGCCTGGAGCACCGCCTTGTCCTCTTTCTCCTGCCGAAGGAGTGGCACACACAACACAACTGACCATCAGAGCGCCCCCTTGGGGCACAGGGTGGGATTGCTTGTGGGTGGGAAAAGCTAGGGTGTAGGTGGCTGGGAGCAGAGCTAGAATAGAATAAGAGCATCCCGTTGAGTGGCTACATTTAAACATGCAGCTGAATTTTTGGTCTAAACATATGTAATCTGTTCTTTTCTATTCTGTTTTGGACGTTGGTAGCTGGTAATGCTACCAGTTTTTTAAAAGAATGTTTTGCCGAGAAATCAAATTTATACAAATTTCCCCTTCAGATGTAGCCGATCAGTCAGGTTTGCTGTCCAAATTCTGCTTTTCTAATTTAGCACTGAAGACATGATGCTAATGTTGCTAACACTAGAAATCAGTAGTCAGCCAAATCTTTTCTGTAAATACATCCCCAAAACTTATTTCAACTTGTTCAAACTGCTCAGAGTATGACTTACTGTGAGCTATAAAACTTGAAAAAAACGTAATCGAACGCAGCTGGCAGCCACTTTAGAGAACAGGTGTTGTGCCAAGTTAGAATTTTGCCACAGAAACTGACTCCCTTTTACTTTCATGTGAAAATGCTGACTCTGGACAATGTTCATGATATCTGTTGTTTTTTATTTGTAAACACTGATCTTCAAGATTGACAGTTATTTATTAAAAACAACAGAAATTGCTACCGAATCCATGGCATCCTGTGTTATGTGAGTGTATGTGAAGGACTCAGAATTTGGCACAACACCTGCTTTCTCATTTTTTAGCTGACAGTGAGTCATACCGTGATAAGTCTATGGGACAATAATGAAGTGGGCTGAGAGGGTTGAGAAAAGTTCTGGGTATGTATTGACAGAAAAGACTTGGGTGACTATTGACTTACAGTGTTTGTTAGCAATGTTAGCCTCGCAGTTCCAGAGCTCAACTAAAGGAGTAAAATCCGGGCACCAAACATGTTTTGGCTGATCAGCCCCATCTGGGGTAAGTGACAAATTGTGTACATTAGATTTTTTGCGTAACTGTTCCTTTAAACATCCAAATTTGAACAGTATAATTTGAGCATTACTGTTGCTCCTAAATGTAGCCTTTTAGGCTATGATTTACTACAAGAATCCAGTTATAATCTAAAGCCTGTATTGACCATACACTCTTAAAGGGGATTTCCACAGATTTTTCAGGATTTCCCCAGAATTCAGTTGCTGAGATGTAAATAAAGTCATTCAGAGTGGTTTGATGTGAAATGCTTCATTGTAGAGAAACTTACTGACTCTCCTTACAGTGGTGCTGATAGGAACCAGGCGTCACAATGTCTACAACACAAATATAAGCATTTTATTTACTATCCAAAACCACCAGTTAACCTATATGTGTCTGTAAAGTTTTTATATACAATATTGATGATGGTAATATTGTGGAAAATTTGAATCAAAAAAGATTTGGGTACTATTTTGCCTCACAACACCCTGTATGTACCTCTCCACCATGAATATGTTTTTTAAAAAGATGTTTTAGGCCAAAACCTTCTCAAAACTTTTGTAAAACAGTGTTTCAGGCATCAGACCGCGGGAGGGAACTCTTCAGACATCTGGTTCCCATCACCACCACTGTGAACAATTCTGACTCTGTAAGTTTAGCAAGAACGGAGCATTTCACACCAAACCACTCTGAATGACTTTGATTACATCTTAACCATTTAATTATGCAGATATTTTGAAAAAAATCTCCTTTAACAAAAAAAAAAAATTCATATAGTACCAAAACAGTTTTGATAACTTTATAGCGCAACTCATATTGGTTCCGCTATAAAGTTATAATAATCCCACCACCACACCAAACTACATCAGAAACACTCTTTAAAGTTCACAGAGAAGTCACACATACTTCAGCATGAAATGAGCACACTAAGAAGAACAAAGAGACTTATACAACAATAAAGTGTTAAAGATGGATAGAAAAGTTAACCATGGTTGACTCCTGACTCTTTGGTGTATATATATATATATATATATATATATATATATATATATATATATATATATATATATATATATATGGTGTATATATACATGAAATGAATATATACAAAAAAAAATCACCAATAATGCACTGATATTTACTGACTTGTTTGGTTACAGCATTGCCAGTATTTGAATTTGCATTCTCCAGATAATAAAACAAAAGTTACACATCCTCTACAGAGAACACACTTTTGCACATTTTAATGCACACTTATTATTTATTTGTTGAATTTTAACACCCTGAGTGAAAAAAAACATAAATATGGCTTGTGCAAAAGTTATTTTACATTTAGTATTTTGTGTTTTATTTTTTACAATATGTTAAACTCAGCACATAAATAGAAATTGTGCACTAAAACCTACAGACAAATGCATGCATATTTAAGTTTGTTCCCTGTAGAGAATGTGTTTACGTTTTCCATACAACTGTGTATAACAGCAATACAGGCTGAACTGGTGAATTTTGAAGACATGATGATATGTTGAAATATCCAAACATGTAAAACATACCCTACACTCTTACAAAAAAGGGTATTGAGGCTCTGAGCAATGCTGTAGAAGAACCACCTTTAATTCCATGAAGCAGTGATTCTCAAACTGGTCCTCAGTGCCCTCCAGATTGTCTACATAATTGCTTTATCACTGTCTTGTTGGGTTGGTACAAGGTGCGGACCATCTGGGGGTCCAAAAGAAACTATTTGAGAGCCATGGCCCTAAAAGACCTTGTCTGAAAAGAGATTTGTGAAATGTGAAGAACTTTTAAATGTGGATGTTCTTGAAACTTTTAAAAGGTTATACACACATAGACATCTCATTTACAAAAAACAGTTATCTAAAGAACTATCCACTGAAAGGTTCTTTAGGGCAGTGGTTCTCAAACCAGTCCTCCGGGACTCCCAGACTGTCCACATTTTTACTCAATCCCTATGTAGTGTCAGTTGGATTGGTGCAAAAGTGCGGACTCTCTGGGGGTTCCTGATGGCTGGTTTGAGAATCACTGCCTTAAAAAAACAAAAGTGGTTCTTCTGTGGTGGTGGAGCCCAATCCTGCTATCACCCTGCAGAGTTTAGCTCTAGTCCTAATCTAGGGCTTCAGGGTCATCTCAATATAATCTAGAGCTTCAGGGGCATCTCAGCATAATCAAGGGCATCAGGGGCATCTCAGCATAATCTAGGGCATCAGGGGCATCTCAGCATAATCTAGGGCTTCAGGGGCATCACAATATTAGAGCTAGGTATGTTGGATCAGAACTCTCCATGGTGGTAGATCTCTAGGACCAGGATTGAGCACCTCTGTTCTGTGACATCACGCAAAGTAACTTAAGTGTAATCTTTAGCATAACAATAACATATTCTAACACAATGTCTTTTTGAAGGGAACTAATGAAAATGAGGAAATTAACACTAAATGAGTTAATAAATTAAATCAGTCAGCAAAGTACATTGGAGTATAAGATTATATAGTACAAGACAATTAAATTATAAAATAAAATTAAAAACCTATATTGGCAGATATCGGTTCTCAGACATTTTTAGCCCCTTTAAATTGGTATTGGTCATCATTTTTCTCATTTCTTGCTTCACTCTCATTAGTTTGTGAATGGCTGTTGAAGATTTGAAATGGGAAATCAGGATGAGGAAAAGTAAATCAAATAAAATCTCACTTTATTTTCAGTACCATGGTTCTCACATTTTTCTTACCATCTTTAACCTGAGGCAACACGTATTTAGTGCCCTTAACATCTAGTCCAGGATTAGCTTCAATGTTTACTTAAACCTTCAGTTTTAGAAGGAGGCTAGTCCATAAATCAGCTGCTAAGGGCAGAAAATATCCGAAGCCACTGGGAAGGACAAGACTGATGAGATGTGAAAACGACAAAACAGAGCCACAAAGAGTAACAGGAAAAAGAGTTCAACGGCATGTTGCAATTTGCATGGGGGTTTTAACAAACTCTTTCCTCTAAACGCAGCAGCTCTGCTGTCAGGAAAATGAAGAGGTTGTTTTTCAGTTAGCCATAATTAATAGATGAGGTGAGATGAGGGTAGCTTGTCACAAAGCACGCTAAGTGCAACAACATCAGACATACATAAACAGCTTATGACAGCCGCATTAAGCATTCATGAGATGCCATCTCCGAAGAAGATGGCTTAAAATAGACTACGCCTGTGTTCTTAAGGCCCCGATCAGGATTAATTGCATCTGAAAAAGATAAGACTTGTGGACAGTAGCTCTAAAAGCCCGTAGCCAACAAAACCATACTAGTTTCACGCTTTAACAAACCTGAATAATGAGTTATATTTAGACTCCGAGTGCTGCATGGACGCCACTCAGAAGCTGTCAGTTTCTGTTTATGTAGATGTATGCATATGTTGTCCTACTTATCATGCTGTGTGGCTAGTTCAGCTGCCGTTATCATCAATCATATGAAAAGCCTCTTTTACCTACATACATTATCGCTCATTTATATTACTGTTCTCTATTTTGTTTAAAGGATAGCCTAGCTTTGTAAGGCTATGCTGGACAAAATGCCCTTTCAAAGGGGTCTGACGATTTGGAAAGGTCATATTTGGCTCTCAAAATTGAGATTTGAAAACAGATAGTAAAGGTAAACTGTATATGCACTATATGGCCAAAGGTATGTGGACACCTCTCCTAATTATTGAGGTCAAGTGTTTCAGCCACACTCACTGCAAACAGGTGTGTATTAAATCAAGCACATAGCCGTGCAATCTCCATATGGATTGTACTGAGCTCTTCAGTACAGCCCACAGTAGAATAGGTTGTACTGAAGAGCTCAGTGGCTTAAAACGTGGCACTAGAAGATGCCACCTTTGCCAGAAGTCAGTTTGTGAAATTTCTGCCTGCGAGATCTCCCCCGTCATCTGTAATGTTCTTGTGAAATGGAAGCATCTAGGAGTAACAACAGCTTAGTCACAAAATAGTAGACCACATAAACTCACAGAGTGGGGCCAGCAAGTGCTAAAGCACACAGGGTATAAACACGGCCCATCTTCTGTTCTCACTGCAGAATTCCAAACTGCGTCTGGAAGCAACATCAGCACAAGAACTGTGCGTCAGGAGCTTGAAATGGGTCTCCACGGCTGAGCAGCTGCACACAAGCCTAAGATTACTATGCACAATGCCATGTGTCAGCTGGAGTGGTGTAAAGCGCGCCGTGACTGGACTCTGGAGTGGTGAAAATATGTTCTCTGACGTGATGAATCACACTTCGTAATCTGACAGTCTAATTGACAAACCTGGGTTTAGCGGATGCCAGGACAACGCTACCTAATTGTTTGCACAGTGCCAACAGTAAAGTTTGGGGGAGGAGGGATAACAGCCCAGGACTGTTTTGCTACAGCATACAAAGACATTTTAGACATTTATATGCTTCCAACTTTGTGGCCACAGTTTGGGGAAGACTATGTCCTGTTTTCTGTGCCACTGTGCATAGAGCGAGGTCCATAAAGACATGGCTTAATGAGTTTGGTTTGGAGAAACTCCAGTGGCCTGCAAAGAACTCTGACCTCAACCCCACTGAACACGTTTTGGGATGAATTGGCCTTCTCGTCCAACAACAGGGCCTGACCTCACAAATGCTCTTCTGACTGAATGGGCACAAATTCCCACAGACACACTACAAAATATTATGGAAATAATTCCCAGAAGAGCGGAGGCTGTTACAGCTGCAAGGGTGGGGCTAATTCCATATTAATGCCCATGGTTTTTTAATGGGATATCCAACAAGCTCAGGTGTGGTGGTCAGGTGTCCACATACTTTTGGCCATATAGTGTGTATTTATAATACTAAACAATCTATGCAATCAAGAAAAAATATTTCAGTATTGTAACAACCAGGGTTGCTAGTGAAAAGGGAAAAAGGGTACGCAGAGCAGACTCTGGGTAAAGGCTACTGAAGAATAGGGCTGCACGATATGGACAGAAATTGCAAAGTGAGATAAAGTCATTGGATACTGCAATTGCAATCATCTCTGATTCTCACTGATTTTGTTGCTGTGTAATCAGACCCAAAACATTTAATCATTTTTTCATTTTCTATTCATTCAACAATTCTCCATACAAAATATGCACTGCAAATATTACTCAATCACTACTCACTAATATGCAAATTTCAGAATAAAAAGAATGAAATATTTATAGCTTTACAACTGCATGCATTTCCCCAACATTTTTTTTCTATTTATAGAAATTATATTTTTTCTAAATATATAAGCATTCTTTTTACAAAGCTCTTTGTTGTAATACGGGTTTACTGCGTTGCCATTGGGATTACCACTAGGAGTGTCAACACACATAATTATGTTCAATAGGAGTTTCAATTCTGAAGTATAAATTTGATTAGATTCTTGATATTTTGCATGTTAAGATGTCTTAATTATACTAACTAAATAATCTACCAAAACTTCATAAACAAAACACAGTGATTTGTGTATGGGTGCATGTATAACCTCTCTGCTGACTTTATATTTTTGGACGGAGGTTGTGAATGTTCCGTTTTGATACTGTACTGAAATCATCACAACCTTAAGCCCACAGTATACTTCACATGGGAAAATAAGTAAATGAAATGGAGCTACAACTGTCGTAAATATACTAAATATATTATATAATTGTACTTCTCGGCACTGCTAGAGGCTTTGTGCAGTGAAACAAGCAAACGTGACACTAAGTGGACTAATCAGTAAGTGGTCTCAGAACAAATGATACAGTGATTAGAACTTTTGTTGAGCAAGCTGAACAAACCGTACCAGATGTACTAAGACCACTGCATCGTTCTGGCCAAAAGGACTGTTTCGATTCAAAAATGTCTTTTCGTTTAAAATGCACTGCCGACTTTACTAGGCACTACTTGACACATTTTATGTTTACATATTTAACACTTGGAATTTCAAATTGTCATTCCACTACAGGCTAGTAGTTAACAGCAGAGTAGTTGTTCAGTGATACACACTGGTCAGCTTTGTAAGCGGCTGTACAGCTTAGTGGATAAGACACTCACTCCCAGACACGGCTCCTAATGCTGCCTAATTCACTTTGCAGGTGTAACGTAATCTGATCTGTTCTGTTATTGCAGCACTTCATGCTTATCACAATCATATTGCGGTGACAATAAAAATTAATCCAATTAATTAATACAATTAATCGTGCAGCCTTATTGGAGAACTATGGGCCCTCATAAAATCCATGCTCACTCTGACACTCTGATATAATAATCCTCAAATAGGAATGTGAAAATGATGACTATTGTTGATCCCTTGTTTTGCCTTTCTCTAGATTGATGATAACACAGCAGGGGGTTAATGGTGAGGTTGACAGAGAAAGGAATGGGGGGCAGGTTACAAAAGCACCGATAAAAAAAAGAAGAGTAGGTTTGCTTAGGTGGTCAAGCCAGAAGATCATCGTGTTAGCTTGGACCCTGTCTCGCTTCTTAATGGAGGATGTCACACATTTTCAGTTGAGAGAATGTCATTTGCGCTTCAGTCCCTGCAGATGCTACAGTGTGTTTTACTGAACTGTATGTCCATCCTTGTGTGTGAAAATGTCCCTGGAGAGGTCTGAATTACTCCGACCTTTAAGGTCAATTGAGTGTGAGGCACCTAGTTCTTAAATTTGATCCGTGAGGCTCAAGACGTGTTTTTCACTTCTTCTTCCAACTGTCTTCCAATCAAATAACTACTCTTCCACCTTTCTGTTCTTTCTTTCGGAAGTAGAACATGTTCTCCTTGACATGCCAATCAGACAGACTACATCAACGTTATTTGATTAGGCTTGGTGCTCAGTAGGGCTGCATGAAGAGTCATATTTGTATCATTATTGCGAGTTTTTATGATAAACTCAAAAACTGCTTTATCTTGAACTACTAGCTTGTAAAATTACTTCAGAGGTCAAGATATTTACATATTTAGAATAATTAGTACATACTTATAGATTTATAGATGTATAATATATAAATAATACTAAATATTTAGATAAGTATATATATATATATATATATATATATATATGATATTTATTATATTTATTGATTCATTCATTCATCCATCATAAAGCAGTAATTACAATAAATACTACTGTCACAACAAACGTGCATCATCATACCCTTTTTCTCGGTTTTTGTCTTTTTTTATTAATTTTTTGACATGATACAAACTTGCCAGTTGCCTGTTAAATTATGTGTAAAGGTCATGAGGAACGGACCAAAAGAAACTGTCCAAAATATCTTGGGGAAAAAAGTGTGGTTACACTGACTAACACTAAAAGTAAAGTATGTTTTCGTTTTCTCCTGTAACGTTTCTATTTTGGAGATACAAGGTTTTGGTTCAAGAGTGATGATTTATTTATTCATTCATTTATTCATTCACTCATTCTTTATGAAGCAGTAATAACTACTGTCACAACAAACATGCATCACTTTAAGGAGCTTTTTAAGGAATCAAATAAATCTTTATTTCTTTTTGTAGCCCTATTTACATTCATTCATTTTATTTTATAGCCTTGCCAGAAAAAAAATGTTCAGAATATGCTGACTGCTTTTCAGCCTTACAGTGCACATAAAAATATGAGCACAGTTCTGATGTAAGCATTCGATCAAAAGCACACTGTTTTAATCATAATTTACAGTTTTTCATATCTTTATCGTGACGTCCAACAGCTTTATTAAACATAGCATTTTTATCCATGTCATGCAGCCCTACTGCTTATTTTATGTTATGTTGATCTTAGTCTGATTATAATGTAGCTTTTTTATGCACCTCTCATTAATTCCTGCATCTCACACATCATCTCACTGCATGTTAGGACACCTCCCTGGGTCAGCTTTTTAAAAGCTCATTTTTCTTTTGCTTTGACAGGTTGAGAATTGAAAATGTGTTACTGGGTTTGGTTTTGGTTGTTTTAATTCGGTTTTGGCGCAATGGAGGAAAAATCTCATGCTGTACTTGCCTCGACTGCCATTGGTCGCTTAGTGTTGAGAGAGTGAGCATTGCTGCCCAATGTCCCTCCAGCCATCTTCTCATCTCCTCTGTTCGCCCTGCCCAATGACAAGACAGGTTTCTTTTGCTTGTCCCGCCCTACCGCTACAATCCCTGATTGCCTCTGTGAAGTCATTTTTGGATCTGGGGTGGATAAGGGCAGGGGGGGACTGGGTGGGGCAATTAGGTGAAAAAGGTGAGGGATAGGGGTGGGAATTCTTTTTGGGGAGGGGGGGGCTCAGAAGCTCCAAAAGGACTTGCTAAGGGGAGGGAAAATACCTTTTGGAGGTCATCCTGTAGTCGTTTCAGCATGGCCTCCAACTGGGACACCTTCTCCTCCAGGTGACCAGGTGAGTCACTGCAGGAGAGAGAGAGTGAGAGCAGAAACGTTTTTTAGGGGTTGGCGAAAAAATCCATACAGTATAACATCACAATATTAAGAAAAATTGTACTGACACAAAGATGCCCAAATATCCATATTTTATTATTTATTTATGAATAATTAAAGGATTATTAAGCCAATTGTCAGACGTAGATTACCAGAATGCACTTCTTAATCCACAAGATGGTGCTATTTCCTTTTCTGATAAAATCTTAGTAATATCTGGCATCATTAGGGATAGTTAGACATTATATGCTTCCCCTGCCTGTGAAAGAACACAGGGCATTGTATAAAAACTGTATTGTATGAAAGAGCATTGCATAAAATAGGCTCAACATGGCAAATAACAGGCCTTTTATAGAAAAACCTTCACTGTGAAGGACATAACTGAAGCATTATATGCAGTAAATGCAGAGTTCAGAGGACAGAGGCAAAACAACTTGAAACAGCTGGCTAGTCTGGAATTTTTATAGCAAGTATGCTAGCTAGATAGTGAACTGACTAATCTGTGATCTGTAAGGCTGGGCCTACGATACATGACTTTTGCTCAATTTTAATCCAGATTTGCCCCTTGTGACAAATTTTCACAATCCAAAGAGATTTTCCAGGTCGGGATCTTGATCGGAAGCACGGATAATCTATTAGTGTGATAGGAGCAACGAGAATCTTTAGCCCTCCAATCAAACTCTGAAGTGATCGGAAGCCCTCTGGTATTATGTTTGATATTTACGACTCAAAACGTTCACAGGTCCTCAAGTGTGAGAAACTCAGAGATTTACTCAACGGGTGATTCAAACAACAGCCAATCAGAGAGCTAGATGAGTGGAGAAACAGGCGAAGAGACACGCATGAACATCTGAACAGCGGAGCAGAGACAGAGGAAGAAAAGAGGCAGAAAAGAGCCGATATCATGTTTATAATGTTTATAATGTTGGATCCAGAGGTCAAGGCACTCTCTTTACAATTTCAAGTCAGCTCCCAGTTTGTAGTCATATATTTCTCCAGTTCTCCCTCTAATATCAAGTCAAGTCAAGTCAAAGTTTATTTATATAGCGCTTTTTACAACAGGTGTTGTCACAAAACAGCTTTACAGAGAAATTGGGGTCCAAGCCCCCATGAGCGTCGCCAGTGGCTACAGTGGCAAGGAAAAACTCCCTAAGAGCAAGAGGAAGAAACCTTGAGAGGAACCAAGACTCAGAAGGGGAACGCATCCTCCTCTGGTCGACACCGGATAGTAAACAGCACTAGTATAAAATATTGTAATACAAAACAGGCAAAACATCAGTGCTTCTCAGCCCCATTTTAATCCTTAGTTTACACTTTTGTGACGCATCAAAGCACAAACAGGTCCAGTAAGTTTAGCTTTGTTTGTGTTGTGTGATCTCTGAGGGCATCTGGGAGTTTGAGTTTTTATTTGTAGCCCAGACTCGTTATGTGTTATACTCTCTCTTTGCCGTGTCGTCTAGTGTGAGCACCCTCACAACAAGACAAGAAATCCTGTGACAAACTGACGTTGAGTTTGTGATGCTCTCCATTTTAGGAATCTGTTAAAATGTTCAAAGTTGTGTAGTGTACGCCCAGCCTAACGAAAACTTCAGCTAGATCAGCTGACAACTTCAGCTATATTAGCTATCCGATAGTTACCATATTTTAGATCCATGCTAGGCACTGTTTCAAGATGACCTTCCTTTAAACACCATATTTACTATATGTAGAACTGTAGTGTTCTGTCCTGCAGATGGAAGGTTTTTCTGTAACGAAAGGCTCGTTACACAAAGCTTGAACCTGATGTCGCTGCGAGAGAATAGCATTACAACAAAGACTGCACATGCAGCACCAACGTGCAAAGTCACACAGGTAAGGCTGTAATGGAAGTTTTATTCTTTTACTGAATGAAGGTTTGCGGCCCAAAATTAATCAAAGTTTTTTCCTCAGGCTGAAATTTCACTAGTCGTCAGTCAACATGGGAAAAGTACAAAGTACAACTCCAGTCCTGGTCGAGACCCCATCTCTGATCTCCGCTCAGTGTAGATGAGATTAGAGAGATGGAGAGAATGTATGAGTCAGAGTCCTGACGGGGACATGCCTCCAGAAAGATGCTGCATTATGAATTAGAGACACTCGAAGCCCCTAATACAAAAGGAGCAAGATAGAAAATGCCTGCAAATGGGACCATTTTTGAGGTCGACACAGACAAATTACACCTCACTGATCATAATTTTGAGTTACTGCATGGTTTCTCTTTGGCTTGCCTGAGCATCACACGTTCAGCACAAAAACACCAGTCCTGGCATCTGCCTTTGACTCGAAAAAGCTACACTAACTCCAGTAACATTGTAGTAGCAGTAGAGTAACAGATTTATATATTTAGTCCTACATAGTATTTATGCATTTACTCCTTCTGGGTTTAGATAACAGATGTAGGACAGTACAGTTCGCAAGTAATTAATGCACCATGACACAGTTTTAGTTGTTTTGGCTCTGTACTCCAGTAAAACTGCCAGCTCTAATTTAAGGGTATTTACATCTTTGCTGGGTACACCAAACCAGAATCACAGGCCTATTTATAGTCTCACCATTTGAGAAGACCACTGTGCATGTGATCATCACACACTTGGCTGTGAACCAACGTAACACCCAATCGTACAAATACTTCAATACTTGGGTCCAAAAAAAAGGTGATGTTTGTGTGGGTTAAAGTGCAGCTGTAATTAATTTTACATGACCATTTTCCAACTTCTTAAACTGTTTTTATTATTCTGCCTTTAAGACTGATATATGTAAATGAATGACTTCTGTTCTGATTGGCTGCCCTGTATTGTGCTTCATTCAGAAAACATTCCAGGCTGAAACACTCCTTTATAACTTTAGTGTGAATGGGCGGAGCTAAACTGCTAGGCGGTTATTTGTAAATGTGTAGGCTTTTTGTGACAAACAATGAATACAAAATGGGCTGGCTTTGCAGGTTAATTTCCATATATGGACTTGGGAGTGAATGGCACATTTCTGAAACTTTAGAAATGTTTTTATAGTCTTTTATTATTATATATTTTTATTTATATGCCCCTAAACCTCAGTCATTGAACACAAAAATACCTCTTAAATCAGTAATATTTCCACTGTCTGTGCATTGGCTCTAGTGTCAGGAGCTTGTGAGTTCAATACCCGGCAATGCCACAGCAATCTGTGGTTGAAGAGCATAACTGGCCTCGCTCTCTCTGGGTGGGCAGGATGAGACTCCCTCTCCCACCATTTCTCACCAATTATAGCTGACATGACAAAATTAGCATTTAGCATTCTTCTCCAAGCTTGTTCAAGGATGTTGAGTTAGCAGCACCTTGAAAAGATGTGGTGATGCTTGACCCATTTTGGAGGAAGCTTGTGTTAACGTACACCCTCCCAGATTGGTAGCAACAGGAGATTGAGGGAGACTTTGCTAGAAGGTGGAACTTGCTGGCATACACTGATACAAAATTGGTTAAAAAATAAAAACTACTATTTCCTACACTGCTATGGTGTCCCTGAAATTTAAATGAAATATAAAGAACTGTGCTTTTTACAGTCATGTGCAACTCATCCCAACTTTTTCTGCCATTTTAGTGCACAATTTCTATTTATTTGCTGAGTTTAACATACTGGAAAATATAAAATAAAATATTAAATGTGCCATAACTTTTGCGCAGACCAGATTTTTACCCAATTAGAAACATTTAGCAAACAGTAATTTTGTCTTATAATGTGCGAAAAAATGTGAGAAAAGTTTGTTCTCTGTACAGAATATTTATATATTTTCACTTAGAAAATCAACTAGAACAGAACATAAAATACTTTACTATTGTATTATTATTTTTAACTTGTAGCACAGGCCACAGTTTATGTTTTATTTTTATGTTAAATTCAGCAAATAAACTGTAAATGTGCATTAAAATGTAGAGGTGTGTTCTCTATAAAGGAAGTATTATCTTTTTTACTTCAAAATCAAAATGCGAACACAGGTGCCCAAACTTTTGCATGCAACTGTATATCCTTCAACTACTAATGTACATATCTTTAAAAGAAGGCTGAGATTCTATATAGTCACATAGTCACTGTTTCAAGTCCAATATGTTGCAGTAAAAAACCCCAAAAAAACAAAATTTGTCATTGTCCAATTACTTACTGCTGCAGTCACATCATATACAGTAATCATGTGCAGTGTACACGTCTGTCTCACCTGTCTTTAATATCTTTGAGCTTGGCATCTGTCTGACCCGGCAAGGTCCCAGTGTCTGCTGCTGCCTGGCTGCCGTCTCCCGCCTTCCGGTCTGAAACACAGCATTCCACTCCATTACTCAGCCGTATTAGTCAGGCTAACTCAGGTTAGTCACCCCGACAGCTAAACATCACTAACAAAGAAACACATACTCTCTCAGGAGAGTCTAACAGTCCTGAATACATTAAGGAGAGTGACACGCCGGTTTTTCATTGTTAAACTGTCTTATTGTCTCACGTATCATCTCTTCTGTCCAGCATTTCTTCTGGAATCAGGGGTGTTAATAAGGAATTTGTTCTCTTGTGTTGCAGTAACAGCCTCTACTCTTCTGGGAAGGCTTTACACTAGATGTTGGAATATTGCTGTAAAGATTTGATTGCATTCAGCCACAAGAGCATTAGTGAGGTCAGGTACTGATGTTGGATGATTAGTTCTGTATCACTCCAACTCATCCCAAAGGTATTAGATGGAGCTCCATCACTCCAGAGAATGCAGCTCCACTGCTCCACAGCCCAATGCTGGGGACTTTTATACCCCTCTAGCCAATGCTTAGCATTAGACTTGGTGACCTCAGGCTCATGTGTGCTCCAGAACATCCCATTCTATTGGTCAAAGCTTTTCTACAGATATTATACAAGCACAGCAATGGACGTGCTTTCAAGTAATTAGGTGGCATGTCTGGGTACTTTTGGACATTTTAGTTCATTGTTTGCCTTTTTAATTCCACACCTTCTCGCGACAAGGCTTCCAGAATGCTCCTGCAGGCTGTAGCCAGGTCTGAAATGGACTGCCACTCCTCCTCTGATGAATCTGTAGTTTCTGAAAGAACTGAAAGATTAAAAAAACATCTGTCAGTAACAATAAAATATAGATATACAATAGACAATTGGACACACCAGCCAACATACATAAGATTCCTGTAAATAGATGAAAGCTGAAAGAGCACAGAACAAAGAGAATAACACTGAAGCTCTAATCAATGACCAATCATATCCACCAGGGGGCACTTACACATTGTTATGTCTAAGATCCAATAGACACAGTGCTGAGAGGGGAGCTTGCTGAGAGGCTGATACGTTCCCTTTAACAAAAGCCCTGAGTATTTACTGAAAGGCTAAGCAAACAAGCCATAATATAGTGCCGTGTGATATAACATTTGTTAATCATTAGTGCAATATTCTCTATACTGATGTCTAAAAAGCTGCAAATGAGCCTTTTAACTAATTATCAGTACTTTTAATCAGATTCCTGACCAATCCCAGGCCCAGTGAGTGGTTCTGTGATATTTCTAATCTGACAAAATGCAAATGTGTTGTTCAAAATAATAAACCAATCTGCAACTGCAACACATTATTAATTCACAAATGCACTTTTAATACATTTCAAGTGATAATGCAATATGTATATATAACAGTATAATTGCAATACTAGAATACTGCTCATATCGTGCAGCCCTGCCATAAATGGAGCCTGTAGAGGAGCATCCGCCCCACAAGACGAGGGCCAGGGACGGACCAGATGGCCCAGAGAGAGTCTCTTGATTTCGGGGAGGATAACACCCTCTGCCCCCCTTTACCCCCACCTGGCCCTAACCCAGCCCCCATCTGTCCTCCCTTCATTTTGGATATGGGGTGGAGGAACGCGTGGGGGGGTGAAGAGGAGGAGGGGCAGGGGACAACTGTGGGTAAACGAGATAAAGGGATGGCGATGAAAGAGGAGAAGACAAAGAGGGAGGGATGAAGAAAGAGAGAGAAGGAGGGAGGGATGGGTAAAGAGAGGATAATACAGCAGGTTTTTTATGGCGAGAACAGCTCTTGAGGGCACAAAGGGAAAAGAAAAAAAAGGATAAAAAGATTTGGGCTTAATTACGATTACGGTGGTGATTTTGGGGAGCTACCAGCACTGTTCCGGTCCGGCCACAGGCTCCCATTCTGGCTTAAAAAGAGACCCACTCCGCAGAGAATGAGGCTCCATTTACAGCAATTAACGACGACTAGCGCTATTCTCCCCAGCCACACTTCTGCTCACGATGCCTTCGGGCATTTGCACTGCGCCGCACACGCACAGACCAAAACTCCTGCTATGCTCCTGAGGAACTGAATCCCAGGCTTACAGGCTGAAGCTGGGTATCATCAGGTTTTATACTGGCTCATTGGAGTAGGAGAAAAATGGGACAGTGTAAAAGCGCCATGCATCACCTTCGGCTGATGAACTGCAGACATTCAGAAAGCTGCTTCACTTATTTTTTACACTGTAACACATCATGTCATGTGTGCACTAATAAAACTGTTAAACACTACAGCTTAAAGCTAGACTTCGGACAAAATTCAAACATAGAATTTTCCCCTGTGAAGTTTGCTTCTTTAGTTTTGCACTGGCGCTATGAATTCATGTAGCTAACAAGTAACACTTTATGGACAAAACCGGAAAAAGTATGGACAAACTTCATGCTTCAAGATGGCTGCTACTACTTTTTTAGCTATGTGATGTACTCATAAATTTCTACATAAGACAGTATGTCATACAGTATGTCATACAAAATGTCACTGTCAGAACAAAACCTTCTATCTCCAGAATATAACTTCACAGGTATACGGAAAAACACTCATCATTTTCAATGCAAATTAATGTAAAGAGGTTTTATTCCAAGCAAATTCGGGGTTATTCTACTGCTCCATTCATCATGAAACCGAAAATGGCAGTTGGTATTTCAAGTGATAAATATCAAAAATGGAGATACAACGTTTTGTTCCAACAGTGATGATAACCAGGTCTATCTGAGAATATGCAACAACTGTGCATCGTTTTTGGCAAGTGTGTGATGATTTAGGCCAAGGTCACAAAAAAGCTGAGCTATGTTCTATGCTGAGGTGAAGCAAAGATCAGGCGAGTTTGGATGGTGATGTGGTTCTGGAGGGGACGTATAGTTTATAGTGCGTGGCTAACATTAACTAGTTAACTAGTTTGCTTTTTTCACAGCTGAAAAAGCCAATTCGTTTGAATGATTAAGGACCTGGAAATGCAAAAAAATAATTTAGCGGTTAATATTAACCCCAAATCTGCGAGTCTTGGAAGTGTGAGCCATTAGAAAGCAAGAGGGCAAGCTGTGGTATCTTCTAGAAAAAAAACTAAATGGAGGAACTGCTCCTCAGTCAACAGAATGTCGCTAGTTATCTAGCTAGCATTAGCTGTTTGCTGAACTACACATTTTCTCCAAAACAACACCAGAGGAGGACAGCAGCTTTGAAGCTCACCTAGACTCAACTAAAAATGAATTTAACACATTTTTTTTGTGTGATACAGTTAACAACTTGTAGACATTCAGTTAGCACAATGCTAATAGTTGCGTATAGGCTTTTATTACTTTAGCTGCATTAGCGTAAAGATTACATAAAACTGATGAAACAAATTTCAAACTCCAAACATGTCTTGTCTAGCCGACTACATTTGGAGTAAGGGGGAAACTGTACATTTCATTTTGGGCCGAACTCTAGGCAATGCGCTATTAACCGCTACAAGAAGCTAATTCCTTTGACGCGATCTTGCATCCTTTCTCATTCAAGTGAAGTAGGTTTTCCGCTAGGCAGATTTTACTCAAGTTCGGTGTTACTGCAGCTTTAGCCATGCAGTTTGCAGTTTACTTGTTAGCTACATTAGCTTTATAGCTCCAGCGGAAAACTAAAGAAGCAAACTTCAGACACAAAACAAGGAGTATGGCAGGAAACTGTATAAATTTCATTATTTCAACTATCGATTTAGGAAATAAAGCTAACAGGTAAAGCTTAAAGCATGGCAAAATGACCCGACACCATTTGAAACAAAGATAAAATGACGTCATATATGTCGTCTCTTAGTAGCCCATAGGCTTTAGGGGCCTTTATTGCATAAGCCCATTCTGAATGTGTGGGGGGAGATGATTCAGGCTACAGCAGCACTCACTCTTTGTGATGGAGTTATGAAGACTCAGCGCTCTGGAGTTCCTCTCAGCTCTCTCCATACACGCTGAGCGGAGCAGTACGTCACTCCCCGATGGCCTCTCCTCACCCCCTTCATCCACTCCAATCTTGAGAGAGAGAGAGAGAATTAGCATTTCTCATAGTCATACACTGAAGGTGCTAAATATTGACTATTATGGTGAGTAACACTCTTTGGGGATATAAAGGGAGAGATAAAGGGCTACAAAGGTGGGAGAAAACAGGAAAGAGGGGGAGAGCGAACAAGAGAGAGGGCTCTAGGGTTATGGGGTGATGGATGAAAACAGAGATGGAGTGGGGGTGGGAGAAAGGGAGCGAGATGGAGAACGAGAAGGAAAGAGTGGGAGAACTAGTGAGTGCGTTCGGAAGGTTAAAATATCTGCGAACTTTGCAGTCTTGACTGAATCAGCTCCCAAATATAGATCATTTACATGATCTGATCTACGCCATGGTCCACATGTGGGAGGTAAAAACACTGCAGGTAGAACTCTGCTTTCAAAAACTGCTCCGAGCTTTGTGCTAAATATTCACGTACTATTGCCTACCGTTATGAGAAATGAGGTAAATGAATTACGTCTGCTTTAAAAGTAAACGTAAGTGATTACATAGACTATAAAAGATAAAAATAAAGATAAAATGTATTGATTTCAGTTTTAAACTAATGTGTGATAATTTAGGCATTTCATTAGCAAAATGCTGCTTGTTTGCTACACATTAGCTGCAAACTAAAAAAAGATAACTTCAGACATTAATCATGCCTAGGCTGATTGACTGTACCTGGAGTAAGATGGAAAAAGAGCTTAACTAGCCTGCCACAAAAAAACAGCCTGGCTGATCACCACCAAAAGCAGCATATCGCTGCTGTCGGAACAAAACCTCTTATCTCCATTTTGTTTTTCAGTTTTTGACATAATCTGAAAATACCCATGGTCCTATATATTGTGTGTAAATCAAAACAAATGGCCCAAAATTACTTGGAAAAAAGTCTGGTTCCATTGACTTACATAAAAAGTAGAGTTTTTTTCCTTCTCCTGTAAAGTTACCATTTTGGAGATACAAGGTTTTGATCTGACAACAGCGATATGTTGTATTTTTGATGCTGGTATGCTGGTCAACCAGCATCACCTTGCTGGGTGACTAGCTAACCAGTACAAGACCAGCATAGACCAGCAGTGGAGATTATTATGCATACGCACCACACATCTACAGCACTGTGCAAAAGTCAGAGATCACCCTTAATTTATTTAATTTCCAAAAAACAGCCATTGTGCCATTTTTATTTCTCAGGTGATATTTCTGAGGAGATTACGTATAATCAATAAGGAAAACAAAATCAAAGGAAAAAGAAAAAATGGAATTTCCAAAACTAGAGTTGAAAAAAATGATTAAAAGATACAGAGAAAATGAGACTCTTAACAACAAGACCTGGCAGACCAGCAAAACTGCGCCCGTCAGATAAACAGCACTTAAAGCTTTCATCTTTGAGAGAGAGGAGAAAATCATGCTTCAATTTTACTTCAGATATGAAAAAACATCTTTCTATCCTTCCAGTGTGAGAATACTACCCAACGCTATAAGCCTGAAAGGATGTGTAGCTGCCATTGTTCTCAGAACAATGGACTGACCAACCCAGAGTCCAGACCTTGACATCATTAAATGTATTTGGTATTACTTGGTAACCAATGCAACCAGACTGAACTTTGGAGGTGTGGAAAAATACTCCTGCAGATTTCTTCAAAAAATTAAAGACTCCTGAAAAGAATAAATGTTACAATAAATGCAAAAGGTGGATACACTAAATATTGGAATATTAAAATATTAATTTAAATATAGTCATTTTGTTTTTCCCTGACACTAAAATATAAATAACTTGTACTAAATAGCAGTTTTGACTGGACATTAGACATTTGACTGACTTTTGCACAGTACTGTACATAGCTCCAGATCTGAGTGAGACAACCCCCCCTCCCATGCATGTGTATGTGTGTATGTTCTGACCTGTCCTTCCTCCTCCAGAGGCACTTTCGGTTTGACTGCCAGTATAAGGTCAGGGGTGGCGTCTTTCAGCTCTCCAGGGTTCTCGTAGATGTGCCTATTCACCTTCAGCCCAACGTTATCGTACACATGACTGGCACAGACACACACACACACACACACACACACACACACACACACACACACAAATTAGGCTGCTGTTTCACTTGGAATCTGTTCATTTCCAATCTAGACCTCACAGAGGATCTAAAACGATTACATGGTCTTTGGAGCTGTGGACGTTTTGAGCCAGGAAAGAGCATTACTATATGATTAGGGTCAAACGTGTCTCTGCTCTCCAGAAGCTGGCTTGAAAATATAATGTATTAACTGCAGTGCAGAACCTTTTAACCACCAGTATTATAGCATCTAGCTGTCTCTCTTAGTCAGTCATAGTTTGGCTGAAAAAAAAAAAACTAATTTGCACCTCATCCTAAATGTCAGCCAAGACATGTTTGGTGTCTAAAGTTTGCTTTTTTAGTTTTGCTCTGGAGCTATGAGGCTAATGTGGGTAACAAGTAATGGAAGCTTAAACTGCAGAAATTAGCACGCTGCCAACTGAATAAATTATCACAAGCTAACCTCAAACCGTGTCCAGCTGTTAAGTAATCTCAAGCAGACTTGCTCATGTGGCTTCTGACACTCTATATCACACTGTTATCTATACAAGGTGCCGCGTTAGTACTGTTTTTAGTTCTGCAGTGTTATTTTGTCCATTTTTAGAGATAATCATATGTCATTCAATGTCCAAACCACATAAGCTGTAGTTGACATTACTTAACATACGGTTTGAGGTAAGTGTGTGATGATGAACACTCTGCACAACGTTCATTTGTCGGTTTAACTTTCTATTACTTCTTAGCTTCCCCAGTTTGGGCCACCACAGGCAAGATATGTCACAAATTTATTTTGCTATGTGTGACATTAGCCTCTTAACTCCAGTACAAAACTAAAGAAACAAACATGTTTCAAAGGGCAATTTAAGGAACCAGGAATGCTGTGAGATGTTCAAAAAATATCTTAAGCAGGTTATGCGATCAGGTTTGGCAATATTTCAGGGTCCTTCATGAGCAAAAATGGGTGGAGGCTCACCACTTTGCCACAAAAAACTGCATCAGCCAATCATCCAACAGTTCAAGAACAATGTACCTTAGTGAACAAAGGATTTTAGGTATTTTGCCATCCATGCATCATGTCATCAAAAGATTCAAAGAATTCTCAAAAGGATAAGGCCGAAGGACGTTATGTCCACAAATGCAAGTTAAGATTGTACTATGCACAGCGGAGAAACACCGCCGACTTCTCTGGGTTCCAGCTCATCTGAAATGGACTGATGCATGGCGGTAATGTGTGCTGTGGTCTGAAGAGTCAACCTTTCAGATTATTTATGGAAATCACAGGCGCTGTGTTCTCTGGCCAAAGAAGAAAGGATCATCCAGATTGTTACCAGTGCAAAGCCAGTATCTGTCATGGTATGGGGGTGTAATAATGGGCAACATATTATGCCTCCTAGATTTCTTTTTCAGGGACGTCAATGCTTATTTCAACATGACCATGACTAACCACATTCTGCTGAGTAATCAGACACAGGTGCTACCCTGGCCTGTCTTCAGTCCAGACCCATCTCCTACTGAAAATGTGTACTTCATTATGAAGATAAATAAGACAACGAAGGCCCCGTATGGTCCCAACTTTTTTGGAACATCAAATTTATAAAATCATATCACATCAAATCATAACAAATTTAAATGAAATAAACAATCACTTTTTTTGCAACTGAGGTTTGTATATTAGACATTAAGTGAGAATTATGTAAACCTGAGCGTTTGGCGATCTATCACTTTAATACATGATTCATGTGCAACTACTCAAACCTTCATTAAAATACAGGAAGAGCAGGGCTGAGTACAGCAGTTGTGTAACCTCAGAGTGACACATACACACACCTCTCACTGAAAACCTCAACGTGATGATTGAACAAGAACGTTTGCTTTGCTTTCGTGCTAAAGTGAGCGCTGAGTGTTCGAACTGAAGCTTATCTATAAAAGAGCGGGCTATATGAAGGTGTAGGTCTGCTGGGAGGAAGGGTCTAATACTTGCATCCTGTGTAGGATGGAGGCTATTTCTTTACACTTTGTATTGTTTCTGTTTTCCTTCATTGCAGGTCGTTTGAGTCAGAGGAAACTGCTGCAGCAGCTCAGCAAGAGGAGCATGCATACTGTAACACTTGCTATATGTGGGAAACCAGCTATTTTTGTGCATGGAAGATTGGTTTCTAAGACCTACTTTGAGCAAGCTCCTGCACTAAATATGACTTTCAGTGGAACACGGAGAATTTCATGTTTAACCCTATCAGAAATTTTGCATGTCCTATTTTCAATTTTGTGTTTGAGGCTTCCCAGAATCTCATTTTTTCCACATAGTCAAGAAAATGTGCAACGAAATAAATAAATACACTGCTGTTTTTAGCCTTTTAAACTCCAATGGTTTGTATGTTGCCCACACTCCAATTCCTCACTCTGATGTAACTACATACATGTTAGTTTCATAGTGTGTTACAGAATAATAGTACATAATAATAAATAAATGTAAGATGAGGCTTGCAGATATTGCAGACTCCATTACCAGCAAAAGACTGGAAGGTTATATATATATATAATGTTTGTACCCTTAGGCTACGTTCACATTACCAGGTTGAAGCGGCACAACCTGATTTTTTGCCCTAATGTGACTCAGATCTGATGTTTTCGGGGCTGCGTGGACACACATATCTGATCTTTTCAAATCCGACCTGAGCCACTTTCATATGTGGTCCTAGATTGCACACGTATCCAATTCATGGCCATGCGACCTTTTTGTGAACGTTCAGATTGGAATTCATGTGCTTCTTTCCCACTGCCTGTGCACCATCATTTAGCGTTACCATGGCAGCAGCGCCGAACAGAAGTTAAAGCCTGTAAACGGTGAAAAAGCAACACATCTCACCCTTTTCGCATTCGTCTCGCTCTAATAATGAACAACTGAGAGCTGATCAGAGTTAATTATCTTTGCAGCGAAGGCTCGTTCTGCTCGTTAGTTTGTTTGCTGATGCACGTGACGCACGTGATTCATTCACGTGACATTGCTGAGTAGGATGTGCGCATGCGGGTCATTTCAGAATGGCGGTTTGTTCACATTAATGACAGATTTGAATCACTTAACTAAATGAGTGTGAACCGTTGTGTCAGAGGCAGCGGATTTGAGTAAAAAAGCAATGAGGCTTGTAACGTGAATGTAGCCTTAGATGTCACTGTTATAGCTGGTATTAACAAAAGTGTGCTGTAACAGGACATTATTGTTATTTCAAACTCACAGCTAACTAAAACAAGAGGAAAGTGAAGGTTCTAAACTTTCGATCTATACAACATTTTTGTTTGTAATTTTTGGCATCCAAAGAAAAGCTTAGATTCAAATCTGCTAACGCAAAATGTTAACTGAATGTAAATGTAATCCCTTCCTATATAGACTTACTTTGCTCTGCTTTAAGCTTTAGCTCAGCTATAGTCGCTTTTCTCGCATCTCCAGCAGGAAACCTTCCCTTAAAAAGTGGAACATTTTCTTGCAAAATCTCTCTTAACTTTTAATTTTTAAAGAGGCTGAAGTCACATTCCACCATAACAGGTGTAGCACACACTATTTAAGATGGAACGGGAAAATTTAAACTAGAAGCTGGCAAACGAGAAGCCGACTTTAGCCTCGCCACTTTTTAGTGTTTAACAGTTTCTCATTACAGATTAAACACATCAGAAAACCAGCTGGAGTGCTTATAAATGCAAATAAGTCCCTTCGTCTTTAACTTATTGATGTTCATCTTAAATCTTTCTCTTCGCCTGCATTGCTATGTGACCAACAGTCTGCGCGCCAACCTTCAGGGTTAAAGGGTGAATCAGCAGTTATACATTAACTCCAGTGTTTAAGACAATTCATGTCTTATTATTTACTGCAAAGGAGGATTATTCTATTTTTACCTAAAAATCTAATTCTGCTGTGGAGCCGAAACAGGGCAGTAAAAGAGCCACATGCTGGCGACCCCTGGGCTCGTCGTTAGAAGTTATCAGAGTTATTATTGTTGATTTGCTGTACTATTTAGATGTAACTCCGATTACTTCTCCTTTAACTGATTATCATCTGCCCCCAGAGTAGCTGGTGAGCCTGTATATCTATGTCGGTCATAGTAAAACTGATCAGAATGTGGAATTTGATTCTGTGTGTTATCATTATGTATAAAAGAACCCTATGTTGGCTTACTATTGAATGCACTGTGATAGTTTCTGAGTGAGAGTACACACACATTCAGAGTGCAATTCACGTCACTATGGAAACGGTTATTATTGATTTGAGACAGGAGGCGACTGAAGTGTGAAGTATATTCCTATTCATATGACTGCTTGTTTAAAAAGGTCATTCATATGTAAATTATTACACTTTCATAATGACTGAATCAGACAGTGTAATGTTTGTCAGTGTCCTCTTTCAAACTGTATAAGTAACAAATATATTTTGAATGGTTTTCAGGGAACAGCCAGAGCATTGATCAGAATCAACTGAGAAGATCATGTTAGAGTGCTAGATCTTGCTCTAAACACATCAAAATGAATGTGATTATTAAAGATGATGCATTGATTAAATTCTTAAATAGCATTGGCTGGATTTAAGAATAGCCTACACCCTTAAAAATAAAGATTCCAAGGAGCTTGCTTGGAAAAACCTTTTGGAATTTTTATTACGTACCCAGGCCTGTTTAAACTTCCAATCTTTTATCTCAAGATCAAAAATGGTTCTTTAAAAACCATTCATTGAAAGGGTCGGTACAGAACCAAAAGTGGCTCTATAGCATCACTCCAAAGAACCTTTTCGGTTTCATTTTGCACCTTTATTTTTGATCTATAATCATTTCACTAATAGAAGAACTATGCAGAAGTGCGTGTACATCCATACCCGTCAAAGATGTCCTCGTAGGGTGGGTGTCTCTCCAGTGAGTAGCTGCGTATGAGGGCTGTGGGGGTGACCTCCAGACCCTGGGGCAGGGGACTGTCCTGTAGAGAGGTGGCACGCAGCAGAGGCAGGCTGGGCGGGGACAGGAGGCAGGTGGAACCCCCCTGTCCCACCTCCCCACTCTCCTCCTCCTCCGTCTCTGCTTCTCTCCCGTCCGGCCTGGTTACGCTGACTGACTCCTCCCCCTCTCCCTGCTCCCGCTCCTCCTCTTCCAGCTCCTTAATCTCCTCATGCTCCTGCTGCTCTTCCTGCACCTCCCGCTCATCCAGCACCCAGGCCTCGCCCGACTGCCCCTCGCCGGACTTGCTCTCCGCATCCTGGATGGACTTCTGGTAGAGCTCGGAGAAACTCCTGTAAACAAAAACATACACACGTTACAATGGACAGGGTTTTGTCAATTACACTCAGACTGTCTGTATTAAAGTGCACTGATTTTAATCAATGTGACGAGAAATAAACATCTGTTTATAGAGCTAAATGCTAGCTAGCTAGCAAACAGTTGCTTGCTCTGAGCAGCGTGACCACAACAAGCTATAAATTAGTAAAATTTAGTAGCTGGACTGAAAAGTTTCAGTCAAAAACAACCATCTGTGGTTGGTTGTTTTGTATGTCAGTCAAATGGCCCTTTTCTGTGAATGTAGGTGGTTCTTGGCAAAACCCATCCGATTCTCTCAAAATAGGTAGAGGTTTGGCTTGTGATGGCATGATACCACTTTTTTCCAATTATATTATTACTATTTTTCTACAGATATTGAAACCTTTAATGTCCAATAGTGATATTGATTTGATATTTGTTCTTTAATAACCAATTAGCTTTAAAAATGAGTTATTTTGTAAAGTACATATATTGTATTGAGAAGACATCACTGGCATTAGAAACACTGCATACAAAGATTAGATAAAATATTTAAAAGCCATTCTGACGCAGAGAAAAATAAGGAAAAACAAAAACAAAAAAAACTAAAAGTGTTCTCTATGTTTCTAGGAAATTACAATCAAATAATGCAGTGCAGTATCGTTCATGATGGGTGTTATCAGTCTATCCTTTATATGAATATGTTTACATCTATATTTTCCAAAAAAGGCTCCCATACTTTATAAAAAGCATCTGTTCCAGATGGACGTGCTCCATAATTATTGATTTCCATACAAAAATTGAATGGAAGTTGTCAGTAATCCAGTGAAGGATCCAAGACAAGAAACAGTGGATTAAGCTTCATATTCTCCCCTACATTTTTTTTTTTTAAATTTCATGAAATGAGCTATCCTTAAATGAATCTTGACTTGAGATGAGCATCTGAAAGTAGGTTATCATGCTGAAACTACACTTAGCTACCCCACATGAAATACACAGTTAACAACATCACATCACACAATGTGTGCGCTATTTCAGGACAGATTTGTTACATGATTGGATCAGATTCATTTGTTTCTTCTCTCTAATATCAGATACAGCATTTCTTTTTGCAGATATCAATGCCTAATACTTACAAGACCAGTCAAATCAAGGCAAGAATACCACAGTGTGCAGTATGGGGTGAAAATTTTCTATCACGATCATCAGTGACCAAAATTATCACTTTTTTTATTGCGAATTACTGAAAATGTTTACAACGCAAGTTAAAATCTAAAGAATATCACCACTTGTATTGTATTAATAGAACTTCAATGAGCATCTTCTGTTTCGACACAAACAAATCAACTAACTAAATGAATAAATAAATAAATAAACAAATAAACAAACTGCCTGACTAGCAAGTCACTAAACATGCTGCATAGTTTGCCTATATTGATGTGTGCTTTGCAGGAAAGTTGTAGCAGCTGGTTATTTACTTCTGTGTTGACTTTTTTAAAAAGAAGGTACATGTACTCGGTTATCAGAATGATTAAATATTCTAACAATATGATTATCATTGGGTTTCATACCATGACATTAAAACTGAAAACTGGCTGCTTCAGAGCATCCCATTCTATTGTCAATGCTTTTTTATGGAGATTATACAAACTTTCTGCGCGCAACTGAATGCTTCTCTGTGCGCGTTAAAGTAGCTGTCTGGATATTTCTGGACAGATCTTTGTAGTGTTGGGGGTTGAAAAAGTAAATCAAAATAAATTCGAATTCAAGATATTGAAAACAAGGTCAGTGAAAATAAAGGCACTGACAGGAGGAACTATATTTACAAGCTAAAACAGGCGACGTATTGTTTGTAATAGAGGAAGAGTGTGTGTTCACTGCCACTCAAACGCTAACGGACGTTTTTGTCTGTTTGCAAAATCAGTCAGGTTGCCAAATATTTCAACATTTATCCACCCTAATGAGGCATTACTCGGAAGGATAGTCAAACTCTTGCTTGCGCCGCTGGCAGCGTGCTGCTATTTTTATCCCGACTGTCACTGTTTCGTCAGGTTTAGTAATTCACAAACGCTGCACCGGGAGGACTGCATTAGGCCTGTCCATCTGCCCAACAACGGAAGACTTTTACTGCAGCCTCTCTCTGTCTCTCTTTCTCTCTCTCTCTCTCTCTCCATGTGTGGTGGGCCTCGGTACACACTGTTAGGCATCATTAGAAGAATTGATTAGTGGTTGTCCAGCTGGTGGAAGGCTGGTTTAAACAACAGCATTAACAATAGAATGGGGACTGACCCCTGCCTCTTTTCTCCTCCTCCAAGTCCTTCCCTCCATCTGCTCCCCACCTCTCCCTCCTTCCTCTCTCACTCTATCTGTCCATCCTTTTGCTCGTCACCCCCGACACATCCATTTCTCACTCATTCACGGTGTCCAGATTCTCACTTTTTGTCCCGAGAGTCACGTCCATGTTCAGCACATTCACTCTCGGAACACTCTAAATGTACAGTCAGAGCAGTAACGATTACTCGATTATAAATAAATAAAAAAATGTACAAATTACAATTGATCGTCTCAATGAACTGGCAATGACTACATGCTAATAATACGTATTTGAAATTCTCCTTCTGGTCTCTCACTGAGTAAGAAACAGCCTGATGGACCCAACAAGTAATTAGGGGTGAAACAATACAGCATTTCATACTGTACTGCAACATAACGCATTGTATCGGTATATTTATTGCGCTTGGTTCATTTGCTATGGATTCTCATTGTAGAGGGCGCGGCTAGGAACCGCCCAAGGGGTGTGTGTATATGTTTGTGTGGGCAGAGGAAGGAGAGACGTGAGCTGAGTCAAATCGCGAGTTGTCAAAGAGAAACTATGCGGTGTACATACGGCGTGGCTGTGGCCGACAACAGCTGGAAAATAAAGCACCACGATTTGTGCGAAAGCTGTGTCCCTTTTAATAGTGGTGAACACAATATTGTAACTAGGGCTGCATACTGAAACTCAATATATATATGGGACCACCCAGATGACTACTACATTCATATGTATCAAAAACTTGTGTCATTCAATATCAAATGTCAATAACTACACCTGTATGCTAAAGTTTGGGTGTCCCAATTTAAATAACATGTTCTGGTGAAGTAAAAATAAGTAAAAATAAACACACCTCCTACAGAAAACACATTTTAATGCATAATTACTGATTATTTAACATATTACAATAAAATGTGGGAGGTGCAAAAGTTATGGTACATTATTTATTTTAGAGATTTCTTCCCCAATACTTTAAATAGATACTGCACTAAAATTAGCTGAAAATGCCATATTTTAGTGTGTTTGCTGTAGAGGATGTTCATTTATTTTCACTTATAAAATCAACAAAACGTCTCTCTGTTTCTCTCTCTCTTCCTCCCTCTTTCTTTCTTTCTTTCTTTCTTTCTCTTCCCCTCTCTCCCTTTCTCTCTCTCCCCCTCTCTTTCTCTCTTTCCCCCTCCCCCTCTCTCCCCTTCTCTGTCTTTTCCTCCCTTTCTCTCTCCCCTCTCTCTTTCTCTCTCTCATTCTCTCTTTACCCCTCTCTCCCTCTCTCCCCTTCTCTGTCTTTTCCTCCCTTTCTCTCTCTCTCTTTCCCTCTTTCTCCCCTCTCTCTTTCTCTCTTCCCCCCTCCTCTCTCTCTCCCTTTCTCTCTACCCTCTCTTTCTCTCTCTCTCTCTCCCCCTCTTTCTCTCTTCCCCCTCCCTCTCTCCCCTTCTCTCTTTTCCTCTCGTTCTCTCTCTCTCTCTCTCATCTGTCATCATATCCAAATCACTCTTCCACCACAAAATTAATACGCCTTGCACCGACCCCCTCCTCCTCTCTCATCCATCCAGCCGTCTATCTATTCTCAAGTCTGATCCACTCCATCACTCACTTCACCTGCCTCTACATCTCTCTCTCGCTTTCTCTCTCGATCTCTCTCTCTCTCTATCTGCCTCTCCCTCCTTCCTGAACTGTACTCCTCCAATTTTGTTGCTTCAGGGTCCCCCCCAAAGCCATCAATCATGTCTCCGTCCTCCAAAATCTACTCTTCCACTTTCACAGAGGAATCCATCACTCCATCCTGTAGGTGCACACAGTCTTTCTCTTCCACTCTCCTTCCCGCCTTCTGAAATTCTATTGTTCTGAGGTTACTTCACTGATTCCTGCATTATGACACACTGTAGTAAAGATGATTTCAGTAGCTTCTCTTTTGCACTGCACTGTCATTAACACTGTCATTTATGGTTCTTTCACAAAGTAATTTTCTCTATTATAATTATGTTGGGCTTCCACAATCTAATTGCTGTACAGTTCTTTCTTTGTAACCCTCAGAAGTCACTGCTTTCACCGGCAATAACAAAAGCACGTTTTAATTTGCAGAGAAAGTGGAGAAGTTGGTGAAAATTGCAGATTCTAAAGTTGAGTCAATACCACATGTGTGTTTTTGAGCAGAAGAGATTATTTTATTATGATCTGAAGGTGATAAAAAGTTTCTACTTTTTCACCACGTGTTTGTCACTTTTTAAAATATAAAAAAACAAAGAGGACAAAGTCTGAAGCTCAGACTATTACTATTATTTTGTTATTATTCCAGAATCTTAATGGATCCATGTAGCTGCTTGAAGTGCTTTCCACTGAAAAAGCTTAAAAAATAAAAGCAAAAATATGCAAGATAAAATAAAAAGATAAAAATATCAATAAAATTAAATAAAGTAAAATAACTAGTGGTGTGAAATGCGCCACTAATAATAATGAAGCCCAACTGCAGACATGAATCGGTTAATATAGAATGTAAACTGAATAATAATTTAATTATACTAACGTATTATTCATAAAATACCTTTCATCCATGTAGCAGCTCAAAGTGATTTGCAGTGAAAAAGTAAGTTTAAAAAAAGAAAATAAAAACACGATAAAAACAGTAACAAAATTAAACAAAATAAAGTAAAATGACTAGTGGTATCAAAGTTAATGCGTAAACTAATTCCTCCTGATAAATCTTACTTTGTCCACCCATATAGCTATGGGCCAAATTAAAGCGATTAATTGTGATTAAGTACACAAACTAATACGATCAATCCTGATTCATTATTTTAAGCATTTAAAAGCCATTGGTGTGCATTATAATGTAAAATAAAAGCTCAGTTAAAAAGACTGTTTGCAGACGCTTCTTAAAAGTGTGAACAGAATGTAACTGGCTAATTGTGGATGGTAATGACTTTCACAGTTTAAAAGTATAAGAGATCTTGCCACCTTTTCTGTACTTTACAGATGGTATTTAGAAAGGTCAGTATCTGCAGATCTAAGATCACGTGTTGATACATGAACAGATATTCTGTGAGGCATGCAGGTCATTTAAAGCCTTTAAAAAAGAAAGCAAAATAATGTTAAATGTATCCTAAAAGCTATAGATTACAAGTGTAGCTCTTTCAAAACGGCTGATATGAGTTTGCTTTCTTGTTTTTGCTAAGCGCCATGCTGGCTGCATTTTTTTCATAGGAAGTCCAGCATAACAGTAATCAATTTTGCCTGTAAATTTGCTCACTTACTTAGCAATATTTCTTGAATACTACTACTACTACTTCTACTACTACTAATAATAATAATAACAATAAAAAGTTCAATTTCTATGCACCTTTAACAAACCCATAGTTGGGAGAGAGGAAAAAGAATGAAAAAGCTGAGAAAACAGGAAGGTTTTGAGGTTAACTCTGAAGGAAGACAGGGTGGAGCAGTTGCAGAGAGAAAAAGGAAGAGAGTTCGATAGTTTAGGTGCCATCACACTAAAAGATCTGCCCCCATTAGTGGAGCATTAAAAGGCAGGGACCACCAAGAGGCCCGCATCAGAGGACCTCAGAGCACAAGCAGGAGTACAGGGGATAAGGAGGTCAGCTAATTATGGGAACGCTAGACCATTCAGGGCCTTGAAAGTCAGGAGAAGGACCTTGAACTGGATGTGAACAGAAATGAATGAACAGAAATGACAGAACTAACTAACTTTGGCAGCATTATTTATATGAGGGATAAAAGATATCTCTAAAATCACACCCACGTTTCGTGGTTGACACATGATATAAATCAGTACGCCTATTGAGGCTGTGCATTACACTGATTTTACCGTGAGTTATGGTTGTTGTTGTAGTTGTTATTAGACACAACTAATTTCTCTCTTACCTGCGTGGTTTGCCGTTCTCATCGGGTGGGATGACGGTGATGTGGATTTTAGGGGCAGTGCGCAGCAGCCTGCTCCTCTCCTCTTGGCTGAGGTGTACCAGCGGCTGGCCGCAGAGGCGTACCACACGCGCCCCCTTCTGCAGCCCGTCGCTCTCTGCATAGCAGAACCGCTGCAGATCCGTCACAAAGCCCTCCTCGCTCATCAGGAAGCCTGGCTGACCCACGCTGTCCCGCAGAGGGGTCACCTCCCGCGCCTCGCAGCCCCGTGTCACCAGCTGCAGCATAGGACAGGGCTGTTAGACTACATGTGCTCAGACATTATGGCTGACTCATGTTCAGCAAAATGAAGATGTTACTAGTTTGTCTTAGATCAACTCCTAGGTTTAAGTTTAATATTAGTTAGTAACTGAAGGGCAGGCCCAGACTTTCATTCCTCACTTAATATAACTTAGAATAACTTGAAATAACTTGGACAGGAACTTCTAGGTGATTACTCTAAACTTTGGATGTTCTAAGTCTGGGGTTTTAAAAGGTTCTTCATCTTTTTTAATTTTTGTATACATTTTATATCATATCAACTGGTATAATATTAGTCATGCAGTCGTAACCCTCTTGAACCCTAGGCTTGTTATTCAGTTACTGCTATAAATTATTTAGTAAGCACTATCAAACTAATAATGTTACATGAGTTATGTACCTTTGAGAGTGAAGAACTTAAGTGTGGGCTTGCATATGGGCCCTAGTGCTTAAGTGCTTGAAATGCATAATTGAACAACACACCATAACATTAAGGGGCTAATTACATGTTGACTGACAAAAAATTAATTAAAAAACATCATCAATATGCAATGGTGAACCGTGACTGTTCAGGATAGTCCATCAGTTTTGGCCACAAAACCAAGGAAAACAAAAAACAATGTTAATTCTCATGTAGCACCCCTATGGGAAGTGCTAGGCTAAGAGTTATTAAAACAAACATTTTTTAGTTATTTCTGTATTAAGCATGAATATCTGAAGGTTGTAAAAGACATTCCATGTTTTATGTGAAGCTTGTAATAGACAAATTAACTTACATTTTACCTTTAGGTAGTTTTACAGCAACTCGATAAAGAGCCCTGACAGAGCTGCCACCGCAGTTTTCTCTTTCTAACATCTGAATGAAAGACATTGGTCATTCTACTGCTCATATTCACAGAAGGTGACGTATGTAGAATTTCCAAAGGGCCTAGAGTGCAGTTTTTTCTCTTTAAATTGCAAATTAAAATGTGACTGGCCGATTCTGTTGTCACTTCCTAATTATGCTGGTAGTTAATCTGACATGTTAGGCCGTCAAACAGGCCCTAAACAATGGGAGAGCTCACTTGGCTGTATCTACCCAGATACCACAGAGAAAAAAAATCTGACTGGATAATATTCCATTGGACGGTTCAGGAATTTATCCAATTTGTTTCCAAACAATACTTAAGAATGAAATGAGAGTATTATTACAATACTTGTAGAGTTTAAACAGGCATGGCCATTACATCAAACAGAAATAAACTAAAAACTACAGGCATGTATTTTTCTTATTTCACAGATATAATTAGGTCTGCTCTGATGGGCTAGAATGCTCACTGTCAATACAATTAAAAAAGAACATGTCATACTAGAATAAAATAATGAAAATGTGTAGGTTTAATTTATCTGAGGGGTGCCTAGCTCTGGTAGCGATGATCGACTGCCCTGGCGAGTTTTGACGCTCATTGTTAACTGGATCCTGTATATTAGATTAGGGTTGGAAATAAACTCTGCAGGTTGGTAGATCCCCAGGACAGGAGATATGAAGCTGAGGAATGACATACTGTAACTTCAGTACCATCACTGACGAATGACTATTAATTCTCACCTCAAGTCTCTGCACCACCTCTTTAATATCCTCCGCCTGACTGTCCAGCACTGTGATGGACACTGCCTCCCCCCTCTCGTAAAAGATGTCTAGGCAAGGACCGCCCTTAGCCCCCGCCTCAGTCACTGCCTTCCAGCCAATCACATCACGGCAGGAGCAGTTGAAGACCACCCTCTTTGTGAAGCGCTCAATCAGCACCACTGATTCGGCAGAAACGCCCAGCAGGCAGGGCAGCTTCGGCCCGCCGTTTTCCTGAGTGCCGCAGACAGCCCAGACCAGGGCCCCTGCGCTATGGAGCTCCGCCCCCTTGGCCCCCTTCAGCTTGTCCTTGCGCTTGCCACCCAGCGACAGCAGGGGGAACTTGGTGGAAGAGTCGATGGGCGTGGTGGTGACGTAATTCTCCGCCAGGTCCTTCAGGTACTCCTGCCGCGTTCGTGTGGCCATGGAGCGGAACTTCTCTGACTTCTCGGCCGCATTCTCTGCGTTGATGGCCTTGGCCAGCAGGAAGTCACGGAAGGCTGGAGAGCGCGGGAAACGGGCGCCTTTGGGGAAGAGAGGGCCGAACAGAGGGATGTCCTTCGAGCGAGTTACAGCGACTCTAACAAAGAGAGAGAGAAAGAGAGTCAGGCATGCAGAGCATTAGGCCTACATTCTTAGCTTAAAGGGGTCTATATAGCACCAAACATGTTGTATGATTTATCAATAGAGATGACCCAATACCACTGTTTCTTTTCCAATCATGATACAGATTTACTCGGTAAAAACTACCTATCAGTAAAATGAAATATTTATATAATATATACAAGTGCTGATCAAATTACATGTTTTGTTGATTTTTGCTTAGCAAAAAATAAGTGAACACTGCAGAGAACATACTTCAGCACATTTTAGTGCACCAGTGATTGTTTATTTGTTGAACTTAAAATATTGGAATTGAAAATGAACATAAAATGTACCCTGTGCAAAAATTATGGCACATTTTATATTTTATGCACTAAAATTTGCAGGAATATTTGTGCTTGTTTCTTGTACAGGATGTGTTAACTTATTTCATATGTAATTTGACCAGGGTGTTCAAACTTTTGCATATGACTGTTTTTATACATCATACTAAAACGACTTGCCCACTACTTCCCACCTTTACTGTTATTACGTGATGCTATGATGTGGTTACTGATGTTAAAACATGACTAACTTTAATTCGCTGTATTTTGGCAGTGGTTTGAGCAATTCTGTGATATTTTAGGCTAGATTTGTGAATCATTCCTTTTATGGTCCAATATCTGATCAAGCATTTTCCACTGATATCAGCCCTCTACTTGTAACAATATGGAAATATACCAAACCATCTTTCAAAAGGTTGTTAAAGAACCATGTAGAAGAGGTTCTCTATCTCATTTTTTTATGAGAAAAAATTTAACCATACAAAGCACCATTTCAGTGTTCATAGTTCTGTATATAACCCCTGCCTTTACTAAAGAACCCTTGTTTTTAAGTGTGTAAGAATGGGCAAAATGCCAATAATATCACATTACAATGCTTTAACACACAATATATATCATAATATTTAATTTTTCTGAGGTTGGAACAGATGACTCAGTAGTGACACTGTTCAAAACCATATTCCACATTCCTTATCCTCTGAAACCATATTCCATCATCCATATTTCTCTTCTTTATTTCTTTATTTTCTTTATTTCACATGCGCAGCACTACACCCAAAAAAGCTTGACCACTTATGGTCTCTTGGACCATCAGCAAAAGATCAAAACCTTAAAAACCTACCCAGTTAAGAAGAATCTACTAAATACGTGATTTTTATGATCCATGCAGTTGTTCAGTGCTCTAAAAACGTCAGTTTCTACGCTTAGTGCATGATGGATGTGCTAAGAAGTCCCACTGCAGTTCTGTACGTTCCTCAGTATTTGAGAACTTTTACTTGAGTCATTATTTAAGTGAATTGACAACACTTCTTGTGTGTAGCTTTAGGCTGCTCTACACAGCTCTGGTATGCATTACTATCTGCTCTTTCGTACCTGTAATAGGTGTTTTCCGTGCAGGGCTCGTGAACCTGGACAATGATGAAGACGTGCTGGAAGTGGGAACGGATGGCTTTGGGTGTGAACGGCAGCGCGCCGGGCTCCTGGAAGACTATCGTTACGATGTCGTTCCCTATGTGCCTCTTCCTTAGTAGCTGTGAGAGAAACAAAAAGATGGAGGTTTGTTAACCCCTCAGACTACCTGTATATGGGTCCACAGTTCAATTCCTCACACTACATAACTACATATTAGCATTTAAAAAAGGGGTATGAAAATAAAAGATATACAGTCATATGCCAACGTTTGAATACACCTAGTCAAATGGCGAGTTTTGTCAATTTTCCAGTGAACATATGTTAATGCAGTGTGTTCTCTGTAGAGGATGTGTTAACATATTTGCACTTAGAAAAACAACAAAGCAAGTAAACGTTTCTATACGACTGTATATGCAGGTATGATACAACTTTCAATTCTGAGGTCAGGATTCAACTCAGTTTTTACTTTTTATATCATAATTATGGCCGATTTCCACCTGCTAACTTAGTCTCCCATAAAGCCATACGTGATCTCATACTGAGAACACTTGTCTGGGGACAACCATGAGAAATTTTGCTCTAAATGTGGGTGGGAATGTAGATTTATTAGGGTGGGAACAAAATGAGTGTGAAATTTCTAAATTAGTCCAATGCCTCCTGAAGGTGGAGCTTAAAGTAGAGGGCGATCGTCAACACTGTCTGATGAAGAACACGTCTGTCGTTAGCCCTATGATTGTAATGTAGGTTATCATCGCATAAAAGTTCCCCAAAAAACTTCAATTAGGCATGTAGATGTCCATTGTGAGCGCAGAGAACCAGAGAAAAACATTCAGTTAAGACAGAAAATACATTAGCTTTAGAAGATATCACTGCTCAAGCAATAGAAGTTGACAATGGGGTACCAGTACCTGTACGTGGCCTTTCATTCACAGCTGCAACAACACAGCCAGAGTAAAAGCAATGTGGAAAGAACTGGCAGCTATGGTCGAGAAGAAACTAGCTTTCGGATTTGTACTTGAGCTAAACAATGTGCAGTCATGCCCACCAAAAATCGTGCGAAAAGGATGTCTGTTACCCACAACAAGAAACAATAACATTAAAAATACATAAATACATGTATTCATCACTGAGCAATGCTATGAACTTCGTCCACAGTTATTCCAAAAAGTCACTGACAGAATAAGTCTGTCTGAAGCTGCTTTCTTTTCCATTTCTGTGCTGTGACCTGAGCACACAGCTGGAAAAAAACAACCTTGCTCCCATATTATGGACAGTAATGAACATATAACCAAGACCACTGTTGTGTTTTTAAACATCAAGTTGTAAACAGCTGGCCAGACTTGGTAAACTAAACCTTAATACGACATCCTATTGGCCAAAAAGCCACACCTCTATTCTCTTAATTGTCCAAACAAAGTATTTGAATGGCTTCATTGAATAGATCTGGAAAAAACTAAAGGGCATTTGTGAAACATTTGTTTTAAAGAATCAATGTGAGCTAGCTAGCTTGCTACGCTTGTGTTATTGATTGTACTCCAGATATTAAAAGAGCAAGCACAAGGTATTTGGGGTGGGTATAGAAGGGGATGTACCCTTGCTACCCTTACGTACCCTTTCACCACAATCCAGCACCAAAGGTTTAAGAGGTTGACCCCAGATGTGTATTCTCGGAACAAGATCATGAGACTCGATCTCACCTTCTCACACAATGCTACCAAGCTGGCAGGGTAATGGCCAGCATATGCTTCCTCTGAGACACGTGAATTGCCACCACATCTACTCCAACTGCTGCTAACGTAACATCATTGGACTGGTCAACACGCTTGGAGGAGACTGCTAACCACTGATTCTGTTATATCAGCTATCACACTCCTATGTTGGCTAGCATTACGATGAGTCATGGGGAAGAGGGAGGACCATCCTAACCACCCAGAGAGAGTGAGAGCAATTATGCTGCCTTGGGATCCCAGATACGGATGGCTGTGGCATCACCAGGGATCCAAGATTTGGGTTATGTGTCTTGATATACAGAGCTTTAAATATATACATAGATTGGTTTGGTCATGCTAGCCCTAAACACAATAAGCCCCAAAATACTGCAATCTCAATACTGAAAACCCAGTCATTTGAGTGTGAGAACACAGCATAAGCCCCTCCTCCTCCCTGCCCAATTTATTTTTATTTTGTTGATTGTTCGATACTAAGCTGAGATCTGTAACAGTCTTATTACTAACTTCCCAATACACCTGCAGTTTGAAAGGTTACTGTAAAACAGAATTTACTTGACTGATTCTTCTGCATCTCTCCTTAAAAGCATAAAACATTACACCATGAAACTACTTCAAAGGGATTTCGGGTCAAAGGGCCACCCTGAAGCAACTGTTTATCTGTTTATCTCTGTTTAAGAGTTTATCTCCCTTTTTGGTGTGCAGCCAAAAACTACTACTAATGATGCTGTTGTCCTTTCAGCACAGACCAGGTCAATGTCACTGCCTTCTAAAATGCTATCTGATTTCTGATGCCATTAAATAGACATTCTTGATGAGGCTGAAGAAGATACCAGTCCTAATCATCTGTTCAATCTTATAGCCTGTTAGCACGTATTATGATGATTATCAGCTTGTTACTGTTCATCTGCTGTGTACTGTTGAGCAGTGGTACGTTGCTTTTTTGTTGCTTAATTAGCTGCTGTTTACCTGTTGTCTGTTGTTGGCTGTGTAGGGGAGCATGGTGGAAACGTGGAACATGATCTCATAGTCTTGATAGCGCGTGTACAGGGAGTGTGTCCCCGTGGAATCCGCTGTAGACACACAGACACATGCACGTTAGTCATACACTCTACTGACTCAGAGCACATTTCATCTTTGTATAATTGTAAAACATCTCAAATGCTTACAAGCTACACGTAAGATATCTGTACTTTATGTTATGCACCATGCATAGCATGACATAGAGTACTGTGCAGAGGTCAGAGACTGTCCTTTATTCATTTAACTTTCAGTCAAAATGGCCATTAAGCACAAATTATACATTTTCAGTTGAAGGAAAAAAAACAGAAACTAAATATTTAACAGGAAATAACACAGAAGCCTCAAAAACTACGCATATTATCTAATTGTTCCAATATTAGTGTGTGCACGCTTTGTCGTTACTACAGCTTTCATCCTTTTCTAGAGTTTTGCTTTCAGTTTTCTGACGAAATCTGCAGAGATATTTTTCCAGACCTCCAAAGTTCAGTCTTAGAAGTTGGTTGCATTTTCTGCTTCTCGTGATCAAATTAAACCCAAACACATTTAGTGATGTTGAGATCTGGACTCTGGGGTGGTAAGGCTATCTTACTGAGCTTCTCTGTTTGATGTGTCTGTTTCCTTATCTCAGTGAGGCTTCTCGACAGCTATACATCCTTTCAGACCCATAGCGCTGAGTTGTCTTCTCACAGTGGGAGGATGGCTGTGGATTTTTTCAGATCTGCAGCAGCTTGATTTTCTCCTCTCCCTCAAAGATGAAAGCTTTAAACGCTGTTTATCTAATGGGGACAGTTCTGGTGGTCTACCAGGTCTTGTGGGTGGTTGTCATTTTCTCTACATCTTTTCTTCAAGTTTCGAACTTCAGTACTGAAACCTTCTGTACTTATTTTCCTTTGACTTTCACCTTCTTTATGCAAATGGACTATCTAATATCTAATCTCCTCGGAAATATCTCTCTCCGTTTTGACTGGAAATGAAATAGCTATTTTTAGCCATTTCAAACATAAGGTGTGACTTTAACCGATTATCTTTCTTTCGGTTCTGCTTCAGATGTGTCTGCTTAGCAAAAACACAGTCGTATGCGCAACATTGGTCAAATTACATGTTACAAGTGAAAATAAGTCCTCTACAGGTAACACACTTAAATATGGCATTTTCTGTAAATTTTAGTGCATTTCGTTTCTAAGTTTACCATATTAGAAAAAAATCAAACATAAAATGCGCCATAACTTTTGCACAGGCCACATTTTATGTTTTATTTTGTTCCCAGTGTGTTTCATTCAGCAAATAAACAGCAACTGTGCATTAAAATGTGCAGATATGTGTTCGCTGTAGAGGTTTGTTGGTTTATTTTCACTTAGAAAATCAATAAATCGTGCGTACCACTGCACATAACTCTTTTAATTTGCTATAACGTAAATGTAAACACAGGATGGCCTGTGTAGGCCACGCCGACTGCTCTGACCACACCAGTCTGATTTAAATATTTAAATACTGTCCAGGGAAATGTGATCTGATCAATATCTGGATGCAGATGAACAGAGCAAGTGTAAACATGCTGTATCTTGATTGGATGATGATCTAACCGAGCATAAACAGAGCTTTAGATTACAGGGCAACTAGATCCCAACACATTCCGATCACGTGTGGTTTGAATATATTAAAATATATTTTAATGTCTAATATAAACAGGAACTTCTGTGGCCTATGTTTCATTTGTTTGCCACAAGCTCCGTACTGTGAATCTCAGTCGGAACATTCAAAGTGTTCCCCACCCCCAAAACAAAACAGAAAACAGTTGTTACGGAGGTGATGCGCTCATCGCTGCAGTGTTCTACCACCACAGTGATCACTGCAGCGCTACACAGTAGTGAGTGAGTAATGCTGTCTGTGTGAAATGTTTTCTCTCACTCTTGGTGTCGAGCTGCGCTCTGTATTTCTCCCAGCCTTTCAGTCGCACTCTCTCCCCCAGCAGGTCCAGGAACTCGTCGAAGGCCGGCCCGGCGCTCTCGTTATTATACATGTCCTCCTCCGTGCTCTGCCCAGCCCGACAGTACATCACTCCCACTTTCCGCTGGAAATTCAGCTGCACATAAACACACACAGATGAGCTGGATTTGTCAGTTATACCTCCCTGAGTAGACTTGTTTATGTTGTTTCTGATAGTACACGGCATACTGATACTTATAAAAATGAACCCAAAGTACGCTGCAGAGCTAAAAACAGTATGGCAGCATCTAGAAGTCTGAATCTGGTGCATTTCTGTACAGTTTTATAGATAATACAATGTAATACTGTATCAGGAGCTGCATAACATCACTGTCATAAGAAAACCTTGAATATCTAAAATGAACACTGTAAAGGAGAAGTAAATAAATAAGATTTTGCACATTTTTTGCATAATTCAGTGGTTAAGATGCAAACAAAGCAATTTAGCGTCATTAAAGTGAGATGCTGGGATACTTAACAAGTCACAGTTGTACACAGTGGTGGTGACAGGAACCAGACAGTGTTACTGCCTCTAAGAGCTCCTTCACAGACAATTATGATATGAAATTCTTAAGAATATGCTGCGTAATGCCTGAGACACTGTTTTGCGATAGTTTTGAGAGAAGATTTTGGCCTAAAATGGAATATTTTTAAAAGACATTTGTGGTGGAGAGGTACATGCAGGGTATTGAAAGGCAAAATAGTATGCATTTTTCTTTAATGTCCACAATTTCATCATTTTCAGCTTTACATATAAAGACATGTGTAGGTTCACGGATCATTTTGGATAGTAAATAGTATAGCTATATTTGTGTTGTAGTTATTTCAACCCCTGGTTCCTATCAGCACCACTGTAAAGAAATCAGAGTCTGTAAGTTTCTCTAAGTAGTTTTGAACCATTTCTATTGATCCATCTTCACTCTCTTATTCAGACACACACTGTTCTATACCAAGGTCCTCCATGAGTATCTTAACTTCTACTCCCTCAGTACATTAGCCTGATCAGTTAAGCACAATGAAGCACTTACAGGGCTTTTTATTAAGGCGTCCACATATACATTACGCGACCATAAAATATTGAACACTATTGAAAGGTCACCACTGAGCTAAGCACAAACAGCAACTACCCTTAAGAGCAGATCTCAGACTACCCCTTCCAACCTCTTTTAGCCATTTATTATTATTATTATTGTCATTATTACTATTATTATCACTATTATTATTAATTATTGCTGTTGTTTTACTCAGGTCTCAATTTGAGGGCGGATGCAAGTGGATGCCATCCTGCCCTGGTCAAAAAAATAGACAAAAATATTTCCCTTAATAACTACCATCATCCATTTACATTCTTTTTGAATTAATATTATCATGTATTATCACCTAAAGTGTGTATTATTGATATTCTAATTCCATCCACAAACCTTTATTTACATACCTTTGGCCTTTAATGTATGAAATGTACCAAAAAAACAAGTCATTTCAATAAAAGGCCCATATCATACATTTTTCTTGTCTTTCATTTTTCCTCTGAGATCCATTTATAACATTTGTGTGATTTTATGTATCAGCATAACAGTCTTAATTAATTTTACACCAGCAGCTCCACCTTTTTTTATCCCTTAGAATTAAAAGGCTGTTTTTGTTACTATGCCTTTAAGACTGACATATCATCGCCGTCCAAAGCAAAATAAGTATCTCCAACATGGTAACTTTAGAGGAGAGAGCAAAAACTTTCTTTACTTTCAATGTAAGTTACTGAGATTTTTTTCAAAGCAATTTTGGAGCACTTCTGTTGGCCCAATCATCATGACATTTTCACACAGCTGCTCAATATGATGCAAACAAACTAAAAATTGCCAAAAATGGAGATTTTTTTGGGCCATGACAATATGTAAATGACTGATTGGCTGTTCTGATTGGCTTCCATGTGTTGTGCCTCATTCAAAAAGCTGGCAAGTGTCAACGGGGGGAGTTAAACTGCTGTAGCCGGCATATATCATACATGTTAAATAGCTTGTTTTTTGTGACATGAATTCAAATACGGGCTGTTTTTGCAGCTTTACTTTCCATATATGGACTGTATGGAATGGGGAGTGAATTTTTGAAACTTTAACAGTGTTTACACATCATGCATATGTTTGATTTACATAAATCAACACTTTTTGTTTAAAAAAGGCAACTCAGTTTTTTACGACACAGGCCTTTTGTCAGATATTTGCAGTTGCTAACCTAAAATGAGTTCACTGTGGCATTAAAAAAGTCTGTTGAAAAACATTTGTTGAACCCAACATCCCCCATTTTGTACACACTGGTTTTGCTATACTACTCAAATGTTATTACATACTGCATAATTAATATGGATGCACCAATATGGGAACTGTGGACTAATGCTCATATCAGATATGTGTCACATACATATCTGCTGATGCTGATCCCAATGCCTATTCATTCGGACTAGATCTACCTGGATTAGCATTACAGAGAAATATAACATTTCCTTCTGCAGACTTACAAATGCAGTTACATGAATATAATGCAGACACTTTAGCACAGTCGCCCAACAATCATGGACATTTTAAATGTGAGCTTCAGTTCAAACTCACCTCAAGCTTAAGTTCAGGATGGCTCAGAGGTTCTCATTTTACACCATAACCATATAGATTTAATGGTATAAAGCTTGAACATTAGCTACCTAACTCTTCACTACCTAACGTTTCTGTCTAAAAGATGTAAGGTGAATAAATATAAGCTGGTTTATGATATTTCCCCACTTAATTAACCAGCTTCTCGTCATGCAGTGACTGAGTGACTGAGTGACTCTGTTACATCTCAACCACTGAATCATGCAGAAAAAATTGAAAAATTGCTGGAATTCCCCTTTAGTGGGATCTCAGACCATTAAAAACTCCCTCGGCAATTAAGAGACCACCAGTGAAAGCAGAGGGGAACCCTCAGGGCCTTCTAAACCTTCAGAGAAGGTCATAATTATCAGCATAATTATGAAGTGACAGAGAGAAATCAATCAATCACATTTTGATTTCCAATGTGTGAGACCAATGTCATGAGAAAAAGGTCACCTTAGGTCTTCTGGAAGTTCTAGATACATCACTGACTGTGAACACGAGCAGCAGCCTATTCTGTGGGTTTTTAGAAACATGGTGGTGGCAGCTGTACCAGAGCTCACTACTGAGTCACACTGGAACTGCTATCAAGTAAACTATAAGCTAATATGTCTGTCAGAAGCTTCCAGTAAGAAGGTAAGAAAGTCTGTGTTCAATCTAGAACTACTTTTTTCAAATTTTCTGTTCCACCTGCAAGGCTGTAGAGTTACATTCTTGCGCATTTAGGTACTGTAATGTCACTGCTGTGGCATTTAAGGTGGAACGGGAAATTTGAACAAGAAGCTAGCCTCTTCAGAAAGTGTTTATGTGAATGGCAGTTAGCTTAGCACTGACAACAGAAGTTAACATTATCATTGAGGTGGTTTTTCCCCTAAAGTTTTGACATTATGGCCCGAAGCTGAAGGCCTAGTTCCAATAGTGATAGTTCGCTACTGAGTGAAAGTGGTTTGGGCACGGTGAGCTCACCCCTTGCTCGTCCAGTTTGAGCAGTGTGTCGCGGACTTTGGGCGAGGTGGAGGCCAGCCTCAGACAGTGCAGGTTAAGATCCGGCAGGATGAACTCCAGCAGTCTCTTTGGAGAGATCCCTCGAGGGGTCGTGTGTCGCGCTGCAGATGGCACTGACTCCTCCAGGATCGAACCACGAAGAGTCTTCAGCTACAGGCAAGAGAGGAAACAGACCCAGTGAATATGAGGAGTGGAAGATATATAATCAATATAATATAATATAATCAAGAATATAATCAATATCATCAATAATACCAATAACAATAATAATATGTGCCAATGGCAACTGCAGTGAACAAAGTGGATGTACTTATTTTACATACACATTGCTATAAACAAATGCTGAATCTATTCCATGTTCCATTTAAAGACATACCACACTCTACTTTTGTTTTATATTACTGACTCCACCCACAACATAAACCATACAAAACACAGCTAGTGCAGGGGCATCCCATACACTGCAATAATACAGTGTTTAAATCTGTTATTATAGGAAAAACAACAGACAATAGCATTATTCAAGCATCTTAAAAAATTGACGTTTTGATTATTTCACATTTTATTCTTTCCAGTTGTTGTAATTTCAAGACTATAAAGTTTGGTCAGGAGGGGAAGCAGTGGACATAGCCACTGGCTACTGAAACATCTGCATGAATTAGGGCATGCTTCACGTAAATGATATGTAAATGAGGTGCTGGTAGGCTGATGCTTGATTTCGTGCACTGAAGCTTATTCAAAATTTGTGCTCAAATCTCCACATAGTTTTATGAATCAGTGCAGAGATGTTCATCATTCAAATCAGTGCTCTTTTTTACGCAACTTTGATGAATGAGTGCCATTCTGCCTGTCTGTTTTGGTCTTTTGTTTGGTCAGTTTTAGTGCAAAATTTCAAACACCTCACAATTTTGTGTCTTTTATTTTCATATTGTTCTCTATGTAGTGCCTTTAGACAGATAACAAGAAAGGAGAAGGAAGAAATATACATGAAAAGCACTGCAGACAGAGACAGAGAGAGAGGTAGGAAGTAAACTCTCCCTAGGGAGAGATATAATAATACTAATGTGGGGGCAAAGAGAGAGATTCTACTCCAGTCGAAGAGGAGTTCAGCAGTGATAAAGGAAAGGAGGAATGGAAGACAGGCAATAGGGCGCTGATAATACAAGATAAAGGGGTGGTAAAAAAGAGAAAGAGCTGTTGGAGACGAGGCTCTAAAACAAAATATTTTAATGTTTTTGTTTGTGCAAATGCACAAATTGGTTATAACAAAATAAAAATCCAGTTAGTTCCACCTATTAAATGTAGACTATATGTAGTTTTCATAGCTTGTATAAGGTAGGTGAAGGTCAAAGGAAAATAAGTAAAACAGGAGATTCCAAAACTGAAGCTCAAAAATTATTAAAAGCTACAGAAAAATGAGACCCCTAACAACCACCTGAAACGCCTGGTAGACCACCAAAACCGTCCTTATCAGATAAACTGTATTTAAAGCTTTCATCTTTGAGAGAGAGGAGAAAATCAAGCTGTTTCAGATCTGAAAACACCCACAGGTGTTTCTGTCCATCCTTCCACTGTGAGAAGACAACTCAGCGCTATGAGTCTGAAAGGATGTGTAGCTGCCAAGAAGCTCTTACTGAGAAAAGAAAATAGGCAAAAAAGAGAAAATTTGCTAATCAAACAAAGAAGCTCCTGGTTTTCTCAGAACAGTGGACCGACCACTGCGGAGTCCAGACTTCAGTTTCACTGTGAATGTGTTTGGGGTTAATTGGATTATGAGAAATCTTCTACGACTGAACTTTGGAGGTGTGGAAAAATATCCCTGCAGATTTCTTGGAAAAACTGAAAGTGAGTGACGAACAGACACAGTAAATACTAAAAAATGTAGCTGTTGAGGCCTCTATGTAATTTAACTGTTAAATATATATTTTCTGCCTTTTTCCTGATGCTGAAAAAAATGAATACTTTGTATTTAATGGCTGTTTTGCCTGGAAATTAAATACATTATTTAAATGAATAAATAAATCAACATTATTATGTAACATTATTACCAACATAAGATATTTCAAAAGTGCATTTCTGTTTTATTGAACAGTTAAAGATGATTACGATTTTTTCTTAGAAAAACACCTTTTCAATTCTTGAGCCAGTTTGGAGCCCTAGTTAGGGTGACCCTGAGCTTGTCAAGTAAAGATACATGGAGAGAGGATGACGTGACAGATATAGCAGATTACAAAAGAAGTAGAAAAAACATGGGTGGCGAAGAAGGAAGGAAACACGCAGAAAGAGGAAGAAAAAGTGATGGAGGGTGATAGAGAACGACATACTGAACATTTGTGAATTCTCTACAACTCAGCCGTGCTTAACTTCTGTTTAGAAGCTATTACATCAGCACAGCCTTGAGTAAGCGAGAGAAAGTCTGTCACAGGAAGGTCAACAGAGAAATAAACAGTCAAATACAGTCATACTCACACACGTACATGCGTGTAGGGATGCATGTGTGTGCTGTGGAGTGTTAACTTTTTCACCTCTGTGGTCCTGAATATGATCCTGTAGTTGTACTGAGCTCCGCTGGACGCTTCCTTCTCCTCACGGCGGAAACTGATGGCCACTGGCCCCAATCGCTCATCCATGCCAAAGAAGTTTTGATGGTCTGCATGATAGGACAAAAATACAGCATAAGGTTAACAGCCTGTAGCTAAAATGATTAATTTAATGCTAAGACTGTGCATGCTGTAATGCATGCTGTGCTCTGAATCACTTAATATCAGTTCAATCAATATCAGTTAGATGAAGCAAACGAAAAGGAAGAAAAACATAAGGAATAAATAACTAGGAAATAACTAGCAGGCATATCTATAATAAGCAGTATGATAGTATTACACTGCTGTAGTAGGTAGCATTGCAGAAGTACAGTGCAATGTACGCACGGTAATACACAATATGATAGTAGTACACAGCAGTATTAGATAGCATGACAGTAATACAGAGCTGTAGTAAGGATTACGACAGTAGTACAGAGCTGTAGTAAGGATTACGACAGTAGTACAGAGCTGTAGTAAGGATTACGACAGTAGTACAGAGCTGTAGTAAGGATTACGACAGTAGTACAGAGCTGTAGTACGAATATAATAGTACTACACACTGTAGAAAGCATTATAACAGTAGTACACAGCTGTAGTAATACTCACAATAGTACTATACAGCTGTAGTAAGGATTATGATAGTAGTACAGTGCTATAGTAAGAAGATAATAGTACTACACGCTGTAGAAAGTATTACAATAGTACTAGTAGTACAATAGTACAGATGTAGTGTGACAGTCGTACACAGCTGTAGTAAGAACAGTACTACACAGCGGTAGTGAGGATTATAACAGTACTACACAGCTGTGGTAAACAGTCTAATAGAATTACACAGCTGTAGTGAGGATTATAACAGTACTACACAGGTGTAGTAACCTTTATAATAGGGCTACATAGCTGTAGTCAGGATTATAATAGTACTACACAGCTGTAGTAAGGATTATAATAGTACTACACAGCTGTAGTAAGGATTATAATAGTACTACACAGCTGTAGTGAGGATTATGATAGTAGTACACAGCTGTAGTAAATATTACAATAGTACTACACAGATGTAGTGAGGATGATAACAGTACAACAGGTGTAGTAACCTTTATAATAGTACTACACAGCTGTAGTAAGGATTATAATAGTACTACACAGCTGTAGTGAGGATTATGATAGTAGTACACAGCTGTAGTAAATATTACAATAGTACTACACAGATGTAGTGAGGATGATAACAGTACAACAGGTGTAGTAATCTTTATAATAGTAGTACACAGGTGTAGTGAGGATTATAACACTACTACACAGCTGTAGTAAGCATTATAATGGAACTACACAGCTGTAGTAACAATTATAAAAGTACTGAACAGTTGTAGTAAGCATTGTATATAGTGATACTCAGTTGTAGTAAATAGTATGATGGTAATAAAATACTGTAGTAAGCAGTACGATAGTAGTATACACCTGTAATAAGCAGCATGATAGTAGTACACAGCTGTATTAGGTAGTATGATAGTAATACACAGCTGTATAGTGGTACACAGCTGTACTAAGCAGTGTAACGGCACTACACAATGGTACAAAACAGTGTCAGTAGTAGTCGCATGGCGAAATGGTTCTTCAGATTGATGGAGAATTTGTAGTATATGGTTCTATTTAGCACCAAAAAGAGTTCTTCTACTGTAACAGTGATAGCAGTACACAGCTGTAGTAGGTACTATGATAGAAGTACACAGCTGTAGTAAGCATTATGGTAGTACACAGCTGTAATATGTAGCGTAATAGTGCTCCACATCTGCACTTAGTATGGTATTAGTACATAGCTGTACTAAGCAGTATGATAATAGCACACGACTGCAATTTGCAGTATGATAGCATTACAGTGGTAATACTCACCTTTTCATATCACCGAGTCATATCAATATTATGATTACTCAGTTGTCATGATTAGTATAGTAGTTTTACTGAGTTCCAGTATGCAGTATGATGGCAGTACACAGCTGTAATAAGTCCGACAGTCACACGTTGCTGTAGTAAGTACTATGGCAGTAGTACACAGCTGCAATGTTGTATAATAGTACTTCACAGCTGTAGGAACTAGTGTGATAGTAGTACAGCGGTAAACACTTATTCATATCATTCAGTCAATCAAAAAGACACTGAATGATATTTGTACATAGTATGATCGTAGTACAGCGGTAAACACTTATTCATATCATTCAGTCAATCAAAAAGACACTGAATGATATTTGTACATAGTATGATCGTAGTACAGCGGTAAACACTTATTCATATCATTCAGTCAATCAAAAAGACACTGAATGATATTTGTACATCGTATGATCGTAGTACAGCGGTAAACACTTATTCATATCATTCAGTCAATCAAAAAGACACCGACACTGACTTAGAGCGAGAGAGAGAAGGAAGAAGAAAAGCTATAAAAACACTCAGTGTTGCTGACAAATATTTGTGACGGAGCTGCAAAAGCAGTGCGTCACAAACAAACTCACACACGTACACTCACACACTCGAATCAAAGTAGACTTCTCAGCGCATGCTGTCCCACTTTCACACCCTCTCAGCATCCCCATTTTGAGATGACAGATAGCGTTCAGCGAATCTAAGAGCAGCAACCAGACAGAGTCAACACGCACCCACAGATAGAGAAGGGGAAGTACAGAGAGGAAAACATGTCTGCCACAAAAAGGCATTTACACACACCCGAGCACATTTAAATCTTACTGCCTCTGTCTATCAAATTGTATGACACATGCACACACACGCAGTCTAAACGGGCATCTTCTAGTTTCATCTCATCCTCCCCTCCAAATGTGTCACTGAAAAAGCTCTCCAGGGTGAAGATTTCTGAAAACTTCATTTTTCGGTATTTTTGTGTGGAAGGGGAAAACACAGCTTTTTTAAAAATGCTGCCTTTATGATGTTAACTTGCACAATGCCTGTAGCTGTTTTCACTTATTGAGCATGCAAAACTGAAATATGACTGACAACAGGGTTGTTTCTTGGCAGTTTAGGAGTTGATAATATGTTTACTTACTTTTTTAACTCGTCTGGAGGCATCAGAATGTACTGTGCTCAGTTCTTGTTAATAGGGTCCTTGACTGCAAATATTATTAATACCTCAATGATTCTAATGACGCCTGAGTTCAGTTCCCCGGCCGGGCGACCAGGGTCCTTTCTGTGTGGAGTTTGCATGTTCTCCCTGTGTCTGTATGGGTTTCCTCACACATTTCAAAGACATGCAGTCAGGCCAACTGGAGATGCTAAACTGTCCCTAGGTGTGAGTGTGTGTGTGTGAATGTATATGTCTGTGTGTCTGCTCTGAGATGTTTCCTGCCTTCCGCCCAATGACCGCTGAAATAGTAGTGTGTATGTATGTGTGTGTGTGTGTTTGTGCATGGGAGTGGGTGATTCTAAATATCTGTGCCATGACAATCATCAACGAAAGTCAGGTTTGAAAAAAATCCTAACTCCACGTTTGAAACAAAGTGAAAAGCTAGAAAAACTCCTTTGCCTTTTTAAGCTTTTATTTTCTGGCAGAAATCAGACTTTGAATCTGAGTGAAATATCAAATAGATCTGAGCGGTGTGAACATCAGAAATCAGATTTGAGACACTTTTGTATTTGATACTTATGACTCCACTGTAATAAGACTGGTCAGGTCAGAATTCATGTGTTTTTCACTTCACTGAGCAAGCGCAGATCAATCTGGTCATCATTCAGCATTTCCGCAGTAGCTAACATGTTCCAAAAGTATTTGTACATAAGTCCTTTCAGGGCAGAGGTGTGTTCACACTAATGACAGTTATGGGTCACTTATAAACACAAATATGAACCGTAAAGGCAGTAATGCTAGAGTGACGAATCTAGATTGAGAAATAATTAAGGATTTTTTTCCCAATAATTTTTCATGTACATATCTGCCAACGCTGGTACGAATGCAGATACACAAACATTTAAAAGGTGCAGAAATTGTGAATAGATCCAGCTGGATTACCACTACAGAGAAATATATATTACAAATACAATAAAATTAATAATAAATTAAGGAATAAAACACAGATATATTTGCATAGTAGCCCAGTAGCCTGGAGTAAAATAAATACATCAACAAATGTCAGTCAGAAATATCAGTCAAATCCAAACCGTCCGATACCAATTTTTTTTTTTTAAAGGAAATGTCTGCCGATACTGATATGTTTCCGATATCACTGTGCCTTCCTAATGAATGTATCATCAGATATCAGTGTGAAATTTCACTCAAATCTAGCCTGTGTTTTTTCCAGAGGTTCATTTATAATGTTTATGCAGTTTTATGTGTGAAAAACAGACATAATTAATTTTTACATGACCGTTTCCTGACCTTGATTTATCCCTTAAAATTAAACAGGCTGCTTTTGTTACTATGGTTTTAAGATTGTTATAAGTAAAGCTCTGAGCTCTGTTCTGATTGGCTGTAAGGCCTTGTATTGGACCTTATTCAAAAAGCAGTCCAGGCTGAAACACCTAATTACTTCAGAGTGAATGGGTGCCCTGTGATTGACTGGCGACCTGTCCAGGGTGTTTCCTGCCTCCCACCCAATGGCCGCTGGGATCGGCTCCAGCACCCCCATGACCCAGAAGGATAACTGGCTTAGATAACGTGTGTGTGTTGATATGAGCCCCTTTAAGCAATTCTCTGCTGAGAATTGCGATGTTAATGTTACGGACAAAAAAATATGTGACACTGCGATGATATTTACACAATTAGCAATATTCCACTGTCATATGACCAAAGATAAGTCAGTACTATTGTCACAAACATTCTTCACATTTGGATGTGCTTGAATGTGTTTATTCACCTGAACTAGAAATAAAACAATACCATTTTTCCTTTTCCGATACTGATACTGACCTGACAGATTTTCTTTGAAAGTTATTAAGCTTTAAATGAACTGTTTTTAATTGAGGCTGTTCACGTAAGATCTAAAAGTAAGCTATCATGCATAAACTACTCAAACACTCAACTTCCTCACAGGAAGAAATAAACAGTGCTGAAATCTGCTGATTCAATGTACGTCTCTTCACTAAGATGTAAGTCATTCACGAGGGTTTGATGTGAAAGTGTTCACTGAAAAGAAACTTAACCAGATTTCTTTACAGTGGAGGTGACAGGAAGCAGGAGTTGCAATGTCTATAGCACATATATAATAAATATCCACAAAACTGATATACAATCCAAAACCGCCAACGGCCTTACACTTGTCTTCTGAGTTTTATATGTGATTTTGGTTATAGTAAAATTGTCGCAATATAAATTTTCAAATGACTTATTGTGCTGCCTTAGTGAATGTAGCCAAACTCTCTACACAAGTTATCTTCTGAGAATGTCTACTCACCTTTCATGTAGAAGTATTTGTGGTAGTAGCGGGCACCCAGGTCCGCATGCTCTATGAAGTAGTTGCTCTTTCCCTGTTGCTGGATATGGCTCTCTCGAGGCTCCTCTAGCACAGACACGGCGTCGTTGGGACTCTGCAGACTCCTCCAGCGGCCGCCGGCACCTCGGGCCATGCCTAGCCCGGCCCTTTCCTCTCCACCCATCTCGTTGCGGAAATGTGGGCAGCTGAGCAATAGGTCGTTGTCATTGCCATCCCCTTCATCCAGCAGGGCCTGCTCAGGCTCCTCAACGCTGGAGCCACCTGCTGTTCCACCCCCTCCTCCTCCACCCAGGGAAGGAGAAGAGGGCGCGGTTTGTGACAGGGGGCGGAGCTGTGAGGCGGCCGAGGCCCCAGAGGTAATGTTCTTCTTGCGGCCCACACTGTCCCTGTTGGTAGCCGCCTCGGTCAAGTCGAACAGGATGCTCTGCACGTCATAATGGGCGAAGTTGCGCACCCAACCTCCACCAACTGGCTGTTCAGGAAAAATCTGAGGAGAAGATGGCTTTGCCTTCTTCCCTAGTGACTCAGGCTTCGGGGGTTTGGCTGGTTTTGGAGTATCCCCAGCAGGTGCGGACAGGGCTCGGAAAAAGCCGTCTGGCTCAGGTGGGGTCTCCTGGAGGCCAAGTAAGAGGAAGGGATCCTTGAAGCGCATAGCGCTGGGACTGAGGACTCCCTGGTCCTCTGAACATGGCTCGACAGGTCGACTCTGCCTCTCCAGAGATGAGAGACTCCCATATTCTCGATGGAGGACCACACCAGGTTCCCCCTGACCTCCCGGTCCTGTGTTCTCACCCACAGTCCGGGCAACTTTCACCCCGACCTTTCCCGCAGAGTCTAGGTCCCCCAGGGTTACGTCGCTATTGCTGCGCTGCATGATGTGTCCCCTCCCAACTGAACGCAGGTTGAGCCCAACCCTGCTGGGCATCACGCTCTCGCCCTCTGTCCCCTCACCCTCCCTCCTGGGCGGCCACTCGGCCACCCCTTGTGCCCGCACTCCATTTTCCCGCCTGGGGTCGAAGCTCACGGCGGCCAGGTTTGGGCGCGGGCTTTGCCGGCGAAACTTGCGGATGAAAAGGTCGTCCGACTGCATGGTGCACTTGTCCACTCAAGACAATCCCTCAGACTTCCTTTAGGTCTCTCTTCTCTACCCCGGCTACCCCTCTCTCTTACTGTGGGTTGACTGGTGAGTTGCTGCGGAGGAACTAGTTGACTGATACATGTGCACAAGGTACAAAGGAGAGGTCATGCCTCTGTTACAAATGAACCTGTCCACAACTCACAGAGGACAGCCTCTTGCAGTCTCTAGCACTACTAGGAAGACTCAGGAAGTCATTGTGGGCATGTCGCAGCAAGACAGCTGTGTCTCATTACTTTGAACAAGCTTGAACAGGAGATGTCTGCTGCCTCCTCATTACTCGCTAATGCAGAATCCACCCAGATATGAAAGTGTGCTCCAGGTTGAGGCAGAGGGGGCACTTGATTCCTGATGAAGCCAACTAGTCTCTCCAGAGGCTCCAGACACTCATGCGCTCTTGATCATCACTGCCAGTTACATGTTAGCATCCTGTAAACACACAAAGATACAAGAGTCAGACGTCAGCAAACATTATCACTGTGATTTGGTGAAGCCAATGGTAAGCACCGTACATCATCACAGCTGAGTGCTCTACTGATTTTATACAACAGTCCCGAAAAAAAGTAAAGCAAAAAAGCCCCAAACACTGTATCATATGTGCTTTAATTCCGCCAATTTCTTCTGCCAAAAAATTAACAGCATTTTGCATCATAACTAAAGCGACAAAGTTCAGCTCAGCCTTTTCAATATTTGCCAGATTAACCTCTTAAAATCCCAGGCTTATTATGTACTAAGGCTTATAATTCAGTAAGTACAGGGACTTCGGTGCAAACCAACTAAGCTATTCTTAGGTGATCGAAGTGTGTAATAAAACTTTGGGCCGTGGCCATTTAAGGGGTTAACCTGAATGTTATTTTGATTCAGTCAGTCTGTAAAGCACTTCACAGCACACCTTGTTTGCTGAAATGTATTCTGTTAATTTCTAGCTAATTCCAGTTTCTTTAGTTCTTCCATTGTTAGAACTGCTGACTGAAAAACTTGCTTAGGGCAACAATAGGTTCAAAATTAGATGTAGTCCTGCTGTAGAAGTTTGCAAAACTCAAACCTGAGATGAACTGCCTGCAGAAAAATCACTTTTGGTGTATGAGTGGTAATATAATCCTGCTAGTAGTAACAAGTAATCAATATTTTTATAATATACCTGTAATCTGATCACTGCCTTTTTTTATGGTTACCTTTTTTTTGTATTCTGATTATGTAACGCTGTTACTATCCACCCATATGTAAATCTGATATATGGCCATATTTGCACATATATCATATAGAGCCAGGCATATATTTCAAAATATACATACATATATGTAAGTATAAAATACTGGACATAGAGATCATACATATACATCTGATAGGTGGGTCAATACATCCCAGCACCATTATAACTGTTACTATATTATCTGTTTGCTTTGAAATATTAAATCATTTAAATGTGTCAAGAAAAACAATTTTCATGTATTTTTTGATTTTTCTTTCATGTTTTTACTGCACAGCTTACAATGTGCATGTATTTAGAGTTTAGTTATGTAGCCATTAGACTAATTTTCACTTCGTTAGGAAGTTTGGAAGAAACAAAGAAGCATATTATATTGCATAACATGAAGCTAGCATATATGAACAATATATGCCATCCATGTATGAATAATATTTTCTATCATATATTATTAAATATATGTGCTACACATTTTGTATATGTTGACAAAAGTCATATGTCGCATATTTGAAAATGTCCAATTTCAAATAAGTTGGCATATATGTCCATATGTGATTAATATAAGCTGGATATAAAGGAAATACATACATGACAATATATGTCATATATTAACTCCATATATTGACATATTCGCTGTTGTTGGAACAAAACCCTGTGTCTCCAAATTGGTAACTTTACAGGAGAAGGAAAAAACATGTCTTACTTTTAATGTAAGTCAATGGAACCAGAATTTTTTTCTAAGTAATTTGGGCCATTTCTTTTGGTCAATACATCAAGGGAAATAGACATTTTAAAATTATGTCAAACTGAAAAACTGAAAAACGACAAAAATGGAGATGAAAGGTTTTGTTCCGACAGCAGCGATATGTCAGATTTCTGTATGGGCAAGATCAAGAGGACACCAAATGGCAACCACTCATGAGTTGTTCTGAAACCGAATGAGGTAAGACCATAACTCCACCATGCTCATTGCCCTGAAGCCAAAATGTCAACGCTGACTTCTCCTCCATGAGGCGACATCTTCCTACATTAATTACTGTAGGCCCGTCTTGATGACAACTAAGTGCTCGTAACAGAGGAATTCTGTTGCGCAAACAAGATAGCACATCCAAAGACAACACAAACCCCACCGAACCATCAATCAATAAGTGCCAGTAACCAAGACAAACATTCCTAAATCAGGCACACAAACAAGGTCAATATGTTTCATAAGAACTTCATCTGCACGCATGCAGGCAAGCAAGCATGTCTGACGTGAGATGCATTGTTCCACTTTACTTTGCTGCCTCTGCTCCCTTTCACTATTATTATTTACCTCCCTGCCAAAAATAGTCGGCGCTAGTCACGGCCGTACGTCGGGCCGCATCCACCCAGCCGGCCCGCACAATGGCAGCTCCACGCACAGGGGAGGGGTCTTCCTGAGCACCGCAACGGCAGCAGAGCGAAACAGTAGTAAACTACACAATGCTGGAGAGCCAGCCAAACTTTAGAAGGCCTGTGTTTTGAATGTTTGCCGCTCTCTCGCGCGCTCGCCAAAGGTCAAATGCACAATTCATTAGGGAAGTGGAAAAATAGGGGAAACTTTTTATTAATACAACATAAACAGTAAATCCCGAGACCTCGTGCTCGCTCCCCCTCCCTCTCACATACTCATAAAGTCAAGTTGAAACTCGAATGTCTGCCTCTCGAAAGAAAGAATGAAAGACAGACAAAAAGAAAGAAAGGAACAGAGCTCGGAAGAGTCCAAAGGTTTATGGACACCTGCTCAAGGGTATTAGGTGTGTTTTTTCTCCCTCTGATGTTGGAACATTGCCGTGAGGATCTGACTGCATTCAGGCACAAGAGCATAAGTGAGGTCAGGTACTGATGTAGGATGATTAGTTCTGGGTCACTCTGACTCATCTCAGAGGTACTGGATGGAGCTCCATCACTCAAGAGAACACAGTTCTTCGTGTGGGGCCTCATATTCTGACATATTCTATTGGAAATGCTTTACTATGAAGATACAAGATACTATACAAGCTGTGTGTGTGCAACTGTCCACCTGTGTCAGCAGTAGGTGACCTTAAATTCACTAATTTAAGACCTAACGCCTAAGAAGAGGTGTCCAGATACTTTTGGACATATTGTGTATATAGGTGGAAACCAATATGAACCTGTGGTAAACAAGTTGCTTGTTATCTTGTAAGTCCATGAAAGTGAGACTACATAAATATTTGCATATATTTATGAAAGCACTGACATCATACAGTCATATGCAAAAGTTTGGGCTTTTAATAGTTAACACTACTTGTGAACACAGTTCTGCCTATTTTAATGCACAATTACTGTTTATTCACTAAATTTAACACATAGGAAAAATAAAAAAAATGTGGCCTGGCAAAGGGCATGGCACATTTTATATCGCTGCTGTCGAAACAAAATCTCATATCTCCAAAACGGTAACTTTACAGGACGAGGAAAAACGTTCTTAACTTTTAATGGAAGTAAATGGATAAATCACTTTTTTCCAAGTCATTTTGGACCATTTCTTTTGGTCTGTTTATCATGAAATTTTGACACATCATAAAGGGCAACTGGCCTTTTCAAATTATGTCAAAAAATTAAAAATGCAAATATGAGGTTTTATCCCAACAGCAGCGACATATTTTTGGTTCTCATGTTAAAAAATAAACAGAAATTGTGCACTAAAGTTTGCTCCCTGTGGAGGATGTGTTAACTTATTCTCGGTAAACATGTCACTTCACTGGGGTGTTCAAAGTTTTGTACATGATTGTATAAAAAGGCACACAAACCTTAGTAATGATATGCAAATGTGTATGCGCTTGCTTTGTGCTGTGGGGATGCAGATTTGACCACATCCTTGACTTCAGATATTCAGTTTAATGTCAGAGCGAGTAGGAAATCATAACATATCTTCCCTTTGAGGTGTAAATATTTCTGAGAGAAATGCATTATCGGGGTTTCTGAGCTAGCTGAACACCTTTGATGATAGGGAGGGGTGGTGGGAGGGTTGAGGTGAAACATTATATCATTGGTTAATATTATTTTCCCTGCCCGCTGGTGCACGGTGATGTAATCAAATATACGAAAACATTTTAGAGCTGGAGCACTTAAATCAAAGATTATGGGAAAAATATGTCTTTTAAACGATACATGATTATTCGTGCTTAGTGTGATCTGAGACATGATTGTACTAACAAGATAAAGCAATTCAGATTTAAACTATTCAAAAGATTTTAGGTTCACTTCATTTATTTTTTGAGAATATTACGACACTATATGAAGAAAATAAACTTCACATTGTCAATTAAATAAAGAAAAATTTTGTTTCTTAAAAACATGTTGTTTATGTCACTTTTCATCACTTTTCAGTGTTTATTAAAGACGTTGTTTCAAAAACAAAGGAAGCCCCCACGCACGCACATAGTGTACACTGAAAACATGGTGCTTTGCCTTCAAACATGCCAGGTGGTTGAACATGAATGTAAACGTGTCAGATCTTTTAAAATAAATTCCCACAATAAATTCAATTCAGAAATGAGTAATAATAATACTGTGACGTCTATATATAATGTTGTACCTCTCCATCATTAATTGATTTGAAAAAAGACATTTTAGGCCAAAAGTTAATCTCAACTACTACAATCACAAAACAATGTCTCAGGCTTCAGGTATCATATTCATAACGATTCATGTAATTCATTCATTTCATGTAAAAAAATCTGTGAGGGAGCTTTTAGTGACGTCTGTTCCCATCACTACAACTGTGAACTCTTCTCACAAGTTTCTCTAGAATGAAGCAGTTCTCAGGGAACCACTCTGAATGACTTCGTTTACATCTTAACGATCTAATTATGTTGCAACTTCGAAAGATCAGTGTAACTCCCCTTTAATGTTGAATGAGTGAATGAAATTAACACACCCTTTAATGACGGGTTCTCAGACTTTTGCATACTGCCCCAACCACTATACAACATCAATACAGTTTTACAGTTTTGTAGAAATGGTGTGCACATTTCAAGCGCGTCCATTGCGTCACTTTTTTCAGTGCGTGAAAAAAGTCTGTCCGCTGCTTCACTAAAGAAGCCACAGACTGATGTAAAGTCAGATACGGCACGGTCACGTCTCGGTTGTAGACACCGCAGCTGTGTATCTGCAACCTGCGCTTAGAGGGCAATGTAATCACGGAGCTGAAGCCAGCTTCTTGTTCGCCAGCCTTTTATTCGAATCTTCCCGTTCCGTTCCACCTTAAATGGTGCAGCAGTTACATTCAGAATTTTCCCGTTCCCCCTTAAATGGTGCAGCAGTTACATTCTGAATGTTACATTCTGGTGTCTGAGGTTGAAGTTGGCTTCTTATTCGCCGGCTTCTGGTTCGAATTCTCCCGTTCCACCTTAAATGGTGTAGCAGTTACATTTAGAATTTTCCCAAACAAGAAATAAGAATAAGAAGCTAACTTCAGCCTCAGGCACCAGAATGTAACATTCTGAATGTAACGGCTGCACCATTTAAGGTGAAACGGGGAAATTCTGAATGTAACTGCTGCACCATTTAAGGTGGAACAGGGAAATTGGAACCAGAAGCCGGCGAATAAGAAGCCAACTTCACCCTCGTCATTTACTCAGTGTTTTGAATGAATACGGCAGTTTGTGAAACGCACCTTGTACACAGAGGAGTGAAGAGACTCGGTCAGGCTCTTTTTCACTCTCCTGATTAGCCTGCGCTCAGCAGCGACCAGAGCGCGACGAGGCGACCACAGACCGAAGCGGCTCCCGTCTTCCTCGCGGTGTGTTTACTCGCTGAGAGAGCAGCTCACCGCGGACACTCACTCAGACCCCTCAGCGCTCTCCAGACTGACTGAGCGATGCTGCGCATCCGCGTGCGCTTCGGTTCGCGGTGACGTCACAGCCGCGCGCTCGTGAGAACTGTGTGTGTGTGCTGGCGCTCAGCAGTTTCCTGTCTCGCGCTGAGCAGATCCGCAGCATCGCGAGCAGCAGGTGCAGCTAAACGCTGCACAGAGAGAGCGCGAGAGAGCGAGCCAGCGAGGGAGAGGGAGAGAGAGAGAGAGAGAGAGAGAGAGAGAGAGAGGATGGGAGGATGTGAGGGGCTACATCTCCTTCCTCTCAGCTCTCTTTTCTCTCATTCTCTCTATCTTTACCTCTCCAATATTTTCTTTGTCTCTCTCTCTATCTGTCTTAGTCCCTCTCGTCTTCTCTCCCATCATCTCTCTCTTTCTCTCTCTCTCAGTCTCTCTTCGATATCTCTGTTTTTCTTGCCCTTATCTCTCATTCTATGTCTATATCTCTCTTTCATTCACTCCTGTTCCCTCACTTTTTTCCTTCTACATCTATACTTATTTTCTCTCCCTATCTCTCTCTCTCTCTCTTTCTCTCTCTCTCTCACTCTCTCCCCTTCTTTCTCTCAAATATCTCTCTCCTTTTCTCTCTTTTTTATCTCCTTATCTCTATCTCTCATTCTCTCTTTCACTGTTTCTCTCTATTTTCTCTCTCTCTGTCCCTTTCTCTTTGTTTCTCTTTCCAATCTCTTATTCCCTCTCCTTTCTCTCTCTCACTCTCTCTCTCTCTCTCTCTCTCTCTCTCTCTCTCAAATATCTCTCTCCTTTTTTCTCTTTTTATCTCCTTATCTCTATCTCTCATTCTCTCTTTCACTGTTTCTCTCTATTATCTTTCTCTCTGTCCCTCTCTCTTTGTTTCTCTCTGTCCCTCTCTCTTATTCCCCTCTCCTCTCTCTCTCTCTCTCTCTCTCTCTCTCTCTCTCTCTCTCTCTCTCTCTCTCTGTCTCTCTCTCTCTCTCTCTGATATGAAAAGCACCCCATTCTCTTTAACTTTTTAAAGAAAGGAGGAAAAAAATGAATTCAGATGAAACTGGTGTTCTGCTGATTGCTGATGGGATTTGACTACAGTGGAGCAGTAAAGACAAGTTAAATCTCAAATTTCTCTCTATCTGTCACACACACACACACACACACACACACACACACACACACACACACACTCTCTCTCACACACACACAGTCCCCCTCCAAATGTTCTGTGTCCCAGTGTGACGCATCTCATATTGATTTCTGCCTCTGCTGTCTTATATTGCTTCTGCAAGATCACGTTAGCCTTTCCTGGAGTGTCTCCGTCAATTTTTAAATAGCTTACCATTGCAGCCGCACCAGGCGTCCTGCAGGGAACACAATCAAATCTCCACAACACAAAAATCCCGAGAAGGCACTTGTGACAGAAGTAAAACTGCTTATAACACGCCGACATCAGTTTGAAGCTAATTTGATGGCTTGCAATTAGAAACCTATCCGTATTGCCCTGAGAAACTCACTGAGGGGCTTAGTGTAGCGACGCATGATATTAGTTTCAGAGTTGTTGCATGCAGCTCTGGCTAACTCTTCAGGAAAGGACCACATATTGGTCATTTGCATACTCAAAATAGAGCTATTCGATTAGTGCAAAGGAAGGCGCGCCATCAGTACTTCCTATCAGAGAAATCTATTTATATTTTAGCTGTAACCCTTAAAACCCTCAAATTTTGGGGTTTTGGTATTTTTTGGGTCAATTACAATTGCAATTATGAAGTATTTACATGAGACAGTCACACATGCCATATGTAGTTATTTTCAGGAGACCCTGGGCTACTCAGATATGCCACTGTTTGACATGTAAATGCTAACAGAAATTTGATATATTTATGAATTTGACCCATTTTTGATCAAAATTTTACCTAGCACCTGTAAAATTTTGTAATTTTTTTAGTATATAGATCTTGAAAACAAGCTGCACCTCAGATACCTTTTCAGAAATTGTTAGTCTGGAGTGTCTGTGAGCTGAAAGTGCAAGAACTTTGATGGTGATTCATTCTTATGGTTATTATGAGTAAAAATAAGCAATTAGCATAAGGTGGCCATGTTTTTACTTCTGTCCTCTGGGTTCATGCTGAGTGCTAAAACTCTGATACACAGCATGACAGGCTGTATTTTTAATTACAAAGTGAGTTGCATATTTAATATCAGATCATTTTAATACCCAAACCAATGTAAACTGAAAGACAGAGCTAGATATTATTAATTTCATAATACTATTTGTCATATTTCTTGTTATTTACCTGTTAAAATGTGTTTTAGGGCCTGCTTGTGTGATTTTAAGGGAAAGAGGGAAAGTGCACTCGGTGTAGGGGACTGGGACACTGCATTTGTCATCTTTTTTGCCTTTTTATGGCCCTCCCCTACTCACTCAGCTCAGTAGCATAGAAGTGTGACTGCAATCTGAGTCGCTTTTTAAGTGTATTTAGCTGTAAATGTCCGATGATCAGCACTAAAGTCAGAGTCTGAGTCAATCTGAGGACTGTTTGAGACACGAGGAGAAGTTTTAGACCAAACATGTTGCTAAGGGGATTAAAATGGAGATTTAAATTATGTAAATGCAGGATCTGAACGGTGGTTTTCTGAACTGGATTACGGACTGTATCATGACACACAAGGTAAGTCCTGATGGTCAACGTGTGTGTATATTGCGTCGTTGTTTTAAAGGGCCCATGTTTTCTAGTGTTTTACTATTTTCCTTGTTGTCAATTTATTTGTTTGGTGAGTTTAAGCATCAAAAACATTTGGAATTCTTTTACCTCTCAGAATTAAACAGGCTGTTTTGGTTACTGCGCCTTTAAGGCTGATATATGTAAATAAGCTCTATTCTGATTTGCTGCCTCTTATATTGCACCTTATTCAGAAAGCAGGCCAGGCTGAAACACTCCTTCTAACTTCAGTAAAAATGGGCAGGGCTAAACTGCTGTAGGACAAATGGGCGGATGTATGACATCACAAAAACTAAAAAATTTCGATTTTTTTTTTGTTTGTTTTTTCTTTGATAAGTGCTCTTTGATATCCATAAGCATTTGTAAATGGCAATATTTCTTGTTGTGATTTATCTTTTCCCTGAGATCTTCATACAACATGGGTATTAATTCATTTTTATATGAATTTTATTTTCCAACTTCTATTCAGTGTGAATTGGCAAAGCCAAACTGCTGCTGAATAAGCAGATGTGTGTACATTTGTTGGTGTTTGTGAGGTCGCAAAAACAAATAATTCAAAGCAGGCGTTTTTTTGCAGCTAAGTTTCCATGTATTGGCGATATGAACTGTATGTTTTGAAATGTGTGACAAGCTTTACATAATACTCTCCCATTATAAAAGGGAGGTTAACTCAGTTTTCCTAGATATGGGCTCTTTAATGATATGCTACTGTTGTATGTGCTTGTCTAACATGTACTATGTGTGTTTCCCATTACAAATTAACATTAAAAACTCCCCAGTTCCCATAACACGTCTTAATCACTTCCCATTTCCATGCGACAGGTGGGTTTTCTGTTGAAATGAGATATGAGATGTGTGGGTCATCTGATCCAAAGTGCTCTTTAAATCATTGCATCATAGAAATTTTTGGAAAACATAGGTAAATTCCATCTGTGTGGCCTACCAGTCAAACCGCAGACTGAGAGTTCAGCCATATGACATGTTCATTTTTAACAAGACTGAATTAATACCACCTTTATTTTCCACATTGGTCTACAAAAACATATAATTAGCCATGATTAGTGGTTTAAACCATCGCCTACTGCAATCAGTAGTAGGCTAGCATGCATCTGACCCAAGAATTAGGCTTTGAAATAGTGTCAAAATGGCCTGTCACTAACCAGTCAGTGCTAAATGTGTTTGTGTAGCCCACAACTAATCTTTTTCCTCAGTACTGTGCCCCTAAGGCTAGTCTATTGGGATGTAATTTAGCCGCTAGCCTAGTTTAAAGGCCTTTTCTTGTGTAGCACACTGCTTAATAGTACCATGATGGTGATTCCAGCCTTGTAACTCACTTATAGGCTATTGTGAGGTTCGATTTGCGTGTTTCCTTTGCTGAAGAGTCACCAGAAACAAGCTTTTAAAAGGTGTTTTTTCTGAGAAAGGTCTTCCCAAGCCTTGCTAGCATCCCTGCTGTACAAACACAAATAGAGAGAACAAGTGCTGTATCTTGAACTCGCTCATTATATTTTCTGCATCCAAAAGGTCTCGAATCTTAATGTGACTGTCTGATCAAAAGGTCAAACTTCTGTTTTTGCAGTATTGCTGTACACACATACGCACAGGTCGGATGAATCACTAGCGGCTAAGCATAAGCCATAAGCTAAAACTGTTTCCCTGTGGCAGAGACAAAGACCTACTGCAGCAGTGATCATGTGAGCTTGTTATTCCACATATATGAGACGTATTGGACACTATATATACCATTTCACCCAGCTATAGCATTCACTGAGCCACTTTTGCCATGAAACGGCCTTTAGCCGCTTTGTCACCAGCTAAAGTAGACTGCTGGTTGTCTTCGCTGGGCTTCCTCATTGCTGTGTAAATGAGACAAATGACAGCATTCAGGCTGCAGATTTGCAATTGTAATTCACTCAATTCATCTCGAGCCATTTGACGTGTAAACACTCACCAGTTAGCAATTTAGCATGTGAGGACTAGCAGAAAGGACATCAGAGTTGAAGTCTCTTCAACCAGAAGAGCTAACAGGAGGATGAAACACGCATATACAGACACTTCTCACACCCAGAGGAGTTGCAGAAGTATATAAGTTCCATGTTGCTGCAGGTATGGCTAAAATTAGCCACCCAAAGCCTACAGAACAGGTTATGATGACCCTGCTAGAAAAGACAGCATAGACCAGCATAGCTGGTCACTAGCAAAACCAGCACATGTTGTGTGACCAGTTAAACCAGCACTAGAGCAGTATAAGCCAGCCTAAGCATAGTAAGGCTCAAAAAAGCCTTAAAAATCATGTACTAATTCTACTGACCATTTAGCATGAAATCTCTACCAGAGCGAACAGAGAACACGCTTCTCATGATTCACAAAAAGATCAGGATATTTTTTGGTATTTTCAGGTCTGCTCACAATAACCACAAGTTCCTGTTCCTGTGCTGGACAGAGTCGCTTCTCGCAGTCGTTTCGGTGAGACACTCCATGGTGGTTAGCATTAGCATGACCATCCGATCCAGAAATACATATGTGAGGTTATTTTTCACTCATTTCCTCTTTCGTTTGTGTGGTCCTGTCTCCCCCCGTTAAGAAGATGATTGCAACACTTAGAGACTTTTACTTGTTAATGTCAAAACTCCATCCGAAAAAACGAGAAATCTACCTACGCACCTCTACAATACTGCTAATTTATGACCGTGCCCTTACGAGATTTCTAGTAGTATGCTAGATTGAACGTGGACATTTAAAGCTTATGAAAGACATTCCTCATTTCATATTTGAAGCTCATAACAGACATTAACACTTTTTAACTTGTGTGTAGCAGTTTAACAGATGAATCGTTTAGTCAAGAGTCCTGTCATAGAGCTGCTGCAGCTGTTTTCGATTTCTAACATCTGATTGAAACTGGCTCATATTCACAGTCAGTGACGCATTTTGAACTTCCAGAAGTGCTACAATGACGTTTTTTTCACAGAACTAGTCCCACTGGCTGTAAATCAGAAATGAATGGTTGATTCTGCTGTCAGGTTGTAATTACTTTGGTAGCTAATCTAATGTGTAAGGCCTTCATTTCAGCTCCTGAAGTCCTAACCAAATGTAAAGAAGAGCCATTTTGTCCTGTTTCAGCAAAAATCAAACCACCTTAGGAGCCACAACATTTTATGTCCGTTGTACCATTTTGGTTGTAAATATGTCTCAGTTTGTGCTGATGTGCTAGTAGAGGCTAAAAATATAATATAAACAAAAACACAGACAAGCAGAATAGTTTCTTGTAAATGTTTGACTTTTTGCGAGGATGAGGTCAGTTTCTCATTCGCCAGCTTCTTGTTCGAATGTCCCGTCCCACCTTAAATGGTGCCTGAGGTGCCACAATGTAACTGCTGCACCATTTAAGGTGGAACGGGAAAACTTGAACGAGAAATTGACTTTAGCCTCGCCACTTTTTAGTGTTCGACAGTTCCTCATTGCAGATTAAACGTATCAGGAAAGCAGCTGGAGTGCTTACGAATGCAAATAAGTCCATTCGTCTCCAAATTATCGATGTTCATCTTAAATCTTTCTCTTTGCCTTTTCGTTAGCCACTGGCTAGATGAGACTGTTGTCTGCATTGCTATGGTGATCAGCAGTCTGCATGCCAACTTTCAGAGTAAAAGTTTGGTGAATTAGCACATAGAGGCTATATTACCTCCAGCGTTTAGGACCATTTATTGTTAAACTGTCTTAGAACGATCAGCAGAGCTTTATTTTACTGCAAAGGAGGATTATTTTATTTTTTACCTAAAAATCTAATTCTGCTGTGGAGCCGCAACAGGGCAGTAAAAGAGCTGCGTGCAACTCCGGAGCCGCATGTTGCCGACCCCGGTCCCAAACAACGACAGAGTTAGCATGGCTGCATCTGTCTAGATAACTCAGAGAAAATAGCACAGAGAAAAAAAAAAGATTTTAACCCTTTTGTTTATAACCTTAACAATGAAATCAGAGTAGTACTACATTACTTGGAGAATATAGTGACAAACATGATGATTCTATTAAATAAAAATGAACTAAAAATTACAGACATGTGTTTTTTAGTTCCCAGAAAAAATCAGGGCTTCTCTGAAGACCAAGAAGGCCCTCTGCAGCTCTACAAAATGGCCTTCTACAAAGCACTCCGTTTGATTGAGCAAATCAACGCTGGGGCAACACAAACTACAGAGGCTGCTAGCTCACGTTAGAAGGCCCAGCACAGCCCAAACTGTGACATTTCTGTCGACTCCATCAGGAGATTAAGGGAAGACGGATTATGCTGGACAGGCAGGCAGAGGCTTAAACTGCTCTCCAGGACTGGCAGAAGATTGGGAGGGTTATTAACGAGCTCGCTGGGCTGTGCTTCCTACCGCCACAAACAAGCTGTTACTGGGCAACAGTTTACCAGTTCACCACGTTACCTTGCTCACCTCTTCCCAGAAAGGGCCCAATTAATGTATTCACATGCTGTGGACAGCGTAAAGGTTGCCGTGGCTTCGCTGTCATATGCAAATTACGATTAGTAAACATCTGTGGTTGTTCAGGAAATTGGTTGTTAATTCTCAGAAGTGTAGAGTTAGTGTTGTTGTTTTGCGACACTATTTAAAAGTAATTGCATATACGCATAATTACATAGTTACATAATGAATTATGTTGGCATTCGAGTTGGATTCAGCAGGTTTGAGTCAACATTTTTGATGTTTTTCTGTTTGTTTTCCTGTCAAAAAATGACAACAACATGGTGAAGAGGAAAAGGACAGACTGTTTGCACAGAAATAACCTTTCAAAGTCAAATCTTTAAATAATATCTCCTGTTCTAGCTACAAAAATTAATGTAGTATTGCTTGAAAGTTTCAACAGAATTTCCCTACTTGTTTCAATGAACTATAGGCAAGAAATAATATACAGTTAAGTTTGGGATGTGAACCCAGAACCTTGCGGATGCCTCTGTTTCTTGCTTAGGCTCTGCTGTGAAGCATTATCTTTGTTACTTTCTTTGTGTATTTCATTAGTTTCATATATATGGGTTATTCTCCATTTGAAGTGGGAATTCAGGTGGATACATTTTTTAAAAAATCAGTTTCTTTCATCCCAAAACTAAATAATCTTAATATGTCCATTAACATCTCCTATTATTATATGTGCAAAAAGGAGAGCTTAATTCCTAACATATTTTACAGTCACTGGTGTTGTATGAAAATGGTGTAACACCAGTGTATGTGACACCAGTGACATTCTTTTGCAGCTATTTAAATTCAGTAATAAAAATGATATATGACATTATTTTGACACAAGACTTGAGATGCTTCCTCTCTGATCCTCGACCAAAAGAAGCAGTTTAACAGAGCTGAAAATACTGTGTTAAAATGTGACATAAGAGTCCTGATAACACCAGTGACCAAAATCTCTGTGAAAAATGAATATTTTCAATAAAACACACATTTTTTAAATGTGGTATAACGTTAATGATATAAAAAGCAAACATGAATTTGTTTTACACAAATTCCTCAGTTAAACCTCTTAATAATATTGTTTTATATTAAAAATGGTTTCTCAAATTTGGTTGTGATGAGCTGTTTAACATATGCAAGGCGACTATGAAACAGGATAAAAAAATCAGAGAAATCATAAGGTAAACATATTATTTAATGTTAGATCAACGGTGTAAATGTACATACTGACTTTTGGAGCTGTGCCTAATATATTAAGCACCTTTTTAAGCCCTGTCACATGGTTTCCCACTCCAAATGGAGAATGACCCAGCTATAGCAGTTTGATTGGTTATTTTCACCTCTCAAGCCCACATGTAAGCAAAAGTATGGGCACCTCTGGTCAAATTACACACTTTTGTTGATTTTCAATGAGAAAATAAGTGAACACATCCTCTCCAGGGAATGTGCTTCTGCACATTTTAATACAAAATGACTTCATTTGCTGAATCTAATATATTAGAAAAAAATAAAACATAAAATGTGGCCTGTGCAACAGTCATGGCGCATATTCATATGTTCTTTATTTATATGTTTTTTTTTTTTTTGACCAGAGGTGCTCAAACTCAATAATTCTATGACTAGCACTAGCAATCACTGCTCAGGACCCCACGCTTCACCAGGCACTGGACTTAACTTGCCTGACCGTGACCTGGAAAATGAACAAAATGGGCTATGTATGTGGTCTATATTGGTTTGGGGATTGGGGACAATGTATAAATTTGAGCTCTAGAATTTCATTGATTTTGCCGAATGTCTGCATGTCCTTCAGAGTGGTTTGATGTGATTCGATCCTTTCTAGAGAATCTCACTAGAAATTAGAATTCTTCACAGTGGTGGTGATAGGAACCAGACGTCTGAAGAGGAGTTTAATGCCTCTAAAAGCTCCCTCACAGAAAGTTATTACAGGAAATGGTTGCATATACACTGTTTGATGCCTGAAACACTGTTTTGCGATATTTTTGAGATATGTTTTTGGTCTAAAATGTTTTTTTTTTTCGCAAAAATCGTTTCTTAAAACCATCCATTGACATGATTATGTGTGGTTATATGTGGTTTTTCTACGGCATCGTTCCAAAAACCCTTTTTGGCACCATTACCTTTACAGTAACTGTGGTGTAATTGCTTTATATCTGAATGACCTCATAGTTCATCCAACCTCTCTCCACTCCCTTTCCTTTAGACCACTCGTGCTGACCCCATGTTCCTGCTCCACATACACCTACGTTGACTGACATTCACGTCCACACCAACATCAGTGACAATATGACCTCAGAGGTGTGAAGGTTGCCATAATGACTCTTCTGGGGGCGCGATTTTAGCCATCTTCCTGTTTGGCACACTTGTGAAGCCCGTTACAAGGCCGATGTGTACTTGTTCTGGCAGGATATAACAATGGAAAAATGGGGTCAAAGGGCACCATGGCGGGATGCTGAAACGATAGAAGGCTCGTCTCAGGGAAGCTGCGCTTCCTCGATCCCTTTTTCTCCGCCTACTCTGATTCTCCTCCCTCCTACAGGGGCAGCTTCCTGTGTAGAAAATGATGTCACGTGTAGGCTGACAAATGTCCTTAGCTGAAGAGCGCTGTTATTGTGCTGGGGGTCACATTAAAGCAATAAGCCAAAAGAGACCCTGCATTACAGTGATTTTACCACAGTTAAGGGGTGCTGGTAGGCCAATGGCTTACTGTCTTAACATGATGCAATACAACAATTTAATTTACTTTTGATAATAATCACAATAAGTGTTTATCCAGAAAAGCAATGTAGTTCATTAACAGTACGCAATGGTTGCCAAGCAACTTAACAGTCAGATTATTCCAGGAACAGCACAACACTTTTTAATAACCTGGTGCTTTTATACATACAATTGACATATGTGGTCATACAGTATATATGTATATTGAGCAGCTTTGACCACGGCTCTGCCACACAGATATTAGAAAGAGAACTACCCATTTTACAGAGCTCTGCTCCCCTTGTAGCTATGATTCACAATCACTTATACACAAGCTATTATTGTATTGCTAGTCAATAACTTATGCAAACTAATAATGATTGATTTGAAAAAATATTGAACATTAAAATATGTATATTAATACATTGCAACTATTGGCATCTGTTAGCAACGGTTTAGCACATGTTTTTCATGCATGTTTCACGTGTTAAGTTTGGTTATAAGCTGGATAGGGTAGGGTGTTTCATTTACGGCCAGTTCCTCAGACAGGGATTAAGCCTAGTCCTGGACTACGCAGCACTCTGAATGGAGATTCTCCATTGAAAGGAAAATATAGTCTATTTATACTAGGCTTAATCTCCATTCAGGAAACCAAGCCTTAATGTGTGACCCCTAAATTCTTCGGTCTAGCAGCTGTCTAAAAATCAACCGAAACTGTGACATTTAAAAGCTGTGGCATGTATGCAAAGCTTTACCAACCAAAGAGAATGACTCAACCAGCCAGGTCTAAACCAGTCTCTCTCTCTCTCTCTCTCACTCTCTCTCTCTCTCTCTCTCTCACTCACTGGGCTTAAATCAGATGCTTTTGAAGCTCACACATTAAAATTGTCACTGCACTTATTTTCCTCTCTGGGCACCAAATCGATGATAGCTTTTTGGATAATCGTGATTGAAATGTCCAAAATATGAATCCTTAAGCCAGAGTAATCTGGATCCCCGCCAAGGAAGCAAAGCTCACCGCTGGCCAAGCATCGATTTTAATGGCTTGCTACTCACACAGGCTCCCCAAAGCATTCGTATCAATTACTGTATAAAGTGTAAATTGTGTAAAAACAAGGTTCAGCACCTCTGGAATTACACTGTACTTTATGAAGGCTCAGGGCCTAAAACCCAGTCATGCCTATGGCTTCACCAAACGATCAAGTCTATAGATGAAATGATTGTGGTTTCACGGGACTAAAGCAAGAAGAATGAACTGATAAAAATGGATACAACGGCAGTCAAAACAAAAGTGAGTATGATTAATAGCCATTTGATCTGATTAACAGTTTCGTTTGATAAAATATGAGCCACAGTTCATCAAGATGATGAGTTTTCACTCATCATTGAGATCTATGTATGAGGGTGTTAATAAAAAAAGGGGATGAAAATTCATTTGAATTGAAATCCAAAGTGGCATCTTATTAACTGATTTGATAAAAATCTTTGCCTTTTGAGTAATTTTTGCCTTTTTGCAGCATTTATTATTTAACTCAAGCCATTTCATTACTGTCTTCATGTACTGTTTAACATTAATCATCTGTTACAGAGCTCAATGAACGTAGCCTTAGGAGTTTAGCCAAAGCCCTCACACATAGTGTGGTGTTCCTGCCTAGGTGAGAAATCGAACCTCAGTCAACCTTAAAACAACCTTAAAATAAGGACCTGCCTGGGATGTGAACCCACAACCTTGCGCATACCTTTGTTTCTTGTTCAGACTATGTTGAAGAACGCTGTCTTTGTAATCAGCCTCATTTATTATATGTAGTCATTTGTTTGGTTTTCACCTCTCAAGCCTACAGTCATGTGTGAAAGTTTTGGCACCCTGTTTTGTGTGTTATAAAGTGAACACATCATCCACAGAGAACAGACTTCAGTACACGTTAATGTGCAATTACCCTTTTTTTGGTGAATTTAGCATATAATGTATAATAAAACATAAAATGTGGCCTGTGCAAAAGTTTTGGCACATTTTGTTTGTCAGCATTTGTCAGCAAATTTAAAAAAAATTGTGCGGTAAAATGTGCAGAAGTATTCCCTGTGGAGGATGCTTTAAGAAAATCATTCATGTATGTTCAAACTTTTTTATACAACTGCTTTTTGCTCACGTTCAGCAGTGGAACCTCAGTGGGCAGAACTTTCTGAGGCAAGTAACAATAATGGCTTGAGTTGAAGGGTAAATGATGCACAGAACCAAAAGTTACTCCACAATTTCTAATCTTCTGTTAATATTTGCATGCATTTTTGCTGTCTTTCTTTATATCAATGAATATTTGTTATTGCTACTCTCGCATGCAGACCATGATGGTGATGGTCATATTATATTTTATTTTATTTCCATATTATATTTTATAGTTTTAATCAAATAATAGTGTCATTAAAGTGTTAAACCCCTTATTTGGCCAGGGCCCACCCCAGTTTCAATACACACATCTATAACCTAAGAATAGCACAATCAGTTTGCACTGAATTCCCTATAGTTACTGAATAATAAGCCCCAGTGTGTAATAAGCCTGTGATTTTAAGGCGTTAATCAAATTCAAACTTGTGTTTATCCCTCGGAAGTTCAATTCAAGTGCATTTTTATCGAATTTATTTCAACACGCTCATTTTTGCTATTTCTACCGCTCGTACCTCAGACCTCCACACTATTATGGGTTGGTTTCGGAACCTCCAGAGATGTGGTGGAAAGAGTAAAGTGTGACGAGACTGAGGAGCCTCGCATGAGCTTCATCTTGCCATTCAAAATGCCATTTGCTCTGTTTATTGCACTGCGTGTCCTCTCTCGTGTACAGTCGGGATTAAAGCAAATCTCGCACACAGGCACGCATGCATATTGAGATGGGGGAGAGGGGTAGATTACCATGACAACTGAAAAAACACACATCAGATTCAGAGCCTTGTGGCAGCTGAGTGAAAAAAGAAAAGCCCTCAAATGTTCACAAAAAAACGATAATACTGATAAGTGGAAAATTGTGTCTCAATAAAGTTACTGCGGCATGGAAGAAGGTAAATTTAAGGTAAATTCCTCTGATGTATAAAAATTCTGAATAATTAAATGGTTGAGACATATACAAATCATTTAGAATGGTTTGATGTGAAATTCCCCATTCTAGAAACATTGTTCACATTGATGGTGATAAGAACCAGACGTCCAAAGAGTTTAAGGCCTCATGAAATGGTCACAAATATGCTGCCCAATGCCTGAGACACTGTTTCACAATAGTTTTGAGTCGTCTTGGCCTAAAACATAGATTTGAATTCATTCAGGATGGAGAGGTTCATGCAGGTCACTGGGATTATAAGGCAAAACAGTCCTATTTTACTATTATCAACTTTACACACACATTTAAAAATGATGGTTCTTAAGGGTTTGTTAGTAGAGAAAAAAGTTCTATATAGATCCACGAGCACTCAAAGAACCCTTTGCATGATTAAGGGTTCATGAAAGGGATCATCAGACTGATGGAGCATGTGCTGGAGATGGTTCTCTATAGAACCTTTTTGAAAATGGTTCTGTATAGCCCCCAAAGGTTTCTTCTACTGTTACAGTGTTAAGCTTGTAACAATAGAAGAACCATTTTGGGTGCTATATAGAACACTTTTCAAAAAGTTTCTATATAGAAGCTTCTATAGCACATTCACGTACTATATTTCCATCAATCTGAAAAACCCTTTCTTTGAATGTTCATGGTTCTATATAAAACCATTTTCTTTACTAAAGAACTCGTCTTCATTTTTAAGAGTGTATGAGACTAGACTAGGCTCACTAGTCATTTTGGATAGAAAATCAAAAGGCTGTATTTGCTCTGTAGACATCATGATCCCTGGTTCCTATCAGTGCCTAGAACTTTCTCTACAGTGAACTTTTTAATAGGCAGGCCTTCTGTTCTTGTGATGTTGAAGACTTTATAAATACCTTGTTGGCACAACAAATCTTCTAATATGCAGTAAAACCGCTTTAAATGGAAATTCCACTTTTTGGAAATTTCTGCATGATGAGATGTAGCAAAGTCATTCAGAGTAGTTTGATGTGAAATGGTTCATTATAGAGAAACCAACTCAGATTTCTTTAAAATGGTGGTTATAGGAACCAGGGAATGCAACACCAACACAAATATAGTCATTTCATTTGCTGTCCCAATGATGGTGATCAGCTATATGGAGCTGGCATCTCCACAAGCAGCTCAAACTGGGTCTGAGTATGGGCACAACACAAAGTGCTTATCATGAAGTTTGATCTTCTGTGGATAGCGGGGGTGGAGGGGGGTGGTTTTGTTATATCTTTCCAAAATAGGTTGCAACATGGCAAAATCACCCTAAAATATTATGTCACATCCAATGTGCATGGTTTTGGTCATTCCCCGCCACTTGTTCTCATCGCGATTGGTGGTGATGGCCTTTAAACCTTCAGATACAGCCATCAGTGTAGTTAGCGCTGACTGGAGACCAGTCTGATGGATTTCGTTATCAGAATCCCGTATCGACCAATGAGGGGCATTGATTTTTGGTAATTGAGCCAATTAACCTCTGATTCTCACTGTTTCCAACAGCCAATCCCAGGGCCCGCTATTGATTGTTTCACTTCTCATTGCATTTAGCTACCTCTCAGAGCCTTGGCTTTGCTGAGTTGCTCCATGGCCTGAGTTATGCAGAGCAAATAATGTCGCAGGAGAAGGCGAAAAAAAGGCGACACCAAATATCACATTGAGTGGCGTTATGCAAATGAATGAATACATTCGCCTTCCCACTATTTCCCGCTGTGTTGCTTGCACACTGCGACTCACTCTCCCTCTCTCTCGGACTGCAGCCAGGGCTGAAAGACTGTTAAGTAATTGGCCCTGGCTGGCTCTCCCTCTTCGTCATTCATTTGATATGCCTCTTTTTTATTTCATATTCTAAGCGGCGGCCGTCTGGCTGACTTATTGCTCCCTCCACGCCCTCTTCTATTCCTCTGCAGACTGGATGGGAACAGAGGCTAGACGTCCAGTTAGAGGTGACTTTGTTCTGGAGCTGCTCTCCTGTCCTGACCATTGGCACCACTTCCACAACTTTTTGTAATCTTCCCTGAATTCTGGTACTTATATAAAGGTATTGCTGCTTCAGTGAAATAATGACTGAAGTAGAGGTAAAACTAGCATAAAAATTGCAGTTTGATAGGTGGTATTGTTCTGTTATTGGATCATTTTTGTCTGAAATAAAGTGCTAAAGTTTAAAAGAGAGAGGTGTGAGCAACAGCAAAGAAGTCTAGGTGTTGTCGACAGAACAGAATCACACTAAACCCGAAAAAAGGGAATTTGGAGCTACATAACTAAATCAAAATCAAATCAAATCACGTTTATTGTCACATCACATTTGCACAGGTGGAAAGTGAGTGAAAATCTTAGGTGCGTAGCCCCCTTATAGAATTTAAATACAAAAAAATATAGAAATATCTAAGAAGAAAAAGAAATATATTTATACACTGACTCTGAATATACACATATACACAATATACACTAGTATTGCACTATTCCAATGTACAGTTGTACAGTAATAAGTTATGAAATAAAACTATGAAATGTACTGTTGTACACATTTCCGTATGTGCAGTTAGTCTGAGGTAGATAATAAATGAGATGCAGGTACACAGGGATAGAATACTGATATAGAAATCGTCCAGATGATACAAGATATGGATAGAAGATGTACAAGATGTCAGTCTTTGCGTGTAAGTATAGATTTGCTAGATTGAAGGTGCAGAGGATCAGAGTGAGTCTAATGAGATGTGGATGAGCTAACGGCTAAAGTGAAATTGTGTTAAAAGCACATTACTTTTCTCACAAATATTCAGTACAAGTACATCATCAAATCTGTCCAAATCCATACTTAAGTTCATGTAACTGAGTAAACGTAACTATCTCTGGAGCACCAGCCTACCATGCTCAAAGCACATATGATTAGCGTGGCTGGTCACTTAGCCCCATGTAAACGTGACTATGTCAGGCTATAGCATGTGTTTTAATGGTGGTCACTTATTGAGAATGGCTGTTAGGATTCACGCTGGTCCCATAGCTGTGATTATGTCCATGAAGGGCAGTAATCAGGACCTGTAACATTCTAACTGAACTGATCTCAGGGCTAATTGACTAGAGATAGCGCAGCAGTAATAAGGGCACCAATTTGTTTTCTTAGCTTTCTTCGCTTGTCTCCAAGGGTGAGTCAGGGACTTGCACACAGACACACACACACATGTATTTTCACTGCCAAAAAGACGGTTCTTTAAGGTTTCTTTCAAGGGAATGGTTCTATATAGAATCATGAGTTCCATATAGAACCATTTGATGCTTCAGTGAGTCTTTTCTTGGTGAAATCGTTCTTCAGATTGATGAAGAATGTGTTGTGTATGGTTCTATATAGAATCTGTTTAAAAATGGTTCTATATAGCACCAAAAAGGGTTCTGCTATTGTTATGATGTCAAGCTTATCAACCTTTTTCAAAAAGGCTCCATATACAACACATTCTCCATCAATCTGAAGAACCGTTTCACCATGCAAAGAACCATTTACGCATGAAATGGTTTTATATAGAGCTCATGGTTCTGAATAGAACCGTTCCCTCTACTAAAGAACCCTTAAAGAACCATTTTTAAGAGTGTTATTAAAATTATTATCTTTAATTTCCAGTCAACCCCATAACAAAATCTGCCCTGTGTTCCAGACAGTGTAGGACATGACCTTTACGCAAGCAACTTTGCGTGTAGCATTGCGCTAGCGCATCCTCTTGGCTGGGCTCTGTTAGCATAGCGAGGTCAAACCCACCTTTGGGCTGTGCTGTTTTTAGCATCTGCTGATGATAAAAAAAAAAACACACCCCTCTAATTTTGTTGAGAGGACTGACCAAAAAGCTGTCCTTCAGGAAAGGAACTGGACATGCATCTGGTGTGGTTAAATAATTAATAAGCGTGGTTGGAGGGGGGTGTTGGTGAGACATTTCTCAATTATTCATGGCCAGACTAGCCAAGTCCCCATTCACTGGGCCAGGTGCAGGGTTTGGTTAGCTTAGAAAACACTGAGATTCAGCTTTCTCCTGCTGCTGCGCAGATCCCTACGCCATAATTCAACATCATCCCCTACGCCATGTGGCCATGACTGGTATATTTTTGTGCTGATCTAAGAGCAGTTCTGCTGTTTCTTCAGATTCAGTTAAGGATCTGGGTGCGTGCAGCTGCTCCTACGGCAGCGCAAATGGACTGACTTTCTTTTGCTGAGTAAAGATGAGAATCAAGCATTACAAAGGAACAGACCCACTATTGTATAGATGTAAAGAATCACATTAGTTAAAAAAAGCTTATTTTGCTAATAACAAATGAAAGCAAACAGCCACCAATTAGCATTATTTAAAGCCGTTATGCGTTGACTCTGAGCCTTTGTTTGTTGTTAGCCACGTTAGCCTGTTTGATTCCTTTTTAGTGTAGGTTACTATACTATAAGATAAGATATATAAGATATATAAGATACTATAACCCTTACATGTAAGGTTACTTCAAATCTTACTTCTACAGATATCATAAAGCTTATGTATAAGGTTGCTCTAACCCTTAGGTAGAAGGTTGCTATATCGTACACGTAAGATTACTAGAAATCTTACATAAAAACCAAATGTATACAGTGACAATAAACCTTACGTATAAGATAAACATACACTTTACATGCATAGTCACTATAAACCTTGCACATGCAGTTGCTATAAACCTTAAATATAAGGTTAGATAAACCTTATGCAGCTTACTGTCAACCTTACATACATTTTGCATATTGCACTGCCACTTGTTTAAACACCCAGGCATATTGCATTTATATGTTAACATATTAACATATATTATTGTTTACAGTGTTCAGTCACTGGACATGACATACACCACTGCATTGTTACCTGCATTATATTTATGCAATATTAATTATTCATTTTTGTACTGCACATTATATTTTATGGTTGTTCTAGTATATTTTATTATATATCTTTATTTATCTATCTTGCATATAATGTCACTATAAACCTTATGTATATGGTTACTAAAAACATTAGCTATAAGGTTATCATAACTCTTATGAATAAGATTACTATGAACCTTATTTATGAGGTTGATATAAACCTTACATATAAGCTTACTATATCTTATGTATAAGGTTGCACTAAACGTTATGTATAACTTATAAGAGTTGCAATAAACCGTATACATATGCTTGCCATAAACCTTACATATAAGGTTGCAATAAACTTATATATAAACACACATACTCGGGGCAAAAATATCACGCTTAGGGTCAGGAAGTTAAAGTGTCAAGTTTCTCAGTGTTATGTGTTGCAAAGGAAATGATGGCAGTAACAAAAATGACATGTATCCATCCATGCATCAAAATCTACCTCTTCATCCATCCATTCGTCTACCCATCCAGTGTGCTGGTGCAGTAGCAGCTGAAGTCTCTCATGGGCTAAAGTGAAAATACAGATTAACTGTTAAGGCTGTTTAAGTCTATTGGCTGTGGGTGCAGGGCAGAAAGCAGCATGCATACGTGCATATGGATGTGTCTCTCTTTGTGTGTGTGTGAGAGTGTGTGTTTTTAATGGCTAGCACCTCACTAAATGCTGCTTCTGAGGCTCCGTGTGAACCCAGCACCAAAGCTACACTTTCTCTTTAAGAGTGTATCACTAGGCAGAGAAGCAGATGATGATGCGTCTGTGGCTATGTCAGTCTAGCAGCCCCATATAGAGGCACATTCACTGGAGCTCAGTCTGTTGCCAGGCTGGTATCGTCATATTGCCCACCCCTAAATGCGGAAAACGTGAGTTTAACAGGGAAGCTAACCCCTGTTAAACTCACGTTTTCCGCATTTAGGGGTGGGCAATGTGACGATATGTGATTGTTATCATGATAAATTATGTAATGATACGCTTTTGTGAGTATATCATGGATGTCATCAGTACTTCTAGAACAGTGAACAGCGGAATGTTTCGTAAAAGAAGACAGATGTAGGCCGATATCAGAAAAAATTGCTGGATTGGATGTCGGAGGGAAGGGAATGAATCTGATCCAATTCTGTAACAAATCTGTCGTGAAATAGCACTCACACTGTGGATGTGGTGTTGTTAGCTGTGTAATTCTTCCCGTGGGGTAGTAGAGTTTTGAGTAGTTTGAGCACAGTAGCTTACTTTTAAATGAAGTGATTTAATTCAAAACAGCTCATTTTAAAGAAGTTTTTAAAGAAAACGTATCAGATCGATATCGGCCGATACACAAGGGTTTTAATATCGGTATCGATATCAGAAAAGGAAAGGTGGTACTGTGCTGTCTCTAAATTTAAACAAATTATAGACAGCCTGTAAATAACATCAGCATATAGCGACTATGCTTGTGCCGACACTAAACTTTTTTATCATGATAACAGCCAAACTTTTTGTTGCGGTTCATGATATTATAACAATACTGAATTTTTTTTTGAAAAACAGCATCAGTAATGATATGTCCTAATGTCATAAAGATGAGTCCTTTTTTAAAATATGTGTGCAATTTTTACAATAAAATAAAAACTGCCTTTAAATATCGTGATGTTATGTTTTTGCCATACCGCCCGCCCCCTCTCTGTGTTCAAATCAAACAAGCTCAACCGATTCAGAGGTTAAAAAATAAGAGCGAGCTCAAAATACAGTGTGATGAGTGCTTTGTGTCTGGGTGAGTTTCTGTCACTTCCTCTTGTGTCCGATTGTGACTGTGTGTTTCCTCTGTATGCATGTGCATGCGTGTGCAAGTTCCTGTGCAGTGGCTGCGTGTGTGCGTCTGAGCCTGTTAGACCCCTGCAGACATGTGGCCTGTCGCCCACGGGGGCAGGAAGAACAGCTGTCCCAATGAAACAGAAAGAGAGAGAGTGAGCGAGAGAGAGAGAGAGAGAAAGAGAAAGAAAGAAAAAGAGAATCTTTCACTCCATCAGTGGGGCCATTATGCCCGGCCACACTATCCTAACGGTTCTGCAGCTGGGCCTGAAAAAGAGAGAGACTCTCTGAACAACCCTTCTCTCTCTCTCTCTCTCTCTCTCTCTCTCTCTCTCTCTCTCTCCTCTCTCTCTCTCTCTCTTTCTCATCCGCCCAGAAAGGAAGACATACTAATTTCCTTTTTGCACCAGCTACACCACCATTATACTCCCTGCCATGGCCCTGCACCTACTGGCCTCTGTTAGACAATACGCAGCCACCTACCCCACCCAGTCCACCCACCCACACGTATTTGCTTTTAAAGGAGTAGTTCAGGAAAAAAATCACATTTCCACTGCTTTCCCCCTCAACCCAACTGTAGTCAATCATCAAGACATATTTCGTGTAAGTTTTCTTCTTTAAGTTTCCACTGAAGCTATGTGGCTAATGTAGCTAACAAGTAATGGAAGTCTATGTCACCTAGATCATTTTGGATGACATAGACTTCTGTTACATTAGAGATTTGTATGTATGTTGGCTTTGTTTTCTATTAAACAAGCACAATATACATAAAAGTCAACGTTGACTGAATGTCAATCAGCTAAGATATCAAGCTCACTTCTGTAGTTTTGTACTGGAGCTAAGAGGCTAATGTTGCTAACAAGTAATGGAAGCTTACATCACGTCAGTTAGCATTGTGCTAAATCTTCAAACAACTGTTATTGTGAGTTGTTAAGTAATCTTGAAACTTGCTAGTGTGTTTTTTGACACTAAAACACATGAACTCAATGCTAACCGGTAGGGTATTATCTTCTATTGCTCGTTAGCTACGTTAGCCCGGTAGCTCCAGTGTGAAACTAAAGAAGCAAACTTCAGACATGCCTTGGCTAATCGACTGTATTTTGGGGTAAGCGGGGAAGGATTGCGCCTTTTATTTCAGGTCATAATCCTTCTAAATGAAGACGCTTCCATCCCTTTTCTGTGATCATCTGCACATCTTCACTTTAATGTACTCCAAATACTAAACTGGTACTAAACTGATACAAAATGTAACTTTAGGATAAGGAAATAAAGTTTTTAAACATACGTCATGTATAAGATGCAGTGGCAAGCTGTGACTGTCAGTGCAGGTTTGGGCTTCTGTTCGTGTCAAAAGTTGGTCAAAAAACTTCCACAACCCTGATTGGATCATTTCCATTGATCGCAGAAGATCTTAAACATTGTATTTCTGACAAAATCTCAGTTAAAATGCAACAAGCTTGAAGATTATTGTAAATAAAAGTGAACTAAAATTTGCAGACGTTTTTCTTTTAATTCAGAGAACTGATAAGGGCTTCTCTGAAGGCCTGAAAATCCCTCAGCGTTTTCCATTGAGAACATTACATAAATGTAACAACATATTAGTCACTGTGGTTATTTTTTGTGGTCTATTTATCATGAAATGCTTACTGAACTCATCACATCCTATGTATATATATATATATATATACATATTTGAATTTATGTGGATAAGAAATGACTTGCATTATACTTACAAGGATAAAAGATTCTGATTCTGACACACACTGACGGCCATGGACCGCTGCTTCTCAGCATGATCCGTCTGAAGCAGCGCCATCAAAGCCAGACGGACAAATAACCGATTTCCTGAAATGACGACAATGCAGTTGGGTTCTGACTCTCTCTCCCTCTCTTATCAGCTCTCGTTTAGATAAGCAAGGAGGCGTGTCCTGAAATATTGCGACCTCTGCGAATCGAGCCCCTTCAAATCCGCCTTTTGATGGAACAGAATGGACGAGCAACAATACATGATACCAATCAACTGCTGGTCGCAGGCTCATTTCCTAATTCACACTTAGCTCACACAAAGTCTTCCTGTAGCAATAATTCACATCTCTTTATTCCATTTTAGAGCCATCGCGGTTGAGATCTTTTCACTTCCCTAATACTGGGCTGCACCTGGCAGGGCTGCGTATAACAAAGGCCGATTCGTGGAAGGCGCTGCGATTCACCCCTGCTGCTGAAGACCTGGTTCCTCAAATCACTAAATGAAGCAGCTGCTCTTTCTCCAGGGAGAGATATTGATTCATTGATTCATTGATTCATCGTTACACAAGCAGCTGGTGAGCGAAGAAGTGAGAAAAAGGGATTTGCATATTGGCTTTTTTTCTGAAGTAAAGCAGCACCTACAAACGTGCTAATCAAAGGCAAAGTCAATACTGGCTCAAGATTAAGTGTTCTTTTGAATGAAGAGTTAAATTGCAAAGTTTTCCCCTTGTCCTGAACGTATTCGATCAGCTAAGACATGTTTCGCTTCTTTAGTTTTGCACTGGAGCTACAAGGCTACATTAGCTAATAAACCATGGGAGCTTACACCAAATCACATCAGCATTGCGCTAACTGCATGCCTAAATCATCACACAGTTGCCTCAAACCACACTGAGTTGTTGAGTAATCTCGAACAGACTCACTTACGTGGTTTCTGACACTGTATGACATGACTGTTATCTATTAAAATGGATGAAACCATGTCACAAAGCTGAAAACAGTGGTAGCGGTTAGCCTGTTGTCCGAATTTTGTACATTTTATATAATGAATAAACATTAGGCCCAAAAATGGCGATATATTCTGCCTGTAATGAGAAAAGAAACTTTACACCACAAAAATCTTGATGTATTCGATACATTACTGACTACAACGAACCAAAAAACGAACCAAAACTCAAAAAGATCAACTCTGAAGTTTGAAACTGAAGTTCTTTCAAGAAATAGTTTGGTGAAACATCTAATTTACAAAATTTCCACTTGCCCCAGACGTAGATTATCAGCCAAGACATGTTTAGATTTTAAATTTAGTCTAGAACTGAAGCTAACAGGCTAACATTACTAACAAACAGTATAACTCAATAGTAACCCAAATAGCACAAATCGTTTCTGTAGAAATACATCCCTAAAATGTCTCTCAACCTGCTCAAACCACATCCAGGACTTCATTAAAGTTGTGCAGACTTGTGAGCTATAAAACTTAGCAAACGTCAGTCGTTTCAGACAACATCAGGGCTGGTGTTCACAGATCAGGACTGATCTTAGATCAGATTCCTCCATATTATGACTGTCGTTATCACTGTCCATAAAAATGGACCAAAGTACTGACAAAATTCAGGCAACAAGATGTTTTTAACTATGTGACATACTTTGTTACTAGACAACAATGTCATGTAGTGTCAGAAACCATAAAAGCAAGATTTAGGCATGCAGTTTGCACAATGCTAATTGGCAAAGCATGCCAGTTGCTTACTTGTTAGCTACATTAGCCTCATAGCTCCAGTGCAAAACTAAAGAAGCAAACATCAGGCAGCAAACATGTCTTGGCTGATCAACTACATTTGAGGTAAATGGGAAAAGGACGATCTTCTTACTAGCTGTACTAAACGCCTGCAACATGCTTTGGCAGCCATGCTGCAGAAATCAGAGCCTCTAATGAATAGACTGCTTCATGTACTGACGCTGGCACAGGCTCTTCGTGCTGGACCTATTTTGCCGCCACTATCGGCATACTTCTCTTATGACACACGCTGGATACTGGAAACTATGAAAGATAGCATGCAAGAATGAAGAATAGCCATTGTTCAACACAGACAGCCAAGATTTATAGGGGGTCTAGCAAATTACCACTACTGTAAACACAATGGGAAACCACTATGGGTACTGGAAACAGGGAAAAACTGACATGTAGCTATTAATAGATTAGTACATTTCAAAAGGGAATACATTATAATAGGAACATTTGATGTGTTTCTGCAGCTGGAGAGACTATAGTGGCTGTTACCTACTGTAAACAGCTGTAGAAATAACCCCAGGTCATATCAATCGTGTGCAAACTGACATGATAAATATTCCGTATTATCCTGTGGGAAGTCTTCTCAAGAATGGAAATACTCGAGGGAGCATTTACTTTTGTTCCTCCAGTTTGATTTTGCGGGACATTTTGATAGTTGGTTGTAAACTACAATGCTAATAACAATGCTAATGACACAGTGCAATCACTAAAGATGGTTGGATACATTTTCTTCTGTATTTTTCTCCATTTTTTCACCAATTTAGTCATGTCCAGTTCGACCAGCTAGCTAGGTCTCCCTCAATCGCATGATACTACCAGCACTCAGAAGGTAAAGGCTAACGTGCTTCCCCCAAGTCCCGTGAAACGCTGCCATAACTTTTCAAACTGGGCCTAATGCAATGTCACTGGACATACTTGGAGGAGAACACTAACTGCCAATTCTGTTACATCAGCTAACACCATTCATGCTGGCTATCATCATGTGAGTGACTGCGGGAGGGGGGAGGGCCATCCCATCCTCCCAGAGATAAAGGGGATAATATGGTCTCTTGGACTCCCAGCCATGGCTACTGTGGCATCACCAGGAATCGTACTCACGATCTCCTGTTGATAGGCTGGGTAGATGGTTAGGATGAAAAATTACTGTAAATGATAGGACACGTATTCTATTTGTGAGCTTATGCCATCAAACAAAGTATACACACCAAACCTTCTGCAAAGAGTCTTTGGTAAAAGCAGCAGTTTCAGGCATATGCAAAGGTTTTACATCACTGGTCATATGATACGTTTGGTAGATTTTCTAACTGACAATTCTTGCATCGTGCAGTGGTTAAGATGTAAACAAAGTCATTTAGAGTAGTTTGGTGTGAAATGCTCTGTTCTAGAGAAACTCACAGATTCAGAATTGTCCACAGTGGTGGTGATAGGAACCAGACATCTGTAGAGTTTAATGCATCTAAAAGCTCCTTTACAGAAAGTTATTACATGTAATAAGTAGAATTTTTTCATTCTACAGAGCTGTAATTATACAATTGTATGCAAACTTTTGAACACCACCGGTCAGATTACATATTTTGTTGATTTTCTAAATGCAAATACATTTACATATTCTCTACAGGGAGCAAACTTATGTGTGGCATTTTTCTGCAAATTTTAGTGCATAGATTCTACTTATTTGAGTTTAAAGTATAGAAAAACTGAAATATAAAATATGAATGCTTTTGCACAGACCACATTTCATTCTCTTCTTCTCCTAATAGATAAATTCAGCAAATAAACAGTATTTTTGCATTGAAATGTGTAGCACTGTGTTTGCTTTAGAGGACCTTGTATCTAATTTGACCAAGGGGGCCCAAACCTTTGCATACAACTGTAAGCACCAGCCCATGACAACTCAAAGATCTATACAAACGCTTAAATGGTTCTTTGCAGTTCAGAAAATTGTTCTTTTCATGATTAAAATTGTTGTATCACAAAAAATGAAGTAAATAGATAATTGCAGTATATTATTTAGTGTTTTCTTCAATTCTTGTTTACAGAATCCTTCAATAAAACATGTAAGTACCCTTTGGCGAATAATTTATAATATTCACGTCCACTTTATCCACTGCATTATCAATATGGCAAGTGATTCCAAACTTCTGAAGTGTACATACATAAAACCGGCCCACAATCTTGCACATTCTATGTTAATGATACAGAATTTGAAACAACATCCATAGTTTCCCGTTTCACTTTTGTAGTGATTTTAAGCAATAATGTGATGTAAACCGTAAATTTTATAGTAAGCTGTGAATAACAGACACCAGCTCCCAGACCTCATAGCAAAATACCATAACATACTGCCACTGAGGAAAATACTGTAAATTACCGTAAAATTACAGCACTGTTTCACAGCTTATAAATGAATTAAACGATAAGCTCGATGGCTAGGATGCTGGCAAAAAGCTGTGGCAGGAACTAAGCACCTATGAGAGGTGAAAGTCTGCGATACTGAGACCCGACTCTCTGACCTAAATGCAGATTCAAGCGCTGCTGCTTCCGTTTCCTTCAAACCGGTGCCATCGGTTCTCTGACTGTGTGTTTTTTCCATCCTGCTTTGCTCGGCATGTGAATGTACGCGCGGGTGGCAACTTAACATGCAAGATGCATGAAAGCTATAGATTGACTCCCCCCCTTTCCAATTGTCTGGCCACTGAAAAGCACCTCTATCAGATCACAGCTGGACCACAGAGCCAGCATAACCCAACTTAAACAATTGAGCAATTGTCAGGAAGCAGACAGAAGTAAATTGAAACGGCTCACAAACGCCTTCTCACTGTGCATGTGTGTGTGTGTGCATATGTGTGTGTGTGTCCATATTTAGCACAATGCTAAACAGGAAAAGCCATACTCTCTTGGTTCTCTGTCGTCGGTCTCTCTATCTGCCACTGTGCAGCCACCGCAGAGTAAAAATGTAATCTGAGCGCATTGATCTCATTTTAAATCAATGTTAAGAGGTATGATAATGTAATGTGTAGACACTGCTGTGCCGAAACAGTACACACGGAGTAATGGGGTGAAAAGGACACTGTGGGGGGCAAAGGACGGCCTGTGCTGATCTATGATCAGCTGGCCCTGAAGTAATCGTGGAGCCGGACATGATCTCGTAATGACAGTACACATCTGGCGACAACTTGGGCTTGTTTGGGTTCAACCGTGCTTTGCCCAGCTGGAGCAGCCAGTTGCAGTTTGGTGGGGGGGGTGGGCAATCACATCTCAGATATAACAATCTTTGAAAGAATGAATTTAAGAAAATAATAAACACAAAAACTTTACATTTGAACAGACTATGTGCTATATTCATTACAATTTGTTTCTATGAGGTTGTACTATGAGGTCAAGGCGCTTGTGGCGTTCTGAAATAGAGTTGTAACTAAATACTATGTAGCAATTAACTCCACTTATTGCTAGCATTTCTGTTTGGTTGTTCAAAATAACCACATTATGGAATTATGAGATCATCTGTGTTTTATTGGTGGGATTCCCAGCACTGCGCTGATGCTAGCAGGTTGGAGGAGCTGAGAAGAACCCCCAGCGATCGATGCTGCACCGGAGGGAGTGCCCAAGAGTGCTAAATCTCGTAGAATCCAAGCTGACCCACAAGGTCTATTCCCTAAGCCTCATCTCACTGAAACAGATCTTGATGAATGGTGGAGGCAAAATAAAATATAGTTACTATACATACCCATCAAGAGGGCACTTGTACCGAATGAGGGCCTATCTGTGCATGTGCCTGCACTCATGCTATGTTCAAATAAAGCTTATAACTGAGAATTTTCCAACTTCCGACTTAGAAAAAACAAAGAATTTGCTCCATCAATTGAGAATTCCTACTTGGAAAGTTGGCTAGGTGTTCACAACTCTGAGTTCAGCATTAGATGCCAATATGGCTGCTCTTCTCTACTGTTCTCTACTGTTAAATAAGATTATTGTAGCATTTGCTTTAGATCAGTTAACATACAGACATAGTAGTTGGTTAAACCTCTGACACTGACCATAAAGTTCCCTGTTCTGAGAAGATAAATACATCATGGGCATTATAGTTATCACTCATATCACTAATGTTGGCTAGCTTGTTGCTAACAATACTTGCTTTCACGGAGGCATCCATGTTTTTCCCCACTTTGAGTTCTTTGGGGGGAGCTATTCAGCCTGTCGGATAATCTTGACAGGCGCACCCACCTTCCTACTTTGACTTCTGCCTACGCTCGTGAGAAATTTCAAGCTCAGTTTGTTCCCACTCTATGATATGCATAGGTTCTCACCAACAATTAACCCAAATGTGGTTAGTCTCTGGTTAGTCCCAGACATGTGTTCTCGTGATGAGTCTATCCTAGAACAGATTGACCACAAATGCTGTAAGAGGAAGTGAAAAACTGTGCTCAGGTCAGTGCAAAGTAGCACCGAGTAAATAAGGCCCTACAAGTAATTCTCAGCTTTTAGCTGATGTGTTATATTGAAAATTAAGTGTTGGCCTGCTTGTGGCATTTTGCCTGTTAATATAAATAGATAAGTAAAATTAAAAAGATACTGCGAGCGCAGAGATGGATCAGTGATGGACTGGCAGGTAAAAAAAAAGCTTTTAGCGCAGAGTGTGGTTTTCAGCTCGGCCTGGCCGATGCCAAGGCCACACAGAGCGTGCTCACCGCTGCTCTGTGAAGTTGCATCCTGTCTGTATTTCCTGTGTGAGAGAACAGAGTTCAACATCTGCCAGCCAAGGTACACTCTTAGCAACATGGGTTCTGAAGAAAAAGTCTTTGTCATAGAGAGAGAGGATTTTTTTAAAACTCTGCATTAAATTGTTAAGTTGTAAACACAGTCATTCTGAGTGGTTTTGGTGTGAAATTCTACGGAAACCTACCAAGTCAGAATTGTTCACAGCGGTGGTGATAGGAACCAGACGCCTGAGTTATTGTGGCTCACAGAGAGTTCTTACATGAAATGGTTATGAATACACTACCTGATGTCATCTTTAGTGGTGGTTTTATGAGAATCTTCTGGGCCAAAATAGTAATGGATATTATAAATCAGCTCAGTGTGGAGAGATGCATGTAGGCCTGGTCATTTTGGATAGTAAATTTGCATCATACACATGATGACCCTTGGTTCCTATCACCACCACTAGAAAGAAATCTGAGTCGATAAGTTTCTCTACAATGAACTATTTCACATTAAACCACTCTGAATGACTTTGTTTACATCTCAACCACTGAATTATAAAAAAAAATCCTTTGGCCATTTAAACCATTTAAGCATGGTTTTGTGTAAAACTGCTGCCTTTACTAAAGAACCCTTGAAGAAAGTGGGTGTACCTCTTTCTCTCTCTACATTCTTTCACTGCTTGTGGTTTCATCGCTACAAGCAACTGGGAATCAATGGGTAATTTAAGTGTCAACATTAGACAACATCATGTATAAGAACTGGTTTCTATCAGCACCACTGTAAATAAACTGGAGTCTGTAGGTTTCTCTACAATGAACTTTCACATCAAACCATGACTGTGTTTACATCTCAACCACTGATTTGTGCCAAAAAAAAATCAGAAGAATTTTTTGCAAAGAACGATTTATAGGCCAGGCAGCACGGTGGCGCAGCGGGTAGCGCTGTCGCCTCACAGCAAGAATGGCCTGGGTTTGGTGGGAGTTTGCATGTTCTCCCCGTGTCTGCGTGCAGTCAGGCCAATTGGACATGGTAAATTGCCCCCAGGTGTGAATGTGTATGTATGTCTGTCTGCCCTGCGATGGACTGGCGACCTGTCCAGAGTGTATCCTGCCTTCTGCCCAATGACAGCTGGGATAGGCTCCAGCACCCCACTGCAACCCAGAAGGATAAGCGGTTTAGATGATGTATGTATGTATGATTTATAGGCCTTTAAAACTTCTGCCTTTACTAAAGAACCCTTAAAGAAAGTGGGTATAACTCTTTCTCACTCTCCATTCTTTCACTGCTTGTGTCTTCCTCAGTACAAACAACTGGGAATCAACTGGTAATTTCAACTTGGAAAGTCTTGGCTAGAAACTCTGCGTTCAGCATTAGGCGTCAATTTTAGTCTCAACATTAGACATGATCACATATAAAAACTCAGAAGACGTGTAGTTTCACTGGTGGGCTTGGATAGTAAATACAATGGCAGTATTTGTGTTGTACCCATTGTGACCCCTGGTTCCTATCAGCACCACTGTAAAGAAATCAGAGTCTGTAAGTTTCTCTACAATGAACCATTTCACTTCAAACCACTCTGAATGACTGTGTTTACATCTCAACCACTGATTTATGCAGAAAGTCTGAAAAATCAGAAGAATTTTTTGCAACAGATTATCTATAGGCCTTTAAAACTGCTGCCTTTACTAAAGAACACTTGAAGTGGATGTACCTTTCTCGCTCTCCATTCTTACAATGCTCGTGCCTTCCTCTCTACAAACATGGCTTTAGTAATACAGCCAACGCCTTAAGAAGGGCCAACAGATCTAATTACTCAACTGCAGACATCCTCTTTCTCTTTTTCTCCATTCTTTCGCTGCTTAAGCCCATGCCTTCCTCAATCTTACTCTCTACAAACATGGTCTTAGTAATGCAGCCAGTACCTTGTAAAAGCCAACAGAACCAATTACTCAATTGCCAATAACACCCCCATCTCTCTCTCTCCCTCTCTCCCTCTCTTTTCTGAGTGAAGCAGAGGGATAGCAGGCTAAGACTAAAACACTCCCCAGATTCTCTTGAACCCCGCTCATTGAAGCTGATGCCTCGTGAACACATCGATGAAGCAGTGCTTTTTTCTCACACGGACAGATTTCCACCATGATTTCATGGTTTTGATCATCGCTCGCTGACAGCGAGCAGACAGCGAGATGCTGAGAGACAGAAGCCGTCTGCCTGTTTCCTTCTAGCTGCTCTGAACTTCTTTCTCAGGGTTCTTCTCACCCGAACAGCCCTTCATTACGGAATAAAAAGGCATTTGTGTTTGCCGCTTGACGCGTCTTGCTGTCGAGAAGGTCACGTTAATGGGCGACCTGTCTGGCTCGTAGGCCTGCTGGGGAAAGACGTAAACAAAGTAGGCCAGTGTGGGTTACTAGCAGGAATTAGCAGACCCATTTTCATCTCAGCCGTGGGGCTGCAATCATACTTCCCTGAATACGGATTAATATGTAAACCAGTTGGAGCAAAACAGACTGCACTGGGTGATGGGTTTGCATTAGAATCCACAGGGCCTGCTAGTGACATGTAAGAACGCCCAACAAGGTTTTGTAACATGGAGACTGGAGCGGCGCAGTGTGTGTCTCAATTTGACTCCTAGATCTCTACATAGTGAATGACGATCTATAGTGTGAGAGTGAATGACCTGATTAGGATGTAAAGGTTGACACACATACACATCAAATGCAATGTGAACACTGAAGACAAGAATAATCATCTTAAATGTAATCAATATATAATTATCCATTACTGTAGATAAAATTTCTTGATACAAGTAAAAACATTTACAAATATGTAAATTCAAGATGTTTTTGCTTGCCATGACATCATTCTTTGCAGCTAATAATTGACATAGAAATGCAAAATCTCAGAAATCAAAATTTCATCATATTGTTTTATATTAAGTGCCACGAAAAAAGTAAAAAAAAACAGACAAAACGTCATCATCAAGTGAAAAGGTATAATTATCTCCTCGCAAAAAAGGCAAATGGTGCCATTGTAGGGCGTCACATCCAATTCAGAATCCCCCCCTCGCCGTCATAAGTCACCTTAAATACTGTTTTTACAGAGGATATTTCGCCAGTAGTCGGTAGTGATGAGATGTAATATATTGTTTTAGATGTAATATATTGTGTGTAATAATTGTAGAACAGCATCGAGAGGGCTTCTTACACCATTTGCACTAAAATATTATGAACTTTTATTTCATAGGTTAAACAAGTTTACAGTTTAACATTCGTCCTTTTAAAAAATAAAATGATTTAATAATCATAAAAAGAATAATGTAATACAATATTACAATAATGTAATATAAGAATAATGTAATGAAATGGCAGTGGGGTAGCGCTGTCGCCTCACAGCAAGAATGGCCTGGGTTCGATTCCCGGCCGGGAGACCAGGGTCCTTTCTGTGTGGAGTTTGCCTGTTCTCCCCGTGTCTGCGTGGGTTTCCTCCGGGTAATCCGGTTTCCTCCCACAGTCCAAAAACATGCAGTCAGGCCAATTGGACATGCTAAAATTGCCCCTAGGTGTGAGTGTGTGTGTGAATGTGTATGTCTGTCTGTCTGCCCTGTGATGGACTGGCGACCTGTCCAGGGTGTATCCTGCCTTCCGCCCAATGACAGCGGGGATAGGCTCCAGCACCCCACCGTGACCCAGAAGGATAAGCGGTTTAGATGATGTATGTATGTCTGTAATGAAATGATTCCAGACTGGCTGCAAGTGATTAATCATGATCACTGAACGTTCACAAAGACAGAATGAAGTAACTAAGTGACCACAAACACCGTAGCCTAAGGTCTAGGACTGTAAAGTTTGTGCGACATTCACAATTCCGTTCTTTATTACTAGATAAATTACACTTTCACAGCCAAACTGCATATACATATACAGTATATACAGTATATACAGTATATATATATATATATATATATATATATATATATATATATATATATATAGTGTTCGAGACCATCACAAAATTACGTAAATAAAAGCTATGTAAATATATCCCCACACCCAGCCCTGGTGTAACCATTTACTGCTCTTTTTTTCACACGGTTCCACAATGGAGAGTATTCTGTTACAGGCCTATGCAGAAATATTGGATAGACTGGTGTCAGATGAGCTTATGTTGTGGGTTAGTTTGACTTCCAAAGCACTGGACTGGTGAGGGTATTCCCCCATACAAGAGGTACTTTGTGAGATCCCTTTGGGGATGAATGTTCTGGTGCGATGAGATCATTTATACTGGGCCATCGTCACCCAGGTCACTTTCAACATAAGGAACAACTGGTTAATTTCAAAGACTCGCCCCATTAAATTTGCATATGCAGTGGATCTTTGCCACCAAACAGGAGAATGGACAGTAGGCTGTATTGGTTTTATAACTGTAAGGACCTTGACCTCTGTCGAGGATGTGGCCTCACTTACAGAGCCCTCTGTTTCTAAGTTAACAGATCTCATCTTGCTGCTATTATTAGTCACTGTGTATCTGGACTGACCAGTGCAGAATCTCCACAAAGCAGTGCATCAGCCTCAAATGGAAGAGCGATTATTACCTCTCTGTATATCTGCAGTCCCTCTCCTTCCTGCTCTTCCCATTGTTTCCATGATCAGAAGATGATATTTAATCGCTGCGCTGTGGAGACGATGAGTTGTTTAAATGATCGCTCTCTGAATACATCTGTCTGTTTTGTCCTTCGCTCTATCTTTCTGTTCTTTTTGTCCTCTCCCTCCATTGCGCAGTCAGTCTCCATGCGCAGCCGGTGTTGGGGGATGAACATAAATCTGAGGATGACTTCAGCAGAAGCAGCAGCGGCAGAGAGACAGAGAGAGAGAGAGAGAGAGAGAGAGAGAGGGGGGAAGACTGGAAGCTTGTCAGGGATTTTGATCAGGGAGTGGTGAAGGAAAGATAAAGAGTGAGACAGAGGGAGGAAAAGAGGAAGAGAGAAAGTGAGAGAGAGAGAGAGAGCTGAGCTGAGCTCTCATCATGGTAACATGGTACTAGAGGACAGGTGACAAAAGCTGGCCTGGGCATTTGTGTCACCGTGAGCCGATTAGGGTCTCAGTGGAGAGGCTTATACCTCCACCACCGAGCGTGCCGTACTCTCCTCTCACTCTCTCTCTCCACCCTTTCACTCTTTTCTCTACACTGGTTCTTCTGCTTACCACATCTACTGCTGGAGTCAGAGCTTTAAAGGAAAAGTTTGGCCAAAAATGTAAATTTACACAGTTTTCCACTCAGCCCAGACAGCCAAGCCATGTTTGGAGTCCAGATTTTGCTTCTTTAGTTTAGAACCAGAGCTATGAAGCTAACATTGCTAATAAAGCTAATGAACACTAGAACTCAATAGTCACCAAAACAAAAACACCAAAACACTTGAGTCTGTAAAAATACATCCCTAAAATGCTTCTCAACCTGCATCCAGGTGTTCATTAAGCTCACACAGACTTCTTGTTTTAGGTCACAACACTGTGTAACTTACTGTGAACTAGATCCATCATAAATACAGAGAAATCTGATTCAAGATCAGACCTGCTTGGTGAATCCCAGCACCTGTGTTGTATGAAATGGCTGCTCATAGTGGTGAAGTTTTGTTCATTTTTATAGCTCACAATAACTCATGCTATGTTCTAAACCATATCAGAAATCCTGCATGCCCTTAATAAAGACCTGGAGGCAGGTTGAGAGAAGTTTTGGGGATGTATTTTTACAAAAACAATTTGGGCTATTTGGGTGACTATTGAGTTCTAGCGTTTGTTAGCAACATTAGCCTTGCTGCTCCAGTTCTAACCTAAAGAAGCATCTCTTGGCTGTTTGACTACATCTGGGGTAAATAGAAAACAGGGTACCTTTGATTTTTCACTGAACTATTCCTTTAATCAGGCTTGAATTTTTGGTGCGAACCCAAATACAGCATGAGAACATTCTGACCCCACCTAAAGCAATTTGGAAGCAATTTAGAACGTGAACCTGACTAAATTCTCTCCCTAGCTGGCCTGAAGTTGACCATCACCAACCAGACAGCGAATGAACCTCCAGCGCCTAAAGTCAACATTAGTCAGAAATCAGAACACATGTTCTTCTTTAACGTGACGTATTTCCAAGTGAAACAGGATATTTGGAGGGGGGAGATTGTGGACTTGATTTTATCCATCGGCATTTGTTTGAATTATTAAAAGTGGGCAGGGCATTCCGAAAGAACCATTCTGTATTCTACTGCAGGAGACTACTCGACTGCTGCAAAACAAAAAAATATATATATTAAATAAAAAGTCAGTTTTGTCAGAAATGATGGTTTTCTTATGTGAAATTCAGCAAACAAATAGAAATGGTGCACTAAAAGTCTCAGAAAAGTATCATATTTAAGTTTGTTCCTTGTGTTTAGAGCTCTGTAGAATCAAGACATGATGATTTGACTTTTTATTTGACTTACTACATGTAATAATTTTCTTTGAGGGAGCTTTTAGAAGCGTTAAACTCTTCAGATTTCCGGTTCCTATCATCACCACTGTGAACAATTCTGACTCAGAAGAACGGAGCATTTCACACCAAACCACTCTGAATGTTTACATTTTACCGACTGACACAGGAATTTAGAGAGATTGGTGGGATTCCCCTGTAAGTGTAGCCACACGCCAGCTATTTGTCATCTTTCCTTCAATATCTGGATGCTTTTCCAGCTCTAACACATCTGATCCAGCTAATCAGCTAATTAAAAGCCCTTCCTGAGCTGAAGTGGGTCTGTCAGAGCAGGAAAAGCACAAAAATGTGCAGAGAACGGGTTGCCAGGACCAGCATTCTCTTTACCCCTTTTCTTCCACGCCTATTCCTTCCACGCTCTGATTCTTCTACTACCAGATGAATCCATTTTTTCCTTTTTCTAACCTTTACTCGAATAGGCCAGACACACCAGACTGAGCCCAGCTCACACGGATGCCCTGCTAACGTGTTCATTTTTCTCCATACACAAACACGATGGCCTCCCGTGGCCATTTGCGACGTTGATTTGTCTCCTCTCCTTCTTTTGGTGGGGGGTGGGGACCGAAAAGGAATGAAACTCATCGATCATGTTTGATGAAGTGACATTGATCGACGCTATTGATCAGCTCCCTTTGAGCCACCGCGGAAAGCTTTGTTTTCTCCTCAGTAATCCAGTACAGTGGTCAGGGAGTCGGGGGCTTTGCCAGTTTGTTATTTCTGTCTAACCACGAATATCAAGACACTTTCTGTATTAAAACTCACTTTTGACGATTCCTCTTTATCTCCAGCAGGTAAGATGTAGTGGGTAGTCTACGCTAAATGTTTTTACATGATGTAAATTGGCCAATTAGGAGTAGCTTATAATAGATTGTTGTGGGAATAGCTGCCATAATGTGATCTACTTAATTACACTGTTTGCTGTGCTAGGAATGGAAGGGAACTCCTGGTAGCGTTTTTATGCAAAGCTCTGGCAACCGATCAGGATGAACACAGAAAGCACTTGATATGTAAATTCAAAGTCAGTGGACTAATAGGGCTTGCTTGAGGTCAAACCTTATACTGAACTATTATCACTGCAATCAACCAAAGAGAATGGCCAGATGATAAGCCGCCAAGCCGGACAGTTTTGACGGCAGCGCTCCACGGGAGCCAGCAGCTGTTGTGGTGTTGACATATCAAATATATGTATGGAGGTAATTTCTTTAGAAAATATAGATCAAAATTTTTACATGTGAAAATGGGAGCTTCTACGCCAATAAAAACTAAGCTCTGTCATCGTCAAGTCATCTCTCGGCTCACACCTGAGATGGGGACTCCAGTCGCATGTTGACCTGATTCATAACTTCACTGACTTCACTGACTCGCAATGTGACTCGACTTGTGAATTTACGCTACTACCTTGACAACTGTGGTCACTGCTGTGATGCAAAACTCTCTTTTTTTTTTTTTCTTTTTCTCTTTGGCTCTCTCCTATAAAGGCTAGTAAAACTTTAGCAGTGTTAGCCATTACACTGGCTAGCAAATTTTGACAGACTAAAACAACAGACTCACCAATCGTTTCAAGTTGTGCTCCTTTGTTTTAAGCACTACATTTATCGTGTGTAGTGCTTTAGTTCTGTCCCTCAGACGGAAGGCTCTTCTGTAATGAAAGGCTCATTATGATAAGACCGAAATTCTCCAAGAAAGACTCATCACTGGACTCGGACTCGCACCCGAGAGGCTCGAGACTCGACTTGAATTCTCACATTGAAGATTCAAGACTAGACTTGGACCTTCACCCCAGACATTTGACTCGATCTCGCACGTCAAGGACTTTAGAATAGACTTGGGCTCGCACCCCAGAGACTCGAGACTTGACTCAGACTCACACCTTAAAGATTTAAGACTCAGACTCGCAGCTCAAAGACTCGAGACTTGGACTTGAACCTTAGAGACTCTATTCTGACTTGCATCCTAGAAACTTGGGACTCGATTTGGACTTGCACTCCAGAGACTCAATTCTCGAGATTCACAGTCAAGAGACTCATCTCAGACTTGCACTCCAGAGATTTGATGCAGACTCACGCTCCAAAGACTTGGGACTTGACTCAGACTCGCATTCTAGAGACTCAAGACACAGACACCAGGTGCTGATGAGGAGAACTGCATAGTGAATAGAGTGCGTTTCCTCACAGGGCCTTGGTGGGAACCTGAGAGCCGACGTTCAACATTAAATCCAGAGACTCAAGACTCGACTCGGACTCCAGAGAATTTAGACTCGACTCAGACACGTACTCCAGAGACTCAATACTCGACTCAGACTCCAGAGACTTGAGACTCAACTCAGACACCTACTCCAGAGACTCAATACTCGACTCAGACTCCAGAGACTTGAGACTCGAATCAGACTCCAGAGGTGCAAGACTTGACTTGGACTTCAGAGACATGAGACTCGACTCAGACTTGCACTCCAGAGTCTCAAGACTCAACTCAAACTTCAGAAACTTGAGACTTGACTCATGCACCAAAGACTTGAGATTTGACTTGGACACCAGAGGCTCAAGACTTGACTCAGATTTGCACTCCAGAGACTCGACACAAACTCACAGACCAGTGACTTGACACAAACTCACAATCCAGAGACTCAACCCAGACTTTGACAACTAATAGATGTCGTTGATTAATTGCATCCTAATTGCAATATAGGGCAAGAATCCTCGACTGCGAAGCAACCCAATGCTATGCTGCTGTAGGTTTTGTCTCAACGATAAGGTGCTGAGGAGGAGAAGTGAATACAGCACGTTTCCTCCCAGGGACCTGGTGGGAGCCTTTTTCCTGCCGCTAATGCGGCATGCTGCTGCTTTTGTTCAAGGCTGGAGTGTGGAGGGTGTAACGGAGGCCCTGAGGCGGGCGGCCCAGGCGCTCTAAATCCTGTTCCGCCCGCTCCGGACCGAGATGGAGCTGGCTTTAATCGATTACTGCAATGAGGCGCTCCGTTACGCCACCCACTTCAGCCTGTGTGGCTCACGTCGCCTGTCAGGCACCACACATCCACATAAACAAGCACAAATGAATGCAAGCTCACACAGATGGACAGAGAAACAGATACACACATGTGTGAACACAGCCACACAGATCTGTATCTATACCATTGATACTGAATATACAGTATCAATAGTAGAAATACTGGATATACACTGTATCTAAGATAAACAATGATTAAGTGTGCTTTATCTATACTATACATACTGAGTATGTACTACAAATACAAGGATATACTCTGAATCTATACTATAAATACGGGGTGTACTATATATATATATATATATATATAGATAGATAGATAGATAGATAGATATAGATATTTTTATTTATGCTATAAATACTGGATATATACCATATCAATGGTGTAAAGACTCTATACTAAAAATTGAGTATTTTGTCTATGCTATAAATCTTGGGTGTGCACAATCTGTATTTGAATAAAGGTTATATACCTTATCTATACTATTTAGACTAATATCTATAAGTACTAGCTTTAGTGTATGCATACTGTAAATTTTGGTTCTAAAACATATTCATATGGTAAATGTTTGCTGTAATACAAGGGCATGTACTGGCTATGTACCATAAATATACTATAAATATATATGTACTGTATCCATAATAATGATACTTGGTATGCTGCATCTATACTATAAATACTGGGTATACAGTAACTTCACTGTAAATAGTATTTATTTACCACATCAGTACTATAAATGCTCAGTGCACTGCATCTATACTATAAATACTAGGTATACAGTAACTTTACTGTAAATGGTGGGTATATACCATATCAGTACTGTAAATACTCAGTATACTGCATCTATACTATAAACACTAGATATACAGTAACTTTCCTGTAAATAGTGATTATATACCATATCAGTACTGTAAATACTCAGTGTACTGCATCTATACTACAAATACTGGGTATACAGTAACATTACTGTAAATAGTGTTTATATACCACATACTTGGTGAACTGCAGCTATACTACAAATAAAGGGTATACAGTAACTTTACTGTAAATAGTGGTTATAATAGTGGTCTTTATTGCAAGAAAGATTAGTGCAGGCAGAGAATCCTTGACTACAAAGCAAATCACAGATGGACAGTAAGACAGATACAAATGCAAATTTATACACATATTCACAGACAGACAGACAGCCTGGGTACAGGATTATATACAAGCCTCATCACACAGATGGAGAAAGAGAGATACATGCACATGCACATATGCACAGGCAGACACGTACACATTGTGTGTGACAGCTCCTCATCAGCTCTTCTTAGAGCTGTACTGCCTGCACCAGTTCCCATCATTTAGGTCAAAGCATCTAATATTTAAGTGGGCCGTTTTAGCGTTGCGCTAAGTATAGCCTGCTGGTGTGTAAGACAGCAAGGCATAATGAGATCACTAACAGTTCCCCTTAGTCCAAAGTAGCATTACAACTGATAGCATCTTTACGCATTTGGACCGACCGCATCTCGATATGCACACAAAGCACTGGAGGAGAGGAAACTAAACACTGTCAACACCTCATCAATTTTTAGCTTGCCCTGAACGTCAGTTCATTAATTCAGAGCGTCGATGGAGATGAAGGCACATGGCTAATGTGAATTTAAATTAGAATAGAAAATAGTGGATTCAGACTATGCTATATATATATATATATATATATATATATATATATATATATATATATATATATATATATATATAAAGCTAAAGGCAGCTGGAGTTGTGCATCGTTGCAGACATCCACCCAACACTGCAGAGGGATCATCTGCAGGCATGCAGAGTATGTGTGAGTGTGTGTGTGTGCATATTTGTGCAGCACTGGGCGTGTTTGACACGCAGTTGACCACACGTCACAGGTTCTTCGGTATAACACTACAAACACTACACTACAAATGAGAAAATTCGCATTTTGACTGGCTTCATTTCTGTTTATGTAAGCTGACTCACACTTTGAAACCCAGTAGCCCTTATACGGCTGTGGAAGCTCAAAATTCAAACCAAAACACCTATAAATATATTCCAGTTTTGTGACAATTAGGCCAAAACAGTCGAAGATCTGATGTAGTTCTCTCTGGAAATGTTGCTGTCAGTGCCAGAGTGTAGCCTTCTGCAAAGATGAGACATGAAGACGTGTTTTGAAGTATTTTACGCAATTTTACTACCTTAAATGTTGAAAAACATTTTAAAAATGAATGCAAGACGGGTCAAAAGTGATAAATATGCTTGGAGTTAAAAAATGCAACATTTGTAAATTCTGTAAATTCCTGTTCAAGCTGAGGTCTTTACACTATTATACACCACTCTAATGAAATCTTTATACCATTTTATGCCAGTATTACATAATTTGTCACTGCTCTAATGAAATCTTTACGCTTTATAGAAACTTTTACACTATAAAAGAAATATTTACAACATTTTACTCCATTCTACAGAAATCCTTGCTGCAATTCACACCAGCCTATAGAATCTACACACATTTTATCCAATTCTATAGACATTTTATGCTATTTTACACCATTCTGGAAACCTTTACACAATTTTACCTCATTCTAGAAATCATTACACCATTTACACCGTTACATAGAATTGCTTACACCATTTGACACCATTGACCCCATTCTAGAAGCTTTACATCACTTTTACACCACTCTGGAAACCCACATACAATTTTACACCATTCTAGAGATCATTACACCATTTACACCATCATATAGACGTTTTTACGCCAATTTACACAGTTTACAACATTCTATACTTTTACTACTTTATACCGTTCTAAAAAATTCCACAATTTAACACTATTCTAAGTTATTATGCTATTTATGCCACTCTTTTGACAGCTTTACACTAATTTACACCATTCTAGAAAACTTCACACAACTTTACGCCATTCCAGAAATTCATACATCATCTTACACCATTCTATAGAAATCATTGCACTATTTTCCACCATTCTAGAAACCTTTACACCATTTTTGCACCTTTCTAGAGATCATTGCTCAATTTACAGCATTTGATAGAAGAAATTATACTGTTTTACACCTTTCTAGAAATGTTTACACCATTTTTAAAAGAGCATTAACAATAAAAAGAGAAAATTAATCTTACTGCATATAATGAGATGAGGAGGAAGAAAGTTCCTGTGTACATTGCAAAGTGTCAGACTTGTGTGTGTCCGCCTGTGGGAATGTGTGTGTGTGTAGTTGCATGTATGAGTGAGTGTGTGTGTGTGTGTGTGTGTGTGTGTGTGTGTGCGTTCGTACATGTGTAATGTCCGTGTTCCTCACATTCCATCACCTAATCAATCCAGCCAGGCACACATTAACTCTGAGGTTAACAACACGCATCACCGGCCCTGACCTCTGACCTTCATTTTAAACACTTTTTCCCTTTGAACGCTGATTCTGGACCCTCGCTTCCTCCTCTGACCGGGACAACAATCAGAGAAGAAAGGAAAAATTCTCTTACAGTAATCCAGTATATTTACATAACAATAACACTTACTGTACATTTAAATATGGTTTCACCCTCAGAATTCACCAGAATCATCCACCATGACAAAAGCCTGCTGCAATTCAACATGAATGAACTCTCGTTTGTGGACAGTGCGGTTTCTTTTTTAATCCCATACCACATTTGTGTTTGTAAGTAGAAGATATTTGATTATGATTTGAATTTGATGAAAAGTTTAATGTTCTGTACACAGTGCATAACTAATTCAGTGTAATTACTGTGTACTAATTATGTAATTACACTTAAAGTATAGCAAAATGAAAGTAATAACTGGCAACTTTGTGTTGTCATTTTTAAATAATGAAGCCTGCCTTGTTCATTACAGTACTGATCCACCTGCATGTAAACTGGTTCCTCATATATGTGTTTTGTCTGCTTTATGGTTGTCATATTATTTTATCTATATGTAAATGACTATACCATATATATCATTCATTTTGTTTAAATTAATAGTTTCAGGCTTATAACATCAGCCCTCAACTGATGTGCATCATCCCTAATATTCAGCATCACTCAACATTTTCTTTATCCTGTAATCTAATGTTATGTAATTCGACAATCACTTTTGTTTCATCTTGTTTCCTTTTTTATTTCAAATCTCTGAAGGAGTGCTAGCATCAGATTAGAACCACTTTGGAAATGTATCCAGAACCAAGTTGTGTTTATATTGTGGAAAATGTTGATACTGAACTGAACACTGAGTGATGATACACTTTTGAAAGGTTGTTTGCAAATATGTGTATAAAATATTTAAAGGGGAGTTCTACTACTTTGTTTTTGTTTTTTTGTTTTTTTAATTTCTGCATAATTCAGTCATTAAGATAAAACAAAGTCATTCGGAGTGGTTTGATGTGAAATGATTCGTTCTAGAGAAGCTTACAGACTTGTTCAGAATTATTGACAGTAGCAGTGATAGGAACCAGACAACTGAAACATTTAACCCCTTAAAATCCCATCCTTTTACATACTAAAGGCTTATTATTCAGTAACTACAGGGACTTCAATGCAAACTGGGTTGTAGAAGTGTGTAATAAAACTTTGGCCCATTTAAAGCGTTGATGGCTCTTAAAGCCCCCTCACAGAATGTTAGTGCGTGCAATAGTTACACATACGCTGACTGATTTTTTATCCATTTTTATCTGGTTTTGAAATATGATTTCAGCTTAAAACACATATATATGTTTTTGCTTTTCAATTTACCATTTTTGCCATTATCAACACCGCATTTAAAAACTCAGAAGGTTCTCTGGTCATTTTGGATAGTAAATAAAATGGCTATACTTGTGTTGTGGTCATTGTGAACCCTGGTTCCTATCAGCACCACTGTAAAGAAATCTGAGTCTCTTCAGTAAACCATTTCACATCAAACCACTCTGAATGACTTTATTTGCATCTCAACAATTTAATTTTGCAGAAAACTTTAAAAAAGGGTGGAATTCTTCTTTAAATATAGACCAATGCCATTGTGCTGGAGGCCAAACTGCACAAACACTGAGGGGAAATGAATGATAAGTATACAATGCGCTTGCAGGAATAGCTAGGTGGAGTGGAGCTGGGGTCTTTTTGGCCTGATCTTGCTTGTGAATGTGAATAGGCCTCATAGCATATTGCATATTGCTGCACTGCTAGAGACCAGGAGAGAGAGAGAGAGAGAGAGAGAGAGAGAGAGAGAGAGGGAGAGAGATGCTGTATTGTCAGCATCCCCATGCCACTAATGCATCCATCATGAAATGGCATGTCATTGTGCGGTAGATGCATGACCACAATGTCCACCACACACGTGGGGTCAAGTGCTGCTCTGAAAAGACACGCAGCTCTGCTCTTTATCGCTCCTGCTTACGTAAGATGCCCCTCATACCTCCACTCATCCCTCCTTTCCCCCCCTTTTTATCCTTTATTCTCTCCCTCTATGTATAGATTTATATATCTTTCTTTATGTCTCTTTCTCATTCCTCTCTCCTCATCAGCACATCCCCAGAGCCCCGAGCACAACCCTTCCCCCCTCCATCCTTTCTGAAATGAGAGAGAGAGAGAGAGAGAAAGAGAGAGAGAGAGAAATGGGGAAAAATGATAGAGGGAAGACAGGGAGAAAGGAGAGAACAGAAGAGAGAGAGAGAAAGAGAGAGAGAGAGAGAAAGAGAGAGAGAGATAAAAAGAGAGGAAGAGAGAGCAGAGAGAGAAAGAGGAAGGGACAGAGAGATAAAGAGAGAGAGAGAGAGAGAGAGAGAGATGGAGATAGAGAGAGAAAAAAACATGCCCGCATTCTTTCTTCCTTTTGCCACCTTGAAAACAACACCCTTGTCCTGGCAGCGGCCACATCTCTCTCTCTCTCTCGCTCTCTCTCTCTCTCTCTCTCTCTCTCTCTCATAGCCTGTGCACATTATGTGCTCATTTTTCATTCTTTTTTTTCTACCAATCCCTCCATCTCGCAGCTAGAATCTGACCCTTTACTCTCAGCAGAAATAAGGCAGCTCGTATAGCAGTATGTTGGCTGTTGAAGCTTACCTTTGTGCGACCGGGTCTGTTTCCCTGTGTTTCTCTATGTCTCTCTCTCTCTTTCTCTCTCCCTCTCTCTTCACCTGCTCCACATTCTCCAGTCCTGCAGTTTAACAATGCTCTGCAGTGGCTCCGTGTCAATGTCATAACAGCGCTGTGCGCCTGTGTTAAGTGTGAAGCCAGCGGAGCGCAGAGGCAGCCTCCGACATCATTTCCTCCTGTCTCTTCCCCTTACCGCGCTCAACACATCCTCTTTTCTGTTCTCTAGGCTTTATTTCTGCCTTTCTGTTTCAGAATCATGACCAGTGTCCAAGTGCCGGTCAGACTGAGGCTACTGAAAAAAAACCTGCACGCTGCGAGTCTGAGTGAGCGCATGCTTTTATTAAAAATAATAAAAATCAAGCTCTTACCTCCATATGTCTGCTGGACCTTGTCTTCTTCCAGCCTGCTGTCGTCTCCCCCCTTCCCCCAGTGACAGCATTTTTGCTCTCTCTCTCTCTCTCTCTCTCTCTCTCTAGCCCTCTCTGTCTCACCTCCCTCCGTCCTCCCTCTCTTTTCTCTCTGTCAGTGGGTGCTATGTATCCACGGAACAAGAAAAAGCCTGCCCGTTCTCTCAGCCGTATTGTGTCCTCATCCCTGTTGTTCTGACCGAGGCAGGTTGATTTGTACTCTCTCTCTCTCTCTCTCTCTCTCTCTCTCTCTATTTCACTTTGTCTCTCGCTCTCGAGCACACTGCCTCTATTCCATTCACATCACACTAAGGACAACCCCCTCCTCCTCCTCCTCCCTCCCTACATCCTCTACTGCCTCTGTTCCCCCGCCTCTCCCTCTCTCTCTCTCTCTTCCTCTCTCTGCTATGCTCTCTCGCTCTCTCGATTTCAGTCCAGTTCACTTCAGTGTATCATTGACATGACAGATTTATATGTACATTGTCAAGGCATTGCGATGCAAGCAGCATATATATGCACAACAACAAAGACAATGTTAATGTCTCTCTCTCTCTCTCTCTTTCTCTCTCTTTATATATATGTACCCTCTTTCCTGCTTATATCTCCCCTTTTCTCTTCCATCTCTCTCCTTTTCTCTTTTTCTCTCCCTGTTTCTTCCTCCCTTCATCTATTGCTACCCCTGCTGTCCCTTCTCTCCCCTCTCCCTTTCCTTCTCTCTCTTCCTCTCTCCCCTTTCTGCCTCCCCCTCTTTTTCTCTTTCTTTCTCCCCCCTCTCTGTCTTCTCTCTCTCTCTCTCTCTCTTTCTCTCTCTCTCTCTTTCTCTTGATCTGTCTCTGCCCCCCCCACCTCTGTAATCCGTTTTCTAGACTAATGGTTGGATGATTAGTGAGACTAGATTAGGAGCCTCCACTGCCTAAATGCATGCAGAGTGTTTTGGCCATGTATTCATTTCTAATCATTCTAATCATTCAATATATATATATATATATATATATATATATATATATATATATATATATACAAGCATGCAATGACATAATGGGGCAAGCCTACATGACCCCTTCAGCCAGTCCAAACCACAATATATAGAACTGCATATACTGTATATTAGGATTGTTAATGTTAACACAGTAGTGATATGTTAATAACACCTTAATAACACATTAGCTTGATAAATTATTAGGCCACCATTTTTTTTATGTCATTAACGCATTTTCCTAGTTTGACCCTTGATTCCACCCTTAGTTGTGCAGGCTGAAGCCCAGCTGCTCACACACTGCATGTTACTATATCTGAAACCACAACTGTACTGAACAAAATACCCACTGAACAGCTTTAATGTCATTTATGGATGTTTTTTACCATCAGATAAACAGCAGTTAAAGTTTTCATCTTTGAGAGAGAGGAGAAAACCAAGCTGCTTCAGATCTGAAAACATCCACGTGTTTCTGTCCATCCTTCCACTGTGAGAAGACAACTCAGCACTATGGGTCCGAAAGGACGTGGAGCTGTAAAGGAGCCCCTTAACAAGAAATAAAGTAGCTGCTGGTGCTCTCAGAACAATGAACTGACCACCCCAGAGTCCAGACCTCAACATCACTGAATGTGTTTGGGATTATCTGGATCATGAGAAGCAGAAAATGCAACCAACCTCTAAGACTGAACTGTGGAGGTGTGGAAAAATATGGCTGCAGATTTCCTGAGAGTGAGTCTTCTAAAAAGAATGGAAACAATAGATTCAAAGACTGGACACACTGAATACTTAAAAAATTAGGTTATAATAATTTTTTTCTGTTAAATATATGTGTTCTTTTATTCCTCACACTGAACAATGCATAAACACTAGTCCCTGTTGTCTGTTTTGACTGTAAATGGAATAAATGAAGGGAGGTCTCTGACTTTTGCACAGCTGTACATATTTGAATCTCGTAGTAAGACATTTATTCTGATTTTGATGGGGTCCGTTTGGTTCCAGACACCCTCTAACGCTCAGACATGCTTCAAAACCTTCACCTAGCTTTTATCCAGCCAGATGACGGCAGCAAACTCTTTCCAGCCTTTTCAGCCCTGCTCTGATTGTGTCACCATGCCAGACCGATGGTGTCAGTCAAGGCAGCAGATTGGAAGTGTGTGTGTGTGTGTGAGCAGAATTCTGCATGCCTCTGTGAGCCCCCCAATCCCCCACCTCCCCCTCACCCCCTTTCTCAACGGTAAATTAACGCTGTTCACCATGGAGGATTATGTTGCATTTCATTTGTCCTTTCCAGACTCCTGCTCCAAAATATTTCCCTCAGCTTTTCCTCTCTCTCTCTCTCTCTCTCTCTCTCTCTCTCTCTCACTCTGGCATGGATTTTCTCATCAGGGGGCACACCACACACACATACACGATGGAGCTCGAGACACATTTTTCAGGCCAGACTAAAGCTCACCTAATGTAACCATACACTCCAGCGCTCACTGTACGTTTACATTAGAAGCTATTAACTACTTACACTGCAGACGTATCATTCAGTTATTCATCTTAAGACTTATTACTGAGGTACTACTTCAAATCTAATCTGTTTATCTGTTAAGTTATGTAGGTATAAGAGTGAGTAACTGAAGTGTGGCCATGTGTACATTACATACACATACATTCCAGCTTAAGGGGTCCTTTCAGGCCATTTCTATTAGCTAGATTGTCGACTGTAGCTTATATTTCTACACTCTTTGTTCATTTCATCAGCTCCACTTAACATATAGGAACAGACTGAAGTCCTTCTGTTCCTCTGCATACTTTGTTAGCCCCCTTTCACCCTCTTCTACAGTGGTCCACCACAGAGCAGGTTATTTGGGTGGTGAATCATTCTCAGCACTGCAGTAACACTGAGGTGGTGGTGGTGTGTTAGTGTGTGTTGTGCTGGTACGAGTGGATCAGACACAGCAGTGCTGCTGGAGTTTTTAAACACTGTGTCCACTCACTGTCCACTCTATTAGACACTCCTACCTTGTTGGTCCACCTTGTAGACGTAAAGTCAGAGACAGTAGCTCATCTACTGCTGTACAGTTTGTGTTGGTCATCCTCTAGTCTTTCATCAGTGGTCACAGGATGCAGTTGGCTGGATATTTTTGGTTGGTTCTCAGTCCAGCAGTGACACTGAGGTGTTTAAAAACTCCAGCAGCACTGCTGTGTCTGATCCACTCAGACCAGCGCAACACACACTAACACACCACCACGTCAGTGTCACTGCAGTACTGAGAATGAGCCAACATACAACTAATATCTGCTCTGTGGGGGTCCTGACCATTGAAGAACAGGGTAAAATGGACAATGAGTGTAGAAACAAGGTGATTTTAATGTTATGGTGGATCGATATATATATATATATATATATATATATATAAACTGAAAAGCACAATGTATAAAACCAAACATGTACACACACATTTTGAGCCCTGCCTCACACTACATCCAGCCTAGACGCTGTTACAGAGCGATGGACGTAGGCCCTTCTTTGCATTCACTAATTACAGATTGCTGCTTCCCCTCTCGCTTGGCCATATGGCCGCAGGACTAGGGGTCACCCCACCCCATGTGAGAGGAGAAGGGGAGGAGGGGAGAGTGGGGTGCTACTGGAAAGCCTGGGCCTGAGTGCTTTGGTTCCACCATCACAGAGTGGACACGTAGGTACTTTGGGATTTTAGATAGATGACCACAAAGCTCTCTCTCTCCTAACTGCCTTTTACAAGAGGGAACAGGACACTGTCAGAACAGCTGAGGTCAAAGATTTCAAACACCGTTGGTCAGCAGCAATTCTGAGAAGCAGAATCCTCTTCTGTTTTTTATCATGAGAACATTCACATGTTTACGCAGTGTGTAATGATACTGAAGCGGCTTAGCTAAAAGAATGTAAGTTTGAGTTTATTAATGTTATCAAGTCTTAAATTGCACTGTCCATTTGGTCAGTTTGGTCCAAAATCAAGGGAGTTTGCCCCTGTTTGCTGCAGTAACAGCCTCTATTCTGGTCAGGTAGGCCTGGTGATAATCAGCTGTGTATCACTCCAACTCATCACAAAGGTATTGAATCTCCATCACTCCATAGAGCGCAGTTCCACTGCTCCACAGCTCAGTGCGGGGAGGCTTTAGACCTATTAAGCAGACGCTTGGCACTGGGCATGGTGACCTTAAGCTTATGTGCAGCTGATCCTGAGCATCATATTGAATCTATAATGCTTTCAGTTGAGATTATACGAGATGTATGAGCACAGTTGAACACTTGTGCACCTTAAATTAGCTGAACTCACTGATTAGATGGAATGTCTGAATAGTTTAATATAGAGGTATATTTTATTCATGTGCAAGTTCAAATTCAGAGCACATTTTTTGAAAGTAGTCTGAAGGATACATCATTTCCTGATTTTTGTGCTGCATTTTCAATCTTCTATGTCTTTACAGTGGTGCGGCGTCTCCCCCTGCTGACCAAGATGCATAAAGACAATGCGAGAAAATTAAAGCTGAAACAGCGCCATCTGGTGTTCAGCAGTGGTTCAGTCTCAACTCAGACTGGCGTGTTTTCATTGCACGTCTTTGTTGATGGGAAAGCAGCTTTGGAGTCAAATCCCTCGAATGAAACATTACCGGCTGAACTGAGGTAATGATCTAAGTCATAAACTGGTCTTTAAATATTTAAAAAAATATTTAGAAAATAGAAAAAAATATTTAGAAATAGAAAATCTGACCTGATTATGTTTACATAGAGATTTTGATTCTGATCCATTCACTTCTAAGCCTTTGATGCTGATGTAGGATACCAGTCATTTCCACAGTGCTGTAATGTGAAGCTGGTCAGGTATATTATATTAATATACTGTAGATGGCCATACGCAGTCTAAGCAAACAAAGGACCCTGCTGAAAAAAAACATAGAAACCATTAAACATTTCTGTTGGTTCCTGGTGGTGTCCAGTAGTCAGTAATGGTGTAATCTGTGTTTCTCTGATGGGTTGATATCACAGTGTAAAGGACTGTAGTGGGTTAACAGGTGTCCTGGGATTGATTACAGATGTATTTGATGGTTTCCTAAAATGATCTAAAGGTGTCCTACAGCAAACCAGTAGTTTCCAGTTGTAACCATTAAGCCAATGCTTAAAAAACTGAAAAAGAGCTGAGAAAAATAAATAAATGCTGTTCAGCCCTACCTGGGCCTATGTGAAAAAGTCAGTGCCCCCTTAGCTACTAAATCAACCAGTTAACCAATTTCAATTGACTACTGAGTTCAATTTTACTACCTACACCCAGGAATGATTACTAACAGACCTGCTGAACCTGAACATCACTTGAATAGAACCTGTCTGGCAAGCAGGCTAGAAGTTCTCAAAAAGCAGTACTCGATGCCACGTTCTAAAGAGATTCAAATACAGATGTGAAACAAAGTCATTGAAATATACCAGTTTGAAAACAGTTTCAAAGCCACTCCTGAGGCTCTGGGAGTCCAGTGAACCACATTATCCACAAATGGAGAAAACTTGGAACAGTGGTGAACCTTCCCAGGAGTGGCTGACCTACCAAAATTTCACCAAGAGAGCATGGACAACTCATCCAGGAGGTCACAAAAGAATCCAGACGAACATGTAAACAGCTGCAGGCCTCATTTGCCTCAGTTAAGGTTAATGTACATGATTCCACCATAAGAAAGAAACCGGGCAAAAATGGCATCCATGGGAGAGTTGCGGGGCCCAAACCAGTGCTGACCAAAAAGCCAAAAAGCCTCATCTTGCATTTGCCAAAAAACATCTAGATGACCCCCAAGACTTCTGGGATAATATTCTGAGGACTGAAGAGTCAAAAGTGGAAAAGTGAAAGACTTGTCCCGTTGAATCAGAAGCTGCTTTGCTTCTGCAGGACCTGGACGACTTGTCATAACTGACGGAACCATGATTTCAGCTCTCTATCAGAAAATCCTGAAGGAGAATGTCTGCCTGTCAGTTCATGACCTAAAGCTCAACGCAGCTAGGTTACGCAGCAGGGCAATGATCCGAAGCATACAAACAAGTCCATCTCTGAAAGGCTCTAAAGAAACAAAACGAAGGTTTTGGAGTGGCCGAGTCAAAGTCCTGACCTGAATCCCATTGAGATGCTGTGGCAAGATCTTGAACCCAGCAGTTCATGCTCAAAAACCCTCCAATGTAGCCGAATTAAAACAATTCTGTAAAGAAGAGACAAAGAAGAGGCCACAATTCCTCCATAGCGATGTAAAAGACTCATTGCAGGTTATCACAGTTCAGTTGTTACTGCCAAATGTAGCACAACCAGTTATTAGGATTTGGGGGTGGCAATTACTTTTTCTCATGTCGTCTTTATCTCATACTAACATCAGTCAAATGATCTGAAACTTTTAAATGTGACAAAAGAGCAAAAATAGAAGAAATGGGGTGAGGGGCAGCGGATAGACACAGAGAGAAGGCTAAAAGAGGGCAGGCCCTGGGCCCAGAATTTGGTGCTGTGCCCCTGAGTAGAAGTATTAGTAGTAATAGTAATAGTGGTGGTGGTAGAAATAGTAGTAGAAGTGACAGTAGTAGTATCAGCATTGATAGTAGCATTAATAATAATAATAGTAGAAATACCCATAGTAGTGACTTCTACAGAATTTTTGAGGTTCTTTTGGAGGCTTGAGGTTTATCAAGATGCTTTTTGGCATATTACAAGTGGGCCGTATTGTGGTGTGGGGGTGTTTTATTCTGGCAACTCTACCATACAGCTTATTATTGTTTTCAATATTTCATTACTGTACCTTCTAAAACAGCCACACCACTTTGTTTAAGAGAAATCTGTCTCTGAGTACGAGTTTCTTGCAAATTGTTTTTTGCATTTTGCACAATTTTCCAGGCACTTCTTTCTTTTTTACACTTCAGTGGTAAAGAGAATGGCATCTTAACACAGAGATTATGGTGCACTGTTGATCTATGAGGGAAAAACTCAAAAACATTGTGAATCAGCAGTAGGACATCATTTGTTGAGGCAGCTCCGTCATATCGTTTCCATTTGACAACTGCAGTTATTATAGCATTACCTTTCTGCTTATTAACAGCTCCAGAATGTCTTCATTAGCCACCTTTACCTGGGTAAAACTCAGGGGCGTCACTGTGGATTTTTGGATAGAGGAGGTAAGTTATTCCTAGGGTGGTCTGGAGACATGCTCCCCCAGGAGAATGTTTTATGGCCCCAATACGCCTGTTCATTATGAACCAGCTATAAAGTAGCAATAGGCATGAAATATGAATGTTTGGTGAAGCTGACACACAGAAGATAAGTCTCTTCTTAGTTTGTATTAGGCACAGATCTAATATGATTTAAATGCTGTCCATTCATCTTTTGTTGAACACAACAGCGGTGGAGAACTGCTGCTCAGCATGGCTGAAACAGCCAAAGTAACAGGCAGGTCACTTCTGGCCATACATTCCATGTTGTCAGTAGGCACAAGCACTACCCCACAGCCCAGCAGACAGTAGCCCAAGTAACACATCTACACCTCTTTAAGCCAACAGCCACATCTATTTACAGGATTAAAGTCTCCCTTACTGCGAGTCTGGTGCCCCCATGGTGCTGCGAATTGTCGCTCACACCTCCTCCACATCCATGGCTAAACAAGCCAGTAGAGAAACGCTACAAAGCATCCTGTACAATGGTCAACCGTCTCTGTGACCTGCAAAAAGTCTGTCCAAAGCCTGAGTAGAGGCCCAGCGCTCCCTCACTCCCTCCTCCCCCTCAGGCTTTCCACAGCAGGGGAAAGTCCACTGTGTCAGTAAGCACACTGCATACTGCAGGGTGCCCACTGTCAGCCACATGCGCCACCAGTCCTCCCTCAGCTCCACGTCAACTTCCTCAGGGAGCCTGAGCAGAGAGCCTGAGCACTGCATCCTCCTCCCCATAGGTGACAGAACTCTTCACAGGTCGCAGCGTGAGCCTCACGCTACTGGGAGTGGTGGTAAAAGCTGGGTGCTTCTTGTGTGCACAGGAGGCCAGACTCACATCCTCAACCAACCATGCCACTGGCACCTTCTTGAAGCGTCGCTGGAGGAGCCCTGGTCCACACTGCTCTGCTGGCAGGTCCTCGCCGGCCACCATGCTCTGGCCGGGATTTGCTGCTGAGCCTTGTCATGGTGCCTTCACCGTCTTCGTCATCCGTCATCGCTACACTGCCTCTTTCTCACAGTCCCCAGCTGAGCTCTGGCCTCTCTGCCCTTTTGTCTTTGAGTTCCTAGAAGTGCCATTCTCCCCCAGGCTCCTGGGGGGTGCATCTCACTTCTGACACCAATGTGCATTGCACCTCAAGTGAATGTTATTTTACTGAACTCAGCAGCAGTGGAGAACCAGTGGAGAAAAAGATAGCAGGCAGGTCACTTCTAGTCATACATTCCACATTGGCAGTAGGCATAAATACTGCACCACTACCCCACAGTCCAGCACAGAATAACCCAAGTAACACTTCAACACCTCTTTAAGCTAATAGCCACAACTTTTTACAGGATTAAAGTGTCTCTTACTGCAAGCTCCCGTGGTGATCTGCACATTGCAGCTCTGCATGGCCACACTTCCCATGCATCCATGGCCAAACGAGCCAGTAGCGGGATGTTACTGTATGTAAACAAAAAATATGAAGAGCTATCAATAAAAAAATTAAATTTCTCTTTGACTAAAGTAGTTGGCTCATCATCAGCGTTATTGTTAACCTACAGCCCATCCTCTTTTCTTTGCCTCACGTAAATCTAAAGTTCGGTAGCTAACAAGCAACTGATTAAAAACTCAACTGCCAGCAATTCCGCTCATAATTTGTCACACATTTGTGTTGTAGGTAGGCATCTTCCCTCTGTACTTACTGTCTCACTCAGTAAATGTGTTTACAAAAAGTCCTGATGAGATTTTAGTGAGCTTTTAGCCAAGATCTTGTCACAACTTCAGCAGTTGCCAACCAATGTCAATTTGCAGATTTAATTGATTAAATTTACGAGATCTGATATGATTGGCCGAGCCAGGCCAGCAGAGGATTGCCTTGTCCGCTTATGGTAGAAGGGCATAAGGTATTGATTGCATAATGTTTTAAGAAACCCTCAAATACTATGTCTGAATCTCAAACGGCTCCCTGCTCCCTACAGTGCACTAAATAGGTCAGGAAACTATGGCTTCTGCACAGAAATAGTGCACTAAATGTTGGAGAGGGAGTCATGCAGCTAATGGCTGAATATAAATGCCTTTCTGTTCGACATATGATGCATGATTTGGGTGGAGAAGCCCCTAGTTTATGACCTACATAGCGCACCACATAGGGAAGAGGAAGCGGTTTGAGATTCAGATTATCCAGTGTTTGCTGGGAGAGTGAGAGTTGGGCCTTGTGAACAAGCGGCTAATCGCTAATGATTTACACTTGTGCATGCTTAACGGCAAAAATACAGTGTGGTACTGTAAGAACCAAAAATATTACCATAAATGCAATTAGTTTCTCTGTCAAATAAATGGTTTCTCTTATCTAATAAGAGTAATGTCAGCTACTATGGGGGTGTTCAATCCACTCAAAAGAGCTGAAGTGTAGCTGCAGGGAAAGTGCCAGGGGTTTTAACTTGTATTAATTTTTTTATATATATATATATATAGTTTTATAGTTTTTATAACCTTTTTGCTACAGCAGTCAAATAAAAAATAACACTTTCTGTTTTGCATTTTTGGTGGCATCTTCTTTTGAATCATGAACAACATTTGTGTACTGATCCTTTACAGGGAGGGTGTGGGGTTCAATGGATAGGTGACAAAATGGAAGATGCCTTGCAGCTGGCACTGTATCTAAAACTAGCCTTTAATTATTGTTTAATAAATGAAGCAATTCAATTAAGCCTAAACATTGCACACAAACAAACAAAAAAGTTTTGAGCCAGAGCTATGTAAACATACTCTACATGGACAAAAGTAATGGGACACCTACACATTACACCTACAGGAGCTTTTATGACATCCCATTCTAAATCCATAAGCATTGATATGGAGTTGCTCTCCCTTTGCAGCTATAACAGCTTCCACTCTTCTGAGAAGCTTTTTACAAGATATTGGAGTGTGTCTGTGGACATTTTTGTCCATTCATCCAGAAGAGCATTGTGAGGTCAGACACTGATGTTGGACAAGAGGGCCTGACTCACAATCTCTGTTCTAGTTCATCCCAAAGGTGTTCGATGGTGTTGAGGTCAGGGCTCTGTGAAGGCCAGGCAAGTTCTTACACACTTGCCCAGCCATGCCTTTATGGACCTTGCTTTGTGCACTGGGGCTCAGTCATGCCGGAACAGAAACGGTTCTTCCCTAAAATGTTCCCACAAAGTTTGAAGAATTGTCCAAAATGTCTTGGTCTGCTGAAGCATTAAGATTTCCCTTCACTGGAACTAAGGGGCCTAAAGACCAACCCCTGAAAAACAACCCCATAGCATTATCCCTCCTCCACCAAACTTTACAGGTGGCACAAGGTAGTCAGAAGGATAACATTCTCCTGGCATTCACCAAACCCAGACTCATCCATCAGACTGCCAGATAGAGACGCGTGATTCGTCACTCCACAGAATACGTTTCCACTGCTCCAGAGTCCAGTGGCGGCGCTTTACACCACTCCATCTGACGCTTGGCATTGTGCTGGGTGATGTAAGACTTCCATGCAGCTGCTCGGCCATGTAAACCCATACCACAGTTTTTGTGCTGATGTTACTGCCAGATGTTTGAGACTTATATGCACTATGCGCCTCAGCACTCAGCGATCCGCTCTGTGACTTTATGTGGTCTGTCACTTCATGGCTGAGTTGCTGTGGCTCCTAAACACTTCCACTTTTCAATAATACCACTCACAGCTGATCGTGGAATATCTAGGAGGGAAGAAACTTCATGAACTGACTTGTGGAAATGGTGGCATCCTATCACAGCACCACACTCAAATTCAGTGAGCTCTTTAGAATGACTGCGTGGCTAGGCGCTTGATTTTAGACACCTGCGGCAATGAGACTGAAAGAAACACCTGAACTCAATGATTAAGAGGTATGTCCCAATACTTGTCCATATAGTATATCAGCAAATCTGTACATATATAGAATCAAGAACACTCAAATAACCATTTCATGCCTGTTTGCATGGTGAAGTAGTTCTTTAAATTGACGGAGAATGTGCTGTATATGGTTCTATATAGAACCTATTTGAGAATACTTCTATATAGCACCAAAGCCTGACAGCATAACCATAGTAGAACTACTTTTGGTGCCTTATAGAACCATATAGAACACATTCTCCATCAATCTGAAGAACGATTTCACCAAGCAAAGAACTATTTAAGCATGCAAATGGTTCTTTGAGTGTTCATGGTTCTATATAGAACCATTGTTCTATAGAACCCTTGAAGATCCACCCTTTTTAAGAGTGTTGTCTGCAACCAGACTGGTTATATATCATTTTAATATCAATTCCAAACTTTTAAGAAGTGATTCGGATTCTGAAGGCTAGTTTAGACAGACAGATCATTCTAGTAATGTACAGTGTTCACTTAATAAACTGATGGTGTTTACTGTGTGTTTGCTTCTTTGTGCTTGTATATCTGACACTCTGAGAACTCTTTATGTCTTTCCTCA